>NC_140412.1:75250000-75922500 GCF_965140295.1 Lepidochelys olivacea
AAATTGTTGTCTCCAGTTCAGTACAGAGGCAACGTAGAGAAGCTGATAAAGCCATGGACCAGGTTGTGCCTTATGGATTATTTATAGGGCGCTGTGTCTGTCAAGGAGGTCACGGAAGTCACAGATTCTGTGACTTTCCGCAACCTCCGTGTGTTCTGCACTGGCCAGTGTGGCTGACCCCAGCCCCTGGGACTGCTGCTCAGGTGGCCCTGGGACAGCCACGCTGGCTGCTACTGGAGCCGCTCCGCAGGCAGCCATTCGGACAGTCCCTCAGCCAGCTGCATCAGCCGCTGCTGGAGCTACCCCAGGGACTGCCCATCCCTGGTGCGGCTGGCCCAGGGGACTGACTGAGCACCAGTCCTGGGGGTGGCGGAAGCAGCAGCGGTGATGTGGCCCTGGGAGTGGCCAGAGCAGTCGCTGCTCTATGGCCTCTATAGCCTCCTCCCCAGTGCTGCAGGCTCTGGGCCCCCTCTGCCCCGCCTAGAGAAGCAGCCCGCCACCATCCCCTCCCCCCTCCAGAGCAGCGGCTCCCCCGGGGGGTCCCCCCAGCTAAGATTTAGTCAGGGATATTTATAGTACAGGTCAAGGTCAGGTCACGGGGCTGTGAAGTTTTGTTTATTGCACGTGACCAGTTCATGACTTTTACTAAAAATACCCACGACCACATCACAGCCTTAATTATGTATTAATTTAACAGAGATGAAACCAATAGGATTCTACAAAAATGTAATAATGTTACACAGAAATTACTGTAAAAATCTACTGAATGTAACAGACAACATCCTTTATAGGTGTTCTGAAACAACTTATATCAAATTCTATCACAGGCATATAAAACTTTATTAAATTCTATAAGGAATTTACTTAGGGGCATGGCCTTCCTTAGGCATACACAGCATATGCGACTGTGTAGGGCACCCAAAAATTTGGTGCACCACTGGGACCATAGGCGCCAACTTCTCATCTTGCCAGGGGATGCTTGACCCCCCTGCCTCCACTCCATGCCCCACCCCCACTCCACCCCTTCCCCCAAGCCTGTGCCCCTTCCCGCCCCTGCTCCACCCTCACCCCGCCTCCTCCCCTGAGTGTGCCCCACCCCTGCTTCTCCCCCTCCCTCCCAGAGCTTAAACGCCACGAATCAGCTGTTTGCGGCACTCTGGAAGCACTGGGAGGGAGGGGGGAGAGTTGGTAAGCGCTGGGTGGCTGGTGCGCGGCAGGTGTGGCAGGAAGGGGGAAGAGGGGCACATGATGCAAAAATTTTCCCTGTGGGTGCTCCAGCCCCGGAGTACCGACCCGCGGAGTCTGCGGCTATGACTGGGACAGCAGGTAAGCGCGGGTCAGCTCCCATCACACAGTGCGCGCTGCAGTATCCTTACTAGGCAGAAGGCAGGGGCCGTATTCACAGAGCCAATAAAAGGGCACCAGTATTCACAGAGCCAAATGCACCAGCACAGGGACACCAGTTGCGCCAGCATAGGGACACCAGTTTAATAATACTGCGTAGGGCCCCATAAATCCTAAGGACAGCCTTGCCTGAGGGGTAGCTGAGCTGAGAGGAGAGCTCCGGTCTCTAGTGCTGTCAATCCAGAACTTTTCACAAATATTAAGTTTATTTTTTAAAAAGAGCTATTAAAAATAGGGATTAAAAACTGAATAAGAACAGTTGGCATGTCTGAATAGGGCATGCTCTATAGAAAGAATACAATATATGCCTGTAAAATTACAGCTTAAATGAACCAGGGCATGAGAGTGCTACCAAAAGGTTATTGGAAATATGAACTGAAAACAAATTTAAGTCAACAATGATATTTCAAGCATGAGGCCTTTGCCAGGAATGATTTGTACAGTTTGTTCTAACTATAACTTTTTGCTGAGGAGAGCCTCATGACCCTTGATATCTAAAATGCACCCTGAACACTAAGTTAACCCTTTTGCTTCACTGACAGCCCCTACACTCCAGCTCTTTCATTAGCAGTCCATTAGACCAGAGGTTAAACCAAAGCTGGATTTAGCAAGAACTCATTAGCAAGAAACCAGAACTGTTGGAGCTGCTTGTAGCTTTGGGAGTTGGGGCTCTTTCATTTGGGGCTCAGGAAATCCTAACTGCTGTTACCAAGGGATTAGCCTACAAAATGCTCAGTGATAGAGAGAACACTTAACTTGGAGATGAGGAACAGATTCACTGCACAGGCAGAAAATAGAACGCAAAAGAAAGCCAAGCCAAGGAAAAGAGAAGACATTGCAAAAGAAAGAGTCGGCAAGATACGCAGCTACCCTCTCCACTGTTAGCATCAGAGCACCTAGATCTTTGGCTCTAAGTGCTAGTGCGCTGATGTCTTGCCTCAGTAAACCAACATTGAGCACCGAAGATCTAAGGAAGAAAGACAAGGGGCTCAGTTTTCCCATTGCAGAATATGCAATAATTCAGTGAAAGTTATCTGTATCCAGATGCGGGAGAACAGGGCTGCACTGTATATGCTAAGTGTTTTTGGGCAGCTATTAGTTTATGACATTCCTAGTGGGGAGGATGGAAGGGAACCAGACAAAGGGCTCAGAACTATGATCTGAGGTAAGCTGAATTTTGTGATGTGTTTTGCTAATAACGAAAGCTAAAGAAAAGGGAATCAATAAGCATTCTTTAGCTGGTAAGTCGCTTAACAATTCAAGCCAACGAACAAACAGATGTGATAGGATATGGGGAGAAGGGATTTCTCCGGCTTCCCTTTACAAATAAATCACTGTTCTTGCATCCAGACATTTCCTTTGACCACTATATATGTGCAGTTCTTATGACTTTGCTCATATGTCTGGTCAAGTTTTTTTAAAATGTTTGGTCCTATCAGTATTGAAATACTGGTCTGTTCCCTAAGGAAACCTCCATGAATCCCTCCCACTTCCAGTCAGTTTTAGCTGTGTGGGGCCATCAAAATCATAATTACAATTTTCAAGTTCTTGATAGTGTTTTAAAAACTACACAAGGTAAATTATTCTAGCCTTGCTTTTAATGACCCAATAATCTTATCTCAAGACAACTAAACCAACTACTACTGAAGTTATCATCTGAGAATAGATACTAAATAAGGAAGTGTCAACAAAACCACAGTACCAGTGAGACTATGTTGATGCCAACACATTATGGAACCAAAGCTACGGTTCACTGGAGACTGAGGGGCAGGGCGTGTGTGTGGTGTCAATCTTCAGAGTAGTACACACAGGGATTTAGCCAACATGAATGGGAGTAGTTCCAACTAAATTCTCATGGAGTCATTACCCCTGAACATATCTAAGGAATTTAGTCAGTATCCTTTATCAGCCCTCTTCATTCTTCCTGTTCTATTAAATGTTTACCATGCTATGTCTATAATACAAGTGAGATTCTTGCTTATTCTTCCAGATAAAATAATTCTGAAATATTGGTAGACTGAAAAGGACAAAAGATTATTGGGTTTTGTGCAGTGAAGATTCTGCCTATAGCAACAGGATAAAAATGCTAAATAAAAAAGCAAATATGTTCCTTGTACCAGAAGTAATCATAGTGTGTACAGTGTGCAAATCTGTGAACATGTCTATCTGGTCTTCAATTTAATATTCTGAGATATTTAGGACCCTCTGAATTTCAGCATATTTATGCAATTTGACTTTCAAGAACATGTCAAGGAACAGGATTACAAAAAAATTTCTGTATAATTGCAGCAGCAGAAACAAAGCAGAGACAGGAACAAGAAAATCTGAAAATACTTCAAAATACTTTTGATGTCCCCTTCTGTTTCAGATTAACATTTCAACAAAATTAGAGCACATAAAATTTATACAACTGCACTAAAAAGCTATCAGTCCCTTCAGTGCATTCACCGATAACAAAAAACAATTGTCTCTAGATGCAAAGTGTTTTTTAAACTGACATTTGTTAAAAAGACTAGGTTACAACAATCTGTGCTGATCTACCTAGAGAACTTGACCCAATATGGTGCCAGTGATATGAAGCCTGTTTTCATTAAGGAAACATACGAGAATAAAGAATATCTTGCACTTACGTGTTCTTCTGAAGCATAAAGGACTTCCATTAGCCTTTGGACAAGGTCATTATTTTCTTGCCCATGTTCTTGGCAGAGAAGTTCAATCTCCCTTAATTTTCCAAAGTAGAAATCCCTTTCCTTCTCCACGCCTTCGAGTGCAAGTTTTAATGAATGTACCTGTAAATAAAACATACATGTTCCAATAACAGGAGCACGGCACATGCGATCTGTGAGCAGACTATGAGTGAGTTTTGCCTACAGTGCAGGACAGTACATAACAGGCATAACCTTAATATATATACTTTTTTACAAGTCTTTAAACTTAAAAGTGCATTTTGTAGTTGTTAAAGGTGCCAGACTGTCGGAATTAGGAAATCCTTGTTCACAGAGCAGCATGGGCAAAAGAGTGTAGATTTCCCCATACTATCCATCAAGGCACCTCAACCCTCACCCCAGAGGGACCATTTTTACAGAATGTTTCAGTGCTGTGGTAATACATATAAATAGCAAGCTCCAATAACAGAGTGGCTCAGGAGCTATGACTAAAACCTGGCCCCCTGTTGAGACTGCTATAAGTGCCAAGCTGTGCCACTTGCCATGGCAATTTCACAATATTCATAATGGCTGCATTTCTACTTTGGCTGAATTAATGTACATTTTTGTAAGTATTGTTTATCCTAAAATTTATCTACTCCTTAAAAATATTTAGCTGTGTCTCTTATGATAATTTTTTTAGTTTTTTGTCAATCCTGCCTAGGCAGAATAATGATCAGGTGACCTACTATATGTTAAAAAAAATCTTTGAGTGCGAATACTGTGTGTGGCTGCTTCTACCTTTCTTCACTTGTTTAACTGGTCTGGTGCTGGGTTTCAGAATTCTCTTATGCTGGCATAAAATATAGTGGTAGTTCTGAAACACCAGCTTTCAGGTGGTTGATCCAGGTGCTCCCTAATGGGGTTCTCACAACAAATTTTTTGGTGACCTCAGAGAGCGGCCATCAACTCTTGCTGGTGGCCACTCTGACAATTTTTCCTAAAATACTTATTTAACTTTAGGAAAAACAAATAAATATGCATATATACATGTCCAAATCATTATAATTTATTTATGTAGGGTTTTTGTTGTTGTAAACGCAACAATAAATACAACTGTCTCTATTCTTTACTGGACCTACACAGAATAGAAACACAAATTCATGTTTTTCATGTTCTTCTCTTTTGATGTGGTGGTGGTTTTGATTTTGCTTTTTTGGTTGCTTTTTTTATTAGACTTTCTAGCTAGTAAGTCTGCTGCTGTGAAAAGTGATATTTGTATGTTATATATATCATCACTTTTCACAGAAGCAGACTTGCTAGCTAGCTGGAAGGCAGTGAAAAGGGATATTAACAGACATACAAATATTACTTTCCATAGCAGATTTACTCAGCCCCGGCAAGCTAGGGGACAAATTAAGCACTGGATGGAGAGGTGGGTAGGGAGGCAGTGAGGGCCAGGGATGATGGAGGGGTTGTGAGCCCAGGGCCAACACCCACCACCACACAGCTGGGGCCAGAGTACCCACAGCTGGAGCCTGCTGCCTGCTACCCCACAGCTGAAGCAGGAAGCCCAAGCCCCACAGTTCCCAGGAAGGTGGCGAACTCATACTGGCTGGCTGATCCTCTGGCACTTGTGACTCCAGAGGGGGGCAGGGCTGAACCCCTGCTGATGGCCTCGGGGGATGAGCCACTGTGCTTCCCCCCACTCAATCACCGCCCAGGAGGCTGTGGCCGGAAGAAAAGCCCATGATGGCCGCATGTGAGAAAAGCTGAAACTGCTCAAGTTTCAAAGTACTTCTCTTAATTGACACCTGCACATGAGAATCTAGTTCCAAGATACACTTTTCCAGCTCTGTTTCACCACTATACCTGTTGCACTCATTTGCGGTTTATTCTGACTGTATTAAAATAACAGGTTTCACATAAACTAGAACAGAGCCCTCAAATACTTTTTGAAAGAATAACTTTGTGTAAACAAAAGTCAAATTACAAATATCTTAGCTGCTGTATATTTAACTCTACAATAACATGTTACCACTTCCTTCCAGATAGCGAAGTATATTGACCACCACCAAACTCCAAATCCAACTACAGATCCCTAGGACTCTACTATTAAACCTCTTTCCATGGTGAAAATAAGTTATGTTTCATTATTCCTCCTATCACAAGTTTTAATCCATGAGAACAGACTTAACTCACAAAATGTTACTGGATTCTTCATAACATGGAAAAATAATTATCAAGATACCTTTTAAACTCTAAATATATATATAACAGACATACAATTCTTCTTTCACTCTAAATTCTCATGTTAGAGGGACTAGAATTTTTCTTATAACCCATGCAGCTATCTGTATTCAAGTAAAACTGTACTATGCATATTCAAGTACAACTAGCTTTAAGGCAGCTCTCACACTGCATTATGATTCACCCAAAAACATCCTTAGCATCTTTTTAAAATATGGGTACAACATTGGCCATCCTGTAGCCAACTGCTAGAGCAGCATTTTTTTAATGACATCACTTTTGTGTTCATAGCTGAACTATTCCATTTGTTAGATCCTTCACCACTGTGAAGTGAATATAATCCAGACTGGAATCGAAAGTTAATTTTTCAGTTGTTCAATGTTTTGCTCTGTCTCAGTACTTTTACTATCAGTTAACAGTCATCTTCGTTTTCATGACTTTTCATATCTTTCCTAGTGCTTCTGATAATGAGGGTCCTAACAAATTCACGGCCACAAAAAACACGTCACGAACTGTGAAACTGGGTTTCTCCCCATGAAATCTGGTCTTTTATGTGCTTTTACCCTATACTATACAGATTTCACAGGGGAGACCAGCATTTCTCAAAGTGGGGAGTTGCAGGGTAAGTCACAAGGCTATTTTAAGGGGATCACGGTATTCCCACACTTGCGCTTGCGCTGCCTTCAGAACTCGGTGGCTGGAGAGCAGCGGCTGCTAGCCGGGCTCCCAGCTCTAAAGGCGGCGCCCTGCCAGCAGCAGCGCAGAAGTAAGGATGGCAATACCATACCATGCCACCCTTACTTCTGCGCTGCTGCCTTCAGAGCTGGGTGCCCAGAGAGTGGCGGCTGCTGACTGAGGGCCCAGCTCTGCAGGCAGCAGCACAGAAGTAAGGGTGGCATGGTATGGTATTGCCATCCTTATTTCTGTGCTGCTGCTGACGACAGCTCTGCCTTCAGAGCTGGGATCCATAGACAGCAGCCGCCACTCTCCAGCTGCCCAGCTCTGAAGGCAGAGTCACTGCCAACAGCAGCACAGAAGTAAGGGTAGTAGTACCGCCACCCCCCCACACAATAACCCTGCGGACCCCCACCCTCCACAACTCCTTTATGGTTCAGGACCCCTACAGTTACAGCACCTTGACATTTCAGATTTAAATAACTGAAATTCACGATTTTTTAAAACCTGTGTCCATGAAATTGACCAAAACGGACCATGAATTTGGAAGGGCCCTACTGATAACTAATTCTGCGGTTGAAGCAAAGTTACCTGTTCACTGAGTTGTATGACTTGTGTTTCCAAATCTTTATCTGATTTGGATGCTGAGCTGCTTGGTGTGGCTTTTTTTGCTGACGATGGACGAGAAGGTGTGGACCCTGGTTTAGAAACTGGACTGGATTTAGCAGCACCTAAAAGCACAAGAATAAAATTGATTTGAGAACACTCTTTTAAAGATCAGATTTAAGTATTTATGCCCAGTGTAAGTATTATACTCCCAATAATTTGAATTTTTACCCCTTCCAGATACAGAAAAAAGGTATTTAATTTGTATATGACCATTAGTGCTGTTACTTCCCGGTTTTAAGTAGAAAGATGCAAAATATTGAAAAGGAAAGTAAATACCATAACAAGAATGCTTCTTTCAGTTTAAAAGGACAAAATACCTCACTGATACGCAAAGAAAGGTGAATAAATAACATAATTTCTTTAATTACTACTACTTTACAGTTTTAAAGATGACACTGGCAACAACTAAATCATTTAGCTTAACAGTTAATATTTATTGATTTTAAAAATTTACTGGAGAAAGGCAAGTTGATTTAATTTGTGGTGATTTTATTTGTAAGTCTATCTGCTTCTATGCTTTAAAATGGAGAAGAAACTAACACTATTACTTGTACAATCACACTGAAATTCAGCAGATGCAAACTGAATTAAATCCATCAGTGAGCACTTGATTGCGGCAGTGGCCAAAAGATAACGTTTCTGATCAGCTTAGGAGGTTTTTGGTACTTCATGTGAAAAGCAAAGCCGATAACGTACCCAAATGTACAGCAACACTTTTGCCCACAGAAAACACCACCCACACCAAGCACCGATAGGTACTCTATTTTCACAAGCATCAAGCATGCACAAATGCTTAAGTATAGACACAGGAAAATGCAGTGCTAATGCCATCTTTCTACGCACCCTAAGGCTGACAACTGATATGATGCCCTTCCCTCCTCCGTTCCCTTCTCCCCTCTCTTCTTTAGGGTTTGAGTGATTACTAAAGTCCCAACTGGGCTCTGAGTTTATCATTCGTGGAAGATGATGTCCAAGCTTCACGTACTGTAATTAGCAGCATCCACTCCCAAAGCACAGGATGTCCCACTCCAATTATTCTTCAGAAGAGACCACCCACTTTATGGTCTCAATGTGGCATAAGGTTACCAGTTTTTAAACAAAAATGACTGAGCAGAATTAAAAAGCACAGAAATGAACTCCCTAGACCTCTCTGCCAACCTTAATTATACTTAAGGCTTGAGGAGGAAAAGTTAGGCTTGTTAGATTGCCCATTTTCCTTTAAGGAACAGAGTAAAGAGTAAAAGCCTAAGGAACTCAATCCACAAATTAGCTTTGATGTAGCAAGACTCCCCCTCCCATCACATACACTCAAACCCCCCACCCACCGCAAGATGTCCTCAGGCTTCTCGGTCAAGAAACTCAAAAGCTGATTGGGAGGAATTGCAACGATCGGTGATTCAGTCAAGCTTGTTAGGTTCTTGTGATTTAGTCACAGACTACACTGGCTACTGTACAAAGAGTTGTCTTTTCTCATCACTTTATATTCTCTAGTGACAGCCCTGAGAGTATGAACAATTACACATTTCATCTGCTTTTAGTGGGCACCATTTTGGCTAAAATTCCACCATACTTTTTCATATTTGTTACAAATAAAATTATTGATATATCTGAAAGGTACCTTGCCAACAGAAAGTTAAAACTCCAGTCTGGCCAAAATATAGCATCTTCCATCCTGAAGTTACAAGTTACATACATGGACCACATCACCCCTTGATAACAGAGTTCGGGTACGGTATACAGAGTTGGTAAAGATGAAATTTACACTGTTCGTATGCCTAAAATTACTTATTTTTTTGAAAGAGCACTTAGTATCTACAGATGTCATCAATCCAGCTCTTTTCTTGAGCAATAAAATTTGGTTCATGAGGCTAACATGAACCAATACACACTAACAGTGCCCTACTGCTCTTACACAAACAAAACAGTAAGTCTTTTTGGTAAAGTACTCTGACAATAGAGTAAGATCTGTAGTTGCCATTTTTTCCTTTGTCAGAGACCAGCAGATCTTTGTGTATAATCTTCACTAACATTTTCCCCAAGGGCCTGATCAATACTTTAAATACAACTGAAACTACAACTCATTAAAACAAATCTTTTGTTAGGATCCCAGAATCTTACTCTGACATTTAAGTGATCCATGCATCCCATGTGACAATAAGCTTCATTTTTCATACAATAGCATTTATATACACATCACCACCATATACTTTACATACGTAGACTAGTTTCAGAGTAACAGCCGTGTTAGTCTGTATTCGCAAAAAGAAAAGGAGTACTTGTGGCACCTTAGAGACTAACCAATTTATTTGAGCATAAGCTTTCGTGAGCTACAGCTCACTTCATCGGATGCATACTGTGGAAAGTGTAGAAGATCTTTTTATACACACAAAGCATGAAAAAATACCTCCCCCCCACCCCACTCTCCTGCTGGTAATAGCTTATCTAAAGTGATCACTCTCCTTACAATGTGTATGATAATCAAGGTGGGCCATTTCCAGCACAAATCCAGGGTTTAACAAGAACTCCGAGGGGGGGGGGGGTAGGAAAAAACAAGGGGAAATAGGTTACCTTGCATAATGACTTAGCCACTCCCAGTCTCTATTCAAGCCTAAGTTATTGTATCCAATTTGCAAATGAATTCCAATTCAACAGTTTCTCGCTGGAGTCTGGATTTGAAGTTTTTTTGTTGTAATATCGCAACTTTCATGTCTGTAATCGCGTGACCAGAGAGATTGAAGTGTTCTCTGACTGGTTTATGAATGTTACAATTCTTGATATCTGATTTGTGTCCATTTATTCTTTTATGTAGAGACTGTCCAGTTTGACCAATATACATGGCAGAGGGGCATTGCTGGCACATGATGGCATATATCACATTGGTGGATGTGCAGGTGAACAAGCCTCTGATAGTGTGGCTGATGTTATTAGGCCCTGTGATGGTGTCCCCTGAATAGATATGTGGGCACAGTTGGCAATGGGCTTTGTTGCAAGGATAGGTTCCTGGGTTAGTGGTTCTGTTGTGTGGTATGTGGTTGCTGGTGAGTATTTGCTTCAGGTTGGGGGGCTGTCTGTAGGCAAGGACTGGCCTGTCTCCCAAGATTTGTGAGAGCGTTGGGTCATCCTTCAGGATAGGTTGTAGATCCTTAATAATGTGTTGGAGGGGTTTTAGTTGGGGGCTGAAGGTGACGGCTAGTGGCGTTCTGTTATTTTCTTTGTTAGGCCTGTCCTGTAGTAGGTGACTGAAACCTGTCATTATGCAAGGCACTGCATTTAGCCGTATGGAGTGGAAATCTATCAACTGCATGAAAAAACTTGTACAGATACAGACAGACATCATCTTCCTTTCCAAATGCAAACAGATGGACATTGTACCAAAAGGACTGAAAGTAAAAAATCCATTACAATCTACATACCACACAGACTATGCTGACAGCTTGTGCCACACGCTCTCAAAGAAACTGCGGAATCACCTGATCAACATCCTCTACAGCAAACAGGGAAAGATTAAGAATGAGCTCTCAAAAATGGATACTCTCATAAAAAAAACAACCTTCCACACAAACTTCCTCGTGGCTGGACTTTACTAAAACTAGACAAGCCATTTACAACACACACTTTGCTTCTCTACAAAAGAAAAAGGACACTAAACTTTCTAAACTACTATATGCTACAAGGGGCCACAGCAATGGTTCCCTCAACCCACCCAGCAATATTGTTAACCTATCCAACTATACTCTCAGCCCAGCAGAAGCAGCTGTCCTATCTCGGGGCCTCTCCTTCTGCCCCTCCACCCCCACGAACATGATACAGTTCCGTGGTGACCTAGAATCCTATTTTCGACGTCTCCGACTCAAGGAATATTTCCAACGTACCTCTGAACAACATACTAATCCACAGAGACCTCCCTACCAACACTACAAAAAGAAGGATTCTAGGTGGACTCCTCCTGAAGGTCGAAACAGCAGACTGGACTTCTACATAGAGTGCTTCCGCCGACGTGCATGGGCTGAAATTGTGGAAAAGCAGCATCACTTGCCCCATAACCTCAGCCGTGCGGAACACAATGCCATCCACAGCCTCAGAAACAACTCTGTCATCATAATCAAAAAGGCTGACAAAGGAGGTGCTGTTGTCATTATGAATAGGTCGGAATATGAACAAGAGGCTCCTAGGCAGCTCTCCAACACCACTTTCTACAAGCCATTACCCTCTGATCCCACTGAGAGTTACCAAAAGAAACTACAGCATTTGCTCAAGAAACTCCCTGAAAAAGCACAAGATCAAATCCGCACAGACACACCCCTAGAACCCCAACCTGGGATATTCTATCTACTACCCAAGATCCATAAACCTGGAAATCCTGGGTGCCCCATCATCTCAGGCATTGGCACCCTGACAGCAGGATTGTCTGGCTATGTAGACTCCCTCCTCAGGCCCTACACTACCAGCACTCCCAGCTACCTTCGAGACACCACTGACTTCCTGAGGAAACTACAATCCATCGGTGATCTTCCTGATAACCCCATCCTGGCCACTATGGATGTAGAAGCCCTCTACACCAACATTCCACACAAAGATGGACTACAAGCTGTCAAGAACACTATCCCCGATAATGTCACAGCTAACCTGGTGGCTGAACTTTGTGACTTTGTCTTTACCCATAACTATTTTACATTTGGGGACAATGTATACCTTCAGATCAGCGGCACTGCTATGGGTACCCGCACGGCCCCACAGTATGCCAACATTTTTATGGCTGACTTAGAACAACACTTCCTCAGCTCTCTTCCCCTAATGCCCCTACTCTACTTGCGCTATATTGATGACATCTTCATCATCTGGACCCATGGAAAAGAAGCCCTTGAGGAATTCCACCATGATTTCAACAATTTCCATCCCACCATCAACCTCAGCCTGGTCCAGTCCACACAAGAGATCCACTTCCTGGACACTACAGTGCTCATAAACGATGGTCACATAAACACCACCCTATACCCGAAACCTACTGACCGCTATTCCTACCTACATGCCTCCAGCTTTCACCCTGACCACACCACACGATCCATCGTCTGCAGCCAAGCTCTGCGATACAACCGCATTTGCTCCAACCCCTCAGACAGAGACAAACGCCTACAAGATCTCTATCAAGCATTCTTACAACTACAATACCTACCTGCGGAAGTGAAGAAACAGATTGATAGAGCCAGAAGAGTTCCCAGAAGTCACCTACTACAGGACAGGCCCAACAAAGAAAATAACAGAACGCGACTAGCCGTCACCTTCAGCCCCCAACTAAAACCCCTCCAACACATTATTAAGGATCTACAACCTATCCTGAAGGATGACCCAACGCTCTCACAAATCTTGGGAGACAGGCCAGTCCTTGCCTACAGACAGCCCCCCAACCTGAAGCAAATACTCACCAGCAACCACATACCACACAACAGAACCACTAACCCAGGAACCTATCCTTGCAACAAAGCCCGTTGCCAACTGTGCCCACATATCTATTCAGGGGACACCATCACAGGGCCTAATAACATCAGCCACACTATCAGAGGCTCGTTCACCTGCACATTTTCTACCAATGTGATATATGCCATCATGTGCCAGCAATGCCCCTCTGCCATGTACATACTGTCAAACTGGACAGTCTCTACGTAAAAGAATAAATGGACACAAATCAGATATCAGGAATTACAACATTCATAAACCAGTAGGAGAACACTTCCATCTCTCTGGTCACGGGATTACAGACATGAAAATTGCGATATTACAACAAAAAAACTTCAAATCCAGACTCCAGCGAGAAACTGTTGAATTGGAATTCATTTGCAAATTGGATACAATTAACTTAGGCTTGAATAGAGACTGGGAGTGGCTAAGTCATTATGCAAGGTAACCTATTTCCCCTTGTTTTTTCCTACCCCCTCCCCCCCAGACGTTCTTGTTAAACCCTGGATTTGTGCTGGAAATGGCCCACCTTGATTATCATGCACATTGTAAGGAGAGTGGTCACTTTAGAAAGCTATTACCAGCAGGAGAGTGGGGTGGGGGGAGGTATTTTTTCATGCTTTGTGTGTATAAAAAGATCTTCTACACTTTCCACAGTATGCATCCGATGAAGTGAGCTGTAGCTCACGAAAGCTTATGCTCAAATAAATTGGTTAGTCTCTAAGGTGCCACAAGTACTCCAGTTCTTTATACGTAGACTAGGAATTCTTTCATCAGAGTTTCTAAATCTTACTCCTTCATAAGGACCAGATAAATAATCCCCTCAGATACATGGTAAGCTTTTTAAAGTGGGAACAAGGGTGCATATTTTAAAAGCTAGGGCAAGGACAGCCTGTTTCTTTTCCTTCCTGGCTTGTTTCCACTAAGAGTTCAGCAAAAACTTCTTGAAGATCAGGAAGGCAACATAGCCAGATGGGACCAGTCATAATCACAGTGCATACAACTAGCTCAGATTGACCAGATTACTGTAAAGCTGCTAGTAAAGGCAGCCTTCATGGAACCTGGAGCTCTACCTCTTGTGTCTGTCTTCAAATGCACACACAGAGCATATTTCTTACAGAAAGGATTAGGCAAAGGGGAAAAAATCTTCTTCATTTTCCCTGGAAATATATTAGACCCTTTGCAGGGAAGTTGACCCCCTTATTAACAAGCACTGCTTCATCAAACTTGGTGCAGTGACTCATAAAACTTAAAAACATAAAGAGAAAAAGTAACAGAAAAGAAAGATGAAGTTTCTAAGTTTCGAAAACAAGTACAATGTGTATCCTTGCAGACTAGTCAATCAGAGGACAGAAATGCAGCATGTGAAGATGCATCACTGGGGCGAAGACAGGCAAGGCAAGTATGATTTAGAGTCACAGGTTGAAATGAACAGAGGTTTTGAAAAGATTTGAATAGCTTGGAAAGAAGGAGTTCCAGAAACTAGTCCCTTTTTCACTTCTATAGTACACTGTAATGTACAGATAGTGCTAGTACAGAAATTAGGTGGATACATGGTCTGATGTATAGGAAGCAGTAAGTTCATGGATGTTTAACCCAAGAGGGCATTTCTGAATTGAATTTACAGATGAACAGGAGACAGCAGAAGTGACAAGACAGTGCAATATGCACACACTTTGTCCAGTAACGTCTTGGGTTACAACATTTTAGAGCAGAATACAATGAACAGAAGAAGCCACCCACTGAAAAAGCAACACACACACAATTAGATAGCTGTTACCGGAAGATAATTGAATATGCTTTTTTGCATATCAAGACCAAGGCTTATTATCTCCAACTGCAACCTACAATGGCAAAAACTCATCCCATTAGAAGACCACCATAAAAAATGATGGTATAACTTTATGAATTAGTAATCGGGTCTGGCTAGGGACCTATCAAATTCAAGGTCCATTTTGGTCAATTTCACGGTCATAGGACTTTTAAAATAATAAATTTCATTATTTCAGTGATTTAAATCTGAAATGTCATGGTGTTGTAATTGTAGGGGTCCTGGCCCCCCCCCAAAAAAGGAGGGGTGTGTGTTTGTGTGTGTGCGCGCGTGTGTGTGTTGGTGGGCGTTCTGCAAGGTTATTGTAGGGGTGGTTGTGGCATTGCTACCCTTCCTTCTGCGCTGCTGCTTCTGGCGGCGGCGCTGCCTTCAGAGCTGGGCAGCTGGAGAGAGGCAGCTGCTGGCTGGGAGGCCAGCTCTGAAAGCAGAGTGGCTGCCAGTACCAGCGCAAAAGTAAGGGTGGCGTGTATGGTAGTGCTACCCTCATTTCTGCGCTGCTGCCTGCAGAGCTGGGCCCTCAATCAGCAGCCGTCGCTCTCCGGCAGCCCAGCTCTGAAGGCAGCCCAGAAGTAAGCATGGAAATACTGCAACACCCCTCAAATAACCTTGTGATCGCTCTGCAACTCCCTTTTGGGTCAGGACCCCCAATTTGAGAAATACTGATCTCCCCTGTGAAATCTGTATAGTAGGGTAAAAGCACACAAAAGATCAGTTTTCATCAGGGGACCAGATTTCACGGTCCATGACGTGTTTCGTGGCTGTGAATTTGGTAGGGCCCTAGGTATGGGATGTGAAACACATAAATCACTGGACAGAGAATATGTTGATATGACCAGAAGTTAACGTTTGATGTTATATAGCCTAAGTCCATCTCATAAAACTTCTAATCATAAGGTCACATGGACTGAGTATGTGCAGAGAGCATGGACTGAACAGGCACAGTCATCTACCTACTCTCTCACCTCTAGATGTTCTCTGTCAATTGCAATTTGAGGCACTATGGTGGGGTATTCTGGGAAAGCTCAGACTGTCTCCTGCCTGTGGTTAGAGATCATTTGATAACACTTCTCATACAGCATCTTTCACAAGCAGAAGAGTTATTAAAGGACTATGCTTTAAAATATTAAGTTTATGGATTTTTTAATTCCTTATCCTGAGTGACACTAAGCACTTCAAACCCCACTAAAGTCAGCAGGAGTTAGGTATGCTCCTTACTCCTCAGGATCAGACCCTAACCAAACAGGATGTTCTGACATCCATTATCAGTACTGTTGTTTTAAAAAAAAGCTAAATAATCTGAGTGTTCCAGATGGCATGAACTAGAGACAGCTGAAAATGAAATCTGAACAACAGAGGACATCCAGCAAATTCTAACTGAAAATTTTTTGCATCAAAGTAAGTTTTACCTCCACATTTACTCTTTTTGTTTGGCCTCAGGGAAAGCCCTTGCGGGGAAATGAATTTCCAACAGAAACAAAATTTTATAAATTTAAAGTGTAACGGCTCCAATCTAGAACTACAATTAAATGCAATATTTCAGCCCAGACCATTTTTATCAGCTAAGTACCTGGAAATTGGGACTCACAATGGGAAACCTTGATAGACTTAACAGCTGCATAATTTAACACTAGGAGTGCAAATACTGCACTTATTTACACCACTGTAAATCTGGAAGAGCTCCATTAATTCCCTGTGGAGAGGTGCTATATTTTCCATACACAAATAGCCAACATGTTCTTCCAGTCAGGATGATTTATTTTAGCATGAGGATTCCAAGCCAGAATCCCATGGTACTGAGCACAGTCTCTCAACTCTAAGATCCTCCATCTTGAATTGCCCTCAACACTCTCCCCACCTCTCTTCATTCTCCCAGCAGACAAGCGAAGTCCTTACATTTAAAGATGCAGTACACAGAAAATAGGATAATATCTCCTCAGAGCTGAATAGCAGCAGACTTCCTTCTTATTTCTTTATTGAGAAAAAGAGTATTTTACTTTCATTATTAATTTTTGTCTGTGCACTTACTCCAGCCAATGTGACTGAATTATTATTTATTTGTATATTATGGAATCCAAGGGTACCAATCAGGTATCAGGCCCACATTGTACTACATATTCTCTGGACAGATATGCAGCAAATAGGACAGTCCCTGCCCCAAACAGCTTAACAAGATACATGCCCTGTGTATGTCTTTGTTAATTAATGTAGTTTTTATTGCCTCGAATCTCAAGCCTGGTCTGTGTCGGCATGTGGTCCATTTTAACTATAAATTTATTCTTTGGGTAGCAGGGATATCTCATTACCTGCAAAAGTACTAGGCACTTTGCTCGTGCTATGGAAATAAATAGCAATATCTACTATAGCTCCCTGCCTAGGCAGCAGTCCATGACAGTTTCAACTGTATTTTCAAAAAGAAGATTTATGAAAACAATTAAATGACACCCCTACATATCTGTCATGTAAGCAGTTTCTTTCAATCATCACTGGTATATGAGGCATTTCATTATCAACAGCTGGGATGCTATCAGGCAGCCTCAACTCCCAATCAGACAGGGTTAACTTTAGATGTCCAAAACTGACACAGTGTGTTATGATTTTACGTTAGCTCACAGCTCAGTTTTTAAATACACCATGTCACTGAGCTTGTTAGCAGCATCACAGCTGGCTGAATTAACACTCAGTTCATTTTAGTTTGTACCTGGCAATACAACCACCACCGGTGTAAGATAATTTAATATACCGTTAATAAAGACAGGAATTATTTTTATCTTGACAATGTAACATAAATTGGATAGAGTAGCTATTACAAACATTACAATTATCAAGCAGTGTATTTATGATGCCCTAAAAACCTAATTACTATCAGTCTCATTATGCTGAAGAATTTCCCACTACAGCTTCTATTTTCTTTTCTTTTTGCTAAACAGGAGTTTTTATGTGCAGATTAAAAATGTTTAAATTTTGTATAAACGGCTACAATCCCAAACCTTTCATTGCTGACTACAAAAATGTGGGATCAGAATGCCAGGTCACTTAATACTCTGAGTAGATGTATTCAAAATAATGGGTCCAGGATTCTGTCTAAATAGGACTTCTGGGATTTAATTGTAGTCCTACAGACAAAATACCCCAACTACTGACTGCCTCAAGGTCAAATTATCTCTGAAGCTATGTCAGTAATTAGTAACTTGTTCAATATTTGTGGAAAATGCTATGAAGTTCTGCTCATGTGACAACTGCATGAATGCAGTGCAAAGGGACACGCCAAAACATTGCACTCTGTGACATCATTCGTGGTCACTGCTTGCGTGGAATTTGGGACTCACTCACATTAACTGCAGTATTTCTTCTGTCACATTCATTAAAAAGGGATAAAATAAGAAATTACACTGGTGACATGCTCCTGAGAAGAAACAATCTTTGAGGAAGATTAAGCTTTAGAAAAGGTTATTTGAATTAACAGCTTCCCTACTAACTAAATCATTACTGAGAGACTCCCTCTCACCCACACATTTGTTTTAAAGACAAGGGAATCAGTGCTCATGCATGCTTCCCCTCACAGCTCAGTGGACATGCAGGAGCCTGCTCAACTGTGTGACAGGTTTGTTGGAGTGATGACACCCTCCCCTGCTGAATGGGATCAGAGACTTAACTCATTTCATTTGTGACCCAAGACAAAAATCTAATCCTCAGTCTTCAGAAGAACTGTAATCCTACTGCATTGTTTAGGGCCCCTTTTCCACCCACTGACATCCTCAGACCAAACTTCTTAGCTATTGCTAAAATCTTAAATTTTGTTTCTTAAATCTGCCCCATACATAAAGGAAATGAGCTTGCATAACTCAAGATACATCTACACTGCCTCACAGTTTGGCCTGAAGGGGTATGAATAGCACTGTGCATCAAAGTGTTGTGCTGTCTCTCTCCCATGTGGATGCTGTGGGCATGAATCATTCACTTCCACAGCATCCACAAGGGAAAGTTACAGCGCAGCATTTTAGTGCACGCTGCTATTCTCAGATCTGGAAACCTTTATATAGGTTGGCCAAAGTGCAGCCTTTGCGCTAGACATAGTCCACTGGAGAGCTCTTAGATCAAATTGGAGCACTATCTATGTGGATTGATAGTCTGATTTCCACCTTAGCATTAAAAAAGGGTGGCTGCAATTTGCTTAATATTAGACAAAATTAGGTATGCTCCTATGCTCGCAGCAAGCTGCCAAAGCAGCTTTAGCTGGGCAAAGTGTGACCACTCTGCCTAAAAGTGTATCATAAAGGAGACTCAGCATGTGACTCTTGAATGTTGGCCATTTCTCTGAATAACTCACTTCTGTTCTATATTATAGAACACCATGTAAGAAGCCTAGAGCTATATATAATTAACCACTTCAGCATGTGTATAATTAGAACCTAACATAATAAACATTAAACCCCATATATGTGTTTGCAATGCAGTTTCAACTCCTTTCATTAGATATTAACCAAAGAGCACATATGCTCTGCTTGCCACTTCAGGCAGTTTTTTTGCTGTTGTTGAAGCAGTTGAATCCATCAGGAATGTAAATTACAAGGCATCATGGAGGGATTTGTTGGAAAAAAATATTGTTTCCAGTAAAATCTTTAACTGAGCATTCAAAGTAGAAGGCAAGAATGGAGGCAGCTGGTCTAAAACAAATGTTACAGTTCAAAGTAGTAAATCTTAACATAAGTAATATGCTGAACTATCATGGTTGTACACTCCAGTAACTTAGCAGAGACTAAGGATCTTTTCTCCTCTGGATCATGTGAAAGTCAGATCGGTAATGGGATATAGATGTGGTTCTCAAACTTTCACAATTGTTCAGAACTTAAGACAGGAAGGCTTTAGAGAACTTTTTCTCCCAACCCTAATCCGCACCTCCCATTCCATGTGGTGGCTGGATCACTCAGTTACATTAAGTAGTAGGACACTATTATAGAGACAAGTTCAAATAAACTTGCTTTAATGCAATAGGTTCAGGTGCTTGACGCTAGCGGTGCTATTTATTTCCTCTCCATCGGTGTAGGACTTTACATTAGTAACAAATCTCTTCACCTTGCCTTCAACGCTCACTGCTCTTGGTCTCTTTGCAGTTTGAGTTTGCCTGCTGAATTTGATAACCCCACACTGACTGTGTTTGCCATACAGCTGACAAAGAAAGTCTTTGTAAACAGAGTCCAGCAACCTAACAGGACTACGTGCTGGAATCTCTACTTGTGAGCCAGTATATGCACAGTTAAAGATTTCTGGGATGGGGTATGGCTGATGGAGTTCAATTATACATACTTCCTCCTTGTGATGGAAGAGGCTCTGTAGACCACAATTTGAAAATGATTGGGAAAGCCATTTAGAAAGATATTACCACTAGAGCTGGCTGGAAAATGGTTTATTGCCCTGTGGAAAATTTTGACTTTTGATCCTAAAACCAAAAATTCAATCATAAACCATAAGCTTTTCTAGTTTAGATTTTTCAAGGAAAATTTGACATTTTTGAATGTCATGAAAAAATAGTTTAACTGAAAATCCAATTTTCCACCAGAAAACAGTTTTGATGGAAAATTTTCAACTCGCCTTAATTACCACCCGATGGTTTATGTAAAATGTGTTCAACCACTTTGTAGCAGCAAAAGGAGCCATTTTAAATTGGCCATTATGTCTTGTAAACGATATCTGTGGGATTTTTTTTTTGTTTATATATCCAGAATATAGCAATGTGCATCACTAAAGGGAGGTCTGAAAAAAAAACTGCCCGGAGGGAAAGACAGTTGATTAACAAATTTTCTCAATTAGAACTACACTGACATACTGGAGATTAGAAAAGAGTAAGAGACGCGAGAAAGACCAATGTTAAAGGTACAGTTTATAATTTATAGCATCTTGATAGTGCCATATTTTTCTAGGTTTTCAGTCCAGTTTCTAGAACAGTAGTCCATGTCACCTTGGAGCAAGCTTGCTGGCCCTCTTTTATTACAAATGGAAACTAAACTACCTTCTCATTCTTACAGCTGGTTCCTATGTATCAAGGTGGAACAGGAAAGCCTGCACTGTCAGTACTGTATCGATTTTGTGAAAGGAACATTTCATCCAATGGTATTCCAACTCCTTTCCTGAACTCCAAACACCAAGTTTTTAAAGTAAAAACAAACAAAAACTTCTGAATATGCCCTCTCAGCATCTCCTGTACAGACTATGCCTCCATAGCATTCTACATCTTCTGCAACAATACAACATGAGAAAGGGTCAAAGAACTATATATTGAAATGAAAACAGATGTGATTGTATAGTTGTGTCTGACCTACAGGAACGGTGGCAACAGGGTTTGATGGGGAAGGAAAGAGGAGAGAGAAAAGATGGCAGAAATTAATTCTTTGAGTAATTCCTGCTATTTCAAGTCTCCATGCTTGTCAACATGTCACTAACAGCTAAATTTAAGTTTTAGTACACTAAGAATAAAAAAAGAAAAAATATTTTTATCAAAAAATTAATTTACAGCACACCTAGCATTGTCTGATGCCATAACCTATGCAAACATATCTCACATATTTCTCTTTCCATAATGCATTATAAAGAACACCAGTTCTCCTTGCACAAGAGGCCTCAGATGGCTGTTTCATTCTCTGTAAACATTCATGGACAAACAGTTAATTCTGCCCTGGTTATTTTCCCTGTCATAGATGTGCTTATTTTTAGCCATCATGTGACTCTCCAGTATTTTCCAGGCACTGCTTTAGCCATCCAATTCTCACAGGATACTTCAAAGCAAAAGGCAAAACATCCTTCAGACTGAAGAATCTTCTAGAATTTTAACCTAATAAAATTGTTTACTTAATAAGTTGTCTTTTGTCCACAAATTTTTGATGCTCCCCACCCTGAAAATATGGGTGGCCTATTGAGGTGTGATTTACACTTGGGAATGCTTACATAAGCTTGCTGAGCTGAAATCCCAACAACCCGATCAGACTATTTTCTACAGGCAGAATTAAAATTGGCACAAAACAAAAAAAAAAGTTGTATTTAATCCCTCACAACAACTTGGAGCCTACATCTGTTGACTGTTTACTACAGCATAAGGGAAAAAATAGGTTATAAGAGGTTAAAGGACCTGAGCAATATTGAGCTGGCAGATGGCACTATATGTGAGGAACCTGTGGTGCTGGCGGGAAGCCTGTAATGGAATATATACTGTTGGTACCAATCCTTATGAAAACACGCATGTGTATTCCCCTTGTACAGTGGGAATAGTATGCGGTGAAGTGGGGCTCCTTATTCCAGAGTACTGCCACTTCAGGTAGTCTGAAAGGTACAATTATCAAATTCCATCCATAGTTCATACTATATATCAGCTCTTGACAAATTGGCTCTGCCTCCCCAAGGAATGAAGGCAACATGAGGGTGGCACAGAAGATTAGTCCCAGGGAACTATTTATGCTGCAATTTCCAAGCTGCATTATCCTTGACCTGCCCTGACTTTTAAGAGTGACTGCTCTTCGAAGATGTCAGAGAAACCACCTTGGAGCACTCATTTTTGAAACAAAGTTAATATTTCTTTTTATATTTCTCCTTGCTCTTAATTTTTTTACAAACAAACCAAACCAAACGTAGGTTGCTAAATGCTAGTTGGGGACCAAACGTAGCATTTGCACAGATATGATAAACATCTATTTACAGAAATGGTAAACAGATGCCAAACTCCATCTGGCTCTGAGAGTTTGGCATCAGATTAAGGCACACTGAAAATAATTTTAGCTTGTTACAACTACCTTTTAGGGGTAAATTTTCAAAGCAGCCTTTAGGGATTTAGCAGTTTAATTTTGTTAGTGGGAGATTCACAGCTAAATCTTTTTGTACTTCTGAAAAAACAGAACAAAATGTTAGGAAAAATATTAACCAGTTAGGAATAATAATTAAAAGATTTACATGATAAGTGTTTGATTAAACAGAAAATGTTATTTTGTGGAGCAAATCAATATTAGTGTCTCTGCCAACTAGGTAGATAAAGATAATATTTCAATCTATCTATATCTATATAGATTTATTGGTGGCTAAATATTAGGGCTGTCAAGCAATTACAGTGCTCACTTTATATTTATTTTTGATTACAAGTATTTGCACTGTATAAAAACAAAAGAAATAGTATTTTTCAATTCATCTAATAGAAGTACTGTAGTGCAATCTCTATCATGAAAGTTGAACTTACAAAAGCAGAATTATGTACCAAAAAACTGCGTTCAAAAATAAAACAATGTAAAATTTTAGAGCCTGCAAGTCCACTCAGTCTGACTTCTTGTTCAGTCAATCGCTCAGACAAAAAGTTTGTTTACATTTGCAGGAGATAACGCTGCCCACTTCTCGGTTACGTCACCTGAAAGTGAGAACAGGCATTCTCATGGCACTGTTGTAGGCAGCGTCGCAAGATATTTACGTGCCAGATGCGCTAAAGATTCGTATGTCCCTTCATACTTCAACCACCACTCCAGGGGACATCCAGCCATGCTGATGATGGGTTCTGTTCGATAACAATCCAAAGCAGTGCGGACCGATGCATGTTCATTTTCATTATCTGAGTCAGATGCCACCAGAAGAAGATTGATTTTCTTTTTTGGTGGTTCGGTAGTTTCTGTATCGGAGCGTTGTTCTTTTAAGACTTCTGACAGCATGCTCCACACCTCATCCCTCTCTGATTTTGGAAGGGACCTCAGATTCTTCAACCTTCGCTCGAATGCTGTAGCTATCTTTAGAAATCTCATATTGGTACCTTCTTTGCGTTTTGTCAAATCTGCAGCGAAAGTGTCCTTAAAATGAACAACATGTGCTGAGTCATCATTCGAGACTGCTATAACATGAAATATGTGGCAGAATGCAGGTAATATAGAACATGGGACATATAATTCTCCCCCCAAAGAGTTCAGTCACAAATTAATTAACACATTTTTTTTTAACAAACGTCATCAGTATGGAAGCATGTCCTCTGGAATGGGGGCTGAAGCATGAAGGGGTATACGAATGTTTAGCATATCTGGCATGTAAATACCTTGCAATGCCGGCTACAAAAGTGCCATGCGAATGTCTGTTCTCACTTTCTGGTGACATTATAAATAATAAGAAGTAGGCAACATTACCTCCCATAAATGTAGACAAACTTGTTCGTCTTACTGATTGGCTGAACAAGAAGTAGGTTTGAGTGGACTTGTAAGCTCTGAAGTTTTACATAGTTTTGTTTTTGAGTGAAGTTATGTAACAACAACAACAAAATCTACATTTGTAAGTTGCACTTTCACAACAAAGATTGCACTACTGTACTTGTATGAGGTGAATTGAAAAATACTATTTCTTTTATCATTTTTACAGTGCAAATATTTGTAATAAACAATATACACTTTGATTTCAATTACAACACAGAATACTATATGAAAATGTAGAAAAAGATCCAAAATATTTAATAAATTTCAATTGGTATTTTACTGTTTAACAGTGCGATTAAAACTGCAATTAATCACGATTAATTTTTTTAAATCGTGATTAATTGTTTTTAGTTAATTGCGTGAGTTAACTGCGATGAATTGACAGCCCTACTAAATATATTACTCAGGCTTCTTGGAATTATTTGACTAATTTATGAAGGATATTAACCAGAATTAAAAGGAAACATATACTTTTAAAAATTTTTAAAAATAAGTTTTAATATCCCCACATCTATCCTGTTCTTGACACACTAAGCACTATATGTCAGTATTCACACACAGACCTGCATCCTCAGGACCCACCCTGAACCAGCATCATCCAAACTTTCAGAAGGGACCCTCTAAACTGTATCCACAGAAGTTTTTGTATGTGCTTACCTGCACACTCATACCTCAGAGAGTCTAATTAGCATTTTTGTGAAATGCCAAAAATTTGAGATAGTATAAAAATCAATGTTTTTGCATGTACAATGGTTATCTTCATTTGCAAGCAGATAATCATACAAGTGCAGATATTACAGAACAATTTGAGAGCATTTTTGAAAATCTGACCAATGAAGTTTTCACACACATTTGGAGCAGTTTTAGTCCTGTAGAAGAGTGGGAGAATACTCATCATATAATTTAGCATTTTGCGAGCAAACTAATGTTAATAGTCAAAAAGGCATCTGCTTTATTTCTCATTGCTTTTAAAAGCGACTTAATACAATGCACCATGCATGCAAAGAGCATTAAAGGTAAAGTTTTCAAAAGCATGCAGCATTGACCTAACTATGCCCCCACGTAAGTAAATGGGAGTTTTACCACTGACTTCAACAGGAACAAAAGTTAGACCAATGCTGACTGCATCTGAAAATCCCACAAAATGATTTGATTGCAGTGGACAGAATGCAGCTATCTTTATAGGCACATGCAATTAATATCCATTCACACAACTACATCCTCAGGGCAGTCCCTGCACTGACATAATCCAAGTGATCACTCCGCTGCCTACCTACTTCAGGAGAGCATCAGAAAGGGGCCTAGGAGCTCTTGTAGTTTCTTTGCCAGGCCCTAGTATCTGCAATTTTAAGTTTCTCATCCTAGGTTTTATGGGTGGTGGGTGACGCTTCCCCTTGGGGAGGCTAGCCCCCTGCCCACCTCTTCCGACCAAGGGCCTGCCTCCACTCACTGCTCTCAGCCCCCCGCCCCAGTGGCCCTCGCCAAAGGAGTTGGGTGTGGGGGGGGAGCCAGGGGAGGGAGGGCTGAGAGCTCTGCTGGGACTACGGCAGAGCTCTCTTCCCTGGCTGAAGAGCAGAGCCCAGAGCCCCTCCCCCCTTCCACTGCTGCCCCATCCCATTCCATTCATCCATGGGCCTGCCCCCATTCCATCCCCACTCTGCCTCTTTCCCTGTGAGGCCAGGCCCCCCACCAACTCCCTCCCCCACCACCCCAAGATCAGAAAAGGCCTGTGCCCCCACTGCAGCTCCGGAGTGAGAGCTCCTCCAGCCCTGGGGCTGTGATAGAGGGAAATTTTTCAGGGTGCCCCAAATCTTCCACTGTCTCCACTCCCCACCACAACGGTGCGAGGTTTGGGGAGACTTAGCCTCCCACAGTCTCCATTATGCACTGCCTATGCTAGGTTTCATTTGTTTTTTTACAGTGCAAATATTTGTAATCAAAAATAAATATAAAATGAGCATTGTAAACTTTGTATTCTGTGTTACAATTGAAATCAATATATTTAAAAATGTAGAAAACATCCAAAAATATTGAAATAAACGGTATTCTATTATTAACAGTTCGATTAATCGCACAATTAATCGTGATTTTTTTTTAACTGCACGATTAATTGTGATTAATTTTTTTAACCACTTGACAGCCCTAATAAATACACATAGGATATATTCCTTTTGGGACTATATTGGGAAGTGTAAGTATTCTCATCCAATAAGAGACCTTATTCCTTTAGACAGTGCAATTTACATGACTTAACACGTGACATATTGGTGAAACTAAAATACACGTTACTCAATGGGTTAAACCTACTCTCCAATGAGCTACCAACACTTTTGACTAAACATAGAATCTTGTTCTAGATATAATGGACAACAAATGTTTTAAATACACAAAAATTCTCCATTTAGCATCTGGTAGAAAAAAATATCAAAAGAGCTTTGCAGATAAACACTGTAATTCTGGACTATATTTAAATCAATGGAAAGGAAATCCATGTACTTCCCGAGTGTGCAGAAATTGTCAGAAGACCTCTTATTTGTCCCACACAACGCTTGAACTGGAGAAATGTCTTATGTGTCTCAGTTTTTCCTCCAGTGTCACTTTTCATTTTCTTCTTCAAAGTAGCAGCAGCCTGAAGACTGAGGATATGGCATTACCACCCACACCTCTCTTGCCCAGTTCAAATACCGAAAGCTATTCCATTCCCTCAGAATCTTCCAGGTATTAGCAACACTCACGAATTCCCTCTGCAGATGGTCTGTTTTGCCATCCACATTAAGCTTACACTTATTAATGAGAAGTATTTTTAAAACCATTCACTTTGAATTAGCAATAGAACTTAGCAATTTTCCTTTTTCGAAGGGTGGTAGGGAACTACCACTCAGGGAAGTACACATAGGGTTGGCTATCAGGTTTCTTGCCCTGGGTGCCAAACCATCACCGGGAATGATGTGGGGTGTGTGCGCACCTAATAAGGGTGGGGTTTTTTTTTGTTTAGCCATTCAGGGGCATCAAAACCATGTCCCACCCTATGTGACAACACACCTATGGCCATCCCTAAGTACACAAAAGGCACTAGCTCCTCGGAAATTCAGAACGAAAGGTTAAAAATATAGGAGGTACAAAACCAAAATGCAGATGTGTTACAAACTCAGCATAAGAAGCTGGCAGTGTTTGCCTGAAACACTCCACTGCGCTAGCAGATGTTGACCTTGCTGGGAAAGTGGGTTAAGTGAGTGTTGCTAATTCATGGAGGTAGGTGGTTCAACCCCACACGGATATAAGGGAGAGTAGGGAGCAGCACGTTCCAGCTCTTGGATCTAAGGTGTGGACTGAGGAAGGAACTGTAGAAGCAGCCATGCTTGGGGTGGAGTTTTGAGTTGAACTTTATGTTATTGTTAATGTAAATGTTGAAGGTAAACTCCAGGAAAGGGTGAGTATTTGACTCTAAACAGTGTGTGGATTTTATTTGAGAGCAGGTTGGGAAAGGACTTACTCTCACCCCAAAACTATGAAAAACAGATTAAAGCAACGAGATTGCACTACATGTTTAGGGTTATTTTTAAGATGTTTCTGCTGCTCTCTTGTTCCCTGGTTTAGTCAAAGTGATAAAAAAGTATCTGTTTTGTGACCCACACTCTCTATGGATAGTGTAGGAACAACTGTGAAATGGATCTTTGATGCTTTTTCCCATTTCCGATACATGCCAAGTAATAATAATAATAAAAAAATCAATGATGCCTTTGAAGACATAGGACATTACTGTACGGGGCCCACTTAGAAGATTACTGTGTCTGAATGATCAGCACATTTAAAAATACAAATTAATCTATTTTCTGCTTTTGGGCGAGCACTTAGGATCTGGAAGTGTTCCAGTCACCAGAAAACCAGACTACGCCTGCAATTTCCTGTGAAGATGGGGGGGTACTATTTGTTACATTCTTGAGTAGTTTATTTCACCTAGGCTCAGAAGCAAAACAGTCAATTGGCTTTGTCTCCAAAATTAGGTACACTGGAGTCATGGGATTTATCTCCCAGACCGCGAAATCTTCAGTAATGATGTGGCAAGTCAAAACAGACCAACAAAATGACTGCCCACAAAAAGTCCATTTATGTAATCTAGGATGGTGAGCCCCAGATAGTGCAAAATGCAAACACAAAGAGCGTGGTGGCTGTTGAAACACCATTTCTAATTTGACCCCATATTTATATAAGCTATTGACAGCAGATTAAGACATTACTATACCATTATCTGTAAAATGGGAATGGAAATCTCCAAGATTTACAATACCTGCAGTGGGGGAGTTTGCATGATGGGACTTTTTTGGTAAGTTAAAGATCTGTTCACCGGGATCTGGTGGGGGAAGAGCATCTTGGCCTTGTCGAGCCACGACAGGATCATACTCTTTACCATCATAGTTGGCATCAAAGAACTTCTTAAACCATTGGATAAAATCTAAGTTGTCTTGGAAGCGCCCTCTCACCAATTTCTCCACTGGAATCACCTGTAAAATACAATGGTAAACGGTTCCAGTAACACTGCATTGCCAGTACATACATATTTCTCAAATTATCTAACAATTTAACTACCAGTGTGGTGTCTCCTGCATCACTCTGGATTTAGAGTTATATGGTTACGGTCTTCTCAGCTTTGTGTGTAGCTATATATAAAGCCCTTTTAAATACTCATTTTCTAGCAGTACCTTTCCATGAACAACGTTAAGTTAACCTCTCAATAGTGCATGTTCTTCTAAAAGGTAGAAGTACCAGTATTATGATACCATAGTAGAGAGTCTTGCAACCTGACCCAAACCCCATGGGACCCCATATACAAGTGTTGGGTTCAGCTCGGGTCTGAAAACAACCCAACACATTTGGGCTTGACTCGGGTAGTCTCTCATCATCTCCTCCTGCCCATGAGGTCGGTGAGGCAAGGTGGCGGAGCCTGCTGAGTGCCCTGCTCCTGCTGGCCATGGTCGTGCTGTGCTGTGTGCACCATGGAGCGAGCGTGCTGAGGAACTGTAACATCTATTATGCTGTAGCACACACAGCGCAGTGAGATGGGGGCACCCGGCTGCACCGGCACATGCAGACACTACTGTGACGACCCCACAAGCAGGAGGTAGATGGAGATGGATTGTGGGCACAGGGTGTGGGGAACCCCCACCAGGCCAAACCTCAAGGATGAAATGGCAGCAGATTGGGAAGGGTGGGGGGAGGAGTGTCAGATTTGGGTTGGGTCAGGTCTGAAAACAACTTGACTCTCTGGTTGGATTTGGACAGCCATGAGCTACTCAAGTTTGGGATGGACTTTAAAATTAGGCCTGTGCAGACCTAATTACTGTTCTTCCTCAGCTATGCTCCTTTTAGGTTTGAGTGACAACTGGGCTGCATGTAGCCAGTCTGAAACTACTGCCATCTTTAACAACAAGTAACTGGGAGTCTGTCCAAGATTTTAACTAACAAATTTTCATGCAATCAGATGTATGTCCTAAAACTGAACAATTTCTTCAAAAAGCAAAGCGTCAGATTCTGGCTTGCCCTGAGTAGGTGTGCAAGGAACTCTCAGAACACAGGAAATCCTCTTTCACACTGCCCTGTGTATTCACGGTGGGGAAACAGAATCTCAAGTGTTCTCATTAGACAAACCTAAATAAGCACCGTTAGTGCTGGGTGTGTCTGCAAAAGGCTCACGGAATCATAGAAGTTTAGGGCTGGAAGAGACCTCAAGGTATCATCTAATTGCTCCCCCTGTCCTAAGGCAGGATTAAGTATACCTAAACCATCCTTGACAGGTGTTTCTCTAACCTGTTCTTAAAAATCTCCAATGATGAGGATTCCACAGCCTCCCTTGATAACCTATTCCAGTTCTTAACTATACTTACAGTTAAAAAGTTCTCCCTAATAACAAATCTAAATTTCCCTTGCTGGACATTTTTTCAATTACTTCTTGTTCTACACCCAGTGGCCATGAATACAATTGATCACCATTCTCTTTATAACAACCTTTTTCACATTTGAAGACTTATGTCATCCTCCTTCAGCCTCTCTTCTCTAAACTAAACATGCCCAATTCTTTCAACCTTTCCTCATCAGTCATGAACTTTTTTTTTTGGTGCTCCCCTCTGGACTCTCTCCAATTTGTCCACATCTTTCTTAAAGTGGGGTGCCCACGATACTGTATGTCTCCAAAAGTGAAAGGAGCTGCTCCTTGGTGCACTCCCACAAAATCCTCAGAAGCATTCTGCCCACCTGCGTCCTGTGCAAGAAGAGTGTCACCAACCAATACTGCTATGCCTTGGCACTCTCCTCACCGCCTCTGTAGTGAAGCAGTGGATTTAAAAAAGACACAATGGAGTTCAAACTCACCTATATTTTTGAAATACACACTCATTCTAATACTGAGGTACTAACCTGACCATTCCAACCCCCACCCTTCCATACATGCAGTATATAGAATGGTTTGTTTACATGCAAGAGTTTGGGAAATTGCCCATGAAGTTTTAATGAGCTATAATGGAGACTGTGAGAAAGTTTCTTCTGTATCAATATCTTGTGAATTCTTCAGCAACATGAAGAATCTAATGAAACTGATTAAATCCTAATACTGCAGCATAAGATAGGGTTCTGCCCTGCTCTCTGGAAGATCAGGATTCAATTCCCATTCCCAGTTTCAGTGGGCAGATAAGGACTACTGTAGGAATGCTGGAAGTGCCACCATGGCTTGCTTAGCAACAGTCCACATTGCTGAAAGTTGAGTGGATCAGAAGAGAATCCAATCTTCAACTGGAAAAGGGGTGCCCAGAGTCTCAGGGGGAATGGAAATTACAAGGCTAAACCGGCGACAGTGTTTTAAAAAACTAAAAGCTAGCCTGTACTTCACAGATCATGTCACATTTTGTACAATATTCCCTCAGTCTGTTATGTTTATATTTTTAATGACACACTGGCAAACAATGAGGTTATTCCCTATTAAAAAAAGAAATGACAATCAACTTTATTAGGCTTTTCAATGCTTTGCTGAAAGAACCCATTTTAAACAGAAGCACCTGTAGCATTATGGCAATAATGAATTAGTATTAAAAAGTCCTATAACATTCATTCAAAATATAGTGCTTTTAAAAACAGTTTAAGATTCAGAATAAAAAGGTTAAAAGCAGGCATAAAACCTTTTTTTGGATAAACCTTTACAAATATAGATATTTTGTACATGCAGAACTGAAACATGACCGCATTTTAAACTTATTCACTTTTATTCAGTTTAGTTTCTCATGTTGCTACTGCTTACATAAACTGGGCAAATTCATGTTGAGAAACAGTTAATTTTATACCACTTCAAATTTAGTCTGAGTAAAACGTGTGATAGGATCCTATCTGCACACAGAATATACACCTGACTGTATCAAGGGGAAGTAGCCTGGGGAACACAGAGGATGGGTCAACATGACTGATTAAAGTCAAAGAAAGGAAAAGTAAAGACATATTTAGCTTTACAGAACAAATAATGCACAACAGGTGAGAGACTAAACAACACAAAGAACAAACATTGAAAAAAAGTTTAATTTGTCAATGTGTATTTTGCTAGGAAAGTTGACCTGCTTGGACAAAATGCTGATTACATATTTTATAGGTTTTCTACATTTAAGCCAGGCAGGGCACGGTTTGATTTGTTCATAGGTAATGTTCAAAGGAAATTCTGGATAGATTGCATAGTTTCATATGTTTTAAGGCCAGAAGAACTACTAGGATCATCTGCTTCCGGAACTCCTTCACAATTCGGCCACGGAAGCATCAAGCCCATATCTTGAGGTTGAGGTAGTTTGTTTGTTTGTTTGTTTGAAGAAAGATATCTAATCTTGGTTTAATGACTTACCAAACAACATGGTGGATTCTCCATCATTTGGAAGTTGTTCCAATAGTTAAAAATGTACAACTCTTCATATCCTACCTTGAGTAAGTAGTATTCAGTACAACAATAGATACAGAATGCTTGTTGTTTACCTCTATTGGGAATTCTGGGTGTCACCACACATGACCTTAAGTTTTCCCCTCACCTTCTGAGGATCACAGTATTTATTCATTTTAAGGATCTTCCAATGGACAGCATTTTATTACGAGGCCCTCTCGTGAACTCGGGGACCTAATGAGTGGTAATTTTAAAATTATTGACAGCTAACTATTATGGGCCCAGTTTTTCACCTTGAGTACTAAGGGTCCGGGTTTACACATTTTCTGCCTTTGTACCCAAATACCCATTTTAGACGTCAAAATGCCAGTGAGAGCATCTAAATACAGAACTGGGATCTCCAATTCAGGTTTTAGAGTTTGAAAAACTAGGTCTGGTTATTTTTCATTTTGGTTCCCCATGTCCATTGTACATCACCCAGTATAGAAAATTGTTTTGTAAAACATTACAATTATTTAAATATTAAAAACTTACCTTATCCACATTCATTCTTTTAAATGATGCTTGCAGAAGTTTGAAATTGTGAATGTACTCATGCTCCAGCTTTGCCTGAAATTTTACTTTCTTCAAGCTAATGCACCCTGGGAACAACATGTCCATGAACTGGCAGTAAGCTGCTCCTATAACAAGAAAATGCATTGACATTAATCTTGATGCACCCAGCTATAACTAAGTGTCATTTATAGTCAGAAAAGAAAGTAACCATGCTGACTAGCTACTGCTGTAATTCATTTCTAGTGCCATGTACCCAATGCCTATCTGTCCACTACAATGTTGAATAGTGTAAGTGGCCTATTAATATCTATATTATTTTCATTCAGTCTGGATGCACCAAGCACTATTGTGTAACATCTAAAGGATGACCGTGACTGAGGCAAGTAAATCTTTCTTCCATTTACAACTGGTGTTGTACTGAAGTAGACTCCCTATACAAGGTAGGGCTGCCTGTACAGCAAGTAATAAAGTCCCTAGCTGTCAGTTTAAATGGAAGCCACCTAATAAGTGTCTTCAGACTCCTACAGCTTCCCAAAGTTGGATCAAGGGAAAATATGTTTGTTTCCTGGAACCAAAGAAATCAATGGCACTGAGATATAAGGTAGCTTGCTCAGTTCGCAGCCAATCCTATTCAGTACCCCCATCAGGTAGAGGCTTAAAATGAGACAGAGCAAAACCCAAAGTGACATGAATACAGGCGGGAAATAAGTTTCAGAATTATGGGATCTAAGGCCATTTCTCCCCCTCCTCCCGCCCCTTCCCCAACAAAAAAAAATCCTGAAATTTTTCACCTCTAAAGCTCAAAAACGAAACATTTGGATAAGGAGACACTCAGTCACCTCATTGCCCAAAGCGTTCAGATATTGGGCTCCTCTTAGTGCTGCCAGTTTTAATTCTTTCACACAACAGGTTTACTAAATTTAGCATGAGGGTTCAGTAAATTTAGATGCCAGCCACAGGGGATAAAAATATGCAATACACAAATGTGCAGGGAACTTTTTAAAAAAGGTGAACTGACTAGGAATATATAGGTAATACTTTGTTACACCTAGTGACCTTTCCCTTAAAAGGTCCTTATGTCACAGCAGCACCATCATTGGGGAAGGGGGGATCTTCACTATCAAGACATGAAAATGTCATGACATTTTGGTGACAAGTGTTAAAAATGTGGGGAAGGGAAATCTCAACTCAGATTCTTTGTGGAACAGTGATGTCCTCTAACCTGGAAGAATATTCCACCATATTAGCATATTTAAGGTCAATTTTCAGATGCGTACAAGCTCAACCACCTATATACCTGTGTATGCAAGTCAGAAAATTGCACATTAAATACTATTTGCTCAATAAGTTTTTAAACGTTTTGTGCAAATAGTATTTATCAAAAGGGCTGTTTTGTGCAATCACTTGATGTATGGGCAGGTCTAAGAGGCACAACTTGGGTGCGGGCTTTTGACAATTTTGTTCAGTGTCACACAAATATTCTTTTTTAATCAAAGTTTTAGCAATTGTCAGTAGTCTTGCAAGGTAACAGGTGTGTTGGATCCGAGATTATCCTCTATTTAGCCAAAGCACAGATACACCACAGATAGCAACAGAGCAAAAAACTACCACACTTTTCTATCAATATGCCTCAAACATGTTCTGGAGGGCCCATAATTCTCTATACTCAGTCAACCATCATATGAAGGGAGGGAGAGGCTGTCTTCCAGAAAAGAAAAAAACAACAGAGTTTGAGCTAGAGTCACAGGAAAACGAGTTACATAAGCTACAAATGAGGCTTTCATGTGACTTATTGTCAAGGCTGTGACAACAGCTTAGACTCAGTGCTTGAAACTGCTGCCATTTTTAATACCTTCTTTGCACAGCATTTCTTAGGAAGTATATTTACACTTACTGACTTTATGGGTGGAGTTTATAGGAAGGATTTGAATTTCCAAAGAAACCTTTTATTTAGCTACTTGCAATGGCTTTGGTATGCTTAGGATATAAAATAAAGAATCCCTGTAGAACAGGAACCTTGTGGCAAGTTAAAAACCTCAGATAATGCAGGTGCATCATCATACAGAAAGCTTCGTAAAGCAAACTAATTGCACAGAGCTTACCTTTATATTGCATGGGAACTAGTAAATAAATGTCCACTAATAGAAAGTATGTGAAATATCGCTGAAAAGGAAGATGAGTAGTGTGATATAGTATTGGATGGCTTGACTTGATTATACTATATTATTTATTACTACGTGGATTTATTTAGTATGCAGTGTTGTCCTAGCCACGTCAATCCCAGGATATTAGAGAGACAAGGTGGGTGAGGTAATTTTTTTTATTGGACCAATTTCTGCTGGTGAGAGAGACACGCTTTTGAGCTACAAGAGCTCTTCTTCAGGTCTGGGAAATGTACAGCGAGCAACACAGCTAAATACTAGATTGAACAGACAGTTTAGCATAAGTAGTTAGCACGTATTCTAAGGGACCATTCAAGGTGAAGTAGCCCACTAAAACCCCTGCAGTCATTGGACAAAAAAAAAAGGGGGGAGGGGACTAGTGGGTTACAGATGGTTGAAATAAAGCCTAAGTCCAGTGTCTTTTTTAAAACCATGATTTTTAGTGTCTAGCAAAGTTATGAATTTAAGCTCCCAGATGTGTCTTTTGAAAGTGTTGTGCAGGTTTCTTTTGACGATGTGGACTGATAGGTCAGATATAGAGTGATTGCTTTGTTCAATCTAAGGGGTCAATTGTGCAACTGATTCATGGTATAAAGGGAGTTTGCGCCAAATTCTCCCTCCCGACCCTCTCCCCACATATAAGCTTATACTCTAACACCTAGGTAATTGCCAGGAGTCCCTGAACACTCACTGCACAGCTGCTTGTGTTAAAGATATTCACAGTGCTGAGGTTCTCACCATTTTATTTATAGTTGTCATTTGGTAAGTATACATGAGTTTGCAAAGTCATCTTTTATTGTTTCTGCTGGTAACAAATTCCTTTTGCATCCCTCTGGGCAGCAGCTTACTAGGTTTGAAACCTTTGTGATGATGCGTCCCTGTGTTCTCTTCTCCCTCTGATGTTGGTAGTTGTTTTTCTTGTATTTCATATCAGCCAATAGGATGTTCTGGTTCTGTGCAATACCCAAATGCCAGAAACGCTGAACATACCCACTTTACAGTACTGACCTGAACTGTGATCTCCGATAACAGCACAGTTTGCTGCCAGAACACTCCCTCTGTAGTAAGCTTCATTACAGTAACAAATACAAAAGTGGAGTAGGATGGGCCAAATTTGATGTCAGAGACTAACTCACATCAAGTCACAATCACCAGCTGATGTACGTTAGGAACTCTAGAAAGGAGAGTGGTGTCAGAGCTCAAACATGTGTCAGTACAAGTGTCAAGAAGAAATCTCGTACATAGCTAGGGCTCATATCCTGAGCTTTGTGAACGCTGCTATCTTGCTGGATAATACAGGAAGTAAGGATGCATCCTATGTCCCTTTGCTTCCCAGCACAGTGTTGTACCACAGATTATTTTGTGCCTAGTTAGTTTAGTCACTTTCCCACACCGTTGGAGAGTTTTGGCACAGCCACCGGCAAGAAATTAAAAAAAAATAATTAAAAAAAAATCACAAAATGTGGCAGGAGACACAGGGGCAGATAAAAGTAGTCAAGTATTAACTCTCAAATTGACAAGTTTAAGTTAACTGTGTCCCTTTAATGCAGCTGAAAGTTCTAATGATGAAACTGTATTTTAAAAAGACTATTACTGCTATTGTGTAATTTACATGAACAAGGTTTCTACAGCAGATTTACCACTTGTCATTTATTTTATTTTAAAACTTTACCTTCTCTGCTCTAGTTTACAAAGCGTAAAAGTGGATGTTGGAAACAGTACAGCAACAACCACACCAGAACTGTCTCTCATGGTTAGTCTGTCTCTGTCCAGCCACAACCACATCAGAACGATCATCTCTCATGGTTAATCTGTCTCCATCTACCCCTACTATATTCCCCTCCACATCTGATTTTTTGAAAATATTACCAGGCACTCCACTTTTTTTAAATGAAATTATAATCAGCAGTATAGCAATAGAAAGGTTATTGAATTTTGTAGATGCACCAATGCTGGAACAGAATGAGAAAGGGTTTTTAACCATTATTAAAATTAATTCTGAATTTTATGTAAATCTTATATTAGTTGTTGTTCTGGCATATTGATCCGGTCATTGACTTCTTTAAAATTCTGAGGCTAGATTACAGAAAGTATTTGCCAGCAAGGTTGTGCTGATTAGACATGAATGGTCACTACTTTTGACCCAATCAGTAGAAATGTAGAAATTCTATACCCATTTTAAAATTAAGTGGCACAGCAACTGTTTTTTATACACAGCAGTATTGCCTACTTCTGTTGTTGTATACAGCTAGCAGAAAGACACTTGAAGTTGATTTGGTTTAAGTATTTATATTTAGAAGAAAATAACTAGTTCCCCCTACCGTGACATTACAATTGATGGTTTCTGTAGTCCTGAATCAGGCTAACATGCCAAAATATTACTGCTTCTGGCCCATGGGAGGCTTATGAATAGTATTTTCCTTCCCTCCAAGAGAGAAAATTCCATTGCGATTAAAATCTAAAAGCTGAATATCACTAAGTCTTCATAACTTGGGTGTGGAAGTGTGTGCTGAGTTGCTCTGCCAGCCAGCCCTTTACGCTGACGGCTTTTTCTTGGTTTCCTGCATAGAGATTACTACACGGCATGCCTCAAATGTAAATGACAAGACTACACCCACAATGCTAAGTAGGATGACTACAACCGTAGTAGGGGAAGGAACTGGCCTCTATGTCAGAATAAAGGCATGGAAGAAGAAACTGTTGATTGTAAAAGTGTCAAATGATTAAATTTCAATTAAAATGTTTCTGTAAATGCAATATTAAGGCTGACATTTGCTGTTGATTGCACATTTCTTTAAAATCAGAACTACAGTTCAAATTGTAGAAAATGGTAGTTCTTAGTAATGTTTTCGAAGTTGCATACATTTATTTTCTTGATAATTTAAGTTTTCTTTGTCTTCAGCACAATGCATTCAGGTCCCCTCTTGCCCTTTTTTTTTCTCCTGAGAAACAATCTGCACTCTTTCTGCTCAACATCTGGAGGCTGGAGCCTTCTGATCTTTAATATGGCCCAGAGTCTTGTGTCCTGGGATTTGTGGCATTTCAAAGGGACAATGAATATATCACTCACTTTCACTAACACAACTGGACATGAGCTGCTGTTGTTTAATATGATTCAAATACAGCTTAGCTGCATTAGAAAGAGAAGCATTATCACCATGGTACCTAAGCACTGAATGGGAGCCTTGGTGCAATTATTAAATAGTCAATATAAATCCAGAGTTCACAATGGAAACATTGAGACACTGATTGCTAAAGGAGCAAGAACAGTGGAGAAATGGTTCAAAATGAGAACCATATCCAGAAAGGAATTTACAAAGTTGCTCATTAGTTTCCTAAATGAAATGGCACCTTACAACTTTACTGCTCAAAAATATATGCAGCTCTCGGTTTGCTTTTCTAAATAATTCCAGCTGGAAGTGGAAATCCGTCCTGACTCCCGCACAATTATACAATAGTATTTTTTTTATTACGTTTACACATGTGGAGAAGATAGTTCTATTGATAAAAACAATCTAATTATTTTTATACAAAATGTCTTTGATATAAGCCAAACACTTCCTGTCATTTTTCATCCTCTGCAGCAGAAGCCAGGTCAACTCCTCTCCCCACTGAGAGACCCCTTACCTCATGTTGCGTATTAACAGGTTCTGCCCATCTCTTTATGGCCCAATATCCTTACAATACTAGCTCACCTCCATCCATGGAACCCCTGCCACTTCTTGACTATCCCAGTGGTTCTGTCCTCCCAATACTGTTGCATCTCCCTCTTCAAGTTTCCAGGCCTAGAGGATTACAGGGGTTAAACAGGGCCTGGGACTCTGCTGCCCGGAGTGCTGACATGACAGCCAGAAATTCCTCCACCTGACAACACTACTCTGACAGACTCTCACAAAATCCTTGGGAGTGGGATATCCGCTGGGCATGAAATCCTTGTAACATCACTGTCCTGAAACCGAAAACGACATGTGGTTGTAATAATTATGTTTATGATAAAGGCAAAGGATATTTCAAAGACAAAGTAGGCCCAAAAAGATCATGGAATATAGGAATAAGTCTAAATTTGAGTGTCATGTGTTAGTTAAGCAAGGAATATTTGGTTTTATTAATGAGATTGTGTACCTGAAGAAATTTCTTTTTTAATGGACCGAGACATTTTTGATGATCGGGTCAGATAGCTGGTGATGCATTGGAGATCATTGGGCTTGCTGGATAGTCTTAAAAAGAGATAAGTTTGGGTAGTGATGCAGTCACTTGTTAATGAAAACAAGACAGTTTTGCAACTCTTTTCTTAGCCCTGGTCTACACAAGGACTTTAGGTCGAATTTAGCAGTGTTAAATCGATGTAAACCTGCATCCGTCCACACAATGAAGCCCTTTATTTTGACTTAAAGGGCTCTTAAAATCGATTTCCTTACTCCACCCGACAAGTGGATTAGCGCTTAAATCGGCCTTGCCAGGTTGAATTTGGGGTACTGTGGACACAATTACACGGTATTGGCCTCCGGGAGCTATCCCGGAGTGCTCCATTGTGACCGTTCTGGACAGCACTCTCAACTCAGATGCACTGGCCAAGTAGACAGGAAAAGAACCGCAAACTTTTGAATCTCATTTCCTGTTTGGCCAGCGTGGCAAGCTGCAGGTGACCATGCAGAGCTCATCAGCAGAGGTGACTATGGTGGAGTCCCAGAATCGCAAAAGAGCTCCAGCATGGACTGAACAGGAGGTATGGGATCTGATTGCTGTATGGGGAGAGGAATCCGTGCTATCAGAACTCCATTCCAGTTTTCGAAATGCCAAAACCTTTGTCAAAATCTCCCAGGGCATGAAGGACAGAGGCCATAACAGGGACCCGAAGCAGTGCCACTTGAAACTTAAGGAGCTGAGGCAAGCCTACCAGAAAACCAGAGTGGCAAACGGCCGCTCTGGGTCAGAACCCCAAACATGCCGCTTCTATGATGAGCTGCATGCCATTTTAGGGGCTTCAGCCACCACTACCCCAGCCGTGTTGTTTGACTCCTTCAATGGAGATGGAGGCAATACGGAAGCAGGTTTTGGGGACGAAGAAGAAGATGATGATGATGAGGTTGTAGATAGCTCACAGCAAACAAGCAGAGAAACTGGTTTTCCCGACAGTCAGGAAGTGTTTCTTACCCTGGACCTGGAGCCAGTACCCCCTGAACCCACCTGAGGCTGCCTCCTGGACCCGGCAGGCGGAGAAGGGACCTCCGGTGAGTGTACCTTTTAAAATACTATACTTGGTTTAAAAGCAAGCATGTGAAAGGATTAATTTGCCCTGGCATTCGCGGCTCTCCTGGATGTACTCCCAAAGCCTTTGCAAAAGGTTTCTGGGGAGGGCAGCCTTATTGCGTCCTTCATGGTAGGACACTTTACCACTCCAGGCCAGTAACACGTACTCGGAAATCACTATACAACAAAGCATTGCAGTGTATGTTTTCTGGCGTTCAAACAACATTCGTTCTTTATCTCTCTGTGTTATCCTCAGGAGAGTGAGATATAATTCATGGTCACCTGGTTGAAATAGGGTGTTTTTCTTCAGGGGACACTCAGAGGTACCCGTTCCTGCTGGGCTGTTTACCTGTGGCTGAACAGAAATGTTCCCCGCTGTTAGCCACGCAGTGAGGGGAGGCAAAATGCGACCTTGTAATGAAAGCACATGTGCTATGTATGTAATGTTAACAGCAAGGTTTACCCTGAAAGAGTGTAGCCACTGTTTTATAAAATGTGTCTTTTTAAATACCGCTGTTCCTTTTTTTTTCTCCACCAGCTGCATGTGTTTCAATGATCACAGGATCTTCTCCTTCCCAGAGGCTAGTGAAGAGTAGAAAGAAAAAAAAACACACTCGCGATGAAATGTTCTCTGAGCTCATGCTGTCCTCCCACACTGACAGAGCACAGACGAATGCGCGGAGGCAAGTAATGTCAGAGTGCAGGAAAGCACAAAATGACCGGGAAGAGAGGTGGCGGGCTGAAGAGAGTAAGTGGTGGGCTGAAGACAGGGCTGAAGCTCAAATGTGGCGGCAGTGTGATGAGAGGAGGCAGGATTCAATGCTGAGGCTGCTGGAGGATCAAACCAGTATGCTCCAGTGTATGGTTGAGCTGCAGCAAAGGCAGCTGGAGCACAGACTGCCACTGCAGCCCTTGTGTAACCAACCGCCCTCCTCCCCAAGTTCCACAGCCTCCACACCCAGACGCCCAAGAACGCGGTGGGGGGGGCTCCAGCCAACCGGCCACTCCACCACAGAGGATTGCCCAAAAAACAGAAGCCTGGCATTCAATAAATTTTAAAGTTGTAAATTTTTTAAGTGCTGTGTGGCATTTTCCTTCCCTCCTCCACCACCCCTCCTGGGCTACCTTGGTAGTCATCCCCCTATTTGTGTGATGAATGAATAAAGAATGCATGAATGTGAAGCAACAATGACTTTATTGCCTCTGCAAGCGGTGATCGAAGGGAGGAGGGGAGGGTGGTTAGCTTACAGGGAAGTAGAGTGAACAAAGGGGCGGGGGATTTCATCAAGGAGAAACAAACAGAACTTTCACACCGTAGCCTGGCCAGTCATGAAACTGGTTTTCAAAGCTTCTCTGATGCGTACCGCGCCCTCCTGTGCTCTTCTAACCGCCCTGGTGTCTGGCTGTGCATAATCAGCAGCCAGGCAATTTGCCTCAACCTCCCACCCCGCCATAAATGTCTCCCCCTTACTCTCACAGATATTGTGGAGCACACAGCAAGCAGTAGTAACAGTGGGAATATTGGTTTCGCTGAGGCCTAAGCGAGTCAGTAAACTGCGCCAGCGTGCCTTTAAACGTCCAAATGCACATTCTACCACCCTTCTGCACTTGCTCAGCCTGTAGTTGAACAGCTCCTGACTACTGTCCAGGCTGCCTGTGTACGGCTTCATGAGCCATGGCATTAAGGGGTAGGCTGGGTCCCCAAAGATAACTATAGGCATTTCAACATCCCCAACAGTTATTTTCTGGTCTGGGAATAAAGTCCCTTCCTGCAGCTTTTGAAACAGACCAGAGGTCCTGAAGATGCGAGCGTCATGTACTTTTCCCGGCCATCCCACGCTGATGTTGGTGAAACGTCCCTTGTGATCCACCAGAGCTTGCAGCACTATTGAAAAGTACCCCTTGTGGTTTATGTACTTGCCGGCTTGGTGCTCCGGTGCCAAGATAGGGATATGGGTTCCGTCTATGGCCCCACCACAGTTAGGGAATCCCATTGCAGCAAAGCCATCCACTATAACCTGACATTTCCCAGGGTCACTACCCTTGATATCAGCAGATCTTTGATTGCGTGGGCTACTTGCATCACAGCAGCCCCCACAGTAGATTTGCCCACTCCAAATTGATTCCCAACTGACCAGTAGCTGTCTGGCGTTGCAAGCTTCCACAGGGCTATCGCCACTCGCTTCTCAACTGTGAGGGCTGCTCTCATCTTGGTATTCATGCACTTCAAGGCAGGGGAAAGCAAGTCACAAAGTTCCATGAAAGTGCCCTTACGCACGCGAAAGTTTCGCAGCCACTGGGAATCGTCCCAGACCTGCAACACTATGTGGTCCCACCAGTCTGTGCTTGTTTCCCGAGCCCAGAATCGGTGTTCCACAGCATGAACCTGCCCCATTAGCACCATGAGCATGCATTGGAAGGGCCCATGCTTTCAGAGAAATCTGTGTCCATGTCCTGATCGCTCATGTGACCGCGCTGACGTCGCCTCCACGCCCGGTATCGCTCTGCCAGGTTCTGGTGCTGCATATACTGCTGGATAATGCATGTGGTGTTTAATGTGCTCCTAATTGCCAAAGTGATCCAAGCGGGCTCTATGCTTGCCGTGGTATGGCGTCTGCACAGAAAAAAGGCGCGGAATGATTGTCTGCCATTGCCCTGACGGAGGGAGGGGCGACTGACAACACAGCTTACAGGGTTGGCTTACAGGTAATTAAAATCAACAAAGGGGGTGGCTTTACATCAATGAGTACTTCAGGCAGGACTTCACGGAGGGTTCCAATAAGAAATGGTGCACCTAAGTAATTGTTCTTATTGGAACAAGCAGGTTGGTCTAGCCTCTGATTGATACATGGCTAGATTTACCTTGCTGCACCTTCTCTGTGAGTGACTGCAGTGTGACCTAGAGGAATGAGTCCCCTAGACAGGGGGGGGGGGGGAAGCAAATGAGTGCAAAACAAATCTGGTCTATTTCTTGTTTTGATCCACTCCATCTATCTTTTACATCTTTGGCTGGCAGCAGACGGTGCAGAAGGACTGCAAGCCATCCTCATCTCTTGCCTGTCCAGCAGAAGATGGTACAATAGGACTGCTAGCAATCCGTATCGCCTGCCTGCTCACCATAAGATGGTTCAATAGGACTGACTGCAGGACTAAAGAGAATGACCTGGTCAAGTCACTCCAAATTTAGTCCCTGCGCCCATGTCTGCCCAGGTGCTCCTGGCCAACATGGCCAGGAGCATCTCAGACATGACGATGATGGCTGCCAGTCCTACTGTACCGTCTGGTGCCACAAGGCAATGGGTTGATGCTGCTGTGTAGCAATGCAGTACCACGTCTGCCAGCGCCCAGGAGACATACGGTGACGGTTACCTGAGCAGGCTTCATGCTTGCCGTGGTATGACATCTGCACAGGTAACTCAGGAAAAAAGGCGCGAAACGATTGTCTGCCCTTGCTTTCACAGAGGGAGGGAGGGAACGGGGGCCTGACGATATGTACCTAGAACCACCCGCGACAATGTTTTAGCCCCATCAGGCATTGGGATCTCAACCCAGAATTCCAATGGGCAGCGGAGACTGTGGGAACTGTGGGATAGCTACCCACAGTGCAACGCTCTGGAAGTCGACTCTAGCCTCGGTACTGTGGAAGCACTCCGCCGAGTTAATGCACTTAATGCACTTAGAGCATTTTCTGTGAGGACACACACACTCGAATATATAAAAACGATTTCTAAAAAACCGACTTCTATAAATTCGACCTAATTTCGTAGCGTAGACATACCCATATATTAACTCCTTAGCAACAAGTTAAAAATTAGTCACTCCAGTGCAAACCGACTGAAGACAGTAGGCTTCCACAGATGTTACTCAGGATATGATTTTGCCTACAGAATTTTTATCACTGATGATTAGAGCCCTGCACGGATACAAAATTTGTATCCGCATCCGATCCACAAATATGATCTTCGGATATCTGCATCCGCAGATGTGGATATCCGCAGACATAAAGCAGATATCTGCAGATTTGCAGGGCTCTAATGATGATGTACAATATGCAAGAAACCTGCTTTACTTTCAGATCCCATTCTAAGTGCAGAATTGGTAGAGAAAACATCTTAACTTTCATACTGAGGAAATCATAGCACCCCACAGTGTCTGTTTACCGTGTCACTTCTCAGATTAGAACAGCACTGCAGGGGAATGCAGAAAAGTTACTAACTGATGTCAGAACTATGGCAACAGAAACTCGATCCTGAACTGGTAACTAAGCAAAATAAGAAAGAACAGATTTGTTCTAAAATGTAGTGTGGGGCAACATTTTTTAATGTGTTTAAGTGACTTCAGAGCCTAAGTCAGGGCTGGGCAAACTTTTTGGCCAGAGGGCCACATATGGGAATAGGTTTCAGAGTAGCAGCCGTGTTAGTCTGTATTCGCAAAAAAAAAAAGGAGTACCTGTGGCACCTTAGAGACTAACCAATTTATTTGAGCATAAGCTTTTATTGGTTAGTCTCTAAGGTGCCACTAGTACTCCTTTTCTTTTTATACGGGAATAGAAATTGTATGACGGGCCATGAATGCTCACAAAATTGGGGCTGGGGTGTGGGAGGGGATGTGGGTTCCAGGGTGGGGCCATAAATGAGGAGTTTAGGGTGCAGGAGGGGGGCTCTGGGCTGGGGCGGGAGACTGTTTTTGGGGGGGGGGGAATGGCTCCAGCTGGGGGTGCGGGCTCTGGGGTGGGGCTGGGGATGAGGAGTTTGGCATGTAGGAGTGTGCTCCGGGCTGGGACTCAGGGGTTCGGAGGGCGGGAGGGGAAATCAGGACTGCGGAAGGGGATCGGGGCGCAGGGAGTGGCTCAGGGGTACTTCAAGGCCCCCCACTGGCTCCTATGTGGAACCACGGCCAAGCGGCTCTGAGCACTGCCCCGTCTGCAGGTGCACCCCTGCAGCTCCCACTGGCTGCAGTTCCCAGCCAATGGGAGCTGCAGGGGCAGCACTTGGGTCGGGAGCAGCGTGCAGAGTGGAGCCCTCTGGCTGCCCCTACACATAGGAGCCAGAGGGGGGCCATGCTGCTGCTTCTGGGAGCCGCATGGAGCGGCCCCCAACCCTGGTCCCCGGCTGGAGCATGGGAGCAGGGCCATACCGCTGCTTCCAGGAGCCGCTTGGAGTGACCCCTGACCCTGCTCCCACCCTAGAGCACTGGAGCCGGTAAGCCCCAGACCCTGCTACCAAGAAGGAGCTTGAGGGCCAGACTGAGATGGCTGGAGGGCCTGATCCAGCCCATGGGCCTAGTTTACCCACCCCTGGCCTAAGTTCCATTGATTTGCAACGAGAGATAGGTTTCTAAGTCCTCTTGCGATTCTAGCCCTTAAGAACCTAATTCCCACTTAAGACTCCTAATTCCCAGAATCAGATCCCACTGAAATCCATAAAATCTCCACTCATCTGCCTCCAAAACCCACAGGTACTAAACTTGCTAAGTACCTAAATTCAGGTAGTAAAAGTTCCCTAGGTGCCTATGTTTCTGCCTCTAAGCATGTGCACCACACAGCCCCATGCCAGGCAGCTGGACTCCTAAGGTCCAGAGTGTTTCATGAATCAGGAAAAGAGGGGCATTCTTCCACCTAAGTCACCTGCAGGGCCCGAACAAGTAAGCATGCTCTGACCTCACCTACCAGATTGGGCCCCAATAGGCGAGCTTACACCAACCAGCTGGGGGAGAAAGGAGCAAGAGGAGCTCCCTCATAACTTTTAGCTCAGCCGGGATATGGGAGACCCCACGTTCAAGTCCTCTCTCTCAAGAGGGGCAAGAAGGGATTTGAACATGGATCTGTCACATCCCAGGGGAGTGCCCTAACCACTGTGCTCAGAGCTATTCTGATGTGGGCCTTCCTCCATCTCTCCTGTTGAGGTTAGTCCACGTTGAACAAATAATCAAAGAATCACAGGGGCTGGGGGAACAGTACATACACAAGAACATAAGCAAGCATGCCAATGACTCTGTAGCCTAGAGGTTAGAGCACTCCCAAGGGAATTGGAAGACCTTTGATCCAATCCCTCTGCTTCAATAAATTTTTAAAATTATTTAAACAGGAGAGATTGAGGGATGCCCGTATCAGAATATCCCATAGCCCACTGGGAAGGGCACTCGCCTCAGAAGTGGCAGATCCCAGTTCAAATCCCTTCTCCACCTTAGACAGAGGGGACTTGGACTAAGGGCTCCCACATCCCAGGTGAGTACCCGAAGCACTGAACTGAAAGTTATGAGGGAATTCCATCCCTCCCTGCTTCTTGCTAAAGAGACATAGGTGTCAAACTCCAAGAGAGGGTTTGCAGCTGAGAATTCCAAGCAGAGGGAGGCACCTCATTGCAGCTTAGGCGAGAAACCACCCAGCCTGCTGGCTTTTTGTGAGTCCTGTTCTGAGGTACCCTTCTCTCCCCATTTATTGTAAAGGGAGCCAAGGTACCTAATTCATTCTTTGTGAATCCCAATGATTTTTTTAGGCACCTAAAAGTTAGATCAGTGTCACCACACCTAAGAGTCTTTGAAAATTGGACTTAGGCACTTTAGAAATGTTACCCTAAGGTCCAGAATTTTTGGAGGCATTTAGGTGTTGCTGTGCCTAACTCATTTAAGACCCTAAATCTATTTTTGAAGTGGATTTCGGCACTCAGGAGCCTTAAAACCCATTGACAGTTGATGGGATTTAGGCTCCTATGTGCCTAAATCCATTCTGAAAATCGATTGAGGCTTCTAAATCAGTTAGGTATTACAACAATGAGCATAGCAATGCCTACATGGCTTTAAAAATCTGTGCCTAAGTATCTCCACATAGTCTACTAATAAACTGGATACTTAAGAGGTTTTTTCTTTAAAGATTTCTCAGCTATTCCATAAATTAAAAAAAACGAAATTAGATGCAAACCCCTGCAAATTATAACAATGAAGTTGTAACAATCTGACCATGTAGATACAAAACTTAAGATTGATAATCCTTATGCTTTATTGGGAGAAGAAAATGGGCACTGAACTCACAAAGTAATACATTAAAAATGAAAGCCCAGCATTAATTTTATATATATTAGTCATTAAACACTTCAGTCCATAAAAATTATGGGTGTTAACATTGATGGGAAGGGACACACCTTGTGTGTTCACTGATGGGTCAAAAAGAAGCATCTTGTAATGAGCATGCATGACATAATAGTTTCGGTGAGAACAAAAACAACTGCAGAGTACAGCAATGACTGTTTTAGAGCTACATAGCACTTGAGGCTTAAGTTTCATATTTTTAGACTTCCTAGAATTGCTTCCCTGAACATGATTTTAATGTTCCTATTTTCAATGGCTAAACAGTACGTTAGGCATTAACTTTTTGTCTTTAGATAAGATTTAGTAAACTAAGAATTTTGAGAAAAAGCAAGTTTAGTTTTGTTTTGAAGAGGCTTAATGGAATGTTTCATCTATTCCTATGCACCTTCATGCCACTCTTATGATGCTTTTTAAAACATCTTTGGCACTAGTAGCATGGAAAAGTCATGCTAAATGTATCCATATGTTTAGGAATTTATTATGATGCATGCAGTCCCCATGGAGTAATAGAAGTTATTGAATGCACATCAAAAACACCTAAGTGACTTAGGAGCACAGGTTAATAAGACATGCTTCTAAATCACATAGGTGCTTCTGAAAATCCAACCCCATATGTCTAAGAGTTTGTGTTGTGATGCAACCAGGTATCCACTGAACACCTGAATGAAATAATGTATTCTGGATTGTAAGACCTCAAACTCGTCTTTCCTTAAATGGTGTGTTAGCCTCAGGCAGTCAGTTAAAAAAAAACAAACAAAAATACCCTGCTGTTAGGCTTGCCAACTTCCTAATCGCACAAAACCAAACACCCTTGCCCGGCCCCCTGCCCTGAGGCCGACCCGTGCCCTGCCCCCACTCACTCCATCTCTCCACCCTCCATCACTCACTCGCTCATTTTCACCAGGCTGGGGCAGGGGGTTGAGGTGCAAGAGGGGGTGAGGGCACCGGGGTGGGGCCAGAAATGAGGGGTTCAGGGTGTGGGAGGGGGCTCCAGGCTAGGGCAGGCTGGCTCTGGGGTGGGGCTGGGGATGAGGGGTTTGGGTGCAGAAGGGGGCTCTGGGCTAGGTGGAGCCTAGGGGTTCAGAGTGTGGGAGAGGGCTCTGGGCTGGAGCAGGGAGTTGGCGTGTGAGAACGAGTATGGGCTCTGTGCTGGGGGTGCAGTTTCCAGTGTGGGGCCAGAAATGAGGGGCTCAGGGTTGGGGCAGGCAGTTGGGAGGAGGTATAAGGTGCAGGCTCCAGGAGGGAGTTTTGGTGCAGGAGGGAGCTCAGAGCTGGGGCAGGGGGTTGGGGGACAGGAGGAGGTGCGAGGAGAGGGTTGTGGATGGTGCTTACCTCGGGGGGTTCCCCAGAAGCAGCGACATGTCCCTCAGTTCCTAAGCGTAGGGGCGGCCAGGCGGCTCTGCACAGTGCGCGCTGCCTCGTCCCGTAGGCGCCACCCCTGCAGATCCCATTGGCCGTGGCTCCTGGCCAATGGAAGCTGCAGAGTCAGTGCTTAGGGCGGGGGCAGTGTGCGGAGCCTCCCAGCTGGCCCTCCACCTAAGAGCCGAGGGACACGTTGCTGCTTCTGGGAAGCCTCATGGAGCCGGGTACGGAGCCTGCCAGCCCCACCCCAGCTGAAAACCAGACAGCTGGCAACCCTAACTGCTGTGCTTATTCAGTATTTCAGGATCAGTAATACTTATTCGGAATTCATTATATTAAATTTGTTTTTCCTAAATCTTCTCCTGTCTAAAAACTCATTTTAAGCATTTTGCTCTGGACATAATGTGTTCCATGATCATTCTAAGCTAAATTTAATAAATAAAGGACAAGTAATGAAAAGCTTCACATGGGTAAAAGTCAATTTAACTTTAAAAGTGACAGTTTGAGAAGAAACAAATAATTTTAACAGAAATATGCAAAGCTGTTTTATTTTTAAAATTTTATTCCTTGTGAGTTTTTGCTGAATTACTATTAATGCCCATGAAAGAAAATAACTGGTGTCTGTTTAGAGTTTATGAGTAGCTGCTTGGCAAGGTCTCTCATGAAGCTCTGCACATGGTCTTAAAAACTGATTGTCAACATCCATTGTACTCTAATGCTAAACATCATACGGAAAACATTAAGGAGTCACTTACACAGTAGACTCTCAGTGTAGCAGGACCTCAATACAGTATGGTAGTGCCTTAAAAACATGGTTCAGTTTCACAGCGCAGACAGGATCAAACTATGTTTTAATCATGTTTTCAAGTCACATTACAGCCTTCACTTTGCAGAGCTGCAGTGTGATTAGAGAACAATGCTGAAATATGTTTCAGTTCTGCCTGCATTGCCAACCGAATGTTTGGGAACAACTGGTCTAAAAGGGTCCCACAACACAGGCTTTCATAGTGTGTACACAGGAATCTTATTTATTTGGCTTAAAATAAATACATTAAGCAACATGTACCCAAATATTTATGTATCCTTTTCCATCAATTAAAAATACATTGAAAAAATGTTAAAGCAAAACAAGCACATTCCCCTCCTGTATACAATGACAAGAGAGCAAATCACACTTCTTCCCACTTGTGGAATCCTCAAGTAAACTTCACCCCAGCCACCCTCAGCCTTGCTCATAAGAAGGGCCCTACCAAATTCACAGTCCATTTTGGTCAATTTCAGTCATAGGATTTTAAAAATAATAAATTTCCGCTATTAAAATGTGAAATTTCATGGTGGTGTAATTGTAGGGGTTCCTGACCCAAAAAGGAGTTGGGGGTGGCTGCAAGGTTATTGTAGGGATGGTTGCGGTACTGCTACCCTTACTTCTGCGCTGCTGCTGGTGGCGGCTCTACCTTCAGAGCTGGGTAGCTGGAGAGCGGTGCCTGCTAGCCAGGAGCCCAGCTCTGAAGGCAGACCAACTGCCAGCAGCAGCGCAGAAGTAAGGATGGCATAGTATGGTATTGCCACCCTTACTTGTGTGCTGCTGTCTGCAGAGCTGGGCCCTCAGTCAACAGCCACCTCTCTCTGGCCGCCCAGCTCTGACGGTAGTGCAGAAGTAAGGGTGGCAATACTGCGACCCCCCCTGCAACTCTTTTGGGTCAGGATCCCCAATTTGAGAAATGCTGGTCTCCCCCATGAAATTGTATAGTATAGGCTAAAAGCACACAACACACCAGATTTCACAGGGGCAGACCAGATTTAACAGTCCGTGATGCGTTTTTCATGAACATTAATTTACGCTAGGGCCCTGCTCAAACATGGTCTTTACAGCATGCTCTGAAAGTAAACACATTTGTATGCATCAGACCAAAGGAAGTATTAGGGGAGTAGATTCTAAAGTTGAGGTTTCCCCACAGAAGAGCCTGGCTGACACGTCCCTTTATGTTAACACTGAAGGAGTTTTAGTTCAAGCACCTCCACTGATTTTCCATTGTGGCAAAATAACCTCTGGGGGAAAGGCTGTCTCAAGTAGTGTGGTTCCAGACACAAGGAGAACAACATTCAGCAGCCCCCTGTGGGCGGCATGAGAAATATAAAGTTGAGTAGGAGTACTTGTGGCACCTTAGAGACTAACCAATTTATTTGAGCATGAGCTTTCGTGAGCTACAGCTCACTTCATCGGATGCATGCCGTGGAAACTGCAGCAGACTTTATATATACACAGAGAATATGAAAAAATACCTCCTCCCACCCCACTGTCCTGCTGGTAATAGCTTATCTAAAGTGATCATCAGGTGGGCCATTTCCAGCACAAATCCAGGTTTTCTCACCCCCCCACACAAATTCACTCTCCTGCTGGTGATAGCCCATCCGGGGTGGCCATTCTCCCTGCGATGTGCGTGGTTGGGGTGGGCCATTTCCGGCACAGGTCCAGGTTTTCTCGCATCCCCCCCCCACCCCCATGCACGCGCGGACTCGCTCTCCTGCTGGTGGTAGCTCATCCAAACTGACTGGTCAGTTTGGATGAGCTATTGCCAGCGAGAGAGTGGGTTTGTGTGTGGGTGGGGGGGAGCCTGGATTTGTGCTGGAGATGGCCCACCTTGATTGTGCACATTGTAGGGAGAATGGTCACTTTGGATGGGCTGTTGCCAGCGGGATGGTGGGTTTGTGTGTGTGGTTTTTGGGGGGGGTGAGGGGGTGAGAGAGCCTGGATTTGTGCAGGAGATGGCCCAACTTTATTGTCATGCACATTGTGTAAAGAGTTGTCACTTTGGATGGGCTATCACCAGCAGGAGAGTGAATTTGTGTGGAGGGTGAGAAAACCTGGATTTGTGCTGGAAATGGCCCACCTGATGACCACTTTAGATAAGCTATTACCAGCAGGACAGTGGGGTGGGAGGAGGTATTTTTTCATATTCTCTGTGTATAAATAAAGTCTGCTGCAGTTTCCACGGCATGCATCCGATGAAGTGAGCTGTAGCTCACGAAAGCTCATGCTCAAATAAATTGGTTAGTCTCTAAGATGCCACAAGTACTCCTTTTCTTTTTGCGAATACAGACTAACACGGCTGTTACTCTGAAACCTGTCATAAAGTTGAGTATTATGCTGAAAACACTTGGTAGTAGTTGGATGGATTGTCAGTGGCAAGAAACTTTCTTTGAACAGAGGACCAACATGTACTTCTTTTAAAGCAACTGGCATCCTGCCCTACTCAAAGGAGATGGAGGATCTCGTACTTCCCCACTGGACTCCACAAGTCAGGAGAGACAAAGATCCAAAGTACAGAAGGCAGCATGAAATTCTCCCAACACATCCAAAACCTCCAGAAGTGACCCTCGCTGTAATGACCTAATTTTTGTCCTATTCAGATGTTACTCTGCATCCATGGACAAAGCAAAAAGAAAAGGAGTACTTGTGGCACCTTAGAGACTAACCAATTTATTAGAGCATAAGCTTTCGTGAGCTACAGCTCACTTCATCAGATGCATATCGTGGAAACTGCAGCAGACTTTATATATACACAGAGAATATGAACCAATACCTCCTCCCACCCCACTGTCCTGCTGGTAATAGCTTATCTAAAGTGATCATCAGGTGGGCCATTTCCAGCACAAATCCAGGTTTTCTCACCCTCCACCCCCCCCCCCCCACAAATTCACTCTCCTGCTGGTGATAGCCCATCCAAAGTGACAACTCTTTACACAATGTGCATGACAATCAAGTTGGGCTATTTCCTGCACAAATCCAGGTTTTCTCACATCCCCCCCACCCCCATACACACACAAACTCACTCTCCTGCTGGTAATAGCTCATCAAAGCAAACAAAGCAAACAGTTTGAGTACCAACAATTGTATCTGCAATGTGACGAGAAATGTCCTCAGAGTGGAAGGGACTTATATCAACAGTCAAGCAAAGAAAACACATATTAACCAAACCATTCATCACTTGAAATAAAAGTTTCCTGATCAAGACTTTGCAGATACCATAGTGAAGACAAGTGCCATGGTATAAAAATTCCAAATGTCAAACTGTGTGTTGGTTTTACAATGTGGTCTGGCATTCACTAAAGACAAGGTAGAGAATTACCTATTTTATACACACTCATGTATACATACATATATAATTCATTTATATACAAGTCCTCTCTATTTTCATATAGCCTTGCATGACTCATTTAGAAAACACATTCCAATACCACAGCAATACATTCACAAGCGATCTTATAACAAAAAAACTCAATCAACTATGCATACACCATGGAGGAAAAACAATTTTAGTCAAGACAGATTAGTTATAAATCTTATTTAAAACCTATTTTTACTCATTACAAAAATAACTTGACCCTTGGGAAAAGTATGACAATGAAGTTGGCCTTCTATTTGAACTAATGTAACTTAGAAATAAGGCTGCTACGTCTAGGGATCCCAATGCATTAAAACCGGTTAGGTTTTTTTGTTTGGTATAGAGGAATGACAGTCTACAGTGCTCTAGATCCTTAGGAGAACATTATGACAGTAGATTGACATGCTATAATGACACGTGCAGTTGAAGATATACATTTTCATATTCAGCTCAACAATCAAATGCAAAACCAATTCAACCTTTTTGGCTAGAGACCAAGAATGACTAAATACCCTCCCCACCAGCACCACCCAAAGTTAAGATAATTCCAAGGCTTTTATATTTTGGAGAGTGTTCCTTGTCTATGTTGTCAAAGCTAAATTATCAGAGCTGCAGACTAAATTTAGATTCTCCAGGGCTGAATTAATCCATAACCAGTCCTTTTGGCACATCACTACTACAGCAGGCATTCTGAAAGCACAGGGGACACTACACTGCACTCGACCTACTTAGCAAGGACAAAAACACAGCCAAGACTCAAGATGAATACAAATACTGTGCAACTGTAAAAGCAGCCTCTTCCTTTGCTGCTTCTCATCCTAGCTCTATTCATCTAACCAGCTACTGGGAAACAAACTCGTCTCTCTATAGTACATACACTCTTAATGCCACTCCTTAACTACTTAACAGCAATGAAAAATGAAGAAAGAATCCAGTGGCCTTAGCTGTCCTTCCTTCCATTAAAAATGGTCACCTGAAGCTTTTCACTGCAATATTTATTTAGAACTCAAAAGCGTACCTAAAGGCACAGTGTCATCCTATTGTTTTTCCTTTATACTCAAAATGTTTAAAACTGTCTCTGAAGTATATGCTTTACTCCAGTGTGTGCAGGACCTGAGTGCCGTCATTTCAGCTGGCATCAGTAGGAGCCAAGGATGTTCATCATTCTACAAAACGGGGCTTTAGTGTTTTGCACTCAAACAGTTGATGATTTTTCCCTTTTTTTTTTTTTTTTTTTTTTAAGTTTGACCCTGTAGTTAGCTTTTTCTGGCATTTGGATTGCTTCTTGCTGCCAAAAATGAGCACAAATTGAAAATGCATAAGACTGCAATACAAAACGTAATGCTTTTTTATTAATTATTATTATTATTATTATTAAAGAAAGCAAAACACCCTTACAGTTTTTTATTAGGAGATAAAATCCAGTTATCTTAGTCGCTCTGTAACTCACTAGAATACTGTGAAATGCTTCCAAGTGTTACAAAGTTTCCCACATCCTCCTTCCCTTTGAAGTCTTCCAGAAATGCTCATATTTTATGGAAACTAATGTTAAACTGCATGAAGGTTGCAAATGCATTAGGAACGATGGCCAAAATAATGTTAGAATGAATGAATTAGATCAGCCGTTCTCAAACTGTGGTCCATGCAGCCCTTGCTGGTGGTCCACAGACAGCTCGCTGGTCACAGGATGCTAGCTTGCCTCCTTGCTTGCATCTGCTAAACTGCATTAAAAGACAACTAAAAAAATACAGCAAGTGCTTCCTTAATATTACTTTGCCATGTAAACAATCACTGTAGCTGCCACAGGAATTTTCTTTAACAACATGGGTGGAGGAGGGGACAGGGAGACGGGTCTGTGAAATCAAAAATGGCAAGGGAAGTGTCCATCAGCCTGTTGTGGTCCACATTATGAAAATTGTTTGCAAGAACCTGTATCAGTGTCAATATTTCAGACACTGAGATCTTTTTTGACTGTAGAAACTTTTTTTTGGGGGGGGAGGGGGGGAGAAAACCTGGATTTGTGCTGGAAATGGCCCACCTTGATTATCATACACATTGTAAGGAGTGTGATCACTTTAGATAAGCTATTACCAACAGGAAAGTGGGTTTGTTTGGGGGGGGAGGGGGGAGAAAACCTGGATTTGTGCTGGAAATGGCCTACCTTGATTATCATACACATTGTAAGGATAGTGATCACTTTACATAAGCTATTACCAGCAGGAGAGTGGGGTGGGGGGAGAGAAAACCTTTCGTAGTGATAAACACGCATTATTTCATGCTTTGTGTGTATAAAAACAAACATCTTCTGTATTTTCCACAGTATGCATCCGATGAAATGAGCTGTAGCTCACGAAAGCTTATGCTCAAATAAATTGGTTAGTCTCTAAGATGCCACAAGTACTCCTGTTCTTTTTGCGAATACAGACTAACACGGCTGTTACTCTGAAACCTGTAGAAACTTGGACACACTCTCACACCAAAAATTGCAAGATTGAAACCTTGAATGGATTCTGGATTGGAGCATTTAGGGAGTAGAATAAGAATGCCTGAGAAAAAAAATATAAAGCTAAAATCTCAAATTGAATCGGTAAATAAATGTAAAGCAATTTGGTCTATCAATGTTTGACTATAAAAATAACATGGGAGAATGGAAAAAAATATACAAAGATAGAATCTGAAAGTTAATACAATCCTAGATTTCATTTAATACTAAGTACGGAAAAGGTGGGAATGAGAACTCTGATAAAGCAGCCTTTTTTCAATTCCTCCCATGATACACCCTAAAATCCTTGCTTGAAGACACAGAAAGAGGTCCTATGAGAACGTCTCATGTAGTAAAACAAGACAATGAATTCATAGCATTTTTCCTGCCAACTATGGACAATCCAGATTTAGAGATTTAAGATCTCTAACTTTCACTGCATTCTCCACATTTAAGTTTTTTTTATCAACTATTTTTCCTTTTTGGTTATGGAATTATATCATGAAAGCTTTTATTTAAGTCTGCAAACATTCGAGATGATGGGGTATTAGCTTCAAAGCTTAACTTTAGACATTTCAGAAGTATTTGAATGGTCATACAGGAACAAATCAATAGCTCATCCTGTCCACTATGCTTCCTGTCTTAAATCGTGAAAAATGCTGGTAGTTGTGGGAGAAGGTGTCTATCCTCATGTACCTTATTGCGTCATATTATATGTTTAGATGCCAATACTTAGAAACAATTTGCCAAAACCAATACTCAGACAAATGTATGGAACTTAATTAAAACACCAGCTAGGTATAGTGGTTTTGCTTCAACTAGACACTCACAAAAAAAACCAACCCAAGATGATCTTGGTTCAGCAAAAACAACATGCTATGATGCAATATTTTAAACTAGTCATCTTATGTTTAGCAGCTATATTAGTTACACTGACCTGTACTGTATCAACACGACTTTCACAAGTCCTGTAGTGAAATTTGCTTATGTACGGAAAGAGGACAGATTTCTGCAAGTGGATGGGTCGTTCCTTCATATCAGTTTTGGATTGTTTTGACTGAGCTTATATTCAGATAATTTAGAATCACAGAAATGTAGGGCTGTGAGCTCTTGAGGTCATCTTGTCTACCCCACTGCCACGTATATCTAGACCATCCTTGTTAGGCATTTGTACAACCTATTCTTAAAAACCTTCAGGGATGAGGATTCCACATCTCTTGGAAGCATATTCCAGAGCTTAACTATCCTTACAGTTGGAAAGTTTCCTTAATATCTACCCTAAATCTCCCTTGCTGCAAATTAAGCCAATTACTTCTTATCCTACCTTCAGTATACATGAAGAGCAACTGATCACCATCCTCTTTGTAGCAGCCCTTAACATATTTGTAGACTTATTAAGTCCTCCTCAAGACTAAACATGCTTAGTTTTTTAGAGCTTTCCTCAGAGGTCATATTTTCTAACCTTTTTTTTTTGTTACTCTCCCCTCTGGATCTCCCCAGTTTGTCCACATCTTTCTTAAAGCGTGGTTCCCAGAATGGACATAGTACTCCAGCTAAGGCCTCACCACTGCCAAGAACAGTGGGACAGTTACCTCCCATGTCTTACATACAACCTTCCTATCAATACACTCCAGAACTAGCCTAGCTTTTTTCACAATTGCATCACATTGTTGACTCACTCAATTTGTGATCCACTGTAACCTCCAGATTCTTTTCAAAGGTACTACTGCCTACCCAGTTATTCCCCCATTTTGTAGTTGGGGATTTGATTTTTTTTTTTCTTAAGTGTAGTTCTTTGCACTTGTTGTCACTGAATTTCATCTTGTCGATTGTTGGACTAATCTCATCCTACCAAGTGCTTGCAATGCCTCTCAGCTTGGTGTCACTAACAAATTTTATAACTATACCCTCCACTTCATCATCCAAGGCATTAAGAAAAATATTGACTAGTTCATGACCCAAGATAGACCTCTGCGGGACCCCATTAGATAACATCACCCCAGTTTGAGAATGAACCCTTGATCATTACTCTTTGAGTATGGTCTTCCACTCAATTATGCATCACCTTATAGTAATTTTATCTACATCACATTTCCTTACTTTGCTTATGACAATGTCACGTGGGACTCTGTCAAAGCCTTACTAAAATCAAGCTATATCAGACCTGGATCTTTCCCTTCCCTTCCCCCCCCCCCACCCCCCATCCACTGGGCTAGTAATCCTGTCAGAGGTTCTTGACAAATCTATACTGGCTATTACTTATAATCCTATTATCCTCTAGGTACTTACAAAACAATTGTTCAATCATTTGTTCCAGTACCCAGAAAGCTAGCATTTTGGAGGACACGATTTACCATATCTTTCATGAAAATCTGACTGAGATGGACATCTACAGAAGAAGTGGTAAGTAAAAATTAAATGTCTAACATGGATCATTCTTACAATAAAATTTCAACTTGGTCAACAGATCTAATTTTTGATGAAGTGGTTACATGGATTCAGTTGTCCTGAACCCCCAAGGCACTGTCTTAGCAGATATGAAGTCACAGCATGCCAGGTAAAGAGTTTGGAGCAATGATCTTATTAGATCTCCTTCACAGAAACACTTTTCATTTTGAAAAACTACAAACAGAAGCCATGATGCAAGTGACACCGCTCACTGCCCATAACTTCCACTTTCCTAGCTGCCACCTAGTTACAGAACCTGCTGTTTTACAGACAGTTTGCAACCTCTACTTTTATTAAATCATGGAGTTCCTCAAAACATCTTCTCTATTCCTAGATCTCATTGACTGCATTGCCTACAGCAAGGGCCTGTCATAGATGCAGTGGAAATAAGCAGATGTGCCTGGCACACTGTAGGAACACCTTGCAGCAGTTAAATGATGCTTTCTTCAAACAGACTATGTCCCACTTCATTTCACATCACCACTTTTCTGTGATTTTTTGTGTGCCCTCCAACAAGAATTTCAGGACACTTACCACTGGTGAATAACCCTTGGCGTATTTTATTCATCTGGGTACCCACCATTGCATTAGTGTATAATGTTGCTTTCACTAAGGTTGTCACTTTTCAGATAATATAATTCCCAGTTTTGCACCAACGTTTTAAAGCTTTCTTCAGTAACTGTACTATGCATTTAATACAGACACTCTCTATTGCATTCCTTTCCTTTGCTGCTTAATCATCATATTTATTACTAGATTTTATCTGCAGCTTTATCTAGACTCTTCGTGTTCTGCATTCATTTTGCTTCCCCAAACAACCTTATCCTTCCATAAGTTATTTTTAACTCAGCTACACAAAACACATGGTTGGATATATTCTTCAGACTGTCTTCCCTCAGGAGAGCTATCCTCTGACACAGAAGGCATTAGAGGTATACATTTTCATCAAATCAGATTTTTAGGTTCAAACATTTTATGAATATACAGTATTTTAAAATAATATCTTACCTGAACAAAGTTGTTCGACTTTTGTGTAGTTTAAAGCTACTATGTCATTAACCCATGCAATGATGTCATGTCTGCTCATAGTCTCTTGGGTTATAGAGGTAGAATACACGTTGACCGCCATTCCCCAACTAGAAAATAAAAGTTAAATAAATAAATCTGCTTGACATTTGAATGAATTTATTTGATACATACATTTTTAAAAGAGCAAGTTTCATGTAATTTCAATCAGTGCTAGTGAAGGAAACAAAACTGCACAGTCTGTAAGAAAGAGCCTGCATTAAACACACCTTTTCTCTTTTCTGGAGAAAGGAGGCTAACTCCACGTAAATTTTCTAACCCACTTTGGCAAGGGGTGATCTCCCAAAGGTCCCCTCCTATGCCAACTATAGCAGAAGGGCAAAGAGCAAACTTTAAAGAAGAGAATATCATACAAAAGTTTGTGGCATTTAGTTAGGATGGTAGCTAGGATGATGGCAATTCTTTTTAGCATACATCTACTAGGAGCAAAGCTGAAGGGTAATTCAGAGAAAGCATGGTCTAAAGGAATTTGATCAGGACTAGTGAGCCGAGACTCTGAAGTTCTAGTTCTGTTTGCCACTTACTGCTGTGTGACTCTGCAGTAATTTAATATCTCTATCAGTTTCTCCAGCTACAAGTTTCCTTATCTAGGTGCTGTGATTAGTTAATATACATAAAGCACGCTGAAGATGTATGATGTTCTACAAGTGCTACATAATAAATATACTAGACTACATAGATCATAATAGTTATGAGCATGACATCAGCTCAGGACAATTATTGTAAAATAAAACAAAGTTTGAATACTCTGGAATGTAATGGAAAATAAAAAATTTGAAAAAACACGCAAAGAAAGAAAAGCTGTAAGCTTAAGTGTGGTTTTGTTTATGAAGGTGACTAAAATTAGCACCTTTTAACTCAATATGATATATGTTCCTTAAGCATATTTGGAGCGCTCTCTCTTGCTTTATTGACAAAAATAAGCTTTTCCTACTTTGACTCTGGTTAATTCTACAGACCCAATACAGTTAGCTACAGGGGACTGAGACAAATTCTTTTCCGATTCATGCCTCAAATTTCTTTTAATTAAGTGCAATATGTTTCCACCATTCCTTTTGTGCTGAAAAACATATCAGCTCACTATAAAGTTTGCCTCCAAATTCTATTCTTTCTATTTGAGATACTGCGGATATGCCTATACTATAGCCACTCAAAGTATTTTCTGGGGAAATATGGGAGGAGTCACAACCATGCCAAAATACAATGTATGGTATGTTATCCTGCAAAAATCAAAATAATGTGTCACAGAAAACGGACAGTAAATTAAAAAAATCTCTAAGTAGCAGTAACCTGCCATCAGCAAGAATCCATGGAATAATGTAGACAAACATATACATTTCCATGGATGTCCAAATGGATGAGCTGTCTATCAATGGCGTGCACAGGCTTCCTCGCAGACAAGAAGACTGGAAAAGCTTGCTACATATCCATACACCCTGGACCTTTACTATAGATTTCCCCATATTTGTAATTGTGCAGTGCTCCACATCTTTCTTAAAAGATTATTCATGAGTTAATAAGTTTTCAAATGAGTGAATTTATTGTAATGTGCCCAGGAGTCTATCCAACCTAACAACATCTAGTGGGAAACCCGAGGTAAGCGGACTGATGTTGGCTTGATTTGCCTAAAATGCTACCAAGGTAGCCACAGCAGTAATGAGTCGAGACATGAACTACAACTGTCTAGGGAAGAGTGGGACCAGGCCAGAGTTGCCCAGGAAACAGAAGATGGCCCAGACTGGAGCTAATGCATAATCTTTAACAGTTCCTGGGGATAGTGAGAGATGGTCAGGGCAATTTAGATAGATATCTTTGAGGAGACTGTGCTAATGGGAATACTGTTTGGGAAAGATAACAGATCCTGGGTTAGAGGGACCCTGACTTAAGTGACAAGTCACAAGGATCTTGTAAATTGGAAGTACTTATATTTGAAGTGTAATATTCAATATACTTTAAGATGTTTACTGAGTAAGATGGTTTGTCCTGTTAATCCCAATAAGTGGTTCTAGGAATTCTTGTTCAAAGTAAGGTTTGTAAGTTGCCCCTTACCAAGACAGAATGAACCACCTCAAGATGACATTGGTAAAATTTGTAAAATTCCAGTTTCTTCTCCATTTTTAGAGTACACTTCAATCAATGCATCCGATGGAGTGAGCTGTAGCTCACGAAAACTTATGCTCAAATAAATTTGTTAGTCTCTAAGGTGCCACAAGTCCTCCTTTTCTTTTCTCAATCATTTGTACATTTCTGAAAGAACTGGGAATATTAATTGCTAGACTACTGGAAACCTGCCACATTTTCAGAACTGGAAGCTCTGAAACTCACAAAACTGCTTTAAATCTTCAGCAAAAGTGAAATTTTATTCTTAGAAGTAATAAGATGGTTTGTGGGGGACCCACTGCTTATGCCTCAGTGATTCCTTATAGAAAATGCTCAGTTTGCTAGTTTAACTGCCAGCCCTGAAATTCAGCCTTGGATCTGAGAGTCAAGCTGGGTTCTCTCTCTCTCTCTCTCTCTCTCTCACACACACACACACACACATAGTAAAGGTTCTATTTGCCAAATTATGCTCTCAGTGAAACCTGGGTAGTCCCATTGTTGTGTTGACTGCACTGGTGCCGAGGGTTGTTCACTTGGTAAACATTAAAGCAGGAACAATTTTTCAACACCTGGACTGAGATGAGGAGCATTGACAAGGATTTAGCAACAAAGAGTGCCTGATTACTTTTAAAGGCCCATTATTATGGCCTGTTAGAAACTTATCTCCCAAGGCCAGCACTGAAGAGAGGTTGGGTAGGCATAAATTTGTGTCTGTTACTGAACATTACCTGAAATTTGAACTTAATTTTTGCCAACCCTGAGACATGTGGGATTTCTTTTCTCCTTTCTGAGCTAAAGAAACATCAAGAAGATTTTCATCTCTGTGGTTTTAGTATTAAAGAATACAGTTGACCTGTTGACTCTAAAAACAAATAGCCAAAGAAATCTTCAGTGAAAATTTAATACGTTAAGCTACTCTTTTTTTAAAAAAATCATTAGTTTTTCCAATTACCAGCAGTTTGGGGCCAGCGAATTTAGCCCATCAGAAATACAGTTAGACAAATATACATCTGTCAAGAAGGAAGAAAGTAATAAACCCATCATAGCACTCTTCCAAAAGCCAATACCAAAGAAAAACCCACAACACTTATTACCTTCAGTGACAGTGGTAACATGAGCTACATGCTATACTACACAGAAAGAACAACTCCACAGAAGGAAAACTGTGCAAGGAAATTAACAACATGAAATTTAAAAGGATGCCCTGAAGTAGCTCTGTAACTTGCATAGTGTTGGTACAATAGTAAGAAAATATTTTATTACAATCAGGGGTCAAACACAAATTTCTTAAGGTTAATACTAAAGAGATGACAATTTTCTATTTACAAGTCTAGATGTATATTTTTGGCCATATCATGCCAGTTTTTAAATACGACCCATTTTAAAATAGAATTTTTCCATGAAGTCATTGCGGGAGAGCGACTTCCACTCAATCAAACACAATGATAAAGCCCTTTATTTGCAATGGTTTATACTGTATTGCATTCCTGAATCTTCCTTTATATCTAGGGTGACCAGATAGCAAGTGTGAAAAATCGGGACGGGAGTGGGGGGTTATAAGGATCTATATAAGAAAAAGACCCAAATATCAGGACTGTCCCTATAAAATCGGGCCACCTGGTCACCCTATTTATATCTTCTTTTGAAATAGTTTACAATGTACCACTAAATTCTTTGTACACCACCCTGGAGTTTATTCCAATAGAGGAGGTTTTTTAAATAAACAAAGGAAAAGCTTAGTTGTAAGATCACATTTAAAGTAAGTGTGTTCTAAATCAGTGCTCATTTTCTGTATGGATGCTCACACAGACTATCTTACTATAAATCAACAACTATGCAGGAAAAAACAATCCACTACATGTAACATGGGCCAAATTTTCTAAAGAGCACAGTACCCAACATGCTCATCTTTTGAGAGTCTGAACCAAATTTAAAATACATTCAGTAAAGTGCAACATAATGGCTAAGGAGGCAGAAAGCTGTGTTCACAACTACTGACCAAGCAACTAAGAACTTGCAGATTTTATTATGTTTGTTACCCTGGCTCACCAACCTTTCCCATGCCCACTTGTTTGCATCGTTGACCTGTTATGTTTGTCTTTTTGACTGTATGCTCTTTGGGACAGGGACTGTCATTCATTGTGTGTCTGCACAATGCCTAGTTCAATGGGACCCAACCTAACTGTAGTCTTTAGGCAAAACCACAATACCAATGTTCAGCAACAGCTAGAGATACGAGTTAGATCTGGAACTCCATCTTGGGCCTTCCATACCCCATACTTCATAAAAGTTCAGAGCAGAAATTTGCGGCTCACAGACCTTACAGTGAAGAGTTAGAAAATGTGCTAGTTAGAAAAAAAGAGTCATTCATTTCAATTATGAAAACCTTAAACTGAAATCCATAGAATTGCTAATTAATATTTATCAGTTTTCACATTATATTATTAATTCAAGCCCTGTTTCAGCAAGACACTTATGCATATGAGTAACTAAGCACTTGAGAGTCTCATTGATCTCTTCGGGTACGTCTATGCAGGGCTGGGAAATTGCTGTGCAGGTGTTTGGGCTCAGGCTGGAGCCTGAGCACTGGGACCCCACAAGCGTGGGTGGGGTCCTGAGCCCAGTCTCCAGACCAAACCCAAATGTCTACACTGCCATGTTTAGCCCTACAACCCAAGCCCCAGTCAGCTGACCTGGGCCAGCTACAGTTATGTCACAGGTCTTTTATTCTAGAGTAGAATATCAGGATTAATCAGGTGCTTGAAGTTATGCACATGCTTACAATAACCTGATGGATCAGGGTCTTACTAGTTTAGCATATCCCTTGATAATACATAGTCTGATCCAAAACAAAACTAGATATTTGTGTGTGGCACAATATACATTACAGGGTATGATAAAAGTGTTCCAGAAATGCTTACAGATAATTATGACCGATAAGAGAAATCATCATCGAGTTATATTTGGGGAGAACTTTTTGAATGTGAAATATTTACTTAGCAATGTTTTTTTTTTTCCTAAAAAGCAAACAATTGTTGGCAGCAGAAGTTATTTCTGCCAAAAGCAGTAATAGAGGCCAGATAAAGGATAAAACAAGTGAGGAGTACTTCCAAATTAGTTTACCCATTTTATGGAATGTATGAAACTATCATTTTTCAAGAAACAGACAGAGGACTTTTGTAGATGCTAGAAGTAGGATAAATCTGTGGATAAATGGATAAAAAGACTGTTAAAATGGGAAAATCTTATTCTAATAATGCCAAGGGAAATCATTCCAGAAGTCCTCCCCTGACAGTACCCAAGATACACATTTTGAATAAAAGGAAAGCTCTCAGAACAAAGCTGTTGAAGCAAAAGATATGAACAAATAGGCCAAGATATAGATGAGTGAGTCTGCCCAGGTCTGTGTGGGAAGTCCATTTAAAATGAATAGCTTCTGCAAAAGAATAAAAAGCTCAAAGCAGCAGAAAAACAGGGAAGCTTATGATTCACTCTGGCCATTTTTCTATGGGAGAAAAATTATTGATGTCATCCTGAACTGGGGGGGATGGAGGAGAGAGGTTGTTTTAAGATTAGACCTTTGCTGCTGTCTTAACACAGATTATGTACAGATTCAGTGTTCAGTTTTGATCATTAGAGAGGCCAATTATACTCCTCCTGGGGCTCGCTGTATTGAAAACAATTTCTGGACACAATTTGGGCAAAAAGCTGCAGCACATCCTGCCAACATATGATGCGCACTCTCCAATTTTCAAGCCACAACATATTCCTGTACCAAAAACAACTGCAAAAAACAAAACAAAAACCAAAAACCACAGAATTTTCTCATAGGTCACAGAACCTGTAACTGAAATGAATTATGTAGCAGGTATTACAAATTCTCTGGTCTAGTCAATCACCCATAAAATCTGCAAAGATGAAAAACACCCTTCTTACTTGGTATACTTCTCTCCATACCCTAGCCAATACATCAAACCTTTAAAAATAGTGAAGGTCATTCTCTGTGCATTGTACTTTCAAGTGTTACCAAACATAAATAGCATCTTAATTTTTGTAGCAAACTATGATGTTCTGACCCAGAAAAAAATTAAGGTGTTTGGATCTCAATGATTGGTTTGAGACCAAATGTAATTAAGTACTACACAAGGTGTAGCATTATACAATAGCAAACAGTTTGCTAGATAGAAAAATGCATACCACTTTATTCAGACAAGTTTTCCAGGTCCCAAAAGCTCATCTAAAAATGTTCAGACAATACAAACCCATTGGGGCTTTGGAGACAAAACCTTTAGAATAACCCAATAAATAGTCCCGCATTATATTATTTTGCTATTGCTTGAAAGATAATTTTGCTTTAAGTTTATTCACTGAGCCAACTGTGAAAGTATAGTTAATACTTTGCATTATTAGAAATTAAGTTACAAATTTCATACAAGTGATGTAGTTCTTAAAAACACTTTAGGGCACCTCAAAGAATCCAAGCCATGTCCAATGGCTTCTTTGAATTTTATGTATTTTGAGTTTCCACTCTCACCTCTGCACAGAAAACTGACAATTTTTTTCATTCTTTGGCTACTTTCTCCATACCTTTTCCTGCTGTTTTTTTACCACTACAGTATTTTGCTGCAATTCAGTAAATACAATATTTGATAGACCTTCAAAACTGTACGGACAAATCTATATTAGACCCAGCTTATGCATAACAACAAACTGTGTGCTGTTTCTTAGTGCTTATGTATTTACATATTCACTGTTTGTAGTTAAATAGTTAGCAGATAACGGTATAACATGATCCAATTGCTAGACGTTGACGCTAGACAAATTCAGACTGGAAATAAGGTGCACATTTTTAACACTGAGGGTAATTCACCATTGGAAGAATTTACCAAGGGTCATGCTGGATTCTCCATCGCTGTCAATTTTTAAATCAAGGTTGGATTATTATTATTTTTTAAAGATATACTCTAGCTCACAAGAAGGTATTTTGGGGAGAGTTCTACGGCCTGTGCCATACAAGAGGTCAGATAGTGGTTCTTTCTGGCCCTGGAATCTATGAATATGTTGTCATATCTTTGGAATTAACATGGATTGAACGTGTCTGCATTTGATCTGTATAGATAGCTTTCCACATCAACCTTCACCAATGTAGTTTTAGCTAAGTTTGGCTCAGGTAATAGTACTGGAAGACAGCTATCAGCAGTTTGCCCTGAATGGATGTGGGTCCTAATCTTTAGAGACAAGCATCAGCTTTACAATAATTGATCCCCACCCCAATAGTGTCTATACTCTTATTAGTTGTGTGATGTATCCAGCAATGGAGCTTGTGCTCACAAACATGATTGGGGTTTGGACCACCCAATCTTCTTTATGCACTAGAGCTCACACATCTTATGAGAGGAGAGCAGTAGCAGTGACCAAAGAGACTCATTAAGACAGGAACAGGAAAGTTTAAGGTAGAAGTATGAGATGTATATGTTTTTATATATCTGAGCAGCTTGGAACCAATAATTCACAATATACAATATAAAATGGTGTCTTACAATGACGGTTGGAGCAATACCCGGTTGGACTTCTGAACTGGCCGTAAGGTAGGAATTTAATGTGGCAAAGCTTAAAGTGTCAGTGAGGTAACACTTTCAAAACTGGCCAGACTTTATTTAAAATATTACCACTGAGCTAGTCTTCAGCACCAAAGAGTTAAGCTTGAATTGCTCCTTTGATGTTTTCTTCCAGAAGGATGAGATTAAATCTATAAAATTTTCAATGAGCTAGGCATTGGCAATGGTGCTTGATTCCCCTTGTTTCAGCTCTTTTCACATTATACATCTGTACATTATTCATTCCCTATATTAAATCTGAGTTGTAAAATTTTAAAAATGTACATAAAATTTAGATAGGTCACCAAGGATGAGTTCTGATCATCTGTGACTGCAATAATTTGAAAGAGAAGATTAACAAATCTGTGGTTGGTCCCCAATGAAACCAAGCTTGAACCCACCAAGAGAGACTTTGGATTTTAGATTCTCTTGATACAGTTGTTCAACTCCTATTTAAATTAAAGAGTTGCTAAGCACACTTATGAAGACAATACAACTGTATATGTGGAGCCATTTACAAAAAGCAAAAGGTATCATGATATAAATACATTGCCGCTTTATTAAACTCCTGGGTTGGATGCAGCAGACAACAGATCAACCCATGAGTAGATTATCTTTTGTTCTGGGCAGAGGACGATTAGCAGTTACACATCATGCTTCTCACCAGTACGGAAGATTTCAAAGTGCTTTAACAAACAGATAAAGATTTTATCCCCATTTAACCAATGGGAAAACAGGCACTTTTCAAAATTGGCCTTTAATTACAGGTGCCTAAAACTTGAGATGCCTAAGCCCACATTTTCAGAGATGCTGAGCACCTGCCACTGCCACTGGCTTTCACTGATGTGGTGGGTACACAGCCACTCTAAAAAGACTGGGACTGTGCAGGCTTTCCTTCAGTTCTAACTTTAATTCTCACTCTGCAATTTCAGTCCAGAGACTGCCCATGGTGTTTAACTGCTGGGTAGTTTTCAGATGGACAAGATTCAGCTAGTAAGCAGGATGAAATCGCCCAATTAATTTAATTTTTGACCTGTGCAGGATTCTCACTTGCATATTCAGAGCACTGACCTACTGAACCACTCATGTATGTGGGCTTCAAGATAAGGTACCGTAACACTACATACTCATCCTCACTGGGGACCTAAGCAGATTCCAAACTCCCCACATACTTACTAACAGCTAACTATGTATAAAGCTCATTCAAGCAATAACTAAGCAAGAGTGAAGAACAGAACAATTTATGAAGATTCAATGAGTGTAAGCATCAAGGAAGAAGGGGAACTACTTAGAGTGGTACAAAGGGAATGACTAGAGGGAACAGGATAAAAGTCACAAAAATGGAGGCTAAATGTTAGGAAGAACTTCATGACAGTGCGATCTATGAGACTGTGGAATAGCCTCCCCAGGGAAATTGCTTGAGACATCTGAAACTAGGCTGGACACTAGAAAGTGTCCTGTAAGGAACATTCTTTCATTGGCAGAGAGATGGGCACAGTAAATATTTTCTATTCTTAGCTTCTACTTACATAGAACCAGGAGATGATCAAGGACCAACCCTTCACATCTAGAACTGCTTGACCCTCCTACCCTACATATTTCAAAAGACAAACATTTCTAAGATTAAAATTCTTATTTTAAACTTTTAAAAATGTTTTGTGCCTGAAAAGGATCAAGAGCACTCCATTACAAACCATTTCATAGCCACTCTTGCATTATACTTCGAGGAGGCAGGGGCATGATCAGCAAGGACAAATTTAACTTTAATTAGCTAATCTTTAATTAACTTCTAACTGTAGTTTCATATGGTCTTCTAATATATTTAAATACATTAATGCTATTTGATTCCACCTATCCACCATTCTCTAATATATCTCTGGATTTTTCTTACATGAATAATCTCTCAAATTATAGTCATGTCACCCAGGGCCCAATTAAAGCATTCCAGAGCCACCACCTAAATGTCTTACCTCTGCACCATGGCCCTGATACTTGGGGAGCTGGTGGCAGGGGCTACCCACAGAACAACCATCTGCTGGGCAGGTTTCCAACACCACAGACCACCTGAAAACTGGGGATTCCACACAGTCCTCAGTTTCCCTTCCTGCCAATGCCATCTCAGCAGAGCTATAATGGGATGGCAGCACTGAGCCCACACCATGTGTCTTCTGTTAGGTTTGTGTTTTCAAGCTTTCCCGCCCAAATGCACCCATAAGAACTAGAAAAAAAAATATATATATATATATGATTAAATGAAAGCCTGGATTCTGACATAGAATCATAGAATCATAGAATATCAGGGTTGGAAGGGACCCCAGAAGGTCATCTAGTCCAACCCCCTGCTCGAAGCAGGACCAATTCCCAGTTAAATCATCCCAGCCAGGGCTTTGTCAAGCCTGACCTTAAAAACCTCTAAGGAAGGAGATTCTACCACCTCCCTAGGTAACGCATTCCAGTGTTTCACCACCCTCTTAGTGAAAAAGTTTTTCCTAATATCCAATCTAAACCTCCCCCACTGCAACTTGAGACCATTACTCCTCGTTCTGTCATCTGCTACCATTGAGAACAGTCTAGAGCCATCCTCTTTGGAACCCCCTTTCAGGTAGTTGAAAGCAGCTATCAAATCCCCCCTCATTCTTCTCTTCTGCAGGCTAAACAATCCCAGCTCCCTCAGCCTCTCCTCATAACTCATGTGTTCCAGTCCCCTAATCATTTTTGTTGCCCTTCGCTGGACTCTCTCCAATTTATCCACATCCTTCTTGAAGTGTGGGGCCCAAAACTGGACACAGTACTCCAGATGAGGCCTCACCAATGTCGAATAGAGGGGAACGATCACGTCCCTCGATCTGCTCGCTATGCCCCTACTTATACATCCCAAAATGCCATTGGCCTTCTTGGCAACAAGGGCACACTGCTGACTCATATCCAGCTTCTCGTCCACTGTCACCCCTAGGTCCTTTTCCGCAGAACTGCTGCCTAGCCATTCGGTCCCTAGTCTGTAGCTGTGCATTGGGTTCTTCCGTCCTAAGTGCAGGACCCTGCACTTATCCTTATTGAACCTCATCGGATTCCTTTTGGCCCAATCTTCCAATTGGTCTAGGTCCTTCTGTATCCTATCCCTCCCCTCCAGCGTATCTACCACTCCTCCCAGTTTAGTATCATCCGCAAATTTGCTGAGAGTGCAATCCACACCATCCTCCAGATCATTTATGAAGATATTGAATAAAACCGGCCCCAGGACCGACCCTTGGGGCACTCCACTTGATACCGGCTGCCAACTAGACATGGAGCCATTGATCACTACCCGTTGAGCCCGACAATCTAGCCAGCTTTCTACCCACCTTATAGTGCATTCATCCAGCCCATACTTCCTTAACTTGCTGACAAGAATACTATGGGAGACCGTGTCAAAAGCTTTGCTAAAGTCAAGAAACAATACATCCACTGCTTTCCCTTCATCCACAGAACCAGTAATCTCATCATAAAAGGCGATTAGATTAGTCAGGCATGACCTTCCCTTGGTGAATCCATGCTGGCTGTTCCTGATCACTTTCCTCTCATGCAAGTGCTTCAGGATTGATTCTTTGAGGACCTGCTCCATGATTTTTCCAGGGACTGAGGTGAGGCTGACTGGCCTGTAGTTCCCAGGATCTTCCTTCTTCCCTTTTTTAAAGATTGGCACTACATTAGCCTTTTTCCAGTCATCCGGGACTTCCCCGGTTCGCCACGAGTTTTCAAAGATAATGGCCAGTGGCTCTGCAATCACAGCCGCCAATTCCTTCAGCACTCTCGGATGCAACTCGTCCGGCCCCATGGACTTGTGCACGTCCAGCTTTTCTAAATAGTCCCTAACCGCCTCTATCTCCACAGAGGGCTGGCCATCTCTTCCGCATTTTGTGATGCCCAGCGCAGCAGTCTGGGAGCTGACCTTGTTAGTGAAAACAGAGGCAAAAAAAGCATTGAGTACATTAGCTTTTTCCACATCCTCTGTCACTAGGTTGCCTCCCTCATTCAGTAAGGGGCCCACACATTCCTTGGCTTTCTTCTTGTTGCCAACATACCTGAAAAAACCCTTCTTGTTACTCTTGACATCTCTGGCTAGCTGCAGCTCCAGGTGCGATTTGGCCCTCCTGATAACATTCCTACATGCCCGAGCAATATTTTTATACTCTTCCCTGGTCATATGTCCAACCTTCCACTTCTTGTAAGCTTCTTTTTTATGTTTAAGATCCGCTAGGATTTCACCATTAAGCCAAGCTGGTCGCCTGCCATATTTACTATTCTTTCGACTCATCGGGATGGTTTGTCCCTGTAACCTCAACAGGGATTCCTTGAAATACAGCCAGCTCTCCTGGACTCCTTTCCCCTTCAAGTTAGTCCCCCAGGGGATCCTGGCCATCCGTTCCCTGAGGGAGTCGAAGTCTGCTTTCCTGAAGTCCAGGAATGCGATTGTCTGAGCAGAGGCCTCAATCTAGCTCTGAGAACTCCTGCTATTGGTCTGTGCAACCTCAAATAGATCAATATTAATAAGATGACTTATCTGGCTTTAAAACTTCAGTCATGTCACCTTTAGTAGTTTTCTTCCAAGACTAAAACAGTCGCGTCACTCTCCTCACATATTTGGTTGCTTTATGCTGTACTCTCTCCAGCTGCAGTGGGTGCACTCGGAAAGTTGATTCTGGTTATAGAAATATTACCAGTATGTTCTCTAAACTTAAAAATTCATTCCCATTCTGGAGATATTACTGCCCTTAACAGTATTCCTTCATTTCAAATGCACACACTGTATAACTTCCAAATTAACCTCAGATAGGGTGGCCAAAACTGGACTCTACACTCCCTTGTGGAATAAACTGCCCTTTATAAAAAATTGTTTGCTCATCATCATTTATATAATAATTTTTTTCTTGATACAGGCCAATATTCTATTAGCCTACTTTGTTGCAGCTGCACAATGAATCAATTTTAATGTTGGGACCAGGATGGATAAAAACAAATTTTAAAAAATGATTTTTTAAAATTTAAATCCTTGGATTTTTAAATTTAAAAATGGGATTGTTTTGATTGTTATTTAAATTATAATAAGTTTTTCTTTCTAACAATAGACCTGTTTAAAATTAAAATTTAATATAAAATATGTTAAGGCCTAAACTCATTACAATCTCTTAAAACATTTAAGTAAAAAATAAATAGGCTGAATTCATAAGCCTCTATCAAAAACTCTGAGTCAAAGGATGCTTGTGCATACAAAGAATGAATCGGGGTGGGGGTGGGGGAGGGGGAGGGGGAAGATCTAATTTCTGAGTTCAAGCTTTATAAATATGGCATAATAGGTCATGTATCGTATTAAGGGCTCGATCCTGTGAGAGAACCAGGGGCTGTGCTACTAGATGCAAGAGACCAGCAAAGTCATCACTGGCATTGGGACCTGGCCTGTGACTCCAGGAGACATCATCATGTATCTCTTCAGGGTCATCCTTTGAGCCCACCTGGATGGTCTCATACTCCTATTTTAAAGCTTCTCCCTACCTGGGCTCTGACTGGCTGTTCTCAAAATTATGAATATTTATGATTCCACCCACCATGGAAACGTAGTTCCTGGTTCATGGCAAAACACTGATCTGCCCAGTAACAACCAGCCCTTGCTTTTGAATCTGGGCACTTCAACTAAATGGCCTTGCTCGGTGTCCTTGCACATACACACAGCCAGATACAAACAGAATTAGTTTCTCAACCGCCCCCTGGTCCCTACACAAATAAAATGCTGCAGTGCAAAAGGCAGATGGTTACTTGAGTTGAAGTCTTGGATTGTTGTTAGCTTGTTTTTATAGTGGTAAGGTTAGGGTAGAGTGGTAGAGTTAAGTGACTAAGGAGAAAGAACAGAGTATGCAACAAGGAAGGAGTAACACTGGTGTTAAGCAGGATGCTGTGGGAAGAATGTACAACATTCTTCAGAATGCAGTCTCTAGTGTTGATTTCAACATCAGGGAACAGCAGAAAAAAACCTGCTATTGCTGTAAGTGGTAAAATAAACCCTATTTGGAAGTATTTTCAAGAAGTTCCTGTACCTCTGAGTAAAAGAGGAACGCATGCCAAATGTAAACACTGCAAAAAAGAGATGCAAGGGCTGGTTGTCAAAATGAAACATTATGAAAAATGCTCCTCAGAAGGCAATGACTTTGACAATGATGATGTGGACAAGTCTGACAATCTAGATCAACTAATTAGTAAACTTATTTTTGCACTATTCATATGGACTGCCTACCATGTCCTACTATGCTAACAAACTTTAACTTTGATTATTATAGTAAATTTATGTTTTGAGTGGATTACTTATGAATTTCAAAATGTTTGTATTCAAAATATAATTGGTATGTTAGTTGGTTGTCGAAGTATGTCAATGTTTTACTGATACTGCAGGACTTCTGAAGTGATTTCTTAATTGCTCAATATAATCAAATCTAGGTGAAGATTTTCTGTTTAAAAGTAAAGTTTTACTAGGGATTTATTAATGTCAACATTTAAAAATGTTCTTTTTTCAAACTGTTTGGTATGTTGCTAGAAATAAAAGTTTAACTAGATTTAGATAATCCTTATGCTTTATTAATTATTTCCCCTATAAAACTAAGTTTAGAAAATAAGTTATATCATTGAAACAATGGTACAAGCAGCTGCAGTAGAAGGACTCTTTCATTTACAATCTTATTTTTTAAAGCAGTGCACTTAGTAATACTCAGTGAGAGAGAGTGACTTTTTTCACCATTTTCTTTCAGGGTCCACATGAGACATAAGGGGTTATGATGGTCCATCATCTGAAATGTCTACAACTTCAGAGACTTCTGTTAGTACCACCAACAGTGCTGCAATTAAACATACATCAGACAATAAAATTACCTATATTAAAAAAGACTTTCTTCATAATCCAGTAAAATGAATGAATTTGTAATCAGGACCAGCAAATTCCATCAAGACTCCATAGACAAAAAGATTGCTTGGTTCATTTATGCAACCGAGTCTTTCTTTCATCTAGTTCAGAACAAACATTTCATTTATATGATTCAATCATTACAACCAGCATACACTCCTCCAGGCAGAGCAGACATTGCTGGAAGGCTGCTGGGTACAGCGTATGAGAAGGAAATTTGAACACTGAGAAAAAATTAATGAATTTTCCATCAATCTGAGTGTTGATGGGTGGAGCACGTACACTCTGATCCAGTAATATGTTCTTGTGTCACAACAAAAGGTGGGGTTTCTGTCTTACAGAAACAACTGATACATCAGGAAATGCCCATACAGCAGACTGCTGAAGAGAAGTAGCAGTAAAAGCTATGACAAACTGCAAATAAATACTTAAGTATCAAGTGCATAGCTTTGTTACAGACAATGCTAAAAATGTAGCAAAGATGAGAAGAAATCTAGAAGAAGATAATCAAGAGAACCTGAAACTTGCAACATATGGGTGTAGTGCTCATTTGATGCATTTTTTAGCCAAAGATTTAAGTACAACTCCAGGAATAAAGGAAAATGGTGTTTAAATTGCAAAATACTTCTGTTACAACTGCTTTGCTTCAGCTTCATTGAAGAGAGCAGGAAACTAATTCTCTCCCAAAATGTACAATGGAATTCATTGGTTGACTGTTTTGAGCTGTTTATTAAGAACGGGCCTATCCTGATAACAATTTGCAAAGGAAAACATGACAGAACAGATGGAACTATCAATGTAGCCAAAGTAGTCAGCATTGGACTAAAGAGAAATGTGGAATATATGCTGAATATATTGAAACCTAGTTCCATAGCATTGGAAAAACTGCAGAAAGATTGCTGCTGTATTGCTGGTGCGGCTGAAATTTGGAAAGAATTGAAGAGACACTGAAGAAATACTCAACAAAACTGAATTCCAGGCAGTAAAGAGCGGCTAGATCAAACTCTAACTACACCAAATTTTCTTGCCAATATCCTCAACGCACCAGTCATGCCAACCATAATAAATTTCAGGAGTGGAAGTGAACTATTCAAGCAGTACGTGTTTGCTGATGATATTGCACCACTGAACTGGTGGAAGTCACTAAATAAGCACCTGGAACTAGAGTCTGTTGAAATGATAAATCAGCTTTCAATAGCTGTAACCTCTTCCACAGACACAGAAAGAATATTTTCTTCATTTGGACAAATTCATTCAAATCTGAGAAATCAACTGGGAGTTGAAAAAGCAGAAAACCTTTCTATCTCTTCCAGGCTATGAATAAAAATGAGATGGGAGGGGATGAGATCAACTAGTTTTAAAAGTTTGAAGGACAATCTAAGTAATTTAGGAGATTGTCTCATTTTCAAGAGACTTAGGCAAGTGGGAGCTTAAGTTACAGTCACATTCACTTAAGCATATTTGAACATTTTCCAGTCTGACTTTAAATATACAGATAATCCCTCTGTTTATTTAATACATCAAATTTAGTTGATAAATATGAAACATGTTTTGATAGGAAATGTTTATATATCCAAAATGTCTAAGATTTTGTTTAATAAAAATAAATTTTATATGCTGTTTTGTGCGTTTAAATTCCAGTTAACATCCTAGCATAGCTTGACACAAACCATGATCAAAAATTATCTAGTAAACAAGCAGTGTTGTTCATCATTTTCTAACATACTAAAAATGTATAATTTAAGAATCTGAAAACACTAAGCTATATAAATTGCTTAAATAAATGTATATAATTATAGTGTACCATCCTAGATATCAAAAAGATGTACCAAATCTAGTATAAAAAGTCTCTATTTAGTTGTAAATCAACATGTTTTAATGGTTGAACCAACCAATGAGAATGCAACTTTCTTTAGAAAACTGAAGTAGAAATGGGAAAGTTGATTAAAATCAGTTATTTAAATCAAGACTTTTCACTTGGTGATTTAAATAATGATTTATATTGCCTTGATTTAATCAATACACCCTGGTTGAAACTATCAGTATCAGTGGTGGGCAACCTGCAGCCCGTCAAGTTAGCAAGCAAGCCACTGGCGAGCTGCAAGACAGTTTTTTTACGTTGACCATCCTCAGGCTCGGCACACCTGCAGCTCCCAGAGGCCGCAGTTCGCCATTCCCGGCCAATGGGAGCTGCGGGAAGCCACGCGGGCTGCAGGTTGCTCACCACTGATCAATATACTATGATATTTTCCCCCAAATCTCATTTCCCCCAACCACATTGGTCTCTGGTGGAGCTCCTGCAGTTTAAAAATTATTAGACCGTGTAAGAGAACACACAAACTAAAAAGAACCAGCTGCAGTTTGTCAGACGATCCCTCTTTTAGATCGTGCTAGTTGCCTGAATACCCAAGAACAGAATTACCAGTGGCCGTTCAGACACACCCCTTTTATCTTGAAGGGCTAGCAAAGTTGTGTCCTAGTTCACCTTAAGCTAAGAGAAAGGTGGATGTACTGTTTAACAGAATTTGTCCTCCTTTAATGGAATATTTTAAGGTCAAGTCCTAAAGTACACTCCCATCAGACACATGGTGACACTAGTGAGTTCAATCCCCACCATAAACACTGTAAACAACAAACAAGCAATTTAGTTGAAGACAAATGCATCATGCAACAAACACTTCAACATGCCTATAACCTATAGGCATACTCTGATATGTAAATTAAGTTGCACACTGTAAATATGTATTTATTAAATGCTTGGACTGTCAATCTGCTTACAGGGTCATGTGACAAAACAGGTTCACTCTGTAGGCCTTCCCCCCGCCCCCAACATTAACCAATGTGCAATAAGATGACATGGGTCACATGACACTTGGATTTAACAGATGTGGCTGTGATCTTTATTGAACTTCCTTAAGGGTAAGAGTTTAAAAAGATAAACAAAAGAAACAGTATTTTTCAATTCACCTCATACAAATCCACTCAGTCCTACTTCTTGTTCAGCCAATCGCTAAGACAAACAAGTTAAGTTTTCATTTACAGGAGATAATGAAACCCTCTTATTATTCACAATGTCACCTTAAAGTGAGAACAGGCATTCACATGGCACTGTTGTAGCCGGCAATGCAAGATATTTACATGCGAGATATACTAAGCATTCATATGCTCCTTCATATTTCAACTTGTAGGCTCTAAAGTTTTACATAGCTGCACTCAAAATGAAAACAAAGTAATTCTGCATTTGTAAGTTGCACTTTCACGATAAAGAGACTGCACAACAGTATTTGTAAGAGGTGAACTGAAAAATACAATTTCTTTTACCTTTTTTACAGTGCAAATATTTGTAATCAAAAACAATAATATAAAGTGAGCACTGTACACTTGGTATCATGTTGTAATTGCAATCAATATATTTGAAAATGTAGAAAAACATCCCAAAATATTTAGAATAAATTTATATTGGCATTTTATTATTAACAGTGAGATTAAAATGGCAATTAATCATGACCTTTTTATTCTCGTGACTAATTACGATTAAAGAAAATCATCATAAAGTCTGATGTCATCAGATCATCCATTGCCATGAAAAGCCACTACTTAATTATTATGTAGAAACCCTATACTCTCCTCCCCTTTCTATTGCCTTATGAACTTGTGGTCATTTCTGTATAGTGATACTGTAAAAGACATGTTTCCCTATAATTTGCACACTACGATCCTGCTGGATGAAATTAGGTAACAACACATTTCAGGAACAAAAACACCAGTCTGGCACAGCACAAGCTGTCAAAAAAACAACCTTGTGGCACATTTACAAAAAGGTATTTCTAATGTCATTTTTTTCTTACCATCCCGAATAGACTATAGCTATACCAGCAAGTCCTTTGTAGTGTAGACTAGCCCTTAAATGCCTTGTTCTGAATCCATTTAATTTCTACCATATTCTAACATTGTATTCTTTGGCAGGAAATGGTGGAAGTGGTATCGGAAAGGCAGACCCTGCCCTACATAAAGGAGTATTAGCTAAAATGGATACTAATCCATGGCATGTGACCTAGAGACCACAGAAAGGGCACAGAAAGAAGCTACATTACTTTCAAAGGAGTGTTTGGGCCTTTATTTAAAGATCCATGCTAGACAGTGAGTAGTGCCAGGCAGTAATGCACAAAGATGTTTAACAGCTGCGCCATTTTGATTTTTGGGATGAAGAAATATGGCAACTGAGAATAGTCTGTTTTCAGATTCTGATTCAGAATCTGCATGCACCTTGTGTAATATTTGGTAAGACATTCACAATTTTTAATATTGACAACTGGGCAAAAAAGTGTTACAACAGGGCCCAATGCAAATCATTCAAATTTAGTGCAATTAAGTGAGTTAATCTCATAACCCTCTCTGTGTTCAACAAGATTCCAACAGAGTTCTGTTATTTCTGAGCTGATGCTGTAGTTTCAGTATGACACATCCCTTTTATTTAACCTATTTTAATTTCACAGCCTCCATGTTTCCAACTCTCACAAATTATATTCTTTCTGTAAATGAAACTCCCCAAGAGGCCTCTCTCTCACTGGAGATGTATACTCCACCTCCACACAGCAAGCCATTACTCAGGATTTCTATAATGGTTTTAATGATAAGCTACCCTTTATAAGCTACTGAATACTGTAACAAATATTTTAATGGGATATATATTGTTTTAATGCGTCTCAATCAGGCAGCTATCGCACTAGTTCCACAGGGATTAGCCTTAAAGGTTTTCCTCTTCATAATAATGTATAAATCTACCTGAGGCATATTTTTATTTTTTAGAACACAGTACTGTACTAACAGCCCTTCTGAGAATCCACACTCTGCATTCCAGAGTGACAAACAATAATTTGCATTCAAGTGCATCTCTGACTAAACGCAGCTTTTTAGGTTGCAGACTTGCACTGTATGAAAAAAAGCCCTGCTGTATGAGGAATGCTCATTTTACATACTTCTAATTATATATCTTCTCTGAAATGTCACTTGTCCACAGCCCTTTGCACTGACCATGTCCTAGAGCTTTGCCAAGAAATGCAATACTGAAAAATGAGTATCTAAAGAGCAGCTGAAATTACACTCACAGTACCTGCCCACACCACAATATAAAAAGAACAAAACACACAACAAGAGCACATACACATTCTTAATTGATGTTCTGCATCTCTGTGAAGCAAAATGATGGGCTATTCCTTTCTTCAGCAGTACTACTAGTGCAGGAGCCTGGTTATGCAGACAAAAACATTGGCTAACATTTTTTCATTTGAGAAACAGTTTCTTGGTCAATTCCACTGATTTTTAAAATATTATTCTACCGCACTCTTAAAACCCCCTCATTTACACAAGATCATTATAATAATCTTTCCCTTCCTTTGCTATTCACATATGTCCCAGATTCATAACATGTGATTCTTTTCTGACAAGGCAGTAGGTGAGAATTGCCCCACTGATTTCAAATGAGTTAACTGGTGTAAAACTAGCATAAATAGGAGCCAGATCTGGCCCACAGCCTGCATGGGACATTCCTCCCCCAGCAGCTCAGTTTGGCACAGTTATAGGTTTTCCTATGAAAGCTACATCCTTAAGCCTCCCTTCACTGATTAATGTTTACATTTCCTCTTGATGAGCCAATCCTTTTTGGACAGCGTGACAGAGAAACAGATTTAACTGAATTATGATTCAGTTAGTTTGTTTACAGCTATCATGAAAAGAAAATGAAATCAAATTGGTCAAGCCAGACCTTTAAAATACATATATGATTTTACCAGATGGTCCTAACCTTCCCTGTGATTTGGTGTGCACTAAGTGTTAGTCCACAAAACTTACTCTTCAGCAACACTTCAGTAATAAAGAGCTTCACAACCAGAATATTGCATGCAAATAGTAGATCCTCATTTTGAATTATGTTGTATTCATTTTAGTATTAACAAGATCACCAATTAATGGGATTGACAATATGTGATAAAACCACTCATTTTCTATTACAAAACTGCCAAGAGGGCTGGTTGGAAAGTCTGCAGGGAGTAAAAAGCTGACACATGCTAATCTGCTTCCTTACCAAGCCTGAGCTATGCCTTCCTTAGAGTGGGAGGATGAGTGCAGGAATTTTTCTCCAACAATTGTTACACATTTCAAAAATTCACTTGCATTTTGGAGTGAATAAGTGCTACAAATATAGCGCTACACTATGTTAGTTTTCATTCCCTATCTTCCAACCCATCGTATACATGGGAAAGGTTACTGCCTGATCTAACTTCATTCACTGCCTCACATCTTACCATGAGCACGGGCATGTACCTGGCATGGTTCCCAACCTTCCCCAACACCTGCTCTTTCTCCAGCGAGAGGGAGACCATGGTGTGCACTTATATAGGGTGCACCATACTGCAGCCTGTCTTCCCATTCCTCCAGAATCTCCTCCTGAGGTACTGGCTGCCCTTTCCCCCCACACCTCCTGACCCAAGCACACTCTGTCTGTGGCCCCACAAAGTCATAAGACCTCCTCGTCAGCCTGCTCCTGGCACTGGCCAAGATGGCCATCCATCATACCAGGAGGAAGAAGCTGGAAGGTGGGTGCTCTGACTGTGGGACCTACTTTTGGTCCCTCCTTAAGTCACATATCCAGGCAGAGTTCCTCTGGGAAGCGTCCATTGCCTCCCCGGACACCTCCGAGGAGCAGTGGACGCTGTCTGGGGTTCTCTACTCGGTGTCCTCCTGTGAATCCCTGACTTTATCCCTCTGACCTTCACTTCCATCCCTGTTTTCTCATTTGTTGTTCCCCAGATTTAGCTGATGCCTGGGTTTGGTGGCTCGGGGCGGGGGGGGGGGGGGGGGAATGGAGCTTTAGCAATGGCCAGGCTGACATCTACCAATCCCCAGTGCCTCAATGGGTCCATTACGCTTCACAGAACCTAGGCCTGCATAGAAGGTTCTGTTCTTATAGTCTAGTCCAAATGTGACAAGGCAGTTAGACCTCACTCACTCCACCCACATAGCAAAGGACAGTTAAGGTTTCTACCTTGCTCCTATCAATTTACTTAATACCTTTCTTCCTGTGGGCAAAAACCATGCAAGTCCCCACACCGATGTCCCCCAAACTACCCAACCTGTTTTCCATATAAATTCTGTTAAGACATTTTTCACTGTCAGCTGCAGTAGCAGCAGGAAACACTAACCTCACCAGCAGGAAAGTACCTAGCAACAAGGTCTTCCCACAAGAGGACAAGGCTGGGGCGAAGCCAAAAAGATTATTCCTAAAGGATACATCAGGTTAAATTTTCTAATATCTTAAGTCTACTCTCTTTTTGCAAGCACCCACACAACACTGGGGTGGTGACCATATTAATAAGCAGCTCAACAAGCTGTACCTTTAAAATAAAGCTCACCTAGCCACAGGATGCTTCATAGACCCACAAACGCAGCATATATTTCAATTCTATCCAAAGCACTTCAGTCAGAGAGAACCGGCCTGAAGGCTGAGAAGAGGATGGTATGTTGGAAAAAGTTTTAGTTTCACTTCCTTACATGACCTAATGCTAGACTGTCTTGCAAGTCATAAAGAGGTTCTCTTCAACAAGAATCTAAGTTATAATCAGAATAGGATCCTCAACAATTTCAGGCTGAGGAATATTTACATTTTGAAATGTCAGTGCAATGCTATTGCGCAAATGAGATCAGCCCCTTGCCCTACAGATCAGCTGTAGTGTTTGAGTACACTCAGAACATTTGTTTTGCCAAAACAAGTTCTCTTTAAGTAGAGCTCCACGGTGTGCCACTATAGCCCATTTTGAAAGCAGGATCTCTCAAATGGGCTATATCCATTGAAATTAGGGTGACCAGACAGCAAATGTGAAAAATCGGGACGGGGGTGGGGGGGTAATAGGAGCCTATATAAGAAAAAGATCCCAAAATCAGGACTGTCCCTATAAAATCGGGACATCTGGTCACCCTAATTGAAACAGTGTCTCCAATTTATCCCAGAATCAGAATCTGCTCACTCCAGTTTTTAAGAAGCAGAAAATAGCCTTTTTAAAAATTAAAAAAAACCCAATAGGCTCTGTGAAGGGGAACTGGGATGAGATAGGAATCCAACCTGTATGAGAAGAAGAGAAAGAACATCTATTGTCCAACCTACAGGTAGTAGGCAAGAGGTAAGGAAAGATTCTTGCACCACTCATACAAGTTACACTGGAGACTAACTGCATCCTTTAAATCACCATTTAATACACACAGGACATTATCATGGGTATTACCTTACCGCGGTGGTAGTATTTTACTTCAGATGCTTTGACATGCAAGAGGGGTTATCAAACAGAGTCCCTATCTTTTGGAATGGAGCCAAACATATTGGATATGATTTTCAAAAGCACTCAGCACTGATCTAAATCTGTTCCCACTGAAGTCAAAGCTAAGACTCCCATCAACTGCAATGGGAGCAAACAGATCAACACTGAGCACTTTTGAAAGTCTAACCTTTATATATAATAGCACTTGTCATGGGTAGCATTTGAAATTTTCAGAGACTGAAGGATGTGGGTCTGAACTGCAGTCTGTGAGCCTTACTTATCCAACCCCATAAAATGAGAGTACTTGTCTATTTAGTATCTTCTCCCATAATTCCTTGCAACAAGACTGAGCCCTATTCTACTCATTTCATCCATGTGAATAGTCTTATTTAAAGTCAATTGAACTATTTACTCGAGTGCGGCAGGCAGGAGTTTGTGTTCTGTCTAACCAAACTAAGGTAATGCAATAAATCCTTCTTAAATACTTAAGTAAAGAATACAATTATTTTGTACCAAAAAGTAAATTCCACTGCTCTAGACATACTGAGAGAATAGATTAACTCAAAGAGTAAAATATCAGTGGATGAAACTAGTTTAACAATACAGAGAAACCCTCGAGACATATAATGCAGGTTTTCTTAAGGATGAATGATTCATGGTCCAAAATTCTCAAGTAGAAAATTTGTCCAGGACTTAATACAAGGGAAACAAAAGATGTGAAGGACGATTCTAGACTTCTGGGTCCTAAAACAGTTAACATTCTACTGTTAATTTAACTCTATCTTCTATAGGCCAAAGAAATTACCATCTAAAAATCCCTATACCAACTGAAACTCTAGACATATCCTGTTAAACATTATAGTTTTTGTAATCAGTGGATGAGAACACCATCACTTCTGTTCCACATTCGTTATTATGCACAGAAAAGCTATACATCAGCAGTGTAAATACCAGTTTCTCCTTAAGAAGAGAGAAGAGGACACTTACAGTAGGCAAATATTTATAACTAAACAAAGATATTGTGTCAGAAAATATATAATCTGTACTCAAGCTGTATGTACAAGCAAAAAGCCTGAAAGAGTCCTAAAAAGTTTAAACACTCATTCTTAAAAGCTTAGGGTAGTGAAGTAAGTGATATGGCTAGTGGACAAAAGGCCAATTAATAAATCTGATTTCCCAACTGCATGTGGATAAAACAAAATTAGGAGTGGTATCCAAAGAAAGAGGGTGTAAGACTCCACTATTTCAGTGAATTAAAAATTTTACCTCAGATTTGGAATATGAAACTTGAAAAATACTTTAAATATTTGTGTGTGGCTGGTGAACTGATTGAATTGCCTAGATTGTGGCATAGGGCGCTGTGGCCAGGTGCCTGTTTAAAAATGTCCCCACCCAGCCCTGTCATTCCTAATTTGCTGCTTTACTGATTTACTTATATTTACCTAGGGCAGAGAATTATAATTATAAGCAAATATGGGGCTATTCTCTGGTGGGAGCCAAGATCCATTCTTGGCCATCAAAATTTATTACACCTTAGTGCCAAACCAAATTTACAGCCAAGCCTCCTGACTGAGATGTATCAAACGAACACCCTCTTGTCCTTCCTTTCCACCCCAAAAATATAATTTTAATAAACTAATATAAATTTAATATTTACAATTATTTACTGTAAGATGCAACATGATCTTATGGATTGAGCACAGAGTTGGAAGCCAGGAACTGCTTCAGCATTTGAATAGTAGTTCTGCTATTGACTCTCTAGGTAACCTACTGCAAGCCACTTAACACTCTGTATACATGTTCCCATATCTGTAAAATGGGGATATCTACCTCACAAGGATGTTGAAGACTATTACATGGGTTAGTGGATAAAGCACTGTATTGGGACTCAGGAGACCCGGGTTCTATTATTTGCTCTGCTCCTGGAATGCTGGATGACCTCGGCCAAGTCACTTTGTCTCAGTTTCTGCATCTGCAAAATGGAGAGGGTACTCCCTTCCTTTGAAAAGTACATTTAGATTTACACATGAAAAACACTGTACAAGAGTTAAATAATGCCTAACAATATTAAATATTATAAAAGCACTAATTTTTCACTAGATTAACAAATACACTTTTGTTTATTATGACCAACAACCATTTCCTTTGTTTAAAATAAGATGTGTTTACATAAAAGCATCTAAGGTATATTATGGAGGATAACTTGAGATGGTGTTGAACATTGTAGGAGAGAGATACAGTATTTGCTTTTCATGAAAACATAGTAGGCACAGTCTAACTTGGCCAAACTAGATTGCGAGCAGAATGTTTTTTGTTTGGTTGGTTTTTTTTTTACATAAGATTTGCCCAACAATTGACTTCTACTTCATGTTTTAGGATTTTTTTAAGAGTAAAATTAATGCATATTTCTAAATATAGATGGAACCAACTAACTATCAGAGTCACGCCAGCTTGGAGTGTGATTTTATGAGATGTTTGTTCTGGTCGGTATTTGAATATGAAAGCTACAAGGAAAATGCAAAATGCTACACAAGAAATTGGACAGAAGTTTATACAAGGTGCATTTCCCCCATCTCAAATTCAATTGAACTAATAGTCCAGCATGATCTTAATGGGTGTGATGCTGCCTTTCAGACGAAACATAATTTACTTGTGTATAAGGACTTTCATCCTACTAGAACTCAGGGTACTTCAGAGCCCTAAACCAACTGAGTCTTTAAAGATTTCATGGCAGCTTCAGCAAAATTAAGAATGTGATCTCGTGTCATGATAAAATCCCAATTTAGCTATTTATCTAAATATTTCCTGTAAGTTTCAGTTAAGTAGTGTTGACTTATATAGCAGTTTTCATCTGTAGGTCTCAGAACACTTTATGAAAGTATCATTATCCCTATTTGATAGATAGGAAAACTGGCACACAGACAGGTGACTTGTCCCACATCACAAGGCAAGTTGTTAGCAGAGCCAAGAACAGATTCCAGATCTCCTGAATCGCAGTCCAGTGCTTATTCACAAAATAAAGTTGCCATTCAAGCTTGCATTATTCATTTAACTATCCTAAAATGATGTATAATGATAGTGTTGACAGGTAATGTGCTACATTCCATTCTCACAGGTGGGTGAATTGATAAAGAGGATTTAAAACATCTTGAGGCCTGGATAGTCTCTGGGTAAAAGGCTAAATGTAAGCAATTTTCATGTAAAGTATTATTCAATTGATACATTAATTTCCACCGTAATGTTTCCAGTAGTCTTACTACAGCAATTTTTCAAAAATTCTATTTTTGGGCATAGTCTTGTTGATGTGAATATCATTCCAACATGCATTATTGTCAGGCCAGAAATTGATTATTTTGTAGGTAGGTGCAGAAGTACTAAATGTAAACAGTGATTCCTCTCTGGTGCAACAGTGCAATGGGAGGATCTTATTGACCAAGGGGTTTCAACAAACACTGAAGACAGTGCTGTCTTTTGTAAGTCAAACTGGAGTGCCTAACATTAAACTTACTTCTATCAAAAGATTTTGTTACCAGAATACAGCTCAACTGCAAAGATGCAGCAGAATGCTTCCATTTAGCCATGTGGTAAAAGTCCAGCTTTCCTCTCAAACAAAACTATGCTACATGGCAGGAATTTAAATCTACAAAATGAGAGCTTCAGTCTTCCTGCCAGTAGGAATGATTCTTTACAAAAGGTGAAAAACCTATTGGAAGTTTAATAACGCTGCTTTAAAACTAAGCCCAATGAACTCTATCAACATAAAGGAAATGCCTGTAGAGACCTGAAGGCTTCTGGGAAGCAATAAGATTCTAATAAAGTGCAGGCTAAATTTGTGTGTGGCATTCATGGTAGAGTAAGCACTTGGATTCCACAAGTATGTCACCTCACCACATTCATTTGAGTGCTAAGCCATGAGCTTTTGGGGGAACTGTATGGATTCAGCCAAGATTTACTTACAAGGTTAATATCGTCATAACTGAGTTATTAGGGCCCAGTTATTCCTAATAGAAAATAAAGTAAAATACTCTGATTTTCTTTGGCTAATTTAGCAAAACACTCAGGTTTATTTTGATCCAGTTCTATGTACAATCAGATAGTATACATTATCTGAATATTTAGCTAACGTTTTAAGGACAGTATCATTTCCTGTTGCTGGTTTGAGAATATGAGCTTTGAAAGATGTGTGTGCTCAGAAAAGGCACAGCTTGCTGTCATCAAGGCAGCATTTAAAATAACTGCATCTTAACTTTAGAGGAGATACCACTGATCACATTATCACGCTTCAAGTCTACAGCTCAGAGCACATAAAACTAGTTGTATTCAAGGCTATATTGTTATCCTTATCAAAAAGGCAAACAATTTTAATTAGCTTATCTACTGGACCATATTGTCAGATATGTTAATGTAAAACGGTGCCAACAATACACGCCAAACCATTAATCAAAAATGCTTACAACTGTGACAAAGAACACACCATCCTCAAACCATACAGTCAAAAATGTAACGCAACTGCCTCCCAATTGGAAAGAAGGGCTGAGTTCCCTGCCACACACCAGAATCAAAGAAAAGGCACGGGGATACGCAGTGTCTTCTAGAAACGGCTGTAGTCCACCTGGTCGCTAATAAACCCTCGGTTTCGAGGAGGAAATGTTAGTGAATGTGTGACACCGTGACCTCTGCTGTCAAGCCTTCCACCAATCAGGGAGCAGAATTCTTACAAAGCTCCATCAATCTGGCGCTTTAACATCATCATCGACTGCAGTTTAATCTGGAGGATTCCATTTTTCCTGCACGCACCAGGGCAGGCAGGCACAAGCCGTTTTGACTCCATCCCTTCGCCTTAGCTTTCACGCGCAGATGCCCAGCGACCCCGGCACAGCCAGAAATTCGGCGCTGCAGCCCAGCTCCCTTTGGGCGACCCCACAGATCTCTCTCGCTTGCATTTTTTATCAACACGCAAGGAAGGAGGGGTCTGTGGGGCGGGCGGGGGAGAGCCCCTACAGGCAGCAAATCTACTCACAAAATGTTTTCCAGCTGGACAATACAAACGCTATTTCCAACAGCCAGGCTTCCAGGCAGGCGAGGCAGGACCCCGGCTAATAGGTCCCAGCTTATTTTTAACACGCCGCGGAGAGCACGGCGTTTTGTTATGCAATCCCCCTGCCTGTCCCTTTGCTGCAGTGCCCGCGGCAGCCCCCACCCCAATCACGCAGGCAGCCGCACCCGGGCGATCCCCGCAAGCCAGCGCGGGTTACCTGTAGGAACGCTCCCCGCGCACCGTGTGCTTCCTGAAGGGGATGATGGTGCCGTTATCCTGCAGGATGTCGTTGTTGTTCTCGCCATTTGGGGACAGCGTCTGGGTAGGTCCCGGCATTGGCGCGCGCTCCCACCCCCACACGGCTGGCTGCCTGGCTCGCGCGCGGAAGGTCGGCGGAGAGGCTGCGCCGGGGCTGCTCTGCTGCTTTGCCACAGCGGCTGCCTGCTCGCGCTCGCGCTCCCCTGCCCACCTCCCTCCCTGCTGACGTCAAACCGCCCGGAGCAGCACCCTGGTCACGTGACACGGTCCCCCCCCCCCTCCTCCCTCACCATAGCAACCAGCTAACTCATCAGATCTCCGCGGTTCGCACCAGGGCTCCGGCGTGGCCGCGCCAGTGCCGCCCGAGAGGCGCAAGGGAGGCGGGGATGGGGGCGGCCTACATCTGGCTCGCAGCGCGCCAGCGCCCCCGACAACAGCCTCGCCGCCTTCCTCCAACCGTTTCCTTTCGCTCCCCGGCGCGCCGTGCAGCTGTGTACACAAAGCGCCCGGCCCGGGCGCGGGGCGGCCCCGCAACCGCCTCAGGGCCGGCGCGTCCCCACCCACCCGGCCCCTTGCAGGTCGGCTCCGGCCCGGGAGCCGGCCCGGGAGCCGGCGGGCTGCACGCGGGGCCGCCCCCAGGGCTTGCGGAGTCACGGTGAGGCGGAAACGCTGGAGCCAGCCCGAGCCGCGTGCAGCGGCGGGGTTTTACCTATTAAAGGGACCTTCTACCAGGCGGCGGCGGCTGCCCACAGCCCCGGAGAACACACTGCAGGGAGCCGCCGTGACTGGGGGGGAGGAAGGGGGCGAGCTGGGATGACGAGCCCCCCCCGCGGGTCTTTTCCACCGTAGCTTTAACTTTGCCCCCGCGAAAAGCCCGATTCTTCTCCGCTGATTGGTGGAGAAGGGGGGCATGGCAAAAAGCCATTTTCACGGCGCAGCGCTGCAACACGTCCTTCGAGCCTGCTTCATGGGACTAGGGGAGGCACTTGAGCGTTTGGACCTGCATTTATGAGGGAGCAAAACAAGCAGTTGTGAAAGATCATAATCCACCGTCATCTCTCCCCAGTAATACGCAGCTATTTTTGGTCTCAAACTTCCGGAATTCGCATGGAAGCCTCACAATGGTCGCATACAATGCCCGGCTGGTCGTGATAAAATCCAAACATGAAAAGAGAGCGCGCACTCGCTCACACGCCCACCTTATTTTGCCCCGGTATTTTTCCTATCTTAATGTGCATGCAATATTTGATCCCCCGTAATGCACATATTTCCTCTTACTTCTCCTCATTTAAAACGGTGCAGCTTTTGAGGAGTGGGGGGGTTTTGTTTGTTTTTAAATAGAGAGTAGATCTGACCCTTACTGGAAAGGGGCTGAATTTAAATGTACATTATTATGTAACCGTATATCAGAATTGAGCTCCAGCCTATGAAGTATTATAAAGGTCTAAATTTAACACCTTCCCAGTACCCAGACCTGTAATTGCTTTCCTTCTCCTCTCTGCTACTCGGACTGGATTTCCGTATGAGACCCTAATCCACTATTGTGTGTCCTCGAGCTTCATCTGAGACTATGCTTAAATGAACATTTTAATCTTCATTTTTAAGTTTCCAAATTTCTTTCAATTTCAGTATGTACTAAAACCATTTGATGGCTTTCCTTTTTAAAAAAATCTTGTTGGGGGAGGGTGCAAAAGGGGAAATAGTGCCAATATACGGTGAGAGACTACTGAATAACTAGCATTGCTAACAGAATTAGCAGTTATGTTAATGGCCATGTTAAGTACCTCTTCCTTCCCTTCTCTTCCACCCCACGATTTAGAAACAGTTCCCTATCCCCCCAGGCTTTTTTGCCCCTTAAACCACTCTGCATATCCACAGATAGTTAAAGCCTCCCTGCATATTTTCACATATTTAAAGTAGCAAGGAAAATTATCTTTGACTTTAAATACTGTGTATTTTTAACAAGATAATATTATTAATTTATATACAAGTGGATTAAAAGCTTAATTGGGCACCCACCATTATGAGAGGTTGAACCACAATAGTTCCCAGATATGTTAACCAAAATCAAACCATTTAAATGACAGGTTTCAGAGTAACAGCCGTGTTAGTCTGTATTCGCAAAAAGAAAAGGAGTACTTGTGGCACCTTAGAGACTAACCAATTTATTAGAGCATAAGCTTTCGTGAGCTACAGCTCACTTCATCAGATGCATATCCTGGAAACTGCAGCAGATTTTATATATACACAGAGAATATGAACCAACGCAAAAAGAAAAGGAGGTATTGGTTCATATTCTCTGTGTATATATAAAGTCTGCTGCAGTTTCCACGATATGCATCTGATGAAGTGAGCTGTAGCTCAGGAAAGCTTATGCTCTAATAAATTGGTTAGTCTCTAAGGTGCCACAAGTACTCCTTTTCTTCTTCCATTTAAATGAGTTTCTCTGGCTGTTCTCTGAAACCCACATAAGCAAAAGTGTGCATTGAACTGTGTGGGAGGAAAGTCTCTTAATTAGGTCTATGGAAACTCAAGGCTGGGAGTTGGAAAATAATAATGAGTAATTGGGCAGATGCCTCATGATATTTTTGGCTTCAAAATTAAAAAAAACACTTAAATTCACCCTTTTAAAATCAAGGGTTTGATCAAGTGGAAATCATGAGATATTTATAAGTGATTAGATCTCAGTGACAAGATTTAATAAAAACCTCACAGCTTTCTCAGCTATCATAAAGACAGACTCTGACCAGATTTATATTTTCTGACAGGGTTAGCAATTTCCTCTCCCCTCTCTGAAAGTAAAATTCATGCACTGATTAAAATATAGTCCATTTGTGACCTTTCAGATGGATTTGATGCTTAGGAAAAAGTTACCTTAGTTTATGGAGTTGCACTTATTGTATAAGTGAGGTTTTTTAAAAAAAATCCAAAGAAGTTCAAGTATAACTAATTTGGCAGGAGCTCAACCACAGAACAAAACAACCTACTGTGCTGCAGGGAAGCCTAACGCAAGTCATGGTGGTGAGTTTTGTAATATAGGCATCTATCTCTGAGGAACTCAGCTGAGACCACCAACCCCTTGCAGGCCACTGAACTGACAGATGGGAACTTTCACTACTGATCCACACTGGATTTGAACTGGAAACAAAGGTGGAAGACTTTTCAATTACCAATCCAAGGATATGCCCAGTTACTTTATGTCCCCACACTTGATTGAAGAATACCCCCATTGTTAAATTGGTAATGGACTTGAAATAACAAGGGAAAGACAACAGATTCATAGTTAGCATTGTAACATTTGTCTGAGCCTTTTTTTAAGAACAAATAAATGCTGCTAAACAGCTTACAGGTGCCTTAGAAGTACATGAGATAATGCAGATGCAAAAGCTGCTATATAGTGATAGACAATATAAAAATAATCTGTAGCAGGTCTTTGGCTGCCAGACATTCCTATCTGATCCGTCAAACCAGAAAGCAGTAAAACATTCAGCCACCTCTAACTTGTAAAAACATTTTTATTTCTTCACCAACAGCAAAGAACAGAGGCTGCTTTACTGAGGTCACCAAAATAGCTTAAAACATGCACTGACAAAGCTACAGCACAGGGAAGAGCAGATGAAGACAACATTACAGCATTATTTCTCTCTCTTAAATGTGTTCACATTAGGATTCCAGTTCAATTCAATTGGCTAGAGAGATCTAGTTTCCCTTTGCAGGCTGTGCCAGGTCTGGACAGGACTAGAGTTTTTCATTTGTTTACAGAACAGTGTTTCTGCATCTTATCTAATGCAATTGGGGAAATATGGGGGGAGCAATATGCATGACGGTCCTTCTGCCTGGCTGGCTGAGTCTCCATTTGGAAACATTGCATGTGCTACAAATATAACTAATTTTGTAGGTACACCAAGCAAACCACTAAAAGTACAGTAAATCATCCTGTAGGTTTCTTCTTCCCACATTCATAGTTCTCTGCAAAAAATTCCCTAGATCTAGAACCAGTGACAGGGAACAAAGCCAGTAAGCCATAGGAGTTATGAAATGGCTGTATATCCTTGGTGATTTTATAGCTTTCACATTTGGTAAACACACAAACAGAAATGCAGCTTTAAGAATGTAGGTCAAGTAAAAAATCCTACATTTCGATCATCACCAACACAGCTGGAGCTAGAGGTACTGCTGCACCGCCTGGCTTGAAGTGGATTCCATTATATGTACAGGGTTTACAGTTTGGTTCAATAGCTCTCAGCACCCCCACTATAAAAATTGTTCCAGCACCCTGATCACCAATGAGTATCAAAAGGCACTTTTAATTAAAATGAAAATCTGGTGCCATTTCCACTAATTAAGCAAAGCAAAAAGAACCTGGAAATCCTGATTAATGCTCAAGCTTTTCCTTCTACCACCACCCCCATGTACTGCATTCTTGGAGATTCCCTTCCATGTCCCTCTTAACTCCTGCCACAAGGGACAACAACATTACTTCCAAGTAAAGATTGGGATGCGAGTCCAATCATACTACATTTTAGCCAGCCAGCAAGTCACTAAAGCCAATACAAGTCTCTTGTCAGCATTCTACATTCTTACCAATGCCAGCATGGGGACTGAGTGCATGAATGGTAATTGAAACCCAGCTCTCCTGCCTAGCAGCAAAGAGCACCACAACCAAGACTTAATGTTTTTCAAAACACTATTTGCTTCTTTCTACTCAGAACTTTCAGCTCCGTTCTAGTTAGCGCTCTGTGTCTCATTACTACTATCAAAAGCCCACAGTATGGATGGGTAAACAACACAACCAAACAAAAAAAAAAAACCCAAAACAAAAAACCACAGTGATATAAAGCCCTTTAAAAATAAACACTTTTCGTTTTAGAAATACCTCAAACATACTCTAATCAAGACTTTAGGCCATCTTTTATTATAAGAAAACCAAGGCCAGGCCTGCACAAGAAACTTGCCAGTGTAGCAATGTTGGCTACAGCGTGATTTTTTGGCAACATGTTATACTGACTGAGCCCTGGTGTAGATGAAGTTATACTGGCAAAAAAGTACTTTTGCCGATATAGCTTAAGTGAGGAACTATAAACTATGCAGGTAGCAGCACTTTTGCGCTTCATCTTCACTAGGAGAGGTTGCCAGTGTAGCTATACCAGCAAAAAACTTTCCTAGAGTAGACCTGGCTTAACATCCTCTGTTTATCAACAGATTGCTAGCACATCCCTCAGCCTGCACCGCTTCCCGCAGCCCCCATTGGCCTGGAGTGGCAAACCGCAGCCAGTGGGAGCCACGATCAGCTGAACCTGCAGACGCAGCAGATAAACAAACTGGCCAGGCGCGCCAGGGGCTTTCCCTGAACAAGCAGCAGCCCTAGTCTGAGAATCACTGCTGTACCATATCCTCCCTAGTTGTCTCTTTTCCAAGCTGAAAAGTCCCAGTTTTATTAATCTCTCCTCATACGGAAGCCGTTCTATTCCCCTAATCATAGAATATCAGGGTTGGAAGGGACCTCAGGAGGTCATCTAGTCCAATCCCCCTGCTCAAAGCAGGGCCAATCCCCAATTTTTGCCCCGTATCCCTAAATGGTCGCCTCAAGGATTGAGCTCCTAACCCTGGGTTTAGCAGGCCAAAGCTCAAACCACTGAGCTATCCCTCCCCACCCCCCCATTTTTGTTGCCCACTTCTGAACCTTTCCCAATTCCAATATATCTTTTTTGAGATGGGGCAACCATATCGGCACACAGTATTCAAGATGTGGGCGTACCATGGATTTCTATGGAGGCAATATGATATGATATTTTCTGTCTTATCCTTTCTTAATGATTCCCAACATTCTGTTCACTTTTTTGACTGCTGCTCCACATTGAGTATGTTTTCAGAGAACTATCCACAATGACTCCAAGATCTCTTTTTTGAGTGGTAACAGTTAATTTAGACCCCATCATTTTATATGTATAGTTGGAATTATGTTTTCCAGTGTACATTACTTTGCATTTATCAACACTGAATTTCATCTGCCATTTTGTTGCCCAGTCACTCAGTTTCATGAGATTCCTTTGTAGCTCTTTGCAGTCTGCTTGGGACTTAACTATCTTGAGTAGTTTTGTATCATCTGCAAATTTTGCCACCTCACTGTTTACCCCTTTTTCTACATCATTTATGAATATGTTGAATAGGACTGGTCCCAGTACAGACCCCTGAGGGATACCACTATTTACCTTTCTCCACTGTGAAAACTGACCATTTATTCCTACCCTTTGTTTCCTATCTTAACCTGTTACCGATCCATGAGAGAATCTTTCCTCTTATCCCATGACAGCTTTGCTTAAGAGCCTTTGGTGAGGGTCCTTGTCAAAGGCTTTCTGAAAATTTAAGTATACTATAGCCACTGGATCTACCTTGTCGACATGCTTAACTCCATCAAAAATTCTAGTAGATTGGTGAGGCAACATTTTCCTTTACAAAAACCATGTTGACTGTTCTCCAACAAATTGTGTTCATCTATGTATCTGATAATTCTGTTCTTTACTCTAGTTTCAACCAATTTGCTTGGTACTGAAGTTAGGCTCACCAGACTGTATTTACTGGAATTGCCTCAAGAGCCTCTCAAAAAAACTGGCAGCACATTACATATCCTCCAGTCATCTGGTACAGAAGCTGATCTAAAAGGACAGGTTACTTACCAAGTTAGTAGTTCTGCAATTTCACATTTGAGTTCCTTCAGAACTCTTGGGCGAATACCATCTGGTACTGGTGACTTATCACTGTTCAGTTTATCAGTTTGTTCCAAAACCACCTCTAATGACACATCCATCTGGGACAGTTCCTCAGATTTGCCACCTAAAAAGAATGGCTCAGGTTTGGGAATCTCCCTCACATCCTCAGCCTTGAGTGCTCCTTTAGCTTCTCAATTGTCCAGTGGCCCCACTGGTTGTTTACCAGGCTCTTGCTTCTGATATACTTAAAAAATTTTACTATTACTTTTTGAGTCTTTAGCTAGCTGTTCTTCAAATTCTTTTTTGGCCTTCCTAATTATATTTTTATACTTCACTTGCCAGAGTTTATGCTTCTTTCTATTTTCCTCACTAGGATTTAACTTCCACTTTTTAAAGGATGCCTTTTTGCCTCTCACAGCTTCTTTTACTTTGTTGTTTAGTAAAAGAGCTAAAAAACTGCCACCATGGCTATGTTTTTTAATTTGGGAGTATAAATTTAAGTTGAGCCTTTATTATGGTGTCTTTAAAAGGTAGAGGCATCAGAGTGTAAACTTTCCTGCACCATCTTCATAATGCGCCTCAACTTCAGCCTGTAGAACTCACTACTAACCACTGGAGATCAGAAACCCCAGCTACATACCCATTCAGTCTTTGACCTCTCTGCTAAAGCTACCAAAGGTTCCAATTAGTGCTAGGTTTTATGACCAATATTGTGATATGGACAATTGTCCACCGGGAAGCGGAGTAAGATCAAGCTAATTTCATATGAAGTGTTAAATGGTAACATCTCAGTCACTAGTAAAGCAACAATGCACTGAATTTCCGATCAATGCAATTTCCTTAGTTCATTCAACAGTCATTCTTGTTTTCTTTGAATTCACTACACGGGAATGAACAGTTATCTGAAGAAAAACCAAGTAGACATTTTAAAGCAAAATGAAAGTTCAGAAAATTATTTTTAAAATGATCTTTTAGCACCCTAAAGTGTGCTCGGTATTTTTCAAGTCTTTAGAGATGTCCCTGCCTGAAAGAGCTTACACACTAAATACATGTAAAAAAGAAGTGATAAATGGGGAAGAGACGGTTTAGGACAAGATTAAAATAATAAAATCATAGTTACTTAGTAAGGCATGCACGCATCTTAACTATTCAGCTAGACCTGAATAAGCTACTTAGGCATATATCTCATTTTGAGCATGAGTAGTTCCACTAACCTCAGTAGAACTATTTACTTATAATACGTATTTAAAGTTAGGCTGAATCAGGATGTATATTTTCTTTCTAAATATGCATTGAGAATGTAAAATTTCTGTTGATGTTTTTGGTTTACTAAATAATTGAAGAAAATTGTTATTGTGTTAAGAAGCCCACAATAAAGTGTCACCTAACAGAAGTGTGAAATAGACAAATGTGATTGTACATCTATATTAGAGGGTATAGATTTGTGCCAGATTATTATACATTAGAACACTGTACTGATTTAGTGACATACATTACACATAAATGCACGAGTTACATAAATGCTTACTTTAAAGGAATTAATAGCAGTTGACAATAGTATTACCAACACACTGAGCACACCAAATCAGATGTGATATACTGTGTGGCTTAAATTCATGCTAAACTAGGTTATGCAGACAGAACTACTCAGCTCTCATTTTTCCATGACATGTGACCAGCATCACTCTGATTAACTCAGAGGGACAATCCAGTGGTGATGTTAAGGTGGTTGGAGTGAAAATTCAGATCCTAGACCTTTTATGTACTTTATTGGCTTCCATAGTACCTGATAAAATCCCCTTGGGTACTTGCTCTATTCCTTAATGTTTATGTCACATTAGGTTTAAACACTACCATAGCAAAATAGTAAATGCTATTTCTGGCATTATGCAGAGAAAGAAACACAGCATGTGGTTTACTAAACAGTTCCTTATCCCTCCAGGTATCTTGTAGATAAGAAATGAGGCCCCCTATTGCCACTTCAGGATAGACCTTAATTATTTGCTTGCTCTGGAGAAAGCAGGCTGCCCAATGACACCATGTGCATGGACCACATTACCATGAGGGAATCAATCAATTTTTATAAAGATGGGGCATATTGAAATTCCAGGGGTCAGGTTTCATATTTTAAAAAATTGTTCTGTGTCTGCAAGGAAAAGTAACAGGAAAGACTCAGCTGCTTGCCACTTAAACCTGGCTTTTCAAATGTGCTCAGCTGAAGATCTGACCCATAGTAGGGAATTCATACAAATGCTGAAAGCTCTTCCCCCTAGCCTTTGGGAACCTATGCTTTTTTAGCAGCAGCCATCCTTTAGTTACTACAATAATCTGTGGCTCACTCACAGATACAAACATTTTGGTCACAGACAGTTACAGAAAATGGTCAATATTAAAAGTGTTTTTAAACTAAGATTACATTCTGGAGATAATCCCAGAGCTATTTACTCAGATTATTAGCAGCAGCACGTAAATGCATCACCATACAATGGATCACAAGATAGAACACTATGCTTCAATTCACATGGTTGAAAAATACAAGTTATGGAAAAGATTATGTTTAATTAGACATTCCCCAAGCCAACTTGAGCACCACTGGGCCATAAAGCCAAAAAGTCCTTTGGCTAAAACCACCCTCAGATACTGTGTCTAAAAAGATACAGCCTTCTGTGTACACTAAATCTCTCCTGCTTATCCAATTGAAAGAAGTCTGCACCAAATATCCAGCATGTTCTTATGAATAAACACTTCGCCAGCTACTTAAGAATATTATAAAGCCATCAGCTGAAAGCACTATACAGTACAGCAGAACACACCCAGTGAACGAAAGTTCAGTCTGAGAAATTAAAAGGATTCTCTTACTTGCATTACCTCCAGACATAGCAACAATTAATGGAATTCTTATAGGGGCATATTACACCTGTGTTCAGTGGTATGTATTTGATTTCAATTGAGTTCTAGGTACAATTTTAAAAGTGCTGATTTTGACCAAGAAAGTCATAAATGGGCTGAGATCAACTGAGGCAGTATCTTTCCCTCTGTCCCTCATTGTAAATGGAAAAGGGCTGGAGATAGGACCCTGATTCCCATTTTATTTACACCAGTTTTACTCCAGTGCAAAATCCAGAGTTGCTCCACATTTATACTAGCATTTTAAAGAGTGGAGTCCAGCCCAGTGGGTTTGCAGGGAGGAGTCCTCAATGCTGGAACTAGCTTCCTCACTTTGGTTTGCCAGTGTCCAAAATCTGAGGATGGTACTCAACATGAAGGGTATAGCTACACTGCAACAAAACACCCAGGGCTGGCTTGGGTCAGCTGGCTCAGGCTCACAGGGCTTGGGCTATGGTTCTGTAAAATTGCAGCATAGATGTTAACGATCAGGCTGGAGCCAAGGCTCTGGGATCTTTCCCCCTATGGGATCTCAGGGCCTTGGCTCCAGCCTGATCCCAAATGTCTATGCTGCAATTTAACGGCCCCACAGCCCAAGCCATCTGACCCATGCCAGCTGCAGGTGTTTTACTGCACTGTAGACATACCCTCCCACCTCCTAAAGGTGGTCTTCAGGTAACTCAGGTAATCTTTTTCTGGGGATGAGAAGAGCTTGATTGGGTGGGAGGCAGATGGGATGTTCTAGAGAGGGGTTCTTGTTTTGAGCTTTGGTCCAATTTTTAGGTTGTACAGATTTCATTCATTTTAATGTGCGCAGATCTACAGAAATCTACATTTGATAAAACAAAACGAATCTATAAAATAAATGTGGCATCAGGCTGGAAGCCTGGAAGAACAGCAGAGAATATCTGAGAGGGGGAGAAGGTAAAGTATGAAAGGACTCCTGATGGATTTCAAACTGTTAAGGAATTTTAGAGCTGCTCTCTGCTTCCCAAACACTCAATTTTGTCCCTAAGTGGCCCAAGTTGGAGCTGGAAAAGCGCAAAAGGAAACAGATAAGTGGTATTGGTCTTCTGATTTAAGAAGCTGCGTGAAGTCATGTCTTGTGTTCTTCATTGGGAGATAAATACATTCTCCAAGAGCCTTTTAAGCCAACTGGCACTTTCACCCAGGCAATTGTTTAAAAAAAGGTTAGTTAGTAGCATTGTGTGACATAGAATTGTCAGGTTTCAGAGTAACAGCCGTGTTCGTCTGTATTCGCAAAAAGAAAAGGAGGACTTGTGGCACCTTAGAGACTAACCAATTTATTTGAGCATAAGCTTTCGTGAGCTACAGCTCACTTCATCGGATGCATACTGTGGAAAATACAGAAGATGTTTTTATACACACAAATCATGAAAAAATGGGTGTTAATCAAGGTGGGCCATTTTCAGCACAAATCTGGGGGGAGGGGGGAGGGAGAAAACCTGGATTTGTGCTGGAAATGGCCACCTTGATCATCATACACATTGTAAGGAGACTGATCACTTTAGATAAGCTATTACCAGCAGGAGAGTGGGGTGGGGGGAGAGAAAACCTTTTGTAGTGATTAACACCCATTTTTTCATGATTTGTGTGTATAAAAACATCTTCTGTATTTTCCACAGTATGCATCCGATGAAGTGAGCTGTAGCTCACAAAAGCTTATGCTCAAATAAATTGGTTAGTCTCTAAGGTGCCACAAGTATAGAATTGTCAGTAGCTTTGTGTGACAAAGAAGGGAGCACTTTTCCAAAATGTGAGTCTGGCATCCCTACATCTCACTTGCCTGCCAACAAGATAAAATACACCAAGCAATCATTTTAATGCTGTAACTCACTTTTTGAATTGAAATAATATGAGTTGGCCCTTATGTTACACAATGAATTCCAAAAAAGTGAATGCTGGCTCTTGGGACTGGTAATTCTCTGTCCCTAGTACACTGCAAGATTCTGACTGTGAAATGTTTTGCAGTTAATGGCCATTTCATTTATGCACACAATAAAAGAAATTTAATCCCCCACACAAATACCTGTTGCATGCGTACAAAGTCTATATAAGGAGCAGAGGAAATGTAAACACTTTGGAATTGTTCAATAAAACTTAAATGCATCACACTGAGTAAAATTCAATCATTAGAAGCTGGCCCAGCATACAATACTAACATGTCTGGAATCAGTGGTAGGACTCTTGTGAGTTAGAGTTGCACAGGAATTGTAACCTAATACAATGAGTATTACATTTGCCAACCCCCGTCAAAAAAAACAAAACAAAACACATCACTGCTTAAGAAAAATGAAGATAGAAGGCTGGCATTTTAAGAAGTGATTACTTCCTTACTGTTAAAGAATTTCATGAACAGTTTTCTTACGGTGTTAATACAATGAGTATTTGTCAGAGTCACAAGGTCTGGTCTATGCCCCAGCCTGTAATCAGTCTCCTGGGATTGACTCCTTTAATGTGCTGGGCCCCAAGGACCCACACAGTTCCACAGGCCCAAACCCATAGCCTCCAAGACTCAGATTGGGCCTTCGGCACCAGCAATCCCTGTCTCTCCGAGAGAACAGAGTCCTGCGGGAGGCTGTTACGGTCCCCTGTCAATCTGCGAATATAATAAAAAAACCTCAAGGTTACTAACCTTTCTGTAACTCTTCCAGAGGCGTTGTACATATCCATTCCAATGTAGGTGTGTGTGCACCCTGAGCACAGTTGCTGGAGGTTTTTCCCTTAGTGGTATCCTTTGGGTCAGCTCCAACATCCTCTGGTGCCGCACACTCATAGAACCCAGATAAAGGGCCCTGCCGACCCTGTGCCCTCTCAGTTTCTTCTTACCAGCTGACTGATAATAGTGGAAGGAGCATGGGTTTTGGAATTGACGTGCAACACATCTCAAAAACAACAGTTACAGAAAGGTTAATGCTTGCACATGTCCATTCCAATTTAGGTGACTCAAGCAGCTGCACAGGAGGTGGGCTTGGAGTTCAAGAACGAGCTGACTGCATGGCCAAAGTCAGCATCGTCTCTGGTCTGCTGAGTGATGGCATAGGGCTTTGAGAACGTGTGCACCAAAGGACCAGGTTGCTGCCCTGCAGATGTCCTGAATAGGAACTTGTGTTAGGAATGCAGTGGAGGCTGCCTGCGATCTTGTGGAATAAATGGTCAGGTTAGCTGGAGGCGGAATGCTGACCATCTTGCAATGTGTACATTGTAATCCAGGACGAGATCTTCAGGGTGGAGGTGGGAAGGCCTTTCATCCTGTTGGCTATTGCTATGAAAAGCTGGCTTGATCAGCGAAACGGCTTGGTTCTTTGTAAATGGATGTGCTCTGGCATTCTAACATCCAAGGAGCGTAGACATTGCTCCTCCCTGTTTGCATGCGGCTTCAGGAAGAAAACTGGTAGAAAGATTGCTTGACTGCAGTGGAATTGTGAAACCACTTTCAGGAGGAATGCCGGGTATGTATGCAGCACCTTATCTTTAAAAAAAAAAAGAGAAGGAGGACTTGTGGCACCTTAGAGACTAACAAATTTATCTAAGCATGAGCTTTCGTGAGCTACAGCTCACTTCATCAGATGCAGTGAGCTGTAGCTCATGAAAGCTTATGCTCAAATAAATTGGTTAGTCTCTAAGGTGCCACAAGTACTCCTTTTCTTTTTGCGGATACAGACTAACACGGCTGCTATTCTGAAACTTATCTTTAAAGACTATCATATATGGGGGCTCTGATATGAGGGCACAGATCTCCAAAACCCTTCTGACTCAGGGGATGGCCACTAAGAAGGCCACTTTCCAGGAGAGGTGCACCAACAAGCATGTTGCCAGCGGCTTGAACGGGGGAAAAGAGACCAGTTGTTGACCCAGGGGAAGAAAGGCAGATATTGCTGCTAGGTGGAGCTTGACTGAAGAAATAGCCAAACGCTGTTGTTTCTGATGCAAAAAGGTACTCCGATATGAGTTGCAATGAGGATTGAATGGGTGGAACTCTGCGTTGGGAGGACCAGATGGAGACTCACTTCCATTTTGCAAGGTAAGTGGTCCTGGTAGAGGGTTTTCTACTACCTAGCAGAACTCTACGGATTTGCTCCAAGCAAGCTTGCTCTTCAGGATTCAGCCATGGATCTTCCAGGCCATCAGATGAAGAGACCTGAGATTTGGGTGGAGCTGCTGACCCTGGTCTCGGGAGATCATGTCTGTGTGTAGCAGAAGCAGGGTTTCCATTGAGAGGTCTAACAGGGTGGTGAACCAATGCTGCCTGGGCCATTCTGGGGCTATGAGAATGACCAGTGCCCAGTCCCACTTGATCTTCATCAGAACCTTGTGTGTCGAGTCCTCCACCATTGGAAAATGTCCCTTGAGATGTCTGGCCAAAGGGACCATTCATGGTGAGAGGAGTAAGACCTGCTGAGGTGATACGCCAGCTGGTTCTGTGCTCCCAGGAGGTCCAACACCACGAGATGGATTGAATGGGTTATGCAGAATCCCACAGCTGGATTGCTTTCTGGCATGGGGATGGGAGGAGTGAGCTCCTCCCTGCCTGTTGATCTAGAACATGGCAGTTGCATTGTCTGAGAACCAAAACGACTTTGATGTAATATGGGGCAGGAATAGTTGACAGGCAAGGCGGACCACCCTGAGCTCTCTGACATGGAGATGAAGAGAGAGTTCTTCTGGGGACAATAGTCTTGAGGGACCCTAAGTGGGCTCCCCAGCCCAGTGCTGATGTGAGAGACTGGAGACATTGATGGTTTGGACCGTGAAAAGGGCACTCCCACACAGACCACTTGGTAGTTCACCCACCAAGTCAGTAAATAGAGGACTTGAGCGAGCACAATGAGCACTGAATCCAGATGATGCCATGAACGTGAATACACCATGGCCAGCCATGTTTGGAGAGGTCTGAGACACAGCTTTTCATGTGATACTACGCAAGTGCATGATGCCATGTGGTCCAGAAAACGGAGACATTTTCAAGCAGTCATGACTGGATGGGATTTATCAAGACCGTGACTGCTCAAAAACGGTCTTCTGGAAGCAAGGCTCTTTCTGAATGAAGTCAAGAACTGCACTGATGTACTCTAACCTCTTCATCAGGACAAGGGTGGATTTCTGGGTGTTTATCAGTAGACCTAGGGCCTGGAAGTTTGATTGGATGAGATGGATGTTGGATTCCACTTCAGCTGTGGACTGGCCACTGACTAGCCAGTCCCTGAGAGATGGGAAGATGTGCACTGTTTCTTGAGAAAAGCCCCCACCACTGCCATACATTTGCTGAAAACCTCTGGAGAGACTAACAGGCCAAATGGAAATGTACATTACCGCAAACTGGTAATGTATTTGGTTCACAATGAATCTTAGGAACCTTCTGTGGCCTTGGGGGTGGGGGGGACACGATATGTGGAAGTATGTGTCCTTTAAATCAAGGGTGGCATTTCAATCCCCCAGATGCAGAGAGGAAATGATGGAAGCCAGGGAGACCTTTAAGCTCTTCAGATAGTGGTTGAGACAACGCAGGTCTAGGATAGGTCTAAGACCACCCTAGGCTTTCGGGGTTAGGAAATAACATGAATAGAGCCCCTTTCCTCTTAGGTGATATGGAACCTCTCCTATGGCTCCCACCCAAAGGAGGGATTGGGACTTCTTGTTCCAACAGTTGCTCCTGAGAAGGGTCCCTGAAGAGGGATGGGGCGAGGTAACCACAAACTGGAGAGTGTATCCCACTCTACTGTGCTGAATACCCAACAGTCTGAATTAATGTGCGTTCAGGTATTGGTGTGGGACAGGGGGTTCAAAAACAGAGGGACAATTGTATCAGATATTGTGTGGATTGAAACGTCAACCTTGAATGTCTTTCCACTGAATGCATCCGATGAAGTGAGCTGTAGCTCACGAAAGCTCAAATAAATTTGTTGGTCTCTAAGGTGCCACAAGTACTCCTTTTCTTTTTGCGAATACAGACTAACACGGCTGCTACTCTAAAACTCACCCAAATGAGTGCTTCAAGCTCCCTGAGAGTTTGGGGGCGGCCTGTATCAGCCCTGCTGAGGCGGCCAGTGGAGGAGGTCTAAGCCTGAATCCACTGCTCTTCCTCCTCTGCTGGTCCTGGCTGGCTGGGCAAAACAACAGCCTATCTGTTGGGGTCTGTAATGCTTCCTGGATGCCGCTGGAGTATATAGCCCCAGGGATTTCAGGGTCACCTTAGAGTCCTTAAGCCCATGGAGCCTACCATCAGTTTGCTCTGAAAAGCATGAGGACCCTTCAAAAGGGAAGATCTTGGAGGTTTTGTGGTACTTCCTGGGGAAAACCCCAACAACTGCAACCATGAGCTTCTGCACATGGTCGTTGCCCTGGCCATAGATCTGGCTCCAGAGTCAGCTACATCCAAAGCTGCCTGTAAGGAGGCCTTCACCACCATTTTCCCCTCCTCAATCAGCAAGGAGAACTCCTGTCTGGCATCCTGAGGGAGCAAGTCTTTCAACTTTTGCATAGCCTCCTGCATATTAAAGTCATAGCGGCCCAGGAGAGCCTGCTGGTTTGGTATGAGAAGCTGTAGTTCTCCTGTGGAAATAGGCCTTCTGGCCAAACAGGTCTAACTTTTTTGATTCCTTTGCCTTAGGTGTTATGCCCGATTGTCCCTGGCGATCTCTCTAATTGGTGGCCACTATCACCAGGGATCTCAGGGGAGGATGAAAGAATATAAACTCGAAGCCTTTGGATGGTACGAAACACTTCCATTCTGTATGCTTTGCCATGGGAGGGAGGGAAGCAGGGGTCTGCCATAGTCCCTTAACTGGGTCCACGATAGCCTCATTGAGTGGTAGAGCCACGCTTGAGAGGCCCGCCACCAGCAGAATGTCCAGTAGATTGTGAGTCGCCTCATTGACCACCTCTGCCTGGATGCCTAGATTCGAGGCCACCTGCTTTGATAAGTCTTGGTAAGCCTTGTGGTCATCCCCAGATGAGGACATCCCCAGATGAGGCTGTGGTGGCAGTGGGTAAGAGGAAGAGGAGTCTAGGACTGGCTGAGGGGCCTCCACTCCTCCCTCCATATTGACCAGGATCTGCAGGGCCTCTTCTTGAGGCTAGTGCCACGCTTGGTACCAGAGTCTGGATCCGGGGGGGAGGGGGTGTCACACAGTGAGGTACCAGAGGTGCTCTGCTCTGAGGTCACCAAGTAGGAGCACCTCAAGAGACTGCCTTGACCTTGGGGGAACCAGAAAGGCCATTGCATAGGTGCCGGCCGCCATGGAACCAGCGGCCAAGCACTCGGTGGTACCCCTATGCTTGGGGGCACGATGGAGTAGGAGCAGCCAGGGAGTAATACAGGCAGCTGCGATGACGGGAAGAGTCAGATCCCACTTCTGACTCTGATGAAGACGAAGAGTCCCAGCATGGTGTCCAGGGTTGTGCAGACCCCCTTGGTGCCGGTGATCCGTGCTGCAGAGACGCCTGCAATGAGGCTCCCACAGGGGGTTTTCCCCTAGAGGGCAGTCGTGGTACCAGAGGATGGCTGGGGGAGTGTTCTTTGCCACTCAACGGTACAGTAGTGCCGAGTCCTGAGTGCCGCCAGGGACACATGAACCGAAAATAAAAGTAGGGTGACCAGACATCCCGATTTTATCGGGACATTCCTGATTTTAGGGGACTTATCCCACGTCCCGAACTTATATCAGTCAGGATGCCCTTTGTCCCGATATCGGGACAGTCCGGACCGCAGCCGCGGTGCTGCTCCTCACCGCTTCCTGGGGCAGCTCCCGGCGCCCGCCCGCCGGCAGGAGCGCTGCGTGCTGCAGGGGCGGGGCTTGCAGGTGTCAGGAGTGGGCAGAGAGCCCTCTGCCCCCCACCCCACGACCCTAGGAGCCAGAGGGACCTGCCTGCCGGATGTTTCCTGGGATGGGAGCTGCCCCAGGTAAGCACCACTGGGACACCCCACCTCATCCCCTGCCAGGTCCCTCAGGCTCTTAGGGTGGCAGGGCTCTGTGCGCTGCTGGTGCCTGCAAGCCCCGCTCTGCGTCTCCGGCAGCTCCCATTGGCGCTTTTCCCAGCCAATGGGAGCCACGGAGCTCGCGCTTGTGGCGGGTGCAGCACGTGGAGAGTCTGGAGACTCTCCTCGCTGCTCTCACCCTAGGAGCCAGAGACCTCCAGCAGGGCTGGTGAGTGCGGCCAGGGAAGGGGGCAGGATGTGATGGTGAGTATCTGGGAGGTGTGTGGGGGGTGCTGGGCTTTGAGGGTGTGGAGGGTGCTGGGCAGTGGGGGAGGTTTGTGTGTTTTGGGGTGCTGTTAGGGGTACTGGGAAGTGGGGGAGATCTGTGTGTGTCAGGGCACTGGGTGTCTGTATGGGGCATTGTATAGTTGTGGTGGGAGCGTTGTGGGGAAGGGCACTGGGAAGGAAGAAAGAAGGGAGGGGAAATCTGTGTGTATTGGGAAACTAGCAAGTGGGGGTGTTCTGTATGGGGGTGCTGGGCAGCTGTGGTGGGGCTGTGGGGGCGCTGGGCAGGGTGTGTGTTTGTACAGCACTGTGCATTTGTGGTGGAAGGGTTGTAGGAGAGCGCTGGGCATAATGGATCCAGCGGGCGCTGGGCAGGGGAGCTGTGCGGCGCAGCATGGGCCCACCCCCAACAGGAAGGGGCACGCTGGTAGCACAGGGCCAGGCGGACCAGCATGCCTCTGGCTCCGGTTAGGGCTGTGCACCCGTGTCTGTCTCTTCCCTTCCACTTGCCCAAAGTGTCCTGATATTTCACTCTTGCGATCTGGTCACCCTAAATGAAAGTAGGTCCTTGGCTGCTGCAAACACCTCCAGAGTAGATGGCACCATGAACTGACTGGCACACTGTCTGCCTGAGGACAGTGTCTCGGACGCCAGAGTCAGTGGGTCCTGCATAGATACTGGAGCCATCAGTACCAGCTGTTGCAGTGCCAGGGTGAAAGTGCGGCCCCATGCGGACATCACTTTATCCTGGTCCCCAGGCCTGTTTGACTTGTGCATTGGATCAACTCTTCTCCCAACTGTTTCTTATGCTTCTTGGGCACCAGGGATGGGGACCAGTGCCAAGACTTATGACCAGTGTGGGAAACACTCCTTGCAACAAAGCCCGTTGCCAACTGTGTCCACATATCTATTCTGGGGACACCATCATAGGACCTAACCACATCAGCCACACTATCAGAGGCTTGTTCACCTGCACATCTACCAATGTGATATATGCCATCATGTGCCAGCAATGCCCCTCTGCCATGTACATTGGCCAAACTGGACAGTCTCTACGTAAAAGAACAAATGGACACAAATCAGACATCAAGAATTATAACATTCAAAAACCAGTTGCAGAACATGTCAATCTCTTTGGTCACTCGATTACAGACCTAAAAGTTGCAATTTTTCAACAAAAAAACTTCAGAAACAGACTCCAAGGAGAGACTGCTGAATTGGACTTAATTTGCAACCTGGATACAATTAACTTAAGCTTGAATAGAGACTGGGAGTGGATGGGTCATTACACAAAATAAAACGATTTCCCCATGTTTATTCCCCCCCCCCCACTGTTCCTCAGAGGTTCTTGTCAACTGCTGGAAATGGCCCACCTTGATTATCACTACAAAAGGTTCCCCCATCCCTCCGCTCTCCTGCTGGTAATAGCTCACCTTAAGTAATCACTCTCCTTACAGTGTGTATGATAACACCCATTGTTTCATGTTCTCTATGTATATAAATCTCCCCACTGTATTTTCCACTGAATGCATCCGATGAAGTGAGCTGTAGCTCACGAAAGCTTATGCTCAAATAAATTGGTTAGTCTCTAAGGTGCCAGAAGTACTCCTTTTCTTTTTGCGAATACAGACTAACACGGCTGCTACTCTGAAACCACAACTATAACAGTGTATATACACTGGAAAAGATGACAAAACTTCTACTGGGAAGTTTTCCTGAAGCAAAGAGTAGTTCCAGCAACTGCCACAGGTGGTAAGAAGGAACAGGGGATGCAGGGTTGGCAGGGCCCTTTATACCAGTGCTATAAGGGCATGGCACCAGAGGGCGCTGGAGCTCACCCGATGGATACCACTAAGGCAGTGGTTCCCAAACTTTAACAACCTGTGAACCCCTTTCATTGAAATATCAAGTCTCACAAACCCCCTCCTAAAAATGAATATTTCCAGGCATTTTCTCCTTTACCTGAGTATAAATTATAAAAGCAGTGATCTTGGAAATATAAAATTTGTTTTTATGGCATGCTCATTACACACTATTATTTATTATTATTTATCATTACAGTATTTTTATTACATTATGAAAACAGCAACATTCTTCCAAGATCTCACTTTCGTAGCTTGTATCACTTTGAATAAGCCTGTTATAAGCCCAGGCTCCTATGTTTCATCAAGGAGTATCAGATGTGAAACAGCATGAAGGTATTTAAGAAGCCAATTCAAAAAGATCTTCCTACACAAGCATTCAGGTCTTGAGCAGCTTGGGCAAACAATGCATGTTACAACAAAACTTAAACTTGTTCTTCATAATAATTTTAAAAACAATACTAGCTGCCTATTAACTTTTAAAAACAGCAAAAAATATCCACCTCCCTTTCAATTTATTACAAGGAGTCTTGAAGTTTAAATCTCCTCAGTGTGATAGATATGCTTGTTTTAATTTGCTTAGCTCTTGGAAGCCCAGGAGCTCCAGGCTGCTGGCCCCGTGCTGCCTGGGATCCCTAGGGATAGCTCTGTCCACCATTAGGGAATTTTTCCCTGAGAACCCCTGCAACATTTCGTGGACGCCCAGGGGTTCACAAACCCCAGTTTGGGAACCACTGCACTAAGGGAAAGAATTTCAGCAACTGTGCGTGCGCCGTGCACACACGTACATTAGAATGATCATATGCAAGCACTTAAGAAGAATACAGTACTAGACTATTGGGAACCATGAAACACTGTTAATCTACTTGGTTGAATTACTTCACCATGCTGTATCTAGAGGGCAGATTTTATCATGGATTCTTTTACTGTTGGGTACTTTTTAAAAATGCATTTCAGGCTACTTATTGCTTACATCTAATCTGAACTGCATGTCTAGTTCTTTGATATCAGTTAATTTTAAAGTCTTATTTCCTACCTTGCTGCTTATAGTGTTTACCAATCTGTTATGGCTCCTAGTGCTAGCTGATTAATATTTTCACATCCTAGAGTACACAAGCACTTCCATTATACAAAGCCTTCCACCAGAGAACCTCAAAGCTAGTGAATTAAGCCTCAAAAATACCCTTTGGTTTCTAAAAAGATCTACAGGGTTCGCCCTTTGAAAGGTTAGAGAAGGCTGCAAAAACAGCACAGAAAGAAGACTACATAGCTTAGCACACTAAAGAATGGTCTGAGAGTTCTACCACTGACCAGTTAAGTCATGCAACCCGTGTCTTAGTTTTCCGAACATCTATATAAGATGAAAGTAGTACTTTCCTTTTTCATATGATTGATGAGGATTAATGTTTGAACAACACTAAGATGGTGAATAAATGCTAAGTGTTATTAATGAGAAAGTTTCAAATGAGCAGAAAACAGCATTATGCATGAAGAAATTCAGCACTGTAGGGAGACATGTTGGTTTTGTTACCACAGTGTGCTAAGACAATGAAAAGTTTTCAGAGGATGTCAAGAAATTTGCATCCAAACTGAAGGATATTTCCTTAAAGACATTTGAGGGTTATGAGTCATATTAAGCACACATGATTTCATGAATACCTTAATACAGCTTATTGGAAGTAAGTAGTCTATTTACTAAAACTGTACATTCTGCTCTGTGTTCTTGCTTATGTGTATTTGTACACTAACCTGCTACAGGTAACTATACTTAGCAGAGCTGCTGCTGTATGGTTTTCTGCAGCCCTGAGATTCAGATTTAGCAGAAGGTGCCCTTAAGAGGGCATCTAGAGGAAAAAATGGGTCAGGGTGGAGGCTGATGTCCTGAAAGGGATAAGTGACTCTCAGAAGCCAGTAGAAAAGAAAAAAAAGTCATGCTAAAGAATTGAGGGGAGTATGCACAAAGAAGAAGGAAGGATTTTTTTAGCAATACACAAATAAATATAAATGAACATAGAATTAAATGTAATTAAAATTTGACTAAATTAAAAATTGCAAAAGGCTACAGCAGGATGCAATTAACACTGCCACACATCCAGGAACAAGCATATATAGGTCAAGTGTGATGTCTGCTGAAGAACTATAGTTAAAAACAAATTTATATAGAGCAGAAGAAATCCAATATAAAGCTCATCTCTCTCCTCGTAAAGATAGAGCTCCATTAAAAATTTAAGTGCCTCCATTTTGAGTAGACAGGAGCATACCGAAAATACATACATCTTATTGGGAAGATGGAGAGCTGGATTTACTTCCTTTCATTAACCAATGACCCACCTGTCAAATACATGGTTTAGACTTAAGAAAGAAGGATTACATGTAACTTGTTCTTACGTTAAATACAAAATACACACACACATGCACACACACACTCTAAGGTCTTAGTTAAGAAATCAAGTCAGGAAATGTGAAAGTAAAGGTTGAATGCACAATCTTAACTCTGCTCCTTTGTTAGGGTTGCCAGGTGTCTGGTTTTCGACTGGAACGCCCAGTCCAAAAGGGACCCTGGTGGCTGTGGTCAGCAGTGCTGACCAGGCTGCTAAAAGTCCGGTCGGTGGCATAGCGGGGCTAAGACAAGCTCCCTGCCTGCCATGTCTCCGCACAGCTCCTGGAAGCAGCTGACATGTCCAGCTCCTGGTTGCAGGGGTCGCCATGGGGGCTCCGTGTGCTGCCCCCACCCTGAGCACCAGCTCCGCAGCTCCCATTGGCTGGGAGCCATGGCCCATGGGAGCTGCGGAGGCAGCATCTGTGAGCACAGGCAGCGCGCAGAGCCCTTTGGCCCCTCCACCTAGGAGCCGGACATGCCAGCCGCTTCCGGGAGTCGCCTGAGGTAAGCGCTGCCCAGCCAGAGCCCGCACCCCAAACTCCCTCCCACACCCCAATTCCCTGCCCCAGGTCAGAACCCTCTCCTGCACCCCGCATTCCCTCCCACATCCCACACTCCCTGCCCCAGTCTGGTGAAAGTGAGTGAGGGTGGGGGAGAGTGAGTGATGGAGGGAGCGGGGATGGAGTGAGCGGGGGGTGGGGTAGCGGTGTTCCGTTTTGTGCAATTAGAAAGTTGGCAACTCTATCCTTTGTACGTATGCATAATGATAGCCATCAATTAAGTGATAATCTTATTTTACATACAATATAATGCAGTGATGTTGTCTAGAGCCTTGCACATGTGTATCCCCACAGTGTCTGATTAGACAATTAAAGAGAATGAGCCAAATCTGAGCCTTATATAAATGGGTGGGACTCCAATGGAAGCCAATTTGCAATCTTAACTAGTAGGCACTATCAGGGTCCTGCTGTAATAAGTTTATAGGGGGCAAAATTATGTTTTCTGGGTGGTTTAGAAATCAAATTATAGCCATGCCACTTAAGCTTATATAATCTTTTGGAGGGAGATTTTCAAAGTCAAGGAGTACTTAGGTACACTGTTACTATTGAAACACAAAAGGCACTTTGAATATCTACTCCTTTATCTTTGCTTTATACCATCTTCTATTGTAATAAAAATTGTAGCCCACATGATAGTGGCTTAGTCACACTATTAGTTATGACAGAACAACTCTATGTAGGCTGAGCAGGTCATTATTATACACAGCATCTAACTTTTTATACAAGACAACAACATTTAGAGTAAACATTAGGTGAGAAATTTTTCACATCCACCTGACCCCTGTGATCCCAACACTTGAGATTTTATTGTGAGTCTCATAACATTGGTGATTTTCCTCAAGCCCCCAGCTCTTGGAATGATGTAATTACATGAGAATCTAACCTTTCATTTAATAAAAACAAGCTGCTAGCCCTCCTGCTTGCAGAGAACAGTGTGGACACAAGCGATTCCGAAAGTCAAATAAAAAGATCCCAAAATGCATTTCACAGAATATCAGGGTTGGAAGGGACCTCAGGAGATCATCGAGTCCTTATATTATTTCAATTTTTAAGTCAGTCACTCTCATGGTGTGGGGGGCCTGAATCACGATTTCTGAATGTGTGGGACTGGCAACACGGATGTGCTTAATATTCAGTTGCCTGATGCAATTAAATACTGTTCCCTCAGCATTCATGCTATTCCCTAGGCATTCTCCATTCTTAGTATAGGCTTCAGTTACAGTGCGGTAATGTTATCTACTTGCAAGGCAAAACTGGAAATGTGAGGGGCATGTTGTCTGTGTGTATAGATAGATAATCTATCTTCCTACTGTATTTTCCACTGCATGCATCTGATGAAGTGGGTTTTAGCCCACGAAAGCTTATGCTCAAATAAATTTGTTAGTCTTAGGTGCCACAAGTACTCCTCGTTCTTTTTACTGTACTTTAGAAGACCCTCCATCTGATGCTCCCACTACATTTCTTAAAGAATTCATGTAAGAAAGATTATGACTAAAGCAGACTGTCAAACATTCTGTGGAGAGGATTGAACTCCATTTCTAATTATGGCCCTGTGGCAGGAACACACATATAGGACTATGTGCTTCCTTCATTCCACACCTGATCTCCCACAGATGTCAATGAGAAATTTGCACAAAGGGAGGAACAGAAGATAACCCTTATACAGCAGCTAAATTCTTAGTTACATGTTCAGGTCTTTGTCACGCTCATCAACATCACTTAGGGGGAAAATATGCTGACGTTTAGAACCACTGCTATTTCAGCCCTTTGTTTCTCTTCCTTCCCCATGTTTCTTTCATTTCTCTTCCTATTCCCTGTGTCCTTTCTTTCTTCCCTCTGCATATCCTTCCCTGCAGCAGCTCCCAGTAATTACCCACCACTTTACTCCCACCCCTTTCCATCTGCTAACATGATCAACAATTAAATAGTTGATGATATTTAAGTATCACCAGTATGCTTTTTACACTTTAGTACAGTATTGGGCAACCTGCAGCCCATCAGGGTAATCCGCTGGCAGGTCATGAGACAGTTTGATTACATTGACCATCAACAGGCATGGCTGCCTGCAGCTCCCGGTGGCCATGATTCGCCGTTCCTGGCCAATGGAAGCAGCGCGGGCCACAGGGACGTGCTGGCTGCCGCTTCCCCCGGCTCTCATAGGCTGGGAATGGTGAACTGCAGCCACTGGGAGCTGCAGGCAGCCGTGCTTGCAGACAGTCAGTGTAAAACTGTCTTGCAGGCCCACCAGTAGATTACCCTGGCAGGCCATGTGTGGAGGCTCGTGGGCCGCAGGTTGCCCACCACTGCTCTAGTAAGATTAATGGGGTTAGTTTGGGGAAAATAATACCCCTGTCTTGTTTCAGGCTGCCTGCAGACTGAGGAAGACAACATTGCATTGGATTATACTCTGCTCACATTTGGAAGGTTCTCTTTACAGCCCTAAGAGGTAGAAACTTTTTCTAAAATGAAAATTTGTTTCTGCAAAATCTGAGTGTGTCATATTGAGTCAAATATTTCCAGTGAGCCAGCTCTGGCAAGCAGGTTGGGTTTCTTAAACTGCTGAATCACAGAAGCAGAGCAATCTAGGATTTCTCTACTCAGACTGCAAGAGTGCTTAGTCATTGCTTGAATTATCTTTAATACACTAATAAATTGTTGAAATGGACAAAATGCAATACACTATACATAAACTAGAATCTGGCATCCATTTACCAAAAGCCCATAAAATGATATAATCCTAACTTTATTTTCCATTTATTTTATGCATATTTTTGAATAGCAACTAAGTAACAAAATTCAGTAAGCTGAAATGGGTCTTATTACTATGAGGTTAAGTTGCTCTATTGTAAAAAGCCTGCCTTTTAAGTATTGTAAACAAAAATATAGCAATGATATTACAATAATATATTTTGCTCATGTTGTTAGAAAATTATGTGCTGATTTTATTTAATGCAAAGTAACAAAAACCCATATATTTAATAGTTATGAGTTATAGTTAACATTGATAGCTTGGCCATTGGAATGGACTGTCATTAACTTTGAACAAAACCTTACATATGTTGCATTTTTTTAAAAAAATACTGTGGTGTTTTTTTTAAATGAGTCAGTTGCATTGATGAACTCCTGTGGGATAATTCCTGGTAGTAGGACAGTGGGGGGAAAAAAAAGTCACCCTATGGTTCAGAACATTTTCAGACAAAACCATAAAAGGATATTTAGTTTGTTCAATTACTAAGTAAGGCAAGGAAAGGATACTGGTTAGCATGAAGCCATAAACAAACATTCCATTCAAGTTAACTTTGACCTTCAGGTTCAAAATTTAGATCCAAACTACAGCTCTCTTCTCATGTTAAATCAAAATTGACCATAAAACAATTGTGTCTTCATGCAGTTGTGACTGTCATAGGATGTTACCCTACACTGACTTTTGGAAGACCCAGTCACTTTCCACAGGATGGAAATGCTGTGAAAGCAATGCATTCAGCCAAAGGATTAAAGTGACTTGTTTTAGTGACCCCCTCTGGCTAATAATGAAGATGCAAAAGAAGTAGAGGAACTTTTTCCCCCGCCTGGAAGGAAAGACAGTGTTCCTTTACTCTTCCTGCTTTCAAGTCACTAAGCATATCTTTTCTACATGCAAGAAGCAGAGCAAATAATGAAAGCCTCTTATCAAGTAGATTTAGAAAGTTTTAGCTTTAGTGAAGCAAAGAAAACCTGCCAGGATATTGAAGTTGTTTTATTGTGTTCCTTTCCTGAACAAATTCTGTTTTCTAATCCACACTGGATTAGATGCTTTTGGCTGCTTGTACTGCTAGCCAGAAAATACTGAATAACTGCAAGTAAACATGGACTCTAAAGCACCATAGAAACAGCAATGTTTTTTGTTGTTAGGATGCATTCTAAATCTGTTCTTTTAAAATTCCTTGCTTAATGCATTGTATTTTTAACTGCCAATGAAAACTTTCTACATATCCTGGGGGAGTATTCTAAATGAAAGTTGTAAAACTGCCTGGATAGTTGAACTTCCTTCCCTATATGGCTATCCCTACAACTTTAACAATTAAACAAAAACCCACAAACCACCACTGAGTTGTCAAAGAAAGCATGAAAGTGCATCAAAATTCCATTGCATATTGATATGTGAAACCTGGATTTGGTCAATGTTCGGCTATAGTGCAGCTTTCTTTATAGCAGTATGATAAACCTCTGGTATTAAAAAGCTGGCAGCTGGGACTTTATTTTGATATTCAGTGTTCTACAAAGTTCCACGGATTTTGGGAGGAAAGACTACAGAGTAGGCAGCAGACCAGAGGGAATACTCTGGAAAGCTGCCTGTTGGTCTGAGGGTGGGACTATTCACTCCAGGAAATCTGTATGTCCAAGATAAGTTTTATTAGGCAATGTGTAGTCACAAGCAGACTTTTGTAAAGTAGACTATATATCTCTGTTGCCTCTACACTAGTAGTTTTCTTCAGATTGCCTACTGTTTCACAGCCACCTATGGGAATGCTAGTATAATCGGATTGATTGCAGCTGAGAGTGTTTTAACAGTATCATCCAGACATGTTTTGAGCAGGGTTAGAAAATACATGATTAAAAGGACATGGCCACTCTACGTTAGGCACTTCCACTGGTGCAATCCTACCACTGTTAAAAACAAGGTGCAAGTGGAGGAAATCCATTAGAATTCCTACAGCTTTGAGTTTCTCAGCTTCTTCATGGGACCCAGATCCTTTGTTTCATCTTTGACTCATTCCAGGCCTCTTTCAGCTTCTCTTGTGCTATAGCAATTATCCACTGTTCTTAATATGAAAACTCCCAGCTTAAATATACTGCATATATCTTCTGGTTCCTCAAATTCTTTCAGCTCTCATCACTTCATTCTCAAAGCTTCTAAAGTCTGCAGTTATCCCCTTATAGCTCTCCCCATCACGGTTTCAGTCTTCTCTTTTAACTGCTCCCTCTCCCCAGACCCCCATTAAGCAAGGTTCAGCTCCAATTCTTCATCTCCTAGGAACTGTTCTAACCTAAACCTCTCAACAGATCCCAATTCTCTGCAAACATTCAGGTCTCCCCTCCTGTTGATTTGAGCTAAAAACCCACCAACTGTGCATTTGTAGCACCTTTTTACAAATATGTCTGAGCAGTTTCAAGATATTCAAAACCCTTAATCAACAGTTGAACCATCTCCCTAGTTCCCTTGTGAAAAAAGCCTTAACATTGATTAGAGAGTACAGGAAAAATATGGCTCATCTTTGCTAAAATATACAACATAAATAAAATATTCTAGCAAATGAGACATGCCTTATGCCCCCATCAAAGTCAGACTTTATAAATGGTAACATTGACAGACTTTCAAGCATTGGCAGGTGGGTTCTAAACTAAAAGTTTCTGAGCAGGGATATGTCATTTTATTTTTATGTTAAGTGCACAACTACATAAAATATAATGTGTTATAAGATATGCCATACAGTGAACTGTACTCTGTACCTTACCAAGAGAGACTGCATGGTTGCATATACTTTTGACAGCAGCACACCGCATGCTAGAAGGTGTTTTTATTTAAAAAAAAAAAAAGACTATAATATTGTATTCTAGTCTTCCTTTTGGAGAAAGTTTAGAATTCAGGCTGTGTAACAAGACAGACACTTGGCAACCATGATACAAAAAGACAGTTAATATGTGACAATGTTTCTTTTATCAACCACAGTTCAAGTGATCATTTTAAAGACTTTCAAAACATTGCCATCTTGTGGACCTACCTCTAATTGTATCATTGTTCTCTGCTGTTCCTACAGGTGAGCCAAATTATGACTGTGCAAATTGCAACATGACAAATTGCAGGCTGGATAGATTAACCTAGTGTCCAATACACAACTAACTGAAAATTTACAAAGAGATGTTCCTTATCAGATATGTATTATTAACCATGTACAGTAACATTTGGTCTAGCTCTTTTTTCCCCCAGTTAAAATTGGAAAAGCTGTATTATTTCACTGGTAGAGCTGCTAACTCAATGAAGTAAAATGAGCATTGAAGAGAGAGCATAAGAAAGTTTTCCACCAGAGTTCCTGAAGCAGGAGAGAAGGACAAGAGACAAGAGAGAGAGACGGAAAGATAGGGAGAGAAAGAGATTCCTCTCCCACCTTTGGCTTCCCTCTTTATTGATTGCCCCCTCCCCCCCCGCCCTTTATTCACATTTGCAATATTTTTTCTGGAAGCAGTTGTCATTGGTGCTGCTAGCTGTGAATTTATTACAGTTAATTTGTATTGCATGGATACTACCATTTACAAAGGCAACTTATTCTGACTTGTACCTATTTATTTTTGTATGCTAGGTCTTGCTGCAAAGGAAACTCAGTATCTACTGTACACTGAATGTCACCCAACTGTTGACTTGCTCTTTAAAAATATAAACAAAATCAAAGCAATACCTCATTACTTTTAATGTCAGTCAGAACATACTGTACATTTTATCACGCTACAGAGAGAAATAAAACACTTACTTTGAGCATCCAAGCACTTTCCCTGGTTGCCGGAATGAAGTATTCCTTACAGAAATTTGGTACTAGAAGGAAAACATGACAACAATTAGCTCAGCAAGGAAATAGGAAAAAATAATGAATGGTCTTTGTCTATATGGGATATGCAGCGATGCAACCACCATGTCTGTTCTAAAAACGAAACAAGAGGAGAAACCCTTCCTCACAATACCCTAATTCAGCTGAGTTCACACAATAGCACAGTGTCTGATATAACTGCACAACAGTCACATGTGCCTCCTAGATGGTAGGAAATCTGTTAGGTCTCTTGCACCACCACATTCAGAGTTTATTCATAATCGCAGGTCATATTTCTGCCCCTTAATTTTGCCAGTCTTTTCTGAGCAAGAACATAATCACAGCAAATTTATGAGCATTCCACCAAACTGATCTTCCTGGCTATGACCCACTTGAAAAAAAACAAAAAACTATATACAGTACCTCGTGGGTCTATATTCCCTACATTTCACTACATTGCTGTGTTCCACAGCTGTCCATTAGGGGGCTGAGAGGAGAGGTTATGCAGAATGCTGTTAACTAAAGCTGGGTGAATAATGGACTTTTTGGTTCAGTAGCATTCCAAAAAAACAAAAATGAAAAAAAAATGTTTAACTTTGTGTTGAACCAAAACCAACGTTTTCCAATTTTTTTCAGCCAATTGAAGACTCAGAAAACACAGAGGGGCCAAACAGAATACTTTGTTCGACCAAAGTCAAAATTGTGTTTCAATTTTGGGCATTTTAACAAAAGTAAAGGACCACAAGGGCTTGTCTATATGACCAGTTAGTGCATGGAAGCTGGGGTGTAAGTTTACCTCACACTAACCTGCTGCGCACTAACTGTCCATATGGCCATGCACTATAAGATCACTAGTGTGCTTTGATCTATTCCCATTTCAAAGCAGGGTAGATCAAAATGCACTAGGGAACTTTTAGTGTGGACTGTTTGTATGCATCAGGCTAATGTGAGGTAAACTTACACCCCTGCTTGCCATGCACTAACCATTCATATAGACAAGACCTGTGTTCATAAAACAGAAGGGACAGGGAAGGGAAGGTGCCTCTCTCTTCTGTTGAAGCAATTCCATGTTGCATCAATAGTTAGTCACTGGAGCAGGGACTTAAACTTGGGTCTCCCAGAGGAGTGCCCTACCACTAGGCTACAGAGTCACTTCTCACTCTTTCCTGGCCCAATGACTATTCGTTGTCATCATGAATGACTACGAATGGCAAAGAATTCCTGAATAATTTCAAGTCAACCAAAACTGCATTTTTCAGAAAATAAGCTATTTTTCAAAAAAAAAAAATAAAAAATATCCCCTAGCTCTACTGTTGATGCAATCTGAATCAGGTGGCATCTTTTACACTTGGGCATGTATTTAAGAATTTAATGACTCAGGGATAGGTATTTTCTTTTGAGTTTCAATCCCTGTGTTCTGCTTCTGTGCCTCAGTGGACTGGACGCTTCCCATCCTATTAAGCAGATTTTTTTTTCTTCAAGCACTGGGAATTTAATTCCACATGATGCAATCCTTACAACAAATTATAACGTGAAAGACAGGACCTATGCATGCTAGAAAGTTTCCTCTCCTGGCTTTGAATGTCTTCACCACTTTTTGCAAAAAGAAAACAGGATATAAAAACAATTTTTAGCAATTGGAAGGGAATTTTAAAGGGGCCAAAAGTGTCTGACAGTCACTGTTTGCACAATGAATGAATGACTACCCCAGCCACAACAGGTTGCATAAATGGATAAATTCAGGGTATGTCTCACTGCAACAAAAAGATGTGATTGTGGCATGTGTAGAAATACCTAAACTAGTTGTGATCTACAGTAGAACCTCAGAGTTACAAACACCAGAGTTACGAACTGACCAGTCAGCTACGCACGTCATTTGGAACCAGAAGTATACAATCAGCAACAGTAGAATCAAAAATACAAATACAGTACTGTGTTAAATGGAAACTACTAAAAATATAAAGGGAAATTAAAAAAAAAAGATTTGACAAGGCCAGGAAACTGTTTCTATGCTTGTTTCATTTAAATTAAGATGGTTAAAAGCAGCATTTTTGTTCTGCATCGTAAAGTTTCAAAGCTGTATTAAGTTACTGTTCAACTGTAAACTTTTGAAAGAACAGCCATAACGTTTTGTTCAGAGTTACAAGCATTTCAGAGTTCTGAATAACCTCCATTCCCGAGGTGATCGCAACTCTGAGGTTCTACTGTAATTAGCTAGCTCAAGTAACACTAGCAGTGAAGCTGCAGCAGTACGTGCAGCTGCATTGGCTACACCGGCTTGCCAAGGTACCCTGGTTACATCCTTGAGCAGCCATCACGTGTCCTGACGTGCTTTCGCTGCTATTGTTACTGAAGGTGGCTTTGATGAAAGCTAGCCTGAGTATATCTATATGCGCTGCAATCATACTTTTGACAGCAGTGTGGACATACCCTCAGCCATAGCCATAAAGTGTGAACTAGCAAACAAACATACTGCTGTATGGGATCATTCTGCTGGCTACAAGATAAACTGGTGAAGAGTCATTGGACTATCTCAAAAGTACAGCTATAATGGGAGCAGAGTTCTACACAGGTAGAATAGCACCAGCAATTGTAGGATGGAGCCGAATTCAGTGTTCCCTTCAATTCCAAAAAACCCAAAGGTATCCTTGTTGATTCAGATCAATTCACAGGAGAGACACTGACAGAGTACACATCTGAAAATTCCAACAAGCATGTGGCAGATTTTTCATGCCTCTTTATGCCTTAGTAATTTAAAACACATTTTTGATCCGAATCTTTTGATTCTCTTCCCGTGCCTTAATTTCACGTTGCACATTGACATGAATAAAGGCTACAGGCTGCTAAAAGTTTTCCTCCCCTTGTTCACAAAGCCACCAATAAATCTTCTGAGTGATCAAAAAGAAAAGTGTTACACTATTAAATACAGTCTTGTCCTGCTGAATGACTTAACAGGCACAGAAGGAGGACAAACATGCACTGTTCCTCACAAGTGGCTAGGATATGCTCACAGCCCTTACCTCTAAGAGGCATCAGATTTCATCCCCACAGAGCAGCCAGCCAGCTCTACCCCTTGGAATATAATTCCCTTTTGCTGAGCTCCTCCAAGATGGAGATGCATATAGAGATAATACATGGATCCAAGACCTTGGGAACTATGAATGAAGATCACTTCTGCGCTCTCATGAAGGCCTAATTCCCTTCCAATGCTTTATAAGCTTCCTACCTCTTTCTGTAAAGGCTTTATGACACCATAACTATCTTCCAGCTGGGAGGGTGCCATAGATCTGGCTTCAGAGTCAGTTAATATAATTTCTGTTACTATTAGTATGACAAGTACTGCCAGTCAGTACACTAAGTATCTATGTAAATAGTAGGTCTAACAGTAGTAATTGAGTAGATGAGATTTACAAAGTGTGTCCATTTTGCATTATTGTTCATATATAATTTGATAGCACAGGCTACCACACTTTGTGGAACTGTTATTTCTTCCAGCGGTTTCTTCCCTTTGCCACTTTAGTAGGCAATGCTACTTTTTGATCATGAGAACAAGTCTCTCCTCTCTTTTTGTTTGGTAGAGAGAAGTAGAAAATGTCTGCATTTCAGTTGCTCCTGTCACACTGATTAAAGTCTTTCCTACTTGCATTTTCAATGTGTCTGATATCTGCTGGCTTCTACATCTTGTGTGCAATCACTGAAGGAGTATGTTAAGCATCTGTCTGTAATAGTTGGCTAGTCTGGTGCTCCTGCATGTTTTGATCTGTTTTTACCAGTCGGCTGTCTGTTTTTAGAGTTAGGTGTAGTAATATGAGTATGAATGAAGTTGATCAGATTTCTGGGTCATGCATTAGTGCTGCTCACCAACTTTACATATTACTTCAGAACCCAAGCCCATGTCATCGCACCATGCTGGTGTTCCATGCATGGAACAACGAGGCAAGAAGCGTGGGATCCGAACCCACATTTTCCACTGAGGAGTGCACTGAGCTACTACTTTGAGGCTGAACTGAAGCTATATTGTAAACTCAAAACCAAAAGTGACTAGACTTAATCATTTCCTATTAAACTGTTAGAGGGGTTACAATTTGGAAAAGTAACCATGACCATTGCACAGGACAGGACTTGAAGATTACTGACAAGGTGGGGTAAATGGCATGAGGCACATCAATAACTAGGAAATAACCTGCACTTCTTTTATTAGAGGATGGCTGGCAGTAACTGCTATATCTAAGGATACCATTTCCATTATACGCCCCTTTGCACATACTCCGCTTTACAGCACAGTTTTGCTGCTGAAACTTCTCAAGCTCTCTCTCTGCCATAAGTAGCTTTTTTTTTTTTTTTTTATAAAGACAGTTTAGGCAAAATTCTGTAGGTTTTAGTTTGGCAAGGTAAAAAAAAATACTCAGTTTTTCCCATTTAAGAAATTCTACAGACACTTCTTTAAGTCACGACTATAGCAAAAACTACTACAGTTAGAAACTTAACATGAGGAGAGCCCAATGAAAATTAGCAATTCATGGCTTTGATGTTACCAAAGTTATAATCCTTCAGAAATTGGTTACTGAGTATTGAATGATGGAAATTTTTGTTTAAAGATGTGCTGTATTCTTGGAGATGCATTGTAAATTAATTCACAGCAAATAGTGTGCAACTTCCAAAATCATTTTGACAGATACATTTTAAATGTTCCTGTCTTTAGAATTACTAGCCTTATTGAAGCCAATCAGTTTGGTAGACTTAAAAGCAGTTCTTTAAGTATTTGTAAGCAATTCCTTCAGTCACCTAAACTCGTACACGTCCATATATATCATAACATGCACAGGCTAGGAACATCATAAGTTTAGTTTGCAATTTTAAGATACTAGGCCAATTTTTCACCAATGACTGCATATTAAGATTACAAGTATGTAGTTTACTGGTAACAATAAAAAGCACTAACTAGCTTTGGCTGTCTGGTATGTTATGGAACTGGCGATTTATTTTGAAGAATGTTTTAAAATTAGTTAATGCAACATTAGGGTTGCATAGTTAAGCACTTAAAAAAAATCAAATAGGCAAGTGTGGTCCTAAAGAGTGACTATGTAAAAATGCCACCATTGTACTCCAGAGAGCTGCCCACTATCTGCATCTGGAATCATCTTATCTACCCAGTAGATGGTCTTCTGGTTAAGGCACTAGACTGATACTCAGGACATCTGGATTCTATTGCCACTTCTGCCTCAGTCTTCCTGTGCAACCTCTGTGCTTCAGTTTTCCCATCCAAAAATGGGAATACTTCCCTACCTTACATGGATATTGTGAAGATAATTAAATTAATGTTTGGGGGATGTTGAGATATCAGGTAAGAGCTATAGAAAATAAACTTGCATTCCTCTTGGTAGCACTGCTGAGATAACAGCAAAGAGTATGAGCAGGATACTATTCCTTCTTGTGTATAAGAAGTATTGGTTACTTACTTGCAAACAATTACACATGTACAAAGCCACTGAAGACAGATACCACAGATGTCAGAGGACTTAATTTGAAGACAGTAAGTTTGCACAGGTGTGACTGAGGTCATAGGATGGTCCAGTAGTTAGAGCGCTCACCTGAGACTCTGTGACCTGCCTTTGCCACAAACTTCCTGCATGACCTTGGGAAAGACCTTTAGTCTCTCTGCCTCAGTTCCCCATCTGTAAAATGGGGATAACAGCATTTCCCTACCTTACAGGCATTTTGTGAGGATAACTACATTGAAGATTGACATGTGCTTAAACACTAGGAGGTTACACACTTAGTAGCATCTGTTGGCTGAGCTTACTGCAGGGGCATCTTGCATCCCTCCATTCTTCCCCCTTCCCCACCCCCAACTCCCTTTGTGCCACCCTCACATGCCCCTCTCTTTCAGATACTTTCAGCAGCTCCCCCCCCATCTTCCCCCACTGAGGGCTCTGTGTGTCCCCCATTCTCCCGCCATGTCAGCTATTCTGAGTATTCATTCTCACTCCCCTTCCCCCATTCACCCCTCCCCCACCATGGAAGGCATTTGTGATCTCTTTTCCCTCACTCCTATATCAGGGTACCCCAATCTCCCACACCAGGTGTTTTGGGTGCCCCACATTTCCCCTCCCCTCATACCAGGGTCCCCATTCTTTCCCCCATGCCAAGGGCTATGTGCATGTCCCCATTCTCCCTTTCCATCTGTAAGCAGTGTCAGAATGAGCTCCACCCTGACATCTGGTGGTGAGGTGTGGCAAGTTGTGGAAAAGAACTTCAGGGGCCGATCTCATTTGCATAGGCACACCCACCACGCCTAGAATGAGACCATAGCTGCCCAAATGGTCACTTTGGCTGCTGTGGGATCCCCAGTGTCTCTGTTATTGGGGCAGGAAGAATAAATTGTTATTACCCTGATTATGGGAACTGTGCTTGGAACTGTACGTGGCCTTTTGTTATGATGGAGGGATTCACCATCAACTAAGTAGCACTCGCTAGGCAAGGGTCATGGGTTCCAAAACTGTGTGAATAGAGAGAGGTTGTGGACAAGTATTAATACTTGGTGGCATGGGCCCCTTGGTGAGGGCCTTACAGGCTAATTGCACTTCATCCTCTCTCCACTGTGGAATATCAGAGCTAATTTTGATTTCATTAGAAGTCTAGTTATAGGCTGCTGAGCTCACTTTGGGCTGACAGTGCACCAGCACTGGGGCTCCCCTACTACAAACTGAATTCACCTAAGAGCTGAAATCACTGAGTGTTGTGTTAAGTAGTGGGGGAGCCTGAAGATATATTGTGGAGCAGTTTGCGAGACGGCTGGTGAAGCAGTTCGACGTGGAGCAGTGTGTGGATGGCAGGAGCTGCTTGTGGGCTGTGGAGCTGAGTGAAGGAGTTCGTGGGGCGGGTGGCGGAACGGAGCGCAGCTGAGCGAAGGAGTTCGTGGGGCGGCTGGCGGAACGGAGCGAAGGAGTTCGTGGGGCGGCTGGCGGAACGGAGCGCCGCTATGGGGCGGTCAGCTTCAGATCACGTAAGGTGCCTCTTACCCCCGTCCCATTTCCACTCAGGTTGGGAGGTAAAGCTCCGCAGATAAACTTTCGAACTCTGGGGCTGCCCTGACCAGGGACAGAGACTTTTGGGGCATTGGACTTTTGGGACTTTGGGTGATTTGGGGTTGCTGGACTCAAGAATCAAAGGGAAAAGGGCATGCCCCAATTTGTCTGGGGTGGGTTTTTTTTTGCTCATGGGTTGTGTTATGAATCCTGTTGGTGGTGTTTCCCCAACATAATGCCACATTGTTTCTCTCTGTTATTAAAAGGCTTTTGCTACACTCAGACTATGTGCTTGCGAGAGGGGAAGTATTGCCTCTTGGAGGCGCCCAGCAGGGGTGGTATATATTTGTCCCAGGTCACTGGGTGGGGGCTCGAGCCGGTTTGCATTGTGTTATTGGAATGGAACCCCTAGATATCGAACCCGACCCTTGTTGCTGCCAACTCTGACGGGCAGAAGGGTTACACATCCATGCCCTCTGAAATTCCCCATTTCCCCCCATTATTATGGGAGATAAGTCATTCAGGGAGTCAACACAGTAAACTGTATTGGTAGGATAAGCAGAGATGAGATTGGGTGTTCTGCTGGAAGACAAAGTATGCCATCAACCAATAGATTGCAAAGGTGCTCAAGCCAGCGGCTGGGTGAAAGAGCTGGCATGAATTTCATGTGTCCACCATTTTCTCCCTTTTTGGTTTTCCAATTTTTCCTAAAAAACAATAGGGTTCTGGCCATTGATGCAGGGGTACCAGGGGCCATGGCCCCATCACTTTTAAAAATGAGGGCTATGCCATCCCAATTTTTAACAGTGGTAAGGGCAAGCAATGGGGGAGGGGCAGAGAGGAGCGAGCAGGAGGTGGGGTTTTGGGTGGAAGAGGTGGTGGGGGGCAGAGCCTCAGAGAAAAGGGGAGGCATGGGGGCAGGGCCACAGATCAGGCACAGGTAGCCCCCCCCACACTTTTAGGGGGCGCCCGCCGTTCCTGCATTGATGCAGAGAACATTCTCTGAAGTTTTGGAATGGATTAGGTCTGGCATTCAAAAATGCTTGCATGACAGACACATGTGCCAGCAAACTGAGTGTCAGGTCTTCACAAGCTTGGCCACTTACAATAATAGGGGGCCACATAATGTATGGAACAGAGTCATACTTTGGCTGGCAGAACCTGCTATACTAGAAGAAAACTCAGCTCAACTCTCCAGATCTCAGACCAAGTTTGGAGACCTGGGAGCTAGAAAATATATATTTACTTGAGACTATTAACAGACAAACATGGAACCCCACAATGCCATTTACAGAGTCACTTTTCAGAGTAGAATCATACTTTAAGGTTAAATGTGTAGCTTTATTCCACTCCTTTACAATTACCATATACCACTCTTTCCCAAACTTAGGATGCCGCTTGTTCAGGGAAAGCCCCTGGCAGGCCCAGCTGGTTTGTTTACCTGCCGCATCCACGGGTTTGACTGATCGCGGATCCCACTGGCCGCGTTCACTGTGCTGGCCAATGGGGGCTGCAGTACATCCCTAGGCCCGTGCCACTTCCTGCAGCCCCCATTGGCCAGGTATAGCAAACTGCGGCCACTGGGAGCCGTGATCGGCTGAACCTGCGGACGCGGCAAGTAAACAAACCAGCTGGGCCCACCAGGGGCTTTCCCTGAACAAGTGGCGTCCCAAGATTGGGAAACAGTGCCCTAGACTAATTCCATGATCACAGCTTCTAAGATACATATGTAGCTGAAGTTGAAGATAAATGGATCAACTTAGAGTATAACAGAGAAATACACAATATAACAATGTAATAATATTGCACAAGCAAAAGACATGGAAGGGGGTTAAATTAAGGCTCTCCATTCAAATATCTTGACTTGACATTACCTTGCTTTGGGGTGTGTGTTTGTATTCAGTTGCTCTCTGGACTGCACCTGTGAATGGCAGTGTTTCCTCACCATGGCAGTCATGAAAACGGACATTGACTTAATCATCCTTGGTCACTTTACTCTGCAGAGGAGCACTGCACTACGTATGAGCGCAGTCCGGAGTGTTAACTGAAAACACCTTTCTCCATTCAGCAGAAAAGAGTGGAAAGAAAAAGTGAAAACCCAAAAGATTTCAGGCTGAATTTAAATCCCTGCAGGAGTTCTGATATCAGAGAGACCAGCTCTGCATTTACCCATTCCTCACAGCCAGTCCAAGGAGAGCTCTCCCACTCCTGGTTTGCGGGACCACCAAACACTCCTCATTCAAATCAGTTGTAAAAATTCATTGTTGCATTGTCCACAAAGAGTTCAGCAGCCTATTATTCCCTCCTCTGCATTTCCCCGATGCTCACACTGTTTTCTGTGTCCCGGCCAGATCACATCACTTAAAAAATGGCTGGAATAGCTCCTTTGGACTCTTACCTACTGTTAATGCACACACAAATGCTTACCAATTGTTAAGGGGTTTGGTTTTATATAAAAATACTCAGCAGGCCACAGTAGCTTTTAATTTATAGACCGTTTTTAATATTCAGAAATAAAATTATGGAAACAAAACAGGGCAAATAAAAACAAAAACTGAAAATCCAGGAAACTGAAAGAGGATTACTAACTTTCATCATTGTGCGTTTCTAATGTAACCCTTTCACTGCACATCTATGTTTCTCTTCAGAGTTCACTGAATTTCTAGACTTGCCAGTTTTTTTACAACTAGAAAATAGCACTGCCCCTTTAGCCCAAGTGATTAACCAAAACTCAGGGCCTTGCAAGGTTGTTACCATTAGGAAAAGGAATTGATTATATAAATCAGGTATATTTTTGCTGTAATCTTGTTTATTTACAAAGTCCTGTTTCCATGAACATAGCAGAACAAACAGTAGCAGGCAGTTTCCTTGCTCAAAAATCTGTGTTTGCCACTCCAATGAGTTGGGTGCCTAAAGACCTGCCCCTGGGCTGATTGACCTCTATGTCACAATGATGACCTTTCTAGCATCTGGAAGACGGTATAAAAAGAGATGTGACATCATGACTAGGCCTCCCTCCCTTCCCCCCCCCAACCCCAATCTCAACATCTGAAAGCAAAAGTCTGAACTGGGGAAGAGTGGTCTGAGGCTGGAAGGGTGTCTAGTCTGTATATTGAGGAACTGTAACCTGCTTATACCATCTGTTAGGGTGAGACACTGAGTTTGTTTTAGTTTGAAGAAGAGAAGACTGAGGGGGGACATGATAAATTTTCGAGTACATAAAAGGTTGTTGCAAGAAGAAGGGAGAAAAATTGTTCTCCTTAACCTCTGAGACTTGGACAAGAAGCAATAGGCTTAAATTACAGCAAGGGTGGTTTAGGTTGGACATTACGAAAAAATTCTTGTCAGGGTAGTTAAATACTGGAATAAATTGCCCAGGGAGGTTGTGGAATCTCCATCATTGGAGATTTTTAAGAGCAGATTAGACAATCTGTCAAGGGTGGTCTAGATAATACTTAGTACTGCCATGAGTGCAGGGAACTGGACTAGAGGACCTCTCAAGGTCCCTTCCAGTTCTTCAATTTTATGATTGCTTGATTCAAGTTTTGCTTAGTCTGTTAAAGTTAGAATTTAGACTGGTGTTTATATTTTATTTCTTAGGTAACCAATTTTGATCTCTATGCCTGCTACTTATAGTCACTTAAAATCTATCCATCTTTCTGTAGTTAATAAATAAGTTTTATGCTTTGGTTAAATTGCTATGGGAATCTCAGCTCCAATTACAATGGCTAGTGCATGTCTACTTTCCTATGAAGAAGAGGCCAACTAGATCATGAGCTTACACTGGCCAGTGCAAAGACAGTACAGCTCTGGGGTGTAGAGCTGGAGATGGGGGGGAATTGGCTGAAGCCTCTCTATTGATGGTTCATGAGTGGCTGGGAGATCAATCACGTAACTCAGTTGGGCGTACCCCTGCCTGTGGATGTCTGTGTAAGTGCAGTGCCTGTCAGAGGCTTCAGAGTAGCAGCCGTGTTAGTCTGTATTTGCAAAAAGACCAGAACAGGAGTACTTGTGGCACCTTAGAGACTAAACACATTTATTTGAGCATAAGCTTTCATGAGCTACAGCTCACTTCATCGGATGCATTCAGTTGAAAATACAGTGGGGAGATTTATATACATATTGAGAACATGAAACAAAAAGGTTTTTTTCCCCCCCGCTCTCCTACTGGTAATAGCTCACCTTAAGTGATCACTCTGGTTACAGTGTGTATGACAACACCCATTGTTTCATGTTCTCTGTGTATATAAATCTCTCCACTATATTTTCCACTGAATGCATCCGATGAAATGAGCTGTAGCTCACAAAAGCTTATGCTCAAATAAATTTGTTAGTCTCTAAGGTGCCACAAGTACTCCTTTTCTTTCTGTCAGAGGCTTGTAGCTTGACATCAGCATCACAATGTGAGAGGCAGCCCAGGCTGGTGGGTTTGGAGGGTTCAGTGGTCCCGCAGTCCAGGTTGCATCCTGGGAACCCCAACACATACGCATACCACAGTTTGGGAACATGCTCCAGAAAATGCAGCCTTATTTTTTTTCCTTGACTGGTAATGCTCAAACAAGCTGCAAATGCCTTATACGTATCAGTGCCATCATTTTGCCTCAACATGTCAGTGTATTCCTCCTCAATAGAAACTGTCAGTTTCAACACTCCGCTACTAAAACATTTATGGGTTGTCAGCATTCACCTCTCCAGTTCACATGACAAAAAACATGTGAACTTGAAATTTCCAGAATACAAAAAACCCACTACGCTAAGATTTTGAATGATAAGATACTTCATGCATCTCAAAATAGGAAAGGATACATGAAGCCCCATAAGACTTAGTTCTAATAAACAGTAACTTACCTTCAGAAAAAGCATACTGTTTTCATTCATATATTCCTTCTCTTACATCAGTAAAATAGAGACCCATGTTTTAATATGACGATTCCAACAGTGTCACTATTTGCAGAGTTAGATCCTCTTCCTTGCTGCCCACGTGGCACGTATGAAATACACATTGATATCAAAGTAGTTCTCTGATAGTAGTAGAAAAAGTCCAATAAATTTAGGAACTTAAGTTGATGTTTCTCCTTTTTAAAACTGATTCTGTACGTTTGGAAATGCAAGCCACAGATTTTCAGCATCTGAGTGAAGAGTTCGTTCCAGAACATGAACATTTATCTGGTAACATGCATGAAGCACAGATATCAAGTGACGCCACATCTCTGGAAACCACATTTATGTTTATATATTTTCACCCATTTGGTTGTTACTTTTCAGAGCACAGGAATATGTGCATTATAAAATGCTATAAAAACTCTGTCAACTGGTCTTTAATAGCTCTCCGTGCCATGATATGTTGTCTCCATGTGTCTTGTCTTCAAAACACTTCACCAGCACTCAGCTTGGCTGAGCTCTCATCTCCCATTGATTTCATTGGGTTCTCAACACCTTGCAGGATGAGTCCCTATATGATTTGCTCAGCACCATGTGCAAGTTAGCTTTAGAGCTGGAATTAGGATTGAGTCCCTCTTTCAGGCTCCTGCTTTGAGCACACCTTTCCTAGGACTTCAATTTTTATAATGTGGTTATTAACTACTTGCATGCCAACGTGACTAAAAGATTTGTTGATATCAAATCTACTGTGTATATAGCAAGTGGATTGGGGTCTCCATCTCATTGTCTATGTGCATCTGGTACGATACCCTTTTTGTAATTCTACCAGTTTGGTTGCAAAACTATCATGAAGCATTTTTCTTTAATTCGTGTAAAACCTCTGATAACAAAGACAATCACTGCATAACATATTCCTCCTCACAGGAATTATTTTGTAAATGAATATATGTTTAAGACTCATGGGGTTATCCATCCACTATTGGGGTGAAACAGTGAGGCAAACAGTGACAGTAGCAACTAGGTCCGAAAGGATATTATAAGCTTTGCTTTATTAAAAAGAGTGAGGCCTAAAAATTAAAGTGTTGCTTTAAATAAAGTTTCCTTGCATAATATACAATGCTAGCTTATTTCTGCGAGTTTTTATATGGTGCTCATCACCATAGTTCCAAAGCACTTAATTATGGCAAATTATCCTCTTATTCACCCATTAATAAAAGAACCTAAAGGTTGGCAAAGAACTTTCAGAAACTCTTGTGTTTTCCTCAGAAGTACTGAAATATTGGAAGACCCTATGGCATTCATGCTTCCAAGGACTTGCCACCATACAGCCGATATAGTTAAAATGTGATTATGTCATTCTTCAGTGAGAAACAGCACAATAATTGAACCACGTTATATGCCAGAATATGAAGGTGAATGCACAGAACAAAAATATGACCGATTAATATAATTATAGGGAATTAGACGAGTACAACTATATCTATGAAAAAGAAGGGACTGCTGAGATACTTGAAGGTATTAAGGTTTCTAGGTGTATTACTTGACACTCTCTTAGCTGTTTGTACAGTCCATGTAATTTGTTCCACCCTGCTCTTCCAAAATCTGCAAATAAGCCTTTAAATTGAAAGTTAGAACTATTAGGAGATCTAGTCTATCCCACTCCCAGTACAAGAAAATTGCTTCTCTGAAACAAAGGCCCCATCAGTCAAGATCAGGAGCCACCCAACAATAAACCAGTCAACATGAGAGCCATGGTGAAAAAGAAATGTTCATAACAGATTCCAGCTTCAATGGGATATCAAACATTAAGGAACAGTTTCTGATGCTCATTGTCAGAAAGAGTAATAGGCTCCGATGATACTAACTAAGCAATTATGTCCTAAGCACTGTGAGCAATCTAGGCTCATGCTAAAAGGAGTTTAAAATTATTTAAAATATCCTGAGAGAGTCCCTTAAAAGGACTGCTGGAGTATGGGGTAATTAAACTCAGACTCCACCAGGCAACATAGTTTCAAATGACCATTACATTTATGAAATATTCTGGTCTGTCTGTTTCTCATGTAAACCGGCTTGCGTAATAAGTCATACCAAGTCTACAAGTGACAGATTGCAAATAGACATTAACATCTTAGGTTGGAAACTACTTATAATAAAAAATGCCTTATCTGAGCTCTCAATTCCTAGACAGGGTAGGGAAAGGAGACATTAATGTGAGAAGAGATATTTCTCAAGGATATACAATAAGGTCAAGAACTAATCTTTGCATTTTTATTTCCTCCATTGAATTGAGTGGAACATAATACGATCTGCAATTCAAGAAGCAAACCCACAAGAAGGTGGTTAGAGTTTTTCCAACTCATTCATAGGGAATACTGAAGAGATCAGCACTCCTTCCAGCCCTTCTATGTGACTTATTGTTTTGACCAAAAAAAAAAAAAAAAAAAAGCAGTACCAGTAGCTACTAGTTCCTTTCAAATAAAGACAAATGATAAAGCTACCATCAGTCAGACAAACATTTCTTGTTGTCCAGCAAATCATCAATTCCATAAACCACATAATAAGTTCCCTGTCACCGGATAACCACATTACAGTATTTCTCTGTCTGACCATGTTCATGTGTCACTTGTAGCCCCTGAACCACAATGAAGAGTTTTAGTGCAACAGAGCTGATACATCATTCAGGTTGTGCGTGCGATGCTAGTCAAAATGCAACCTTTCGCTAATGTGGCCTTCACATTTTTGACAAATACTCTTCATAGGTGTCTCTGGTTAAGCGACATTTCACCCAAGACCCGGGTGACTGGCTGGCATATCCATTTTTAGCAATTTTTATCCAGTGATATTCGGAGTGGTACTAAATATTCTTACAGACTTGTTTAGCAGTGTTGACACCCACTTCCCACAAGATGCTACAAGGCTGAACTTCAGGCCTCTGCTTTGTGCTAGGAATATTGGCTTATTTGCATGGCTAGGAGATGGGGGGAAAAAAAAGATACTGCCATCAGAATTAAAGTTTAAAAAAGAAACAACCCCAATTCTAGTGCCAGTGTGCAACAACACAAGAGAGAGGGGAGGTTGGCTGACATGTTAATCTGGCATCAATCTCCATAAATTTCTATGACTGTCTCAATCACTTCTTCAGGGAGAATAAAAATGTCTCCTTAGTTTTTCCTGTTGAGGGATACTCCTTGGTATCTTTGGTTAGATACACAGGACTCTGAGATGAGAGCACATCATAAAATAAAAGCCTCTCCAATAAAATGAGTAGTCCAATGATGTGATCAGGGAAATGCAACAGCCCCCTTCTCATGCAAGTGTTTTGGGTATAATAGTAGCATAGTGATAGGACCCTTATATGTTTCATACACCACTAGTTTGAAGCACATGGGAAAAGCTATTATTTTAGGAGAGTTCAGTGAAGCTTGCTCAAGCTTGAATCCAGAACTGGTTTTAGGATCTGTGAAGTTCCTCTGATTTCAGGACCTAGAAATTGGAAAGACTTTAGATTTTATAAAAAAAGGAGAATCATTATTTTTCAGTTTGGGTGCCTACATTTAAGCAGACAAATTTTCAGGTGCGCTGCACACTTGCAGCTCCCCTTGAAGTCAGCTCAGCACTTCTGAATATGAGGCTACTGTATTTAGGTGTGGAAATGTGGATTTAGACTGGGCTCTAGGTGGAAAATATTGAGCTAAATTTCTAGTCCTCTTCCTTAGGAAGACAGTGTTGAAAATGTAAAAACACATGTAAAACATTCACAAGGGTTAGAATTTCACCACTACTTCCGTGCCTCCCCCACCCCAGAAGATCACGGCATATTATGAGTCCCTTGTGCAGATGTGAACAGGTCTCTTGATTGCTTTGAGGAATGCAGATCAGCTCAGTCAATGGGAGAGATGGAAAAACCACCCAGGTTTCCACAGAAGGCACTAGGGCTGATGCAAGTTCCCCCCTATCCCCCACAAGCTTCATGCAGCTGAGCCAGCTCCTATGCTACATATTAATGTTAGTGACTTTGTCCACAGGGAGAGGTTCCTAAATAGTCCACTAGATCACACTGCCTCTCATGCCACGTACAGAAATGAGAGCATGGTACTCCCGTGTTCTAATCTCAGTTCTAACACTGGCTTCCACTGTGAGCTTAGTCAAGCCATTTAATGAGTGTCTCAATTTCCTTAATTCAAAAATGGGGCTAATACCTACCTCCAGGGTGGCTGTGACAATGTCAGACACTTCAGAGATGAAGTTCACCAGAATGCACACAAAGCCCTCCTCTGGCTAAGGGCCTGGCATACTCCAGACCTCCAGTTCGTTTGGGCAATTGTCCCTCAGAATTGTTTTAACGATTGTCAACCATGCATCGACTCCAGCAAAAGCAGCTAGGCTCCACTTCTGCAGCTGGGGGCTTTGGTATCGGAGGAGTATTAACACACACTTCATAAACATGAATCAAATAAGTTTGGGGTCCATCACCAGAAATTCTCAATAACCTTTTCTAAAATCTACAGATTGGCCCTGAACAGAGCAGTGTGATCATGATGGATAGAAGTTTCCTTCAATCAAAGGAGAAAGGGGAGTGGGGAGAAAAACTGACTTGAGGGTCCATCCAAAAACACTAAAGCCAGCTCTCCTTACTTGGGTCTTCTGATAGCAAAGTATTTATTTTAATGTGAAGGGCAGGGTAAATATTAGCATGCAATGTGATTTATTGCGGATTCAAATGTCATTGTTGCCATTTGATAGTGCACATGCAATAAATTACTGTAATCTAAGTTGTCCTGGCTATTTTTTTCACATTTATTACTTAGCAAACCAACAGAACAGTTCTCTTGGGCTTTCCTATAATTACCATGGAGACTTTTTAGCATCCTGCATGAGAAGGAATCATTCAAACATTAAAGTTGTGTACATATTACAAATATTTAAAGAAAAAAATATATATATAATTTCACAAAACATGTACCCTAAAGGCGAGAAGGCATTCAAGGTTTTGAAAAAGATAGACAACGTTTTATTGTTAGATTTCAGTCACAAATATATTATTCTCAAGAGTTCACATGGATAATTTATCAAATAGAATTATAAACTTAAATATAATTTTAAATATTTTAATTTGAAATTGGCTTTTAAGTCTGCTCTTAGCAATGACCACGTTGCTAGTATGTTGAACTCGTAGCAAGGCAGTCTAAAGTCAAGGGTCATAATCCAGTTTCTCTCCTAGATGAACAGCAATTTGGTATTTGAACTGCATTAGATAAACATTTTTACTTACATGAACATTCCTCAGATGTTAAAATGGAAAAGGCTAGTTTAACTTATTTCAATTTCTACATCAGTTCTTAAAACTGCCAATATCACAAGTTAGTGTACTATTTAGGCCTAAATTTTCTAAAGTGGTAAGTGATCCTCAAGTACCCAATTTCAGAAAGCTTTAAAGAGGCCTGGTTTTCAGAAAATGCTGAGAAACCATCCTATGAATCATAGAATATTAGGATTGGAAGAGACCTCAGGAGGTCATATAGTCCAACCCCCATGCTCAAAGCAGGACCAACACCAACTAAATCATCCCAGCCAAGCTTTTGTCAAGCCAGGCCTTAAAAACTTCTATGGATGGAAATTCCACCAACTCCCTAGGTAACCCATTCCAGTGCTTCACCACCCTCCTAGTGAAATAGTTTTTCCTAATATCCAACCTAGACCTGCCACACTGCAACTTGAGACCATTGCTCCTTGTTCTGTCATCTGCCACCACTGAGAACAGCCAAGCTCCATCCTCTTTGGAACCCCCCCTTCAGGTAGTTGAAGGCTGCTATCAGATCCCCCCTCACTCTTCTCTTCTGCAGACTAAATGAGTCCGGTTCCCTCAGCCTCTCCTCTTAAGTCATGTCACCCAGCCCCCTAATCATTTTTGTTGCCCTCCACTGGGCTCTCTCCAATTTGTGCACATCCTTTCTGTAGTGGGGGGGCCCAAAACTGGACACAGTACTCCAGATGTGGCCTCATCAATGCCGAATAGAGGGGAACAATCACTTCCCTTGATCTGCTGGCAATACTCCTACTAATGCAGCCCAATATGCCGTTGGCCTTCTTGGCAACAAAGGTACACTGTTGACTTATATCCAGCTTCTCGTCCACTGTAATCTCCAGGTCCTTTTCTGCAGAACTGCTCCTTAGCAAGTTGGTCCCCAGCCTGTAACGGTGCATGGGATTCTTCTGTCCTAAGTGCAGGACTCTGCACTTGTCCTTGTTGAACCTCATATTTCTTTTGGATCAATCCTCCAATTTGTCTAGGTCACTCTGGACCCTATACCTACCCTTCAGCATATCTACCTTTCCCCCCAGCTTAGTGTCATCTGCGAATGTATTGAGGGTGCAATCCATCCCATCATCCAGATCAATAATGAAGATGTTGAACAAAACCGGCCCCAGGTCCAACCCCGGAGAACTCTGCTTGAAGATCAAGCTGAGCATCCAAAAACAGAGGCACCCAAAATTAACTTGTCACTGTTGAAAATTTAGTCCTATATCAATTTACAGAGCATGTATTGGAAGGCATCTAAGCACTGACTAAAATCAAATACGATGCAATTAGAAATGCCCACAAACAACCTAGCTGCATTGTCCAAGAATATCGAGACAGCTGGTATAAGAACAAAGCCAACAGAGCTCATCTCCATGGGATTGTTATGCTATTAGACTGATATGCTACCTTCCCAGCTATTGACATTTTATTACTACAACATTGTTCACCAGCCTTCAGAATATATATTAATATTGATGGTAGGGGACAATACTGGCCACATAATTGAAGTTAAACACAGTACAAGTTTAATGATGGCACAACTGAAAAAAAATGCAGCATCAGTAAGGTGGATAATGATTTCATTGCATGGTGGGGGCTGTTGTCTGGCTCGTTGGTAAAGGTGTGTTCCCCTTTAAGGGCTAGAGAGCCAGAGTGTGACATGCTGCAGCAGCTTCATACCCATCTCCCCCAGGGCACACTATTTAGGTCCATGCTGGTGAAGGAAAAGTCCTTTTACCTGGCCCATGCAGAGCAGCATCCTCCCTCCCAGGTTTGTCATGATCTGCTGAAGGCATTACAATAGTTGCTCCTTTAAGGGAGGGGCTAGGAAGGAATTTTTCCCGTCACTGACAGATTGGCCAAGGTGAGGTGGGTTTTTTTTCCTGCCTTCTCCACAGAAAGTTGAGGGCTTAGTGGGGGCAGACATGAAATGGGGGTAGGCTATGATGTTGCCACTCATTATGTAAGCACGGGGTGGCTATCCAGTGCACATGCTCCATAGGAAAGGGGCAGGGTGATCAGATAAAATGGATTGGTAGAAGATTTAAAGGAGGTATTTTTTAAAGGCACAGAAACGGATGATTCAGGGCTCCTATGACTGGTATAATAGGGAGTCAACCCCCTGCTCCTTTATAGCTCCCCCTTAACCCTCATTAGGGGAGAGAGGTGTGAAGGTCCCAGCAGCAGAACTAGGATGGGTAAAGAGGGAGGGCTGACGCCAGTCCCCCCGCAACCCCTGGGTATATGTAAACAATTATGAAATTATCTTCACTGTACAATATTCTATCCATCAGGAGCTCCCAAGCATTTAGGAACAAAGTTGTGGCCTCGTCAAACCACATCCAGTGTCTCCTGTCCTTCTGGCATAGCCAGACAAATGTGTTAGTTCAATTACTACAGTCAGGAAATGTGCTTATTTTCTCAAAGCCATGTGTTTTCTCAAATCTACACCAACTAAAAACCTGTCAGTCAATGTCACCAAACCACAGCATCTGAGTTTGTAAAGAGGACTTATGACCTTTAGAATTAACTAAACCAATTCACAGGTCTATCTACACTTTGAAAATGGCTATCCTATCTTTGTGGATAACCACCAACCATTTAAAAAACCCTTCTGTTTATTTTTCTAATGCCCAATAATATGCTAGGAACTTAGCAGGACAAGTAAAAGACAGGTCTATTTGCTAAAATGCTTACAATATAGATTTCAGAATTTTACCAGGGCTTTGGAGCTGTGCTCCGGCTCCACTCCAGGCAAAAACCTGCAGCTCCGCTGCTCCAGGCTCCAGCTCCGGGCTCCACTCCAAAGCCCTGAATTCTACAAACCAGGGTAATGACTGACAAAAATACAAACCCTACTTCTACTTCTTCCAAAGCAGCAACTCACAAAGGAAAACAAAAATAAATAATTGATTGCTCTTCGAGTCTGTCACCTATTTAAAAAAAAGAGCACACTACAAGCAAACCCACTGCAAATGTTAGTGAGGCAAATGTTCAGATATGCTTGTTAACTTTTCTTCCAAAAGTCCCCGTGGTATAAATATTCTATGTAATGGTGGTCAATGCAATACCAGTGGGGTGACCAAATTTTTCTAGCAAAAAGCCAATACATCTAAATATTCATAGATTCACATTTCAGGCTGGGGAACGTAATTCCCATCTTCAGGAGACATACCCATTCTAGTTTGCTAAAAACAGAGTGTAGTTACAGTGGGAGGGGTTAGCTGTCCCAAGCGTGTGCCTGTCTGAGACTCAAGGTACATACTCAGGCAGCTAGCCACTCCCTCTTCTGGTGCCACCACAGTTACACTCTGGTTTTAGCACACTAGCCTGATGAATGCAGATATGTCTCCCTTGAGCTGGGAATTATAGCCCCAGCCTGAAGAGTGGAGACACCTCTGGATTATAAAGCCAGAAGAGACCAATGTGATCATCTATTCTGACCTTCTGTAAAGCACAGGACTTCTCCAAAATAATTCCTGTTTGAACTAGAGCATATAGTTTGGAAAAGCAACCAGTCTTGATTTAAAAATTACCAGTAATAAAGAAACCACCACAACCCTTGGTAAGTTGTTCCACTGGTTAATTATACTCATTGTTAAAAAGCTGCATCCTACTTCCAGTCTGAATTTGGTTCGCTTCAGCTTTCAGCCACTTACTCATTAGACCTTTGTCTGCTCGATTGAATAGCCCCTTATCATAGTGGTACTTACAGACTAATCAAGTCACCCCTTCCCTTTCTCTTTGTTAAACTACACTTTGTCGTGGTGCACAGCAGAAGGCTTTGGTATCTAGGAGAGAGTTGGTTCTCATAGCTGAGCAGCACAAGGGGTTCTGCAACTGAAGCCCAGAGACTTGTTCTGGGAGTGGGTGAAAATGTTTTCTAGCTAGGATAAGAGAAGATGCTTTTTGGCCAGGTTCTGTCATCTTAGGAGGAAACGCTGCTGATCACTGGAGATTGAAGGAAGGTTTAGAAGCTGGGGCGATGGTTGGGGTACTAGTCAGTGGGGTGTCTGGGAATGTTTAGTATTGCTGGTCACTGATGGGGGGAGGTAGAAGGATTTATCAGCTAGAGCAGGTCAAGTTGAGGGTACTTATGTGGAGATTGCAGGAAAGTTTTGTGGTCAGAGCAGGGTAGGAGTATTTTTCACTGGTAGGTACAAGTGAAGTCAGGGACTGGGAGAAGGGCAGGAGCAGAGCGCGTAACTCTTACAATATGTGAAAAGTTTTAGCAGCTGCAAGAAGCTGAAGTCAGGGTTGTTTGCCAAGATCTGTATGTAGGAAGAAGTGGTGTGTGAGCATGAGGGTTACATGGGAGGCCCTGACAACTAAGTGTATATAGCTGGGAAACAGTGGTCACGGGACGGGGCGGGGAGGTGCCTGTCCATTCATCCTACCCTTCCAAGCAACCACCAGCATTTTACCCTATGCCAGGAGAGGCGAAAGCACCCTAAAAGTGGGGGTCCACAGGTGCCCAAACCGTGGCCCTGCCCCTTTCCCCCACCAAGACTGCCCCCCTGCTCAGTCCTCTCCACCCGCAACTCCCATTGCTCGTCTTTACAGCCAGTAAAAAGAGGGGAAGCCATGGCCCCCAGGACCTCACTGTTCCAGCACCCCTGCCTGATACAATATTTAGAGGGCTTGGCTACTCATTAACTACCATGTAACATCCTAGTCAAGTTTTACATACAACAAAAGTTGTATTTTGTATTATGGGGCATTCTAAACAAGGCAAAAAGACCAGTCCACAATACACAGCAATAGTTTTGTTTTACATATGGCTGTATCAGGAGAAGGTAGAATAGTACCACAGCTCAATTCAGAAGCAACTGAGTCACCAAATTACTGTAAGATAGGTAGAGCAAAGTACCAAAGAGTTCACAAGCACTCCCTTTTCCACCCACAAAGACTCCCATTTCCATTAGCAGCCCCTTACAGCGTTTGATCTCAGTCAGAGAAATAAATTGGTTATTAAAGGGGCCAAGTCACAAACTATTGTATGTAGAAGTACACAAAAATACTGTGGTACACTCCAAGGCAAAAGTTATCAGACAGTTCCAGGGAAGCCAGGTGGATTAAAGAGCACCCACTAAGCTACAATTATGTAATTAAACACAAGACACATGGAGAAATTATGATTGGTGTAGCTTAGGTGTAACAGTCATCAAAGCCAAATTAATCTATCTTGATCACACGGGGAGGGGGTTATGCATCACCCCTCATGAGTCCCAAACATTCAGGCAGGGCTTGTGGAAAGCAGAACCTACTTGTAAGTTTATTATGTTAAGGGTTTTTTGTTTTGGGGTGGTTGTTTTTTTTAAAAACAGCTTGAATTTTGCCCTGAGTTAGCTTTATAGAGAGCAAGGGCTATGGAGTACAAAACTCAAATTCAGGGGGCAGAGAAAATAGAGAACCTTTAATATACTGTAGAAGGAAAGCCAAGTTGTATTTACATCTCTAAGACCTAAGGGCAGGGCAATTATTTTATATAAAAAGGGGATGAGAAGTAGTAAAGCAAGCTCCATGACTTACCTTGCATTGTTGACTATAAGATGTATTTAGAGAGCTATTTAAAGAATCATCCCCACTGGAGGATGATTTACAGTGTTTCGGCATGAGAGTAGAAGTGAGGAAGTAGAAAAATCTCAGTACCAAACACTCAAGTTACTATTAACTTGTAGATTTCCCCCAGAAAGGCACCCCCTTTTATGAACGTGGCTATGGGGCAGAACTAAAGAGCTAGCTCCGCCCCCTAATCCCACCCAGAATTTGGGAGCTGCTACAAAAAGATTTTTAAGCAGCCACTTACAATTCTATGAGCTTGTTAGATAGTTGAGTTACCTGGGGTGGGGTGAATGAATGTATAGTTTACACTTACTTTTACTGCTTATACTCATGTGGGTAATTTGGGAAATAATAATAGTTTTGAGGTTTGACTATTTTGCAAAAATCAAGAAAGTTAGTGCTAAAGTGTGGTTGTGGCTATCTCTATCAGGTTGTATTGTCTACTAACTTTTTATGTGCTTTTAAAGAAGCACACTACACGGCTCACTTAATACATCTATTTGCTTTGTGGTGCTCCATGGTCAACCTCAGCACAGCGTGAAAGGGATCCTTATTAATAAGCTTTTATCTCTATAGCCTGTAATATGAGCAAAATCACTGGTATATGCTGTTGAATCATTGCACTGAGCTACTTTGGGAGAAACTTCACCAAGATGGCTATTTTCAGTGGCTTTCTACTCTAATGTACCCATCTTTCATCAACAATAGCATCTTATATCTTTTTCAGACCATCTACTCACCACCACTGTTATCTTAAATTATCTTCTGTATTCATAGCCCTTTATTTTGACTTTATTAGCTTTATGCTTCTATTAAACAAGTGAGGTCATCCTGATACTTCTGTAGGAGATCTGGTGTGAAATCTGAGTCCTTGAGCTGCCTGCCAAGATTCCAGCCATGCTTCCAGTGTTTCTGACTATCATCCGGTATGCTTTCAAGGGAGTGATTAGGTGATTATGCACTTGTTAATAGGATCTGAACAAGTAATGGCTGTTACAACAGTCAACATTTCTGATCTTTCCTTCTTTGTGTGAAGAAATGAGTTTTGTTTCTGAATTAGTAAATCAGTCAGCTCTCTCCAAATTCTTTAGAATTTTTTTTAAATAAAGTTCAGCATTGGAAGAAAAATAGATAGCCCTTCTCAGCAAAAGGGACACTGATTGTTTTGCTGTAAATGTTAAATTGGCCTTTACAAGTTAATGAAAACTCCAATATGCATTTGTAGGATCAGAGCATTCAACTTAGTACCCTGCCCTCCCTCCCGAAAAATCTCTGACTTGAAATGTCAGTTGAAAAAAGAAGAAATCTTCATGGACAACCGGAAGCTCTGCTATAGTACTAACGTTCACTATTTCTACTGCTGGGTTTCTACAGCGCTGAGACAGTGATGTCAAATACTTTTTTAAATTTAAACCTAATTTCTTATCACACATTCAGTATAGATGACCCATGTTTCTCTCTCTGGCTGAATTCTAATAATTTGGCCTTCTTTGGTGTCTGAATTATGAAATTCAGCAGAGTTTAACTGAGCTATAAAAGCAGTTCACTGTTTAGAGATTGCCTGTTGCTGAATGCTAATTTGGGGGAGGAGACCACATCCTATTGATCGGTCTCCTGCCAGAAACTGAGCATAGTGTAAGGAGGAATTAAAATGTATATTTAAATTCAAAGGCAGCTTCCCAGATTGCTCCGCAGAGCTATGTATGCTGCCAATTATGAAACATTGTTTCAGTAATTTTCTCTAATTTAGTGCTAATCATTTGAGTTAAATTTGATAAAAGGAAGGCTAATCTAGTGGTTAGGACAGTAGCCTGGCATGTGAGACTCTGGCTTGATTCTCTGCTCCACCACACGCTTTCTGTGTGACCTTGGGCAAGTCACTTAAGCCCAGATCCTCACAAGTAATTAGGCACCTAACTCCCATTGAAGTCAATAAGAGCTACGTGGCTAAATACATTAACTATGTGGGCTTTACCCTCTCTGTGGGTTAGTTCCCAGCCTGTATCATAATGGGGATGATAATATTTCCTTACCTTACAGGGGTGTTGTGAAGATAAATATATTAAAATATTGAAGCAAAGGTAGATAAATACTTTACATGTCTGAGTACTGATGCATTATGAGAAATATACAAGTTCTTTTCTTTGCCATGGCTTTAAGGTTTTCTGACAATGGAGCTGTAGTCCTGGGGCAAACTTCTTCCCTAGATTGCTCTTTGGAGAAGAGTCTAGGTTTTTGTTCTGTGTTAGTACAGGGCCTAGTACAATGGGGTCCTGATCCATGATTGGTGCTGTGATAGTACAAATAATAATATTCTCCCCAAGCACTGCTGATGTGGGTCAAATGCTGTATAATTGATGGAATTCCCATTTACTTTTAGTTGCTGTTCTTTCCCAGTGGTAGTGGGGGAACCGATTGGGGGGAGACATGTTGTGGGAGGAAGGCAAAGTTAAAAGTCAGATGTGCTGTAAATATCAATTTTGTTTTTGAGGATAAAATTGTGCACTGTCACTGTCTGTTGCTACTACACTATCTAATTGAGACCCATGCTGTTTGAAATATTAGGCTGGGGAGATCCCAGAACAAACATCTTAATTTGTAAAGGATCAACTATTTCTGTTGCTAAAAGCCATACTTACCTTCCATATTTAATGTTTTTAGAGTTATATTTGGAGCCTTTTACAACCTTGATTTTGATCTAAGGCCAAGTCTGCACTAGGAACTTTTATAAATGTTTATTAGAATTATTTTAATGTCACTTTTATACTGGCATACCCCTCAGTTCAGATGCAGTTATATGAGCAAAAAACTCATGTCAGTATGGCTTATTTCCTTTGAAGATTTGGTATAATCCATAACAGCAGAAGCATTTTTTGTCAGTAGAAGCTGCACCTGTATTAGAAGGATTTGCTGGTACAGCTATAGGCACAAACCTTTTTTTAGTGTTGACTAAGTCTGAGAATTCACAACAATAAAATCTAGCATGGAATTCTATTGAAATCACTTTGATTTTTGCTAGCTATCCCATGCAGAGACTATAGGATTAAGTACAAAACTTCCAGGAGCAGACTAACCTTGTAAGAGGATTTAAATATCATCAGAACCCTGGGTCATTAGAGACTGAAATGGCAATGTTTAATAATTAAATTGTAGAACCAACCTAGTACCAAGAGTCTCCAGTGCCATGTGGAAGATCTAGATTAAATTTCCACTTCCAACCTCCAGCTCCATGGGCCAGTAGGACGTGGGGTGATATGACTCCTGAATTGGGTAAAGTGGAGCATCCACATCAGTAACCTCCTTGGCCAAGGAGTAGTACTGACTGGTTCCATACACAGAGGTAGAGTGGGGCCAGGTTGAAAACCCATGCTGTAACATGAGTGCTCCTTTGTTTGTGTGTCTGCTTCCTCACCTGGCAACATGTTCAAGCAAAGCAGCAAGTGCTGATTACCAAGTTGAGCACCAATGGCATGCATGGGACCATGTGCTGACTAGAAGAAATTGAGGATGAAACGGACCATGCTGGAAGAGTCTCTTTCAAAGTGTCCAGGCAAAGGCAGAATTACGAGCAGGAAACCACAGAAGGAAGGTACAGTCCTAATTACGATCACTTATTCAAACACTGTGACTAGTGCTCCTGTACTTCTAAACTGACTGCTTTCTACAATGAGTGCAACCCTGAAGGATTATGGTTGGTGATGGCAGTGTGGGGTGTGAATATGGGTGAAGGGATCCTTGGAACTGGAGAATGCTGAGTTGCAGAGGGGAAGTATCTGATTCTCTTTCTTATGATGACTTTAAAAAATTACCAAAATTGATACTGGTCAAGATCTGACTCACCACAATCAATATCTGGGTTAAAAGCTCAAGTTATACATCTCAAACAAGTGAAACCCTTAACTAAAGCGGGTCATTCAACAAATCCTATACTCATCAGTGGCTTGTATATCTATCTTTAAAAATGTTATCAATTAACTTTAATATAGTCCTACCACTTTAATCGATTGATCAGTAATGCAGCTATTAATAGTTGGACATTTTGCCTGGTCACTAAGCCAGCTAAAAAGATTCCGATGCTTATGATGCTATTCAGAGTACTGAGTGCCAGGAGAAGTTATCTTGTTTTGTTGGAGCAGTCTGGTAACTTGAGTTCCTGTTTCAGCAGTAAGCCTGATAAGGTAGGAAGCTCTGAATTAAAAATATCCCCTATATGCCTAGTCTATTTACAGAGCCTCTGGTTTGGTATCTCCTTGATGGGTTAATTTAGCTCCCATTAACATTAATGGTGTCTGTAGGCATGCCCACAATGTCTCCAATTTATTTAGAAAGAAAAGGAGCCTATATGCATATGGTGGTGATGACAGTGGGGAAATGCATTTATTTGCCTTCCCCTTCCAAAAGTACACCACATCAAACTTTTGCCACCATAAACAATTTTTGTATTTGAGCATATTGCTGGAAGTAGCCATCTTGTTAACCGATGTTATCTCTGACACTGACAGTTCAGGAATCCAATGGAAAACTAGAGCAGTTTTAAATACTTAATACCTGTTTCATCCCTAAAATGTGAATAATTTATTACTAGTATTGTCAATGTTGTTGAAGCACATTGGGAATCAGATTAAAATCTCTTCTATGGATGTTGCCCTGCTGTAATAAATATTATTTCTCTGCATGATTTCCAAGACTAAACTTCACAATCTCTTCCACAATGAAGCTAGATTCATTGAATCACTGTATTAGTACTTATTCTGAACTTTTAAGCTACTGAGCTGAGCAAAACAGATGCTGTTTTCCTTCTCAGTCTGATTTAAAATTGTCCTGAGTATTTTTTTAGTATCAGCATTGAACACCGTAATCTACAGACCAGAAAAGGCCAAGGAGCAAGCAAGTCAGTCTTAATGAACCAGTCACTACTCTCCACAATGACAGAACTCCTTCTTTTAATGGTATATATTTAACTGGTAGATAAAAGGCTTTGCAGGTGTATGTTTTAAACTGGGATTTGAATCCAAGGGTAGTAATAAGCCAGACTGAGAGTGTTTCTCACCTAAGGAGTGTTAAGAAGGAAGGCAAGGAGACTATAATATGAAAACATGCACAGAAAATAGTTAGAATGAAGCCTTGTGCAGAGTACTCTGGGGGAATTCTGGGCCACTGTGCATGCGCAGAATTTGTCTGCTGCAGATTTCTTTGCTTCTCTGCAGAAAAATGACTTTCTGCCAGGGAAGCAACAAGAGTGATCATGCAACCTTCCCCCACAGTATGTTTTGGGTGCTGAGGGCAGCTGGCAGAGAGGTGAGTCATTGTGGGACAGGGGAAGACCTGGCTCGTGGCTCCTACCCTGTGCCGGGCTCAGCTGCTAGGCCTGGCTGGGCTGGGGAGGATGGGACTTCTTCTTCCTCTGCATAGCATCTGGGGCCATATCAGACCCACCTCCAGATTTCTCCACTGGCTGTAGGAAGCTCTGCAAACTCCCTCCTGCCACGCTTCCTGCATCCATCGCTCCTCAGCTGCAGGGGGAGGGATCACTGTACAGGGAGCTGCTCCCCCATCTGACCTACCCAGTCTCCCTCATACCCAGACCCTCCCACTGAGCCTCATGCCCCCTCTGCACCCAGAACCCTCTCAACGAGCCCCACTCCCCTGCATCTGGACCACCCCAACAAGCCACCCACACCTGGATACCCACCCTACTGACCTCTGACCAGCTGCTCCTGGATCCCCACCCCACTGAGTCCCGCCCCAGCATCTGGACCCCCACCCAAGTTCCCCATACCCCCCTTCATCTCCCTGCTGAGTCCCAACCACCTTCCCCTGGACCCCCCCTGCAGAGTCCCATTACTGTTGCACCCAGTCCCCCTCCCCCACAAGACCCTGTGCAGCCAGGTCCCTCCTGCATCCAGCTCCCCCACTGAGCCACCCACACGCAGATTGCCCCACACAGAATCCTCTCAACCCACAGCTGGATCCCCCCACACTAAGCCTGTCATAAACATACTGCTAAGGGTAGCATAAAATCCCTCCTTTACCTGTAAAGAGTTAAGAAATTCAAATAACTTGATTGGCACCTGACCAAAAGGACCAATAAGGGAAGAAGATACCTTCCTCCACAGATTTGAAAGTTTTTGTTTGTGCTCTCTGTGTTCTCTCCAGGACAGAGAGGGACCAGAGCAGAAAAAATACATCTCCTAAAGCCATATCTGAAATAAGCATCTAAGATTACAAATTGTAAGTAATAGGAAGGAAATGCATTAAGTTATCTTTTGTTTTTGCTTGTGAATTTTCCCTATGCTAAGAGAGGTTTATTCCTGTTTTTTGTAACTTTAAAGTTTTGCCTAGAGGGGAATCCTCTGTATTTTAAATCTTATTACCCTGTAAAATTACCTTCCATCCTGATTTTACAGAGGTGCTTCTTTTACTTTTTTCTTTATAATAAAGTTCTGTTTTTAAGAATCTAATTGGGTTTTTAAGTGTCCTAAAAACCCAAGGGTCTGGTCTGTGCTCACCTTGGTTACTCTCAAGCCTCCCCAGGAAAGGGTGTGAAAGGGCTTGGGGGGATATTTTGGGGAAACAAGAACTCCAAGTGGTCCTTTTCCTACATCTTTGTCTAACTCACTTGGTGGTGGCAGCGATACCGTCCAAGGACAAGGAAGACTTTGTGCCTTGGGGAAGTTTTTAACTTAAGCAGGTAAAAATAAGCTTAGGGGGTCTTTCATGTGGGTCCCCACATTGGTACCCTAGAGTTCAGAGTGGGGAGGGAACCCTGACAAAGCCCCTCCACACTTGGATCCAGTCTTGCTGAGCCTGCCTGCCCACACCTGGCCCAGAGGGGCAGGGCCCTGGGGTGTTTCTGGGGCAGGCCCAGTCCTTGTGCTGTGTCAGGTTTGGGTGTAGCCTCACCACAGTCTATGTCCTGGGGGTGGGAGATGGGAGCTGCACAATGATCTCCCACCTCTGTGCAGCCAGACATCTGTGCCCCCCACTGCTGTGCTGGAGCCTCCACATTTGACAAAATTTGCAGAATTTTAAAATATTGTATGCTGAATTTCTAATTTTTTGGCACAGAATGCCCTCAACAGTAGCAGCGTAAATAAAGCCAGATGGGGGAATGAAGGAAATAGGTGCAGAGGTATAAGTAGGAACATGGTGTTTGCCTGGACTTGAAGGCTGAGGAAGGGGAGAGTTATCCCTTCCTCTCGGATAGCGAAGTTGAGGTACAGTGAAATGTGACACTGCTTTCCAAACGTCAGCGTGTCTCTGGCACAACCAGGAACAGATCCCACATTTTCTGACTTCCAGTCAGTGTTATCTATAAAACCACTCTCCTTCTCAAATAAATTGGAGTACAAGTTAAGTGAAAGATGGCTACTACATGAAGGCATGTTCTGTAAGATTCCAGTGGAAGAAAGAGTAGGCCTACGATTCATTATGGTACACGCTGCCATTTCATATTGTCCCTTCCAAGTGTTGCACAACTGTAGGAATATGTGTTGAGGTCAAAGGCAGGTGGTTTTTGTTTGTTTGGGAGTTTTTTTGTTTGTGTTAAGGTTTCATGGCTAAATACATAAATGGATTTACTTAGCTAGAACAGTCCAGATGTCTAAGGCTCATCTCTGATCACCTTAAGTGTAACAGATTCCTCTCACCCCTCAGATCTGTGCAGGGAATCCTATTTCACAGCAGTTTACCGGTGTTATGTGGTGTTTTCCATGGTAAGGTGATAACTGGTACAACCTGAATGCTTGTGATTTCTATATGGTGTGTGCTATTGAGGACTAAAACATTTTTCATGCCTACATTTTTATCCCCTACAGTGTGAATGGAATATTGATTATTACAGGCTTTTGGACCCCCCAAAATTTATAACACTTACCCAGAAACTAGTTATTTAAAAAAAATTAGCTTCTGTGCAAGCTCCAGAAACTTGAGATGGTCTGCCCCTCACATTAGCAGTAGCTGAAGAAGCTGTAGCTGAAGTAGCTGACTTCCCATGAAATACTGAATGTGATAGAACCTGCTTCTAAATTTGCAGAATCCTAAATCAGAAGCCACTTATGCCCCCACCCCAAGTGAAAATGGACAAATGCACACTATTCCCATTGCTTAAGGAAAAAAAAAATCAACTCCCACTGAAGTCATAAGAATCCATGCAGTCAGAATAATTGGGCCAGGACACAGATGTGTATGGCTGTCCTCATAGAAAGTATCATGAAACTTTTAATAAGCTAGTAGTCAAGATCTCAGGTAAGCCTCACTCAGAGACAAAACATGCGCCACCATGCCATAGTGGGGCACTGGTTCATTAATGACTCAGAGGGAACAGTGCTACCTACAGAGTCATCAACACTACTTTCAGCAACATCTGCATTTTTCTCAGCTGTCTCATACAAAAACTGACCCAGCCCAAGTCTTATGAGACAACTGGAAGCTTAATATGATATAGCATCATTTTCCAATTACCATTGAAAAGCTTGAACAAGTTAGTTGAAATTCTTTAAAAGAATTAGAAACAATTTTGAGAGATTTGACTGTATAGGAGTTGCAAGGGAGGAAGTTGCAAACATGTAATTGCCTCCATTTAAGAAAGAGGGGGAAGTCTGGGGCACTGGTTACTTTAAAGACAAATATGAATGACATTTTGTAGCTAAAATTACACTGAATTTGAGGACTCTTTAAAAGTGACTGATCAAGGTTAAAATTGGAATATGTTTCAGGGGTAGTGAATTCAGCTTCCTGCCCAGAAACTTAACTAGCGATTGGGGAAGTGGTCAATTAAAGTTGCAGTAGAACTCAGACTGGAAGCATTGGCCAGAAGAGACAGAGATGAGCAGTGGAGATTGTTTGGAAGTATAACAGTCAAGATGAGAAACGAAAGCATTTAGCTCCAAAGCTTTAGCTCCAGGTAGAGTCTGATTTAAAGTTTGAAATATTAAACAAATCTGGCAACTAAACACCCTCTGGCAAGAGCACTAATGAGAAGCAAAGGCATTACAGAAGACTCCTGTTCCTTATCACTGAAATAGACATAATGCAGGAAGAATTAACCTTGAAAGAACAAATTACCAGACACATGGTCAATTGCCAAAATCTTAAAAAAAACAGAACTGCAGCTTTATCCATATTCAGCATCAGAAAGTTCCAGTCCAGCCAGTTAGAGCTGTTTGCCAAACTATGTCAGATTAAGTCATGGCACACCCCATAAAGTGAGGTCATAGAAAAATACCTGCACATCTTGGGTGTCTTTCAATTTAGAGGTATGTAGGTAAGACAAACAGGCACCTGGTCATGTTGAATCCAGTGCTACAGGGCATAGGCGGCAAGTTATATGGGCCTGTAGTGCCTGGGCACCAGGAATATTCCTGGCCCAGGGTCTGGCTCCAGCAATGTTTGAGGCCGGGTCTCTCCCTCGGCCCTGCCTTCCACCACCGGGCACTCTCCCCCACGTGTCCCCCGGATGATTTAAAAAGGCCTGGGGCCCCCACTCACCACTGGCAGCAGAGCTGAGCTGACCAGCTTGTGCCTGCTTGCTCCATGTGGCTGCTGGCCCCTTCCTGCGGCCCCTGGGCGGGGTGGGTTGGGTCTGTGTCTACGCGCTCAGCTCCTGCCCCAAGTGCCACTGAGGCCAATAGGACGCTGCGGGGGCAGTGCCTGGGGGTAGGAGCATGCGGAGGCCCCCAAGCCTGCCCTGCCTAAGAGCCCCAGGTAAGCGCCGCACCTCCCACCCCTTTCCCACACATCCCCTCCTGCCCCCAAACTCCCTCCCAGAGCCTGCACCCCCTCAGTCAGATTTTTGTATTAGGGATGAGGTGAAACTTCCCTGCCCCAATCAATCACTAAAAACCATGGCATACTTCATGAATGTACAATACCGCATGAAATTCACCTCTTGCTATACCCTGTCCAGTGCTTTGCAGATGAGTGGGTCATGATCCTGCCTCCACCCCACAATCGTTGGAGCAGCTGGTGCTGCATGGGCACTACCAGGGAACGGTCCTTGAACCCAGGAATGATTGTTGTCTGCTTCATTGTGAGAGGCACAAAGTGTGAAGTCTCCGTTTGCCTTCCCTCCCATTCCATATGTAAAGGTCACTACTCTCTCTAAGCTGTGTGCATGTGCGCCCACACAGTGATCCTAAACCCTGCACACACAGCGAAACACAATGCACACAAAAATTTGCACAGAAGCACAATTTGCACAGAAGAAATTTTTTGCACACACAGCCTGTCAAAAATTAAAGGGAACATTAGTAAAGGTCCACCCCAAGCTACCCTTATACATCTGTGTACACACAAAGGCAAAGTTAAAAGTCAGAATAACCAGGTTTTTTGTTTTTGTTTTAAAACAAGTATTTACACTATAACTTTTCCAGTAACTCAACTCATGACTTAGGCATGCTGCAGTGACAGTTTGGTTACAGAGGTAAATGAATCTGCCATTCACACATGAAGGGGAGCTCTATGTGAGCTTGAAAGCTTGTCTCTCTCACCAACAGAAGTTGGTCCAATGAAAGATATTACTTCACCCGCGTGGTCTCATTCATAAATGAACTTCTGGAATTGTGTGTATAGAAAAGGATGGAATGTTTCCAAAACTAATAAAAAACAAATATATGTAAAATACTGAAATGTTTTGTTTTCTAAGGCTAGACATCCTCTGCCACAAACTGACAAAGACCTGACAAGAACTCTGAATGGATACTCCTTCAATAACTTCCCTATATGCCCCACTCATTAAACTATTGACACTTTCCCCTGCCACGTATTAGAGTTTACCTAGATGTTTTGAACAAGCCTTATTTTTAACAAAGTTATTTTTTTAAAAGATAGCAAAAAGTAAACATGGGTGTGATTTTAGCTGCACATATGATGCTGCACTCTAAACAGAAGAATGTTAATGGTTTGTTTTAAATCTGCTGTGTTATTACGTTACAGAAGTGTGACCTCTGCTTTCTTTTACTATTTGTCTTTTCTTAAAATTAAGCAGAATAGCCAGAACCGGTAATACAGAATCTTTCTTTGGATTTCTTGTTGTTTACATTATGGTTTTATACGGTTATTAAAGCTCACGTGTCTTCTGTTTTTACACCCCACAATTTGGGGAGAGGCAGGTAAAAGGAAATATCAGTTCAGAGAACAAGTTTTCGTATTTTCACCATTCACCACAGAAACAATGAGGTCTTTTTTGCATTATTAAAAAAGATCTGTGAATGAAACAAACAGATGAGCAGTGGCAAAATATAGTTAGTAAATGAGAAGAGCTATTTTACAAACATCACATACTCTACACTATTGCGTGTACAGTTTGCGGCTTCCCTAGGTGTTAATACCTCTGCTGTTATTATTGTAACTTTCTATGCAGTGATGGCTACACGCCTCATCACTGAATGCAACATGCTGATTCATCAGGCTCTCTTAGGTGTATTCCCTGTAATAAGATTTACTCATCACTGATCTTTCCTATTAATCAGCTTTCTGAAGGGTTCCTTTTATACTTCTCTTACCTGTTGTGCAGAACCCTGCCTTGGATAGTAATTACAAAGTTAGCAGCAATGCTCAAATGGATATATACTGCAGTAACTTAAATTAATGCAGAGGGAATGAGTCCTCCTTAATGGCATAGCAATGTGAAACCCTTTGAGCCATAGTAAGGAGCTAATGACAGACTCACCCAAAAGGTTTCTTGTATCATATCAATGATGGCAACTTTCTCTTAAATGAAGAAACTCTTATTTGAATTTCCATGCACCCTGATGCCTATGTAACATTCACTATACACTACAATATTTTCTGAACCGCAAGCTTACTAAGCAGAACATGTTAGTGGAGAGGGCACTGGACTGGGAGTCAAGTCCAGCCATGGGGGGTTTCTGGCACTTGTAATGATCTATCAAGTGTCACAGGATCATTTAGACCATCTCTGTGCCTCAGTTTCCTCAACTATAATAATACTTTCAGACCTACAGATAAAGGCTGTGTCCACATTAGCTTTTTAAAAGAGATCTCCTACCATTGCACGAACAGCACTTTTACCACAATACTATTTAACCCTGCTTGGAGCAGGTCTAGCTACCACAGTGGTAAAAACCACGTGGTCACCTGAGCCATGTCTATAGTAGCACTCCCATCATCAGTGGACGAGCACCAGTCATAATGGAAAAGTAGGAGGTTTCCCAAAATATTATAATGTAGACAAGGCAGAAAACTACTATGGAAGAGCTCTGATTAGGTTGTTATATGTATAATTACCTTGTGACAAAAAGTTCAAGGCCTCAAATCAGGTTTTTTTTGGGGGGAGGGGGGAACATGAAAGCAATATCAGAACTCTTTAAATAACCATAGGCGATTATATTAATCTGCTTGTTTGTTTACAAGACTACAGCATCTTTTTTAAAAAGACCAAAATAGGAGCATAAATGACAGATGTGGATCTCAAGCAACCCAGCAGTGATGGTAAAAACTGTAAATCAAAGCGGAATGCTTCCGATACCCATTTCAGTAGAAGTTACTCTTATATGTATACCCCGTACCAATGAACATATTGTAAGCCTTCTTTTTAAGTCTAGTATACTCTGCAACATGTGCTGTAGCTGGTTTATTTTTGGACTCACACTTACTCTAAAGAAATGTTCCAGCAACAATACCCTGTCAGTACCCTGCTTACTCTAGACAGCCCTAGTACTGTCATCCTTGCTATCATTGGCGGGGTGCACTGCAGCAGTTGAACAGTGGAATATTTCCTGAAGAAGTCTAGTGTAGCTAGACACAGGCCCTGAGACCAGCAGGGGAGAAGACACATCAGCTGTTTCAGCACACAAGGGAATTATGGATGTTAACTAGTTGGTGAGGTCACACCAGTTAATGTTCAAACAGCTGTGCACTTTATCCACTGAATCTTTTATTACACTCTCTCTCTCTCTTCGAATTGGAAACTCTGGCCACAAATAAAAGCCTTTGCAGGAAACTGACTTCAAACTTAAATAACCTCAACTACTCCTGGGATGCACCTCAGCTCAATACAGCAAAAGATTTGTTTCCTTCTCCAGCAGAGACCCTTGATGCACAAACCATGGCTCTAGTAGCTTAAGTACTGGAATACACAGCAGGAAACTATTTCAATGCGGCGGCCGCCTACGCTCATTTAGCTGACACACGGGGTCTACTTCCTACCGGGCTTTAGCTGCTAAGGGGACTTCCCCAAGAACAGACCGGTTTGAAGAAGTGATCTTTTCCTGGAAGCTTGAAATTAGCCGCAGACCTCCCTCCCATACCCTTCTCCAAATCAAGCGGAAACCTCCACACAGGGGCGATGAATGTACTTGCTCTGAGCGCTCAGCTTAAAATAGATAACGAGGACCAAGAAATCCGTGTGCCCAGTGAAACTGTATAGCGCTCAGGGTAGGTGAGGCAGCTGCCTGGCAGAGGAAGAGGAGAGAGAGAGAGAGAGAGTGTGTGTGTGTGTGTGTGTGTGAGAGAGAGAGAGAGAGAGAGAGGGGAGGCGAAGACGCCAAACACTTCGCCCCGCTCCCTGAACGACCGTACAGAAAGCAAAGCGATGCAGGCTGCAAAGGCCGGGGGGAGGGAAGAAGCCACCCCGCGCGCCGGCGGTGACCCCAGCGGCGGTACTTCCTGCCAGGCGCGCTTTGTACCTTAGCCGCCTTTTGACAGCTCAGCCCAGGGCGACTCACGTGCCTCGCGGTCCGGTCCCCACCAGTGCTGCAGGGCAGAGCCCGCCCCGCCCCGCCCCGCCCGGCCAGGCGCACACACCCTGCAGGGCCAGGCGCTTTCTGCAGAACGGATCGTTCGGCCAGTCGCCCCCCGTCCCCACCCCGCCGTCCCGGGGGGGCGGGGGGGCGAGCGCTGGGGAGCGGTCCTGTGACCCCCTCCACCTCGCGCTCTGCCAGCGTGGCAGCGCCTCTTCCCTGCACAGCCCGCAGCAGCTCGCACCCTGGTGCCGAGGGGACTGCGAGGTGGTCCCTTGCTCCCGGACCGCAAGGGGTTAAATCTGGGCGGGAGGCGGCACCGCGGCATCCGCGGAGGCGAGGAACAGCGGCTCTGGGCAAATGCAACTTCTTGCCCCCCTTCAGCCTCCTCCGGACGCCTGGCCGTGCGCCCCTCACACCCGCCCAGGCGCCCGTACCGCTTGAAATGCACTTGACTCACCTGTCTCCTCCTGGGCCGCCGCCGCCGCTTTCCCTCTCCCTGGCCGCTGACAGCTGGGCTTTGTTGTCTCCACCCACCACCCCCTGCGCTTCGCCAGCCGCTCCACCCCGAGAGCCACGTGAACCAACCGGGCAAGCCCCTGGCTGCCGCTGGGCTCCGGATCGCTCCGGGGATGGGAGGAGAGCGGAGCGCGGAGGCCCGGAGAGGAAGTGGGGAGGAGGCGGGTGCGTGCCGGCGAGTGGCGGAGGAATGGCTTTGTCACCGCTGAGTGCAGCCGCCCCCCCTGCCTTATCTCCGTGCACGGTCTCGGCGGTGGGGGAGCCCGGGAAGCCTGATGTTTTCTTTTTCTCCGTAACGCTGGCCTTGGGTTGCTCAGGTTGTGCTACAAGGCCTCTATGTTAGGGCAGCTAAATGGAAACTTCTCAGCCGTGGCAGCTCGAGAAAGCCAGGAAAATATGCACCGAGCTCCCAACCCCCCTCCCGCCAATGGAATATCGTGGCAGGGGATTGATACATGTTCTTTATAGGAGAAACACCCCCAAATGAACAGCTTGCCACCCTCCCACACAGAGTGGCCGTATTTCCCTTCCTACTTTATTATTGATCTGTAGCACCAAGCCTACGCTTAAGCCCTTTACAGTGAGACAACAAGGTCCCTGACCCCAGGATCTTACAGTCAAGGTAAGATCATACGATCTAAGGACAGGATCCTGCAGAATGACGCTCAAAAATCAAGTTACTTCTGCATAGAGTCCCACTGCTGGCATTCCACCAGGGGAGTCATTCTCTCCATCTATGATTTTTATAGCAGCGGCCAATCTCCATGGTCAGGAAGTGCTGGATAACTCCTAGGCTATACTTCTAGGCAGGGCTGTTCATAGGATAAGGCCCTATTATCTTTCCTTTGTTTTCTCTCTCAAGTTGCACTGCACAATGATGTGCCCTTTAGCTCCTGTTCTACCATGGGCACAGGTTAAGACCCAAATAGGGGAAGAAGTTTGTTTTTTTCTATAAAAATCTTAGAAATCACACTTGTGTTTTTTTTCATAATCATCTAGCCTGTTCCCAAGAAATGAGATTCCCTTATGAAGCTGTCAACACCATGTCTTTAATATATTGCTTCACAGATGGACCATTAGTGAAGTTCTGCCCACATAGGATCTAGCATTTTATGTCTTTTGGTTTTAAGCGCTCATGTCCCATATAAACATAAATTAAACATTGAGGATAGGTGATCTCTTCTGTACATTTCCCCCGGTTTTCTTGTCTTTGTAAAGGCAACACATATTACTATAAGTAAGGGTTTGAAGTAGGAAAAAACTAGTGATGGAATTAATCATGCCCCATTACCTGGTGGTTCCCCCTCTGTGCCTTCTGCTCTTTCATAACTGCTGTTGTCTTTTTTCCTCCTTTCCCTTTCCCTGGAAGTTCACTTTGTGCATGGGTGACTAGATGAAATGGGATGAAATTAAGAAAAAATAAAATGTAAGAAAAAATTCCTTCCAGCGAGATCCAGAAGACTATGGAATAATGTACTGAAGTTACCCACTGCTTGACTCATTTAAAACTAGGCTGGATAAAGCACTAGAACTATTATAGAAAATAATGTAGTATGCTACAGAACAGTCCTGTATTGACAGGGAATGGACTGTATGACCACATTAGTCTTATATAATAATCAGTCAATATCTATCATCTGTAATATCCCATCACACTGAGTAAGCACATTAGCTGCCTTTTTCCCGCTAAAATGATCAACAGTGAAATAATGAAGTGTTGACATTCAAATTGTTATAATTAGGTATCAGAGTTAATGCCCCATCCAGATGAATGAGGGCAGTTCACACCTCTGAGTTACTGTTTCAGCTTGTTTGCCTGGCAATTTAGGGTATGTCTACACTTGGATCTGGGGATGCAATTCCCACGTGAGGAGATAGACCCACACTAGCTCTAATTCCTTCTGCAAAGGCCCTGTCCGTTTCCTGGATCAGAGAGAAGGCCCTGAGTCAGTATAAACCCAGTTTTTTCATATCAAAACCATTTTTTGTCTGTTGATCTCTGGAAAACCAAGATTGACCCAGTATGTGCAAGCCTCCCCAATGGATATACATCTCAGGAGGTGTTTACAACCAAAGTGATTCACCTTAATCCTCCCACCCCCTATACATACATACACAGTTTTTGGTTCCTGGAGGAACTGTTATCACCTTCCTTCCCCCGCCCCACCCAGAGTTCCATGCAATCCCTGGCCCAAAATGATACATAAACTTGATAGAATATGGTCACCAAAGATAATGCATGGGATTTCAATGTCTGTCATACCACTCATATTCTTGAAACAGCCTTCCATCCATATCTTCCATCAGATGACTTGTTCCAGGAGGCTATTCTGTGTTAATGACCACATGGCACACACAACTCAGGTGTCCAACACTTGAGAGTATGACTTTGTTCCAGTTTTCATATGGATGTTATAATGAGTGTAAATAACCATGTAATTCTATGGCTAATTAACATTGTCAATTAATTATGTTTCTGTTCAACAAGTTAGAGAAGCTACCACCCCTCTGATGTACAAATCTCTAACTTGCTGAGCAGGAACATGTCTAATTAGCTATGTTAGTTTGATTAGATTTTGCTTATGGCATTAACCTTGCAAAAACAAACAATACAGCAAAAGGAAAAAGTCTATAACTGCTCAAACATCTCAACAGATAATTTATAGTTATATGGTAGTCTTGGTTTTGGGAACTGAACAGACTATAACTAGAACTGGGGGAAAACTGCACAAAATTGTTCTCCAGTGAGCATTAGTTTGAATTTTTTAGTGAATTTATTTTAACTATGCTTATTCCCCACTGTAAGAATGTGCATGGAAACTTTGCAGAAAGCAAATCTAAATTGGTAAATGGAGGTGTGGAGGAGGGCAATAATAGCAAATCCCAAGTGACGATAAGAAGTGTATACAGTCTTTGGGGGATTGGTACTACTTGTTACTCTTGATGGATTTTTTTTTCCTTTCTCAGCAGTTAACATACTGTTATCAAAGAGGAAATACAAATAAAACAAAAAGCTAAAGAGACACATAACCAAGATTCCAGGTACAACAGTTAAAAAAGGGAGCAGCCAATAAATTCTTAACAAAACTGATGTTTAAGATCACAGGTTCTTATTTTTAAAAATCCATGAAAAACTGCCAGATTTATTCCTACTTTGTCATCTCACATGCTAGTGACAATAACTGTGTTCTCCCCATACTTCCTCCCCTAAAAAAAGAGTCTTATCACCTCTGCAAGCCTCATTTAATAGACCTGAAAGTAACATGTGATATTTATGTATGTGCTTTTGTATGGTACTCATCATGGTTTTCTGCAAAACTGGTGAAGCAACAGTTTTGCAGAAAAGGACCTGGGGATTAGAGTGGATGAGAAGCTGGATATGAGTCAGCAGTGTGCCCTTGTTGCCAAGAAGACCAATGGTATATTGGGCTGTATTAATAGGAGCACTGCCAGCAGATCGAGGGAAGTGATTATTCCCCTCTGTTCGGCACTGGTGAGGCCACACCTGGACTATTGTGTTCAGTTTTGTTTCCCCCCACTACAGAAAGGATGTGGACAAATTGGAGAGAGTCCAGCGGAGGGCAAAGAAAATGATTAGGGCTGGGGCACATGATTTATGAGGAGAGGCTGGGGGAACTGGGATTATTTAGTCTGCAGAAGAGAAGAGTAAGGGGGGATTTGATAGCAGCTTTCAACTACCTGAAGGAGGGATCCAAAGAGGATGGAGCTAGGCTGTTTTCAGTGGTGGCAGATGACAGAACAAGAAGCAATGGTCTCAAATTGCAGTGGGGGAGGTCTAGGCTGGATATTAGGAAACACTATTTCACTAGGAGGGTGGTGAAGCACTGAAATGGGTTACTTAAGGAGGTGGTGCAATTTCCATCCGTAGAGGTGTTTAAGGCCCAGCTCGACAAAGCCCTAGCTGGTATGATTTAGTTGGTGTTGGTCCTGCTTTGAGCAGGGGATTGGACTAGATGATGTCCTGAGGTCTCTTCCAACCCTAATGTTCTATGATTCTGTGATTCTGTGGTAGTATTTGAGTTCCTCAGATACATCAGTGAGTTTATCCTCACAACTTGCCTATGAGATAGGGAGGTATCAAGTGCAACCTTGACAAATTGGAGAATTGGTCTGAAATCCACAAGATTAAATTCAATAAAGACAAGTGCAAATTGCTACACTTATGAAGGGAAAAAAAATCAAAAGCACAACTACAAAATAGGGCATAACTGGCTAGATTGTAGTATTGCAGAAAAGGATCTGGAGGGTTATAGTGGATCACAAATTGAATATGAATCAACAATGTGATGCAGTTTCAAAAGAGACTAGTATTATTCTGGGTGTATTAACAGGAATGTTGTATGTAAAACACAGGAGGTAATTGTTCCATGCTACTCCATGCTTCTGATGAGGCCTCAGCTGGAGTACTGTGTCCAGTTTTGGACTTTAAGAATAATGTGGAGAAACTGGAAAGAGTCCATAGGAGAGCAACAAAAATGATCAAAGGTATAGAAAAACTGACCCTAGGAGGAAAGGTTAAAAAACTGGTCTTGTTTAGTCTTGAGAAAAGAAGACTGAGGGGGGAGCTGATAACAGTCTTCAAATATGTAAGGACTATTATAACGAGGATGGTGATCAGTTGTTCTACATGTCCACTGTAAGTAAGACAAAAAGTAATCAGTTTAATCTTCAGCAAGGGAGTTTTAGGTTAGAGATTAGAATATTTTGGATAACAGCCAAACATATTACATATATTATGAGCTGGAATGTTAGAACCCTATTCACTCCAGGCTAGACTGAGCTAGTAGCAGGAGGGGGTAAGGAGGTTACATATTTCTGTTTCTGCCACACAAGCTGGGCACAAGAGAGTTCAGAGTTTAAAATTATTCTTTCCTTTATTCTGGAAATTCAAATGGACAAGCGAAGCATAAGGATGCCATTGCTTTAGCAGTGAACAAGAGAACAGGTACTTCAACGAAGAGCTGGAAACTGGTGTCTGAGCAGATTGTCATAGCAAGGTTTACTACTGCCTACAGTAAACTATGCACAACTGTGGTTGGCTGTTATGCACCAACAGAAGAAGCAGAAGAGGAAGAGGACAGTTTTTATCAGCAGCTGGACAGCACTGTAGACGAGATTCCTGATCATGATATGATTTTGACAATGGGAGATACAGATGCAAGGTTGGTAGTGGACATGGTAAGTTAATGAATAGTGTTGGACCACACAGCATTGGGACAGAAAACCATAATGTGGAAAGATGATGAACTTGCTGTGAGATACACAAAGTGATATTTTGTTTCCTCACAAAAATATGCCAAAGGTTATATGGAACTCACCAGATGGTCAAACCATAAACCAGATTGACTACATTATTATCAGTAAAAGGCATAGATGGTCACTGCTGGATGTTAGAGTCTATAGAAGTGCCAAGTGTGGCATGAACTTCTAATGGGAAAGATTATGATTCAGTTAAAGTCCAACAAAAAGATGCGTGCAACTGGAGCCAAATTTGATCTTGATAAGTTAAAGGATAGCTCTGTGAGGGAAGCTTACAAGATGACACTTTGAGGGCATTTCAGGCCATTAAAATGCAATGATAAAGAAATCTCACTCCAGACTGAATGGGAAATATTCAAGGAAGGGATAAAAAAATGCAGTGGAGAAGTTACTGGAAGGCATAAGCAAACAAGGAAAAGCTGGACAAGCAATGAAACAAAAACATTATGGAAAAGTGTAAACAGGCTAAGACTGCTGGGAAAGTGAAAGAAGTAAAAAGCACTGTGCAAAGCGGTGAAGAAATCACAAAGATTGGACAAGCAAAAGTTCTGGAAAGAAAAAGCTCAACAAGTAGAAGAGGTGTCAAGAGAACAAGATATGAAAATGATATGCAAAAAAGTTAAGTTGTATGGAAACACAATCAGGCCAACAATACAAGCAATAAGAAAGGCTACCTGTGAACTGACAACAAGTTCAGAAGAGGTGCTGGAAGTATGGAGAGAGCATTTTAACAAAGTGCTGAACCTGCAGTTCATCCAGATATAAGGATTGGAGAAATGCTAGATGAACAGGTCGTCTTGCAAGGCAGAATGGGTACCAGCACTGAACCACCAGGAGAAGAAGAAATAGAAAGAGCAGCAAAGGAATTAAAGATTGGGAAAGCTGCAGGAATAGACAATTTAACAGCTGATTTTCTAAAACCCGGAAGGACAAGTGCTATCAAAGCATTAGGAAGAATATATAAGAAGGCATGGGAGCAACCATAAGGAGGTACCAGATGATTGGATAAAGGCAATACTTGTACCACTCCTGAAGAAAGGAAAGCCTGCCAATACATATAATTATAGGGGAATAAGCTTATTATCAGTCCTGGGAAAAATCATGATGAAAGTAATTGCCAACAGATTAAGGGCAGTTTTAGAGGAAGTAGTAGGCAAGGAAAAGTCCAGCTTCAGACCAGACCAAAGTTGCACTGATCACATATTCATACTCCAACAGTTGATGGGAAAAAAGCGAGAATGGGAATTAAAGATGTTTGCTGCTGTCATCAACTTCACGAAGGCATTTGATTTGGTTTGGAGGGAAACATTATGGAAAGTAGTAAAATCTTAAGGAGTTGCAGATAAGATAATTGCAATTATAACAGTTATGTAGGAAGACTCCTGTAAGAGTTGGTGGAAAATTAAGCAACTAGTTCAAGTCAATGTTTGGTGTAGTCAACTTGGACTTATAAATAATTGCCAAGAAGACAAAGTGGTTGCATCCTGGAAAAGGGATAATGAATAAAGCATTTAATTACAGCAGCAGTGAAGTTGTAGAACAAATAAAATCTTATGTGTTTCTTGGAAGCTTGATAAATTACAATAGTTGCATTAAAGATGAGGCTAAAAGGAGATGTGCTTTAGCGATAAGAGTTGTACAGAAGTTGATGAGATTATGGACTGAGGAAAACATTATGTTTGGTGCCAAAGAGAAAATTTATCATACCACTGTACTAAGAATATTACTGTATGGTCTGGAAGCAGCTGCATTAAATGAAACAGACATCAGAAGGCTGGAGGCAGTAGCAATGAGAGTTTTTCAGAAGATGGCAGGTGTAAAGTGGAATGATTTTAAGACAAATGAAGAAATTAGAAGTCGATTAGGATGTGAAGTCAGGGTACGGGATTGGCTGTGTGATGGGGTGTCTACCCCACATAAGCCATGAGCAGATTAACGTAGGTCAGGATGGGCTAGTTAACCTTAGATGTTGCACCTGGAAGGGAATCAAGGATTGATAGGGCCTAATGGTAGATGAAGCCAGGCTGGGATAAGATTATAAGTCAGGAAGTGAGAGTAGGAAAGCGCTGCAGGGAGGAGGTCTGCAGTGACCTAGAGCAGGGGGTCTCAAACTCGTGACCCCCTCCCCACCCAAACTCCCTCTGAGAGCCCACCCTCTCACCCCTTCTGCATCCAAACTCTCTCCCAGACCCTGCACCCTGCACAAGATATTTGTCAAACAGAAATAGGTGAAACGGGGAAAGAATTGCATGTTTAAGCTTTAATGGTGGTTACAATTAAAAAAAAGTATCCGTCTTCTTTTTAGGGCCATATAGCCATCTCCACGAATGTACCTGTCAGGTGATAATGATGGGGAACACATATGGAAAGAGGGGAACACTGACTCAGTGACAGATGTCCCTTTCCCTGCAACTTGTGGAAACTTGGGGTGCATGGAACAGGTATTTGAGGGCCAGAAGCGGGGCAGGCACAGAGCAGACACTAGCCATGGCCTATCTGATTAGGAGTGCATACTGTCCCAGCATTATTAACTCTGTCTCAGAACTACCACTGCTGAACAGCCACAGGGAAAGCTGCAAAGGATAGATTAAATGGCTATTATCGGAAACATTCTCATTAGAGAGGTAGTGGCCCGGGCAGCCTTGCAAATGCTTCACAATTGTCCCAAGAGCCATGCAGAACATGGACAGCTGCTGGTGCAAGGAGCCAAGCCTGCCTGTATTATAATTGGGACAAATCCTTCCCGGGATGGAATGATTTTAAGGAAACTGAGTTGTAACTCATGGAGATACCTGCTCTTTACACTGTTTTCCCCCTCATACAGGTCAGTCTGGTTCAGAGGTTAAAATTCTATAAAAAATAATTTTCTTTAAGATTATTTGTGCTTCTCACTGTCACTAATGTTGGAAAGAGCTGTATTCTTTTTTCCACAACCCTCAGTAATAGAAGAAATGAAATAACAGGGTAAGACAAACAGAATTGTTTAATCTGAAAAACAATGACTTTTTTTTCTCTATTGTGACATAGTAGTCATTTCAGATTTTCATACCAGCTGGGATCACTTCCATTCACAGACATAAATTAATTCTCATAATTAACATCACAGGCTAATGAGGTTCAGTCTATGGCATCTGACATAAAAATCCCTGAATTAGCAAGCACAGGTAATGAAAGAACTCCTGTTTTAATCTCTCCGAAGAAAGCCAACCACCCTGAAAAGCAGATGAACTCTGTTTAGGGAGCTGGATCAGGACTTGTGTAAATGAATCTACAAGGAATAAAACTAACAATGGTGGAAGAGTCTTGGGAACTGAATATCAGCAGTCAATAGAGCTTTGGAAAAAAAAAACCCTAACATTGTTTGTCATGCTGCCATGTGTCTCTTTGTTCTCTCAGAGAATTAATTCTGTACACCACCCATGAACGCACATTTGGCTTCATCTCATAACAGAGGGAGTAACAATAAGAGAATAAAAAATAACATTTTCCAATTAGGTTGCATATTTTGTGTAAGCAGTTCAAATCACAACCAGTCTTTTCACATGAAAGTTTGTTTTATTAAACTTTATATTTGAAAATACATACTCAAACCAATAACTCATTACAATGAGCAATATGGAAACTAATAATAAATGACTAAATCCTCTGTCATAGAACAATACAATTTACATCAGCAACACCCACCTTCACACAGGACTTTCCGTCCTTCAATTAGAGTAATTTTTAGGCTAAATGTGATGAGCAAGGAACACTTTCTAAAGCAATTAAAGGGAAATAACCATGCACCTGAATACAGACAGTGACCTTTGAACTGAAAAAGCTGGCGATCCTATTTGAAGTAAACATAAAAGTGTGAATATCTTCCCAGTAACACAAGAAGTAAATCAAACATTGGACAAGGCTATTTGACTATAGCTGGGCTAAAGCCTCAGCCTCAGGTGTGTTGTCTGACTAAAAACACAGACATCCAGTTCTTGTCCAATGGGAACTTGGGGTGGGATCCATGAAAGGACCTAGCTGTTTCAATGCTGAGTGTCAGAACGCCTCACTTTTGGGTGTCTACAACATCACCAGGGCAACACTGCGATCCACAAAACTGGGTTAGGCCCCTAGGCTCCCCATACAATGAGAGAGAAGACAGGCGTCTTCGAATGAAATCCACAAAAGCCTTAGAAAACAATCCACAGAACTGGCTAAGCTAGCTAATGGGAGATGCTGACAACAGGGATGTGTGCTAAATTAAGCCTCTCTCTCAGAGATGGAGTCTAGACCCTGGTCTACACTATGGGGTTAGGTCGAATTTAGCTGCATGAGGTCGATTTTAAAATGAATACGTCTACACAACCAACCCCGTTCCGTCGACCTAAAGGGCTCTTAAAATCAACTTCTGTACTCCTTCCCAGCGAGGGGAGTAGCACTAAAATCGACCTTGCTGGGTCAAATTTGGGGTAATGCAGACACAATTCGACAGTATTGGCCTCCGGGAGCTATCCCAGCGTGCTCCAATGTGACTGCTCTGGACAGCACTTTGAACTCTGATGCACTAGCCAGGTACACAGTAAAAGCCCTGGGAAATTTTGAATTTCATTTCCTGTTTGGTCAGTGTGGCGAGCTCAGCAGCACAGGTGACCATGCAGTTCCCCCAGAATCGCAAACGAGCTCCAGCATGGACCGAAAGGGAGACACTGGATCTGATTGCTGTATGGGGAGAAGAATCTGTACAGGCTGAATTCCTATCAAAAAGAAGAAATGCTAATATATATATGCCAAAATTGCACAGGGCATGGTGGAGAGAGGCTACAACAGGGACACACAGCAGTGCCGCATGAACGTTAAGGAGCTCAGGCAAGCCTACCAAAAGACAAAGGAGGCAAACGGTCACTCCGGGTCAGAGCCCCACACATGCCACTTCTATGATCAGCTGCATGGCATTCTAGGAGTGGATCCTACCACTACCCCACTGCTGCCCATGGACACCTGCAAGGGGGGAGTCTCACGCAACAGGGAGGAGGAGGAGGAGGAGGAGGAAGAGAATGAGCAGCAGGCAAGCGGTGAATCCATTCTCCCCGGAAGCCAGGACCTTTTCATCATCCTGGAGGCAATACCCTCCCAAGGCAGGATCCCCGACCCTGAAGCTGGAGAAGGGACCTCTGGTGAGTGCACATTTGTAACTACAGTACAGGGTTTAAAAGCAATAGTGTTTAATGTTTGATTTGCCCTGAAGAATTGAGATGCATTCACAGCCAGTACAGCTACTGGAAAAGTCTGTTAACATGTCTGGTGATGGAGCGGGAATCCTCCAGGGACATCTCCATGAAGCTCTCCTGGAAGTACTCTGAAAGCCTTTGCAGAAGGTTTCTGGGGAGGGCTGCCTTTCTTAGTCCTCCACGGTAGGATACTTTACCACATCAAGCCAGTAGCAAGTAGTCTGGAATCATTACAGCACAAAGCATGGCAGCGAATGGTCCTGGGTATTGGTCACCTTCAAGCAACATTCGGTCTTTATCTTTCTGTGTTAGCCTCTGGAGAGTGTTATCATTCATGGTCACCTGGTTGAAATAGGGGAATTTTTGTAAGGGAACAGTAAAAGGACCCCATTCATGCTGGGCTGTTTGCGCTTGGCTAAAAGGGATCATCCCTGAGAATAGCCATTCAGCGGGGGAAGGGGGGAAGGGATCATCCCAGAGAATAGCCATGTGGTGGGGTGAGGGAAGGTGTGTGCTGCACGTCCACCTGAAAACCTCAGCCACCTGAAAGGAGGGTGCTGCAGTTTGAAACCATTTCCACATGTTATGAAGGCATAAGAAGCCAAACCCGCATACCCTTTGGCTTACCATGGCTGCCTGGAAACCGAATTCTGTTGCCCAGCCATGTGTGATGTGTCACCATACCAGCAGGCTCTCAATATAAAAGGCAAAATGCGGCCTTGTACCTAAAGCACATGTGCTGTCTGCTGTGAATTGCTTGATTCACTGTGAAAGAGTCTCCCTTTTGCTCTCAGAAATGTATCTTCTTAAATATTACTCTCCCCTTTTATCCCCCTGCAGGTGCAAATGTTTCTGTGCTCCCCCTATCATCTCCGTCCCTGAGGTTATCGCAGATTAGAAGGCAAAAAAAACCGCACTCGCGATGACATGTTTTCCGAGCTCATGCAGTCCTCCCACACTGATAAGGCACAGCTTAATGTATGGAGGCATTCAGTGACAGAGGCCAGGAAAGCATTAAGTAACTGCAATTAGGAGAGGCAGGAGGTGATGCTGCGACTAATGGGGGAGCAAACGGACATGCTCAGGCATCTGGTGGAGGTGCAGGAAAGCCAACAAGAGCATAGACTCCCACTGCATCCATTGTATAACCGAGTGCCCTCCTCCCCAAGTTCCATATTCTCCTCACCCAGATGCCCAAGAACACGGGGGGGAGGCTCCAGGCTCCCAGCCACTCTACTCCAGAGAGTGGCCCAAGCAACAGAAGGCTGTCATTCAAACAGTTTTGATTTGTAGTGTGGCTACAATAAGCAATGTGGCCTTGTCCATCCCTCCTCCCCCACCCCAGCCCACCCCACTCGAGCTACCTTGTCAGTTATCTCACCTTTTTTTTTAATTAATAAAGAAAGAATGCATGGTTTCAAAACAATAGTTATTTATTTCCTTTGCCAGCTGTGATCGAAGGGGGGAGGATGGTTGGCTTACAGGGAATTAAAATCAACAAAGGGGGTGGGTTTGCAGCAAGGAGAAACACACACAGCTGTCACACTGTAGCATGGCCAGTCATGAAACTGGTTTTCAAAGCCTCTCTGATGTGCAGCATGCCTAGCTGTGCTCTTCTAATCGCCCTGGTATCTGGCTGCTCAAAATCGGCCGCCAGGCGATTTGCCTCAACCTCTCACCCCTCCATAAACATCTCCCCCTTACTCTCACAGATATTATGGAGCACACAGCAGCAGCAATAACAATGGGAATGTTGGTTGTGCTGAGATCTAACCTAGTCAGCAAACAGCGCCAGCGAGCTTTTAAACGTCCAAAGGCACATTCTACGACCATTCTGCACTTACTCAGCCTATAGCTGAACTTCTCCTTACTACTGTCCAGGCTGCCTGTGTACGGCTTCATAAACCATGGGAGCAAGAGGTACGCTGCGTCCCCAAGGATAACTATTGGCATTTCAACATCCCCAACAGTAATTTTCTGGTCTGGGAAGTATGCCCCTTCTTGCAGCTGCTCGAACAGCCCTGAGTTCCTAAAGATGCAAGTGTTATGCACCTTTCCCGGCCATCCCACGTTGATGTCGGTGAAACATCCTTTGTGATCCACCAGTGCTTGCAGCACCATTGAGAAGTACCCCTTGCGGTTTACATACTGGTTGGCAAGGTGGTCCGGTGCCAAGATAGGGATATGCATTCCATCTATTGCCCCACCACAGTTAGGGAAACACATTGCAGCAAAGCCATCCAGTATGATCTGCACATTTCCCAGAGTTACCCTCAATAACAGAACGTCAGTGATTGCATTAGCTACTTGGATCACAGCAGTCCCCACAGTAGATTTGCCCACTCCAAATTGATTCCCGACTGACCGGTAGCAGTCAGGTGTCGCAAGCTTCCACAGGACTATTGCCACTCGCTTCTCAACTGTCAGGGCAGCTCTCATCTTGGTATTCCTGTGCTTCAGGGCAGGGGAAAGCAACACACAAAGTTCAAGGAAATTGGTCTTATGCAAAAGTTTCGCAGCCACTGTGAATCATCCCATACCCACAACACTATGCTGTCCCACCAGTCTGTACTTGTTTGCCGGGCCCAGAATCAGCATTCCACTGTATTAACCAGCCCCACTGCCACCATGATGTCCCAATTGCCACAGCCCGGGCTCTCAGGAACGTCTGTGTCCATGTCCTCCTCACAATCGACCTTGTGCTAGCGTCTCTTAGCTGGGTTCTGCACATAGTGCAATATAATGTGTGAGGTGTTTACAATGCTCACAACAGCAGCGGTGAGGTGAGAGGGCTCCATGCTTGCTGTGCTATGGCATCTACACGGGTAATCCAGGAAAAAAGGCGGGAAACGATTGTCTGCCATTGCTTTCACGGAGGGAGGGAGGAAGGGAGGGGAGACTGGTGACATGTACCCAAAACCACCCACGACAATGTTTTTGCCCCATTAGGCATTGGGAGCTTAACCCAGAATTCCAATGGGCAGCGGAGACTGCAGGATAGCTACCCACAGTGCACCGATCTGTGAGTCGATGCTAGCCACGGTATTGAGGATGCACTCCGCTACTTAATTTGCTTAGTGGGGACATACACAATCAACTGTATAAAATCGATTTCTAAAGATCGACTTCTATAAAATTGACCTAATTTTGTAGTGTAGACATACCCGTAGTCCAGGCCCTATCTTGCTTGTGATCCATGAATGGGAACCTGCTACCTGGAAAGTGAGGTAGCTTATGCACCTACGCTGCTTCTTGGGGGAATGAGTTGTGCCTCATGCCACACAAAACAAGGAGGATGCAGTCTTACAAGTTTAAGCCTAGGGGTTAGAGTACTCACCTGGGATTTGCAAGTCCCAGGTTCAATTCCCCCTTCTCTGCTAGAGGGGAAAAAGGATTTGAGCAGATGTTTCCCACCCTTCAGGAGAGCATACTAACTACAGAACTATGGGACATTCTGATGTGAGGATTCCTCAGTAATTTTTTAGGCTAAAGGTCATATGCAAAGAATACATTCTAGGGCAATAAAAGTGAAATAACATGCATATGAATAAAGAAAATGAGCCGCAGGACAGCTTCTAATCAGGGGTGACAGGGACTACCCAAAAGTGGGGGGGTCAGGGGCTCCAACCTTCCAGAGACCCCGCATCCACCCCTCCTCTTTCCCTGAGACCCTGCCCCTTCCCTGAGGCTCCTCCTCTTCTCCAGGAGGCCCCACCCCCAGCCAAACCAGAAGCCAGAGTAGGGCAGGGAGGGCCAAAAGCAGCCTCCGCCCATGTCCTCACCTCCCAGGTCCCCAGGCCAGGGCAGGTGGAGGATCCAGGCTTCCCACAGCTGCCTGCATGGCTCTTTCCCTGACCTGGCTCTGGCCGGGGGGTGGGGCCTCGGAGCCGTAGCCTGGCCATGGTAAGAGCGGCATGGGAAGCTGATGGAAGCCGCAGTGCAGACCCTCCACCTGCCCCAGGCGGGATCCTGGGGGCAGAGACACAAGCCGGGGGCTGCTTTTGGGCCTCCTGTACCACGGGCAGGTGGAGGGTTTGCCAGTGTCCCACAGCTGCTTGCTCTTACCATGGCCAGGCTGAGACTCCAAGGCTCTGCCCCCCAGCCAGAGCCAGGTCAGGATAAAAGCTGTGCAGGCAGCTGTGGGGAGCTGGCACAGACTCTCCACCTCCATCTGTCCTGGGCAGGGAGCCTCAGAGTTGGGGATACGGGCAGAGGGCTGCTCTTGGACCCCCCGCACCACGGACTCCCCGGCCAGACTCCACCAGCTGCTGGCCTGGCAGGGGGGTGCGGCCTCGGGGGGATAAGGAGGGGAAGGGGGGGGGTCTGCAGTGGTGAAAAGTGGAAGGGCCATGTCCCCCGGGCCCTCTGTTTCAGCGCTACCTCTTCAATGCAGCCCTACCAGGTATTCATTACTGCAATGGAAGCTTTAACATGCAAGGTCTTTTTTCCAGTGCAGCACCTACTGAAGTCCTGGGAAGGTGGGCGGTCAAAGGCCCATCCCCCAGCCTAAGGGGAGGAGCTACTGAATCGTGGCTCAAGGTTCTGGGGAACAACTAATGAGAAAACAGAGAGAGGAGTGAGGGTTACAGATGCAAAATCAGGGATCCAGAAGGGGACACCAAGCAGAGAACCCCAGACAGTGCCCACTGCTCCTCGAGGGTGTCTAGGGAGTCAGCAGATGCCGCCCACAGGAACTCTGCTCGGATGCATGATTGAAGGGAGGAGTAGAAATAGGCCCCATAATCGCAGAGCACCTCCCCATCCAGCATCCTCCCCCTGATTTTATAGATGGCCGCATTGGCCAGTGCTATAAGGAGGTTCACGAGCAGATCTCTTGACTTTGTGGGGCCACGGATGGGGTGTGCATAGATCAGGAGGTGCGGGGAAAAGTGCAGCCAGAACCTAAGGAGAAGGTTCTGGAGGAGCTGGAAAAGGGGCTGCAACCTGGCACACTCCAGGTACATGTGCACCAGGGTCTCCCTCACACTGCAGAAAGGACAGGTGTCGAAGAGGGGGGTGAACCATGCCAAGTACACGCCTGTGCTCACGGCTCCATGAAGGAGCCGCCAACTAAAATTCACAGTGGGCCAAGGGTGCAATGAAGGCTGGCCCACGGGCCCACAGATGGAAGGAAGCCCTGCCACTTGGTATTGGTGCAAGACATGAGGGTGAGGAAATGAAAAGTACGGAGCAGGAGCATGTACATGTGTGTCCTGGGCACGCTTCGGAAATGAACCGCTCAGGTTACGGAGGGGAGGGGACTCATGAGGCACAGACCCGATAAGAAGATCCGGAGGGCTGGGCGTGAGGTGTGGGCAGGAAGCACCCTCCTGAAAGACCCACCCAACGAAAGCCTGAGAGGTGGGCCCAGTGCAGCAGCTGAGCAAGCAATTACTTTCTTTAGGAGCTGATGTTACCACTTACTCACATTGAACAGTTTGGCACCTACAAATTGAAGCAGTCCCATTATAGCCCATGAGTCTACCTGCAAAAGTACTATGCCATCTACGGGTAACACCTCCACTTTAACAGGTGTATTGAGACAGCATCAAGTTTCCAAACTCTATCTGTGAGGGCCACAAGCCGCTTCTTTGTGCCCATACAAAATCACTATCTCAACGTTATGGCATTATATCACGACGATGCAAAATCACAATCTGTTGCTGTGCTTTGAAAGGGGGAGGGCAGGACGCTGGTGAACCGCAGGCTTAGGGAGGCTAGCCCCCGGCCGGCCCGCCCCTTCTGCCAGGGGCCCCGTCCCTCCCCTCACCGGAGCCCCACCCTCCCCCAGCCCCAGAGCTCCTGGCGGGTTGGCAAGCAGCATGGCCCCCGGCCCGAGCCCCAGAGCAGCAGGTGCGCGGGCGGGCAGGCAGGGCACGGCCCCTAGCACGGCGGGCAGCGCGTCCCCCCAGCCCCGGCGTGCCGGGTGGGCGGGCAGCACGGCACCCAGGCCTGGATAGGCAGGCAGCGGGAGCACCAGCTCCAGCCGCCCGGAGTCCCTGGCTGCAGCCCCACTAGCCCCAGCCTGGGGCAAAGGCGCCGGAGCCCTCCCGAGGGTGGGGCGAGGACCCCTGCCCGAGGTGGCGGCAAAGGCAGGCAGCCCGCTGTCCATCTTCCAGGCCCCTCGCCCAGGGCAGGCGCGGTGGAGAGACCCAGGCTCCCGCGCGGTTCTCCCTGACCCGGCTGCGGCGGGGGCCCCCGGAGCCACAGCTCGGCCAGGATAAAAACCAGGTGGGCAGCTGTGGGAAGCCATGGTGGACCCGCCACCTGCCCGTGGTGTGTGGGTGTGGGGGGGGCAAGCAACCCCCGGCCCGTGCCCCTGCTCCCCACCCGCCTGGGGCAGAGGGAGGGTCCACGACTCCTCACAGCTGCCTAGGCTCCCCGGCCGGGCTCCATGGTGGCCTGGCGCGGGGGACGGGGTCCAGCCCGGCGAAAAGTGGACGGGCCAGGCGTCAGCCTTCCCCTGCCTTTGATAGCCGCAGCCCCTGGGGGAGGGTGATTTGGTATGGGCTTACCCAACAAAGCTCCCTTCTGCTTGACAGCCCTGAATGGGCAGGAAATGAGCCAGCATAAAACAGAAATAATGGAGTGGTTTTCAAACTAGGGAATGCAGGATAAAAAGTAAAATGCCAAGCAAGAAAAGATTTATCAGGTGATGTTGTGGGTGAGAAGGTTTGGCAGGTATATCATGCCGTGAAGATTGTCTCACTTGCTTAATTTAAAGCAAGTGAGTCTAGCTAGAGATAAGGAAAAGGAACGTTGTGGCTATATTTGTCTACCAGTAATGTCATCTCACACTCATTCTAGGGCTCCATGCATAGAAATCCTTACACAAGAACCATTAATCTGTTTGAAGGGGCTGCAAAGCCTACCTCTTTCAGGCAAATTGTATGTGAATAATATTCATCTATACATGTTGCTCCCTGTGTGTGGGTGCTGCCAACTCCGATGATGTTATAACAAGTTTCATAATATTTGGTGTCTTTCTTAAAGTCCCATCTCCTGGAGTAAAATGATTACAAAAGAATCTCAGCTTTCCTTAAAAAACAACAACAAAAAAAGAAAAGTAGATTTCTAGCCCTCACGGTTGTACAGAAAACTATGAAAATATGAACCCTGAAGGCTCACATAAAAAGAACCCCAAATTTCATAATTTTTTCGTGTCCTGACTAGTGAGTGGGGTTGACAATATTGGCTAATGAAACACACATCGATATGTAGAGGAACATAGGAAATGGTGAAATAAGCTAGTTACTTCTGTTAAACATTTTTTGAGAAGCTGGAGACACAGAAGACTGGCCTGTTGCTTTGTTTAATTTAGGTAAAAAATAGCCCAGATTTTTGGAAACGTATTTATCAGCATTACAGAACAATATGTTTTTTCTGCCTATTTTCCCTTTCAAGATGGCTAAAAGTGCTTGAAGCCCCTTTTTGGTTTATTTTATATTTTAAATAGACTCGTGGATTCCTCTGCTAACTTTCACACATATGCATTTTACAAGAACTAAACATGTTTTTAATGTTGCCTTATATGAATCAAACCAAAATGTTCTGAGGAAAAGACAGAGAATTTGTTTTACACAGTGGCAACTTCATTGAAATCAACAGAGTAACATTGAAGTAAAACTGAATCAATTTGTGGATGTGGGCCACAACATTGTATTGTACGTAGCTTATTTCTCCCTGCCCCCCATCTTTCTTTTGAAGTTCTGATTAATAAGTCATATTCCCCAGAGGAAAAGAAAGATATTGTTCAAAATTAACAGACTGTATGGGAAACAGATTTAAGCATCTCTTTGATTATCTCCCTTGGCCAGAATGAGATATGATCAGCAGTTCATGGCTCGTTCCTCTTAGCCAGTGAGGCAGAAATGCAGCATAATGAAAATAGATCAACAGAACATACTTGATTACAGAAATATGAGCAAAGACATCACTTCTGAAGAAGATGAAAATTAACAGGGTCTATCTACAATTTTTTTTTCTTCAGAAAAGTAGATAGGTAGGTGGAGGACAGACCATCACTGGGTGGAGAGTTCAATGGGACACCTATGTTTGAATCTTAAATTTTTAGGTGAAGAGTCATAAAAAAAGACAAAATGAAAAAATAAAATAAAATCACTTTACTACTGCATGCTCTTGCTGCTTGTCAGATGGCAATACTTCAGAAAATGAAGACTGGTTCTGTGGTTAAGGAACAAGCCTAGGAAGTGAGAGACTTGAGTTCAATTCTCTAGCTCTATCACAGACTTTTTCTGTGACAAAGGGCAAGTCCCTTAATTTCTCTATGCCTCAGCTTCATCTTCTCTAAAATGGGGGTAATACCACCTCCCTTGAAGAGCATTTGTGGTAATTAATTCATGTGTAATGAATGCTTTGAGTTCCTTGGGTAGCACGTGCTATAACAACGTGAAATACAGTTATTATTTTAAAATAAGTTAATTCCCTCTCATTTCTTCTGATCTCAGATACAGGCCTCTTATGTGTTCATGCAAATGTTCTCATCTCAACTGTCTTATTTCAACCTCCTCCTGTTTATAAAGCCTCAGTCTTCCAATAGGGAAGCAAAAACAGTATCTTTTGATGTAGGCGAGCAATCACAGCACAAACAGCAAATCACAGCAATAGTCACACAGTTTGAGAGCAATTCATGGGCTGAAATGTGTTCATATAATGCATTCATTAAAGAATTTAGAATAGCAAATCATAACCAATGACGTCTGTTCACAGATAATTGACAAACGGAAAAAGGGTTAAATTTGCAGAATAAATATTCACTGCAAATAGTTTATCCAGCTCTATTTACTTTAATTCCACTTTACTATGTGCTCAACCCCAACATCATTTTTTTAAAAAATGCTGGAAAATGTTAGATTTGGTGATAGGGACAATTCCTAGCCCATTGACTCTAAGCATCTAGAGATGGGTCACCACAATTTATAGTGGTGTCAACAGACTCCCACACATAAATATGGGACTCTTGGCTTCTATGATCCTATATTTCACAAGGCCTGCTAATCATACGCAGCATAGTGATCCATGGGAAATCCAGGCCCTAACCCCACCAATCTAATCACATCCCTGCAGAGAGCCAGTCTGTCTATACCAGGGGTTCTCAAACTGGGGGGGTTGGGACCCCTCAAGGGGTCGCAAGGTTATTATATGGGGGGTTACGAGCTGTCAGCCTCCACCCCAAACCCCGCTTTGCCTCCAGCATTTATAATGTGTTAAATATATAAAAACATGTTTTTAATTTATAAGGGGGGTCACACTCAGAGGCTTGCTATGTGAAAGGGGTCACCAGTACAAAAATTTGAGAACCACTGGTCTATACAATATCCTGCTCTGCCATCCCCACGTCAGCACAGATGGCTCTGTAACTGTGCTAGCATTGATCCATAACTATGCACTACTTCCAACAGATAGCATAGAAGCGATAAGTCAGAAAGTAATACTGCAATGAGTAAGAATTATACATGTGATATGCAAGTGTCTTTAATAGGCATGACCTTGACATGCTTAGCATCACCACTGTGTGATCCTTCCACTTCTGCCGGTATGGGGAGTCCAGCATTTTGTGTAGTGGGGCTATTCCTTGGCGCTGTGCCCTGCAGCTCACTACTGAGCATACCAGAAGTATTCTAATGTTAGAAATGTGGGATAGAGGGGCTGTTAGGCCTCCGGAGAAGAAGGTATGCATGCCACATTGTCTCTACTCCCTTCTGTGATTTACAACTATATATGGCTGGTTTTACTGATCATTTGCTCCCTTACACAATAGAGATCAGAGGCCTTGCTATTGCCTGGTTCATCAACATACACTGAAGAAGAGATAACTAATACATCTAGGTGTGGAGGAATGAATTTAGATTATGTGTAAGCAAGTGAAACTCCCTATGGGAACGGCCCCTGTTTATGACAGAGATATAATCCTTGGGCTGTTCCTTTCTTTCACATTGATGTGCCTGTCAAAATGGAATCCAGCAAGCAACCAAAGGATTAAGGAGGGTGACCCAACCTCCTCCATTTTCTAGTTTGTTTTCAAAGCTATGAACAGCAAGAGGCTCTGCCAATAAAACATTTTGATTAGTGCTAATGTGCCTCTTCATTTCAGCTGGAGTAGGCCATTGTATGGTCTCAGACTTATTTTGCCAGCTAAAACAAGCTGATTTTACATATAAAACAATTTATTTATGTTTTTGGCAGAGAGCTGGTAATTCCTCCTTTTGATGCATTGCAGAATGTAGTGGGAGAAAGTGAAGGGCTAAAATACCACAATGCAGGAGATTCACCAGCAGGCAGGTATGTACCCACTGGACTATGTTTTATAAAAAGGCCTCCATATTTGGATGCACAAAATTGTGTACATATACGCATTCCCCAAATATTACAGGTGCAAACACCAGCACACAGAATTAAAAATTTCTAACATCTGAACATATACTTGAAATCATCCAACTAATATACACAACTGATAAAATCTGTATCCTTAAAACCCACTGAAACTATTGAAAGTACCAAGTAAGTGTTTATATATTTTTGACATGATCATGGGTCCTGATCCAATGCCCATTGCAGTCAATGGGAACCCTTCTATTCACTGCAATGGGCAATGGATCAGGCCAAAACAGCAGGGACTGAAAATGTATTCCAGGGTATCTTAGCCTTGGAAAGTCCCTGACATATGGTAGGTTGTAAAAGAGCTCTCCCTGCTGAAATAAAGCTGTATGTTGGATTGGCTGAATGCGTGCCAGCATGTTAATATAGTATATTGTTTACAGACTTACAAGCTGGGCCAAGGCAAATCTTCAGCTATTGGGACACCATGTACTGAAACAGTTTTTTCTACTTGGAAGCCTCCCTTCAGGTTCTCACTGTACCTAGGGTCACGGCCCGCATTTACTCATGATTTATGATGTGTCTGAGATTAAGATACAGACCTGCTTCTTCAGAGGCAACAGTTTCCCGCTGACAGAGGTGAGGTGCTACTTCCAGTACTCACTCACTGTGGAAGAGGAGGGATCAGTGCAGTGGCACCAATTCAGATACTTCTTGGGAGGGCAAGTTCCAGTCCATGCTCATTCCCTTATCCTCCTGCAGGGACCCCAGGCCTCCTCCCCCAGCCAGAGAGTCTCCACTCTCCCTCTTACCCACACAGTGCATGAGCAGGTGCCTCCAGGAGTCAAGCTCTCAGGCGGCTCCCCTGTGCAGGAATAAACTGCCTGTACACCAGCTCAGGACAACACTTGTCCTGGCTGCCCCTCCATCTGGATCGAGGGGCTGCCTGGCCAAATTTGAGTAGTGTTGTTTCCCTGTGTGCTAGGTTGCAAAGCCACTCACTGAAATTTGGCCCGGCTCCCCTCTGTCTGGATGGAAGGCTGAAGGGTCAAATTTCAGTGGTATTGTAACCATGCAGCTGGAGCAACACTCCAGACTGCTCTGACAGCAGTACTGATTTAGTATGGGACCATTCCTTAAAAATGGTTGCTCCCCTCCCCCGACTACAGAACTTGGAGCAAGTGCAAAGACATGGATACTGTGATACCACTGCAGACCTCAGTCAAATTTGGCATCCCTTTGTGCTAGGTGCAGGACAAACATATACCTAACTAGGGTTTTAAATTGCTGCCCATCACCATAGTATCTGAGGACCTTCCACCTAAAATCAATAGCAACAGCAGAGTCCCTAGTGGACTTCACGGAGTCTCTGGCACTTCTCCCTTTACAGGATGAAAACTAGACACTGTGCCAGTTCCATGTTTAATTTTAGAGCTCTGGAGTTTTAAGGTGGTTGGGGCAAGTCAAGATTAAAGCGGAGGAGAGTTGGAGTAAGGGCAGGGACAGGAAAATATAAAGGGGAAAGGAGCAAGGGGAGGGGAAACATCCTGGGCAGAGACACCTTATAGAGTGCATATTATTTATTAAATATTTGACTTACCTTCTAAATAGACAAAGACAGGCAAAGGATGGAAGAAAGTATTATTGCCTAATTTCACTTTGGGGGCGACAAAGAGAAATTAAGTAATTTGCCCAAGGTCGGACAGAAAGTCCATGGCAGATCTAGGAACTGAACCTAGGTCTTCTGGGTCCCAGTCCAGTACCTGAACCACAAAGCACCATGATTATTTTATTTTGTAACAATTTTTTAATTATTATAATTACTATTATCCCCCAAACTCCTAGTGGTGCCAATGGAAGAGCCTTGTGACTGGTCTTGCCATGGCTGGTCAGACAGGTATTATGTTGCTAGTAAGGGTGATACTACAAAAATGAAGTAATGTTAATATGTGACTATGCTAATACCTGTGTTAAACCTCTGAGCATGCCTAGTGTGTTTGCAGAATTCTGAGTGGACTCACATAGAGCTGAGTGCTTATGCAATCAAATAAGTGCTGAGCTTTCTCTCCTGACTAACCTGACTCCTGCTTTAAAAACATTACAATGGCCATTATCCCACACGGGAGTCAGAGGGTGAAATCCTGGTCCTATTGAAATCAGTAGAAAAATTCCTATTTGGTGGGGCCAGGATCTCACCCAGAATGTTTAGCTAAACGTGTCTGACTATTTCTGGGAGCTTTACATGATCAGTAATATACTCCTTCTAACTGCAGCACCAGCCCCCTGATGCTTTACACACAGGATTTGAACTTTGAAGTTTCAGTTAATTTCAGCTAAAAGTTGAGGCTGAAGAATTGTTTCACCTGAATGCTGTTAACACTCCCAATGAATTACACCTTTTGTCCAAAACCTTTACGCTTCTTAAAAACCCAAAAAGTAAAAAAGTCTGGAAATGAACAACGAAGGCCAGACCTACACTATCACTTACTTTGATATAACTTATGTTGCTCAGGGGTGTGAATAAGCCACCCACCTGAGCGATGTAAGTTACACTGACCTAAGCACAGGTGTGGACAGCGCTATGCCTGTGAGAGAACTTTTCCCACTGACATAGCTACCGCCTCTCGTGGAGGTGGATTTATTATGCTGACAGGAAAGCTTTGGCATAAAGCTTCTTCACCAGAGGCACTACAGAGGTGCCAACATAGCACTTCTAGTGTAGATCCAGCCGTTTCCTCACTGCCATATAATTAGCAGGGCTTCTAAGGATCTGTGGACCCAGAAGCCCTGAGATGCCTAGTCCTAGGGCATTCCTCATGGTGGGTTCAACAAATCAGCATTTTCCAATGAAAACTTGGTTCACCAGAAAATTCCTACCCAGCTCTACTCATCCCTATAGTATCTGATTGCTTCACAAATATGAATACGTTTATCTTCACAACACTCCAGTGAGGTGAAGGGCTATTATTGGTCTCATTTTTCAGAGGGGGAACTGAAGCACAGAGAGATTAAGGTCAAAAGTATCCACTAATTTTGGGTGCCCAATTTCAGACACCTAGAACCTGATTTTTCAGAGCACTTACCATAATATAGCACCTTCCATGTTCAAAGCACAGCTCCCGCTGACTTCAGTTGCAACTGAGCATGCCCAGCACTTCTGGAAAACAGACCCCAGGCCCCAATAGTCAGACACCGAGAAAATGAGGAACACACAGTGAGTGACTACCGGCAAAAAAAATTGTTCAAGTGAGATATGAACTGCGTGGCAGAGACACAGACAGAATGCAGTTCTCCACAGTGACATTCAACTGCCTTAACCATGAGACTATCCTTTCTCTTCCTGAAATTCCTGCGTACCTTCCAACTTGGGACAACAGTCTCCTATGCTACAGAACTCTTGCTCAACCTCTTGCTCAATGCATAGGTTCATTCTCTGCACTGAATGACACAGGGGTCCTGTGGAAAATAGAATGTGATCATGTAATTAAGAGACTGTCATAACGTACATGCACAAAGGGGCTAAATGATGGTTGCACTGGCAACTGTAATTCTGCCATTTCCTAACTTTAAAGTGCTTGACTTTTTGCCCCTATTGTTCTTTTAACAGTTTTTAAATGTTCCTAAATGTTAAAAAACAAAACAAAAACACCCCAGAAAAAATAGAAATTCCATCACATGGCATCGTATTAACACCTACATGGGTTAACAGCAGGGTTGGAATCTTTAGATCTACCATATGGGCTGTGCTTGAGCTAATGGAGTAACTGGTAGCAATAGTAGTTAACACCCTCTATGCGGGCCATTGGGTTTCACAGATACGTGCTGTTGTCAGAGGAATGGTGAGGCTCAGGAATCTTGGGTTCCACTCCAGACTTTGGAGGGGAATGTGCTCTCGTGGGCACAAGCTCTTCTGCCTATTCTCCCTGAAGTGTGACCCCTTCTGCTCCAACCCATCCCAGTCACCGTATGTTACAAACACATAAAAGTGGATTTCCCTGTAAGGACAAGGCCACATGGGTAAAATGAGCACCACAGCATCTGAAAGTAACATTTCATGGTTTATGTTATATTTTATTCATAAAATAAACCAAGATGACAAGAGATGTCAAGCAGATACTTGTACACAAGCAAACATCCTGCCCTATATTGGGCTAGAGTGCTACGGGCAAGGACAGCATATGCAGCTTTTGTCATCCTCTTCCCCTTGAAAGCACACATATGGCAGGAGGTGGGCCTGGCTAATGCACCAGCCTTCTGACCACATTCCCACAGGAACATGAGGTCTGTGTGGCTTAGAGGACATGCCCAGACCCCAGGGCATAAGAGCGGCCATGCTGGACAGTGGCTAATGCCAGATGCTTACACAGAGGAACAGCTCTGACTGAGAGTAAACAGTTGGATGTAGGAGACAGTGGTTCAAAGCCCTGCTTCTAGTTATGCATAGTAGGCACTAAAACCTGGGTTTCTTGCAGCTTTGCGGTGTGCCCTAACCAGCAGGCTAGGGGTGAGGTGCTGTTTTTTCTTGTTTTAATGTCAAAAGTTCTCAGGTTTGTCCCAAGGTGGAATGGGACAAGCCTTTCCCACCCAGCCTGAATACTAGACTGGGTGTTTGCGTATAGGATTGTGCCACTCTTCCCAGTGCTTGCTGAGCACTGAAAGCATCCATTCACAAAAACTAAGCACAGATTTTAGGAGCTAATATCTGGGTGGTGGAAAGGATGTTTCCCTTAACTAATTTTCTTCCCTGGGGTGGGTAATGATTTCTCAGAGGGCAAACTGGCTAACTTGTCCTGACAGATGCTGTCATACCCATACCTACGCTTAGATTCCTTATCAACCAAGCAGATTCGTGCTTTTATAAAGCCCTTGGTTTAAACTGATGCAATCATTTTATCTGATGGATGTTCCGTGGAATAGATTGACAGTTGCTTGTTGTGCTCATTCTGACCTGTTATACTCTGATTGATTAATCAAAAACAGATTTACTATGTGCTTTAGTCAATCAGAAACCAGAGTACATGTAACAGAACGGTTATCTGAGAATTATACATGGTATTTTTATAAATAAACTGCTTTATATTTTTTATGATTTAATAATGAGGAGATATCAAAGGCTTTGGCTGGCACATTTGGCATTGCATACAATATATTCTGTAGGATTTCCAGCTTTATTTTAGAGAGTATATTACAGGGAAGAGTTTATTATGACATGCTGTCAGCAGACATCAAAATGGGATGGCTTAGTGCAGTTCATCAAGCTGGTGCTTTTCCCTGGGAGTTTCAGGTTGTGGTCTGGAATCTATTTATTTTTAAATTAAATTAAACCTTTATCCTTTATGTATAAAGGATACATAACATACATACTGTTTCAGAGTAGCAGCCGTGTTAGTCTGTATCCGCAAAAAGCAAAGGAGTACTTGTGGCACCTTAGAGACTAACAGATTTACTCAAATAATGCTCAGATAAATCTGTTAGTCTCTAAGGTGCCACAAGTACTCCTTATCTTCTTTCCTGTAAGAACTGGGTGAAATTTTTTGAAGGAAGAGTTTATTTGCCAAAAAATGCAGTTTTGGGTCAATCAAAACTATTTGTGAATTGGATACGAATTTGCTGACTGGTTTCAGCCCCCCCAAAAAACTGGGGAGGAGGGGCACTAAATTCACAGAGGCAGTGAAGGCAGCAGTGGTGGTGGCCCTGTATAGTCTTGTGGCTAAAGTACTCACATGAAATGTAGAAGACCTCTGTTCAAGTCCTTATTCAGAGCAGGGATTTGAACTTGAGTCTCTTATGTTACAGGTCAGGACCCTAAATGGAATTATAGAGCATTCTGGGGTGAGGCTCTCCCAATTTTTCTTGTTGAAGATGATCTCCTTTGTATAACCAATTATTGATTGGAACAGGGACAATAACCTGAGTTTCTCAAGTGAGTGCCCTAAGTGTTGGACTAGCATGGCTCACTCTCACTGCCCCCAAAGAAGTCTGATCTAAAGAAGTCTGATCTGTACAACACAGGCCTCATTCACCCAGTAATTCCTGCATCAAGCTCACAACTTTTTGTTGAGCTAGAGCATATCTTTTAATCTAAAACAGAAGATGGTAGAATGAGTTTCATAGTTCATACCTATACTATTTCAGAGCCAGGAATGCTTATTTTTTTAAAGATGTTGAAAAAATGATCCAAAAACATTGAGTCACAAGTGCAGCATTAACATCACCCCCTCTCCTCCGCCCCAAAAAATGCTGAAAGGTATTTTTGCTTCGGACGTGTCTTGAGATATTGCACAAACAGAAGCCAAATAACTAGGTTAAAATTGAACCTCACATTACCAAAGCAGAGAGCTAATATAATGTAGAACGTAAAATAGATAAAGTTTTACCAGACAGTATCTATATTAAAGAATCATGTGTATATATTGAACCTAAGATACCAGCTGTTGACTTTATGGAGAAACGCATGCATCCGTGTGTGTAAGTAACTTCCCTTACCAATAATGACTTGGAACTCAACTTCTCTAGAGGATTCAGGACCTTAAATTTAATCTTAGCTGATTTACAGGTAGTTTATTGACAGGGAGTTATGAGAAAAGTGAAGAGAGATTTCTACTGAAGGCAAGATGAATAGGTGCATAAAAGTTGAGTGGGGAGGGATGCAGATAGGCAGGGTGTTGCACTGTGTTTCCTGGATGATCTGTGCAATCAAAAAAGGGATGTAAAAGAAATGGAGGATACCTAACAAAAAACAAAATCTATTGCAAGTTAGTATACAAAAGTAGCGATGGTGGACATGAAAACTCACATATCACTTATTAGATGCTGTAAGGAGGTTTGATTAAATTGCCCAACAAATACTACATGACCATCGAGAGAGCTGGTCCGATAAATAAAAACATTATTTGTGTTAGACTCCTGAACATGCACCTCCCCCCACATTCATTGAGTAAATTGTAGTAACTTAACTGGTTCTAATACATAGTAATCAATCAGACAGATCAAAATAAAGTTGTCAGCATGTTAACTTTTGTTGGGTTTAGTATCTTCTTACAGCAGTCCCCAATTTTTAAAAAAACTTCCTTTTAGTACACCAATAACAACTCTGTAGAACAAATGGAATAGGTCCGTGCTTTGCTCAGCCTGGGTAGCCCTTTGGAACTAGGAAATCTCTGGAGAGGGATTGCTCTGCACTGTGGATTACTGTATGCTTGTGTTTCCACCAGTGACGGATTAGCCACTGGGCCAACGAGGCCGTGCCCACGGGACCTGGCCAATTGGGGAGTCCTGGAAAAATGGGCTCCCCTATGGCCCGACTTGCTCTGCCCACCCGGCGCTCCTTCCAGGGGACAGGAGGAAGCCCCTGAGCCCCAACCCCGCTCCCCAGCTGGAGCGTTGAGTGAGCGGGGCAAGCCCCCGCTCCCGGACCCCATTTTCCCAGCAGAAGTGCAGGGAGTGAGCAGGGGGGATTAGGGGTGGAAGGTGTGAGGAGGGGTTCCCACTTGCTGTGGTCCAGGAGCCCCACAAAACCCTAATCGACCCTTGGCTTCCACCAGCAAAAACATTCAACAGTATGATATACAAAAGGGAGTCCATAGTGGGGAGATTTAAAACTTTGTGGAAAATATTTTTGGTTTATTTAAAAAAAATAACCAAGGATTATGGAAACCTCTGATGCTACCATAGTCATAAGCAAATATTTGAGAGGATTGGGATTTGGTATTTTGCAAGGAAGACACAAAAATCCACATCTGTCAGACTGATTTAGTTATTTCTGTATTCATTTATTGCCTTTTCCTACAGACACCAGTAGAAATCCTGCTGCTTTGATCAGTGCCTTGGTAAAGGCTGCAAGGCTTTAACCCTTGGAGCTTGCCTTTGATCAGCTCTGCTGTTTGAAGTCTTAGCATGGTTAATCTCTCTCTGGTGCTACGGGGTGGAGCTGAGCTGAGCTAAGCGGGGAGACTTGGTATAATGAGTCACTTGCTATGTGAACTGTTCAATCACTAGCCATCTTGAAATAAAAGGTAGAGCTGAACCTAAAAGAAAAACTTCTTACAGAGGCAGCTAACTGGAGAGTTTTGGAAGGAGTTTAGAGAGGGCGTGATTTTCTTCCCAGGTTTGAGTAAGAAAGCAGCTTGCGATCAAGGAGTTGTGGGGAGAGACAATGTCACAGAGAAGGCTTGGCAGTTCATAACCAGCAGAGGTAAGAGGTCACAGCCTAAGTTCCCTCTAAGCTGCACGACTGTGCAGCAGCCTATTAAGCACTGCGCAGGAGCTCAGGGCTGCGGCAGGGAGAGATGCCTCTCACACAGCTCCCGACCTGCTGCAGCGGGGAGAGATGCTCCACCCCCAACCCCAACCTAGCCCAGTCCCGGACCTGCCATGGCTGGGGGAGAGGCACCCCTCCCATGGCCCCAACCCAGCCCAGCCCCAGACCTGCCTCAGCTGGGGGAGAGCCGCTTCTGCCCCAGCCCAGCCTGGAAAGAGGTGCCCTTCCCCTGGCCCCAGCCCAGCCCAGCCCCAGAGCTTCTGTGGTGGGGAGAGGCACCTCTCCCCTGTCCAGCCAAGTTGCTGCAGTGGGGAGAGAGAGATGGGGAGAGTCCTCTCTCCCCACCATAGTCTCAGGGCAGCCTGCACCCCAAACCCCTCATCCCTGCCCCCCCAAGCCCGCCCCCTCAGCCAGAGCCTGCCTCCCCACTCCAACCCTCTGCCTCAGTCCTGAGCCCCTCATCCCACACCCCACCGCAGAGCCCATACCCCCAGACAGAGCCCTCACCCCCTGCACCCCAACCCTCTGCCCTTGCCCTGAGCCCTGTCCCACACTCCAAACCCCGAGGCCCCATACCCACCACATGAATTTTGTTATGTACACCAATATGGAAGTTATGTGTCACACATCAACTCCATATTGGTGTACATAACAAAATGCATTGCGCATATGCATGGGAAAAATTAGAGGGAACACTGGTCACAGCAGCATTCTACTTGGCTGGAGATAGATGAGAATGGGCACGCTGTGGTCACCTGAGAGAAGAGAACCAGGAGGAGTTCCACACAGCTAGAAGTTTCCAATTGATACCAGGTCCTCAAAGCATAAACTGTGGAAGATAACTCTCAAGATCCAGGGATCCAAGGAACTAGAGAGATGTATGAGACACACTTGTGGATGGCAGCTCGGCCCACCCTGTAAGAAAATCAAACTTGTCCACAAAGAGTTCTCTGTATATCCCAGGAACTGTCCAATCCTTTTTGGGGGTTCGATACTCGAAAGGATCAAAAGAATGTTCTGCAAGGGACAGATGGAGAACATGATGATATGCTACCTTCTCAGAGCCAAGACATGAGAAATCATTCTAAGTTTGGATAGACTTTTGAAGTTATCAGGGGAGGATCCATTGGTGATAGTTCATATAGGTATTAATGACACTGTGTCATGGGATATCTCACATATAGCAGATGACTTCAGGGAATTTGGATGCATGCTGAAGAAGAATGTTCATGTGATCTTCTCTGAGATCCTTCCTGTCCCATGAGCAAAGGAAGACAGCAGGCAGATAAAGTGGAAGTGGCTAGATAAATCATGTAAGATGAAGGGTTTTAGTTTTGTGGAACAATGGTCCACCTTCTACGGGGAGAGGGAGCTTTGGTTCCCCTTCTACTGAAATAGAGGCCCTCCAATCTCCTCAGGGACAGGCTGGCTAGAGTAGTCAAGGCGGCATTAAACTAATAACAAAAGGGAGGGTAAAAAAGGAAGGATATGAGCACTCAATGAGCACAAAGTCGAAATGCTGAAAACAAAATTAATCAAGGAATCAAAGGACATGTAGAGAATACATTCTTTAATTACCTACACACCAATGGTAGGAGCCTGGGTAACAAACAAGAGGAACTGGAATTACTTATTTATGAGCATATATTTGATCTAGCTCGTATTATTGAAACCTGGTGGAATAAGTCACATGATTGGAATGTTATAATTAATGGTTATAACCTATTTAGGAGGATTGAGTGGGCAAAATGGGGAGGGGAGAGCACTCTGTGTCAAAAATGGCATTACCTGTACTTCTATCACAGATAACTCAGAAGAAAATGATCTTGAATGATTACAGATCAATGTCCCAGAAAGATAAAGAACAAGATGGAATATTAGTTTAATACAGACTGCCAAATCACACTGGGGAACAGGATGACCGGCTCCTTACGCACCTATCTATAATGTGTAGGGAAAAAAGCTGCATAATCATGGGGAAATTTCAATTTAAGTGATGTATGCTATAGGTCTCAGGCTGCCAGTACTAAACCACTCCCATTGGAATTTCTAAATATTATAGATGACAATTTCTTAACTCAAAAAGTATTGCATCCAACATGGGGCAATTCTATATTAGACCTCATCTTGGCAGATGAAGAGAAACTGATCACAGAACTAAAAATTAATGGTAACTTAGGAAGAAGTGATCACATTTGTAATGTGCAAATAAAATAAAGTCCAGATCAATGATATATATACTTGGTGCTTTAAAAGGTCCATTTTCACAAAGCTGAAAACAATTAAGCCAAATCAACTGGGAGGAAAAATTTAATCAGAAAAATATGAATGATAATTGGGAATTATTTAAGAACACTTTATTAGAAGCCCCAAAAGCCACAATCAAGGAGGAATTCTGATTGGTTTAAAAAAATGACATGTTTTAAAGGAGAAGTAAAGGCAGCTATAAAAATAATATATAACAAATGGAAGAAGAGGAAAGTTGATAATAATTAGGATAAATCAGAAGCTAGGAATGGTCAAAAATTGATAAGAGAAGTAAAGGGACACAAGGAGAAATCTATGTCTAGCAGAGTTAAGAACAATAAAAGGAGTTTTTTAAATATATTAGGAATGAAAAGAATCCTAACAATGTTGTTGGTCCATTACTAAATGCAAATGATAGAATTATAAATAACAATGCAGAAAAGGCAGAAGTGTTCAATAAATAATTCTGTTCTGTTTCTGGGGCAAAAACAAATAACACTCTTTCCATTCCACTAGTATCTCAGGAGATTGTTAAACAGCACTTACTAACATCAGACATTTTTAAATCCTCAGGTCCAGATAACTTGCATCCTAAAGTTTTAAACGAGCTGGATGAGAGCTCACTGGAGCATTAATGTTGATTTTCAATAAGTCTTAGAACACCAGGGAAGTTCCAGAAGATTGGAAGAGAGCTAATTTTGTGCCAATAGTTGAAAAGGGTAAATAGGATACCTTATTATATATTATTATAATTATAGGGCTGTTTGTCTGACATTAACCCCGACATGATAATGGAGCAGCTGATATGGGATTCAATTAATAAAGAATTAAAGGAGGATGTTGTCAGATGGCCACCGGTGTGGTGACCTGTTCTTGCTCGATGTTGATATCAGTCAGCTGCGTGCGTGTGTTCCTTCTGTGTGCTGCCCCAGCTCTGTGCAGATAGCTAACACAGCAGACCCCGAAAAAACCCCCAATGACCACAGACTCTAGTAAGGTATGAAGGCACGTCGGCCAGGTTTATTGTCAAACGAAGCACAGTAATAGTTCCCTATATACTCTACCATGTAGAGTAGGGCATACTACGAATTTGTGCTCCCTGGCAAAGGACACAGCTCAGACAGTGGCAGGACTTTCCACTGCCCCCTAGGCCGGACAAAGACATCCACTCAGGGATGCATTCTTATACACAGGTACAAACAATACAATTAATATAATATAATTAATGCCAGTCAACATGGGTGTATAGAAAATAGATTCTGTCAAAATAAATTTATATTTTTTTATGAGATTACAAATTTGGTTGATAAAGGTAATAGTCAATATAATATACTTAGACTCCTATAAGGCATTTGACTTGATAACACATGATAATTTGATGAAAAAACTAGAAAAAAAATTAACATGTCGCATATTAAATGGACTAAAAGCTGGCTCACTGATAGCTTTCAAAGTGTAACAGTAAACAAGGAATCGTTGTCAAGCAGATGTTCTTTCTAGTTGGCTTCTGTGTGGCTCAGTTGATGGCCCTACACTATTTAACATCTTTATCAGTGACCTGGAAGAAAACATAAAACTATCACTGAAAAAGTTTACAGATGACACAAGAATTGGGAGAGTGGTAAATAATGAAGAGGGTAGGTTACTAATACAGAGTAATCTTGTATTGCTTGGTAAATTGGGTACAAACAAACTATGTATTTTCAATACAGTTAACTGTAAAGATTTTATTACCAGATTTGGGGTACCCTCATTTATTAGGGTTACTCTTCTGGGGGTGGGGGTGTTCTGTAATTCTATCAATGAACTGCTTGTGTCACTTCTGTTCTCATATGGATCTCTACTTCTCCCTTCTGCAAGTTCCCTCCCAATGGAACTATCCTGCAGGACCTAGGTTCCCCAGGGCTGGGTTCTTCCAGCCCCAGAATCAGATGGACACACACACACATTAACAGAGCGCGTCTGAGGGGACCGGGTTAATCAGCATTCCCAAGCTGATCCCTTATATGTCCCTGGACTCAGTAGGCTGTGTCGAGCAGCACTGGCACCCTCATAGGCCATGAGGCACCGCACCGGAATAGAGTACACCTAAGCAGGCTGTGTCGAGCAGCACTTTCAAGCTGCCTCCCTCATATGCCCCAGGTTCAGCACGTCCCTATCCCCACTTTCATGTTACAATTGTTCTGGTAGTAACCCACTTGATGAGCAAACCCCACAGGATTTTTGGGCACTGCAGGGATCTTTAGCTTAGGTGCAAGGAGCGTTGCTGCAGAGAGAATGGGGAAGCCAAAAAAAACACCTATGAGGGGGTTCGGGGGAAGAGAGATAGAGAGAAAAGCAACCAGTTTAACCATGGAAGTTATTTATTGCCAGGTAATAACCACACAAGGGGAGCCAAACAAACAGTTATAATATTAAATCTAACTTAAATTTGATTATAAAAGTCAGGTTTAGAAAACTATAACTGATCACGTAAGTCAGGGTCAGAAGGCTATATCTAGAGAGAGAAAGAGAGAGAGAGACTGGGTTCTCACCACTCCATGAAGCTTGAGTCAATTGGGGTTCTCAGGCAGTGGTAGCTGATGGTCTGGAGTGCTGGAGACTGGCAGAGCCCCCAGCATGATCAGTCAGGAGAAGATGAAGTCCCAGTGCAACTGATGCAGATTTTGGATCCAGGCATCAGAGTACTTACTTGAGCATGGGTAGGGGTTTTTGTAGGGAAAGAACAATGGTTCAAGAGAGAACACTAGATTTGTTTGTGGGTAAACTAATGGCTCAAGGGAATATACCAAAATTGTTTTGTTCAGGCTAGACAATAGGAACTGATTATTCCTGGCTATGGGCAGTGTTCCTTAAAGGGAGCTCACAATGCAATTAAGCAGTTTCAGTATTTTGGATACCAATAAAAGTTTTAATACTAGAATTGGTCTGATAACTACTGAGCTGGGTGTGTGCAGGCATGGGTTCATTAACATCTGTAGCAGCGATTCCCCATCATGCAGTGCTTCTCTGCTTTTCTGGTGCCAGAGTTCAGTGCGGTTCTTGCCTTGGAATCTCTGTTCTCCATTCAATATGCTAATGGGGATGCCTCTCCGTCCCATCCTTGATGCAAATGAGGCTAGGGGAGTTTCCTTAATCCTGTCACCCTGGTCTGGAGGGGTTTAGATGTGTCTTCCATGGCCTTTTAATTGCTTTTTGTAAGTCTTTCTTCTGATTGGCTTTGGTTCAAGCAGAGGCTGGGGGGGAGGGGATAGGTCTTTCACGAGTCAAACAGGCTGGGTACTGTGCCCTGGTTCCCCAAGAACACAGAGCTGATAGGTAACAAGTTACACCTAGGGAAAAAGAGTGTAGGTTATACTAACAGGATGAGGGACTGTATCTTGGGAAGCAGTGACTCTGAAAATTATTTTAGTGTTGTGGTGGATAATCAGCTGAACGTGAGCTCCCTGTGCAATACTGTGGCCAAAAAGGCTGATGTGATCTTTGGATGCCTAAACGGCAGAGTCTCAAGTAGGAGTAGAGAGGTTATTTTACCTCTGCATTTGGCACTGGTGCAAATGCTGCTGTCCAGTTCTGGTGTCCACAATTCAAGGAGGATGTTGCTAAATTAAAGATGGTTTATAGAGGACGATTAAAGTATTAGAAAATGTGCCTTTATAGTGATAGACACAGAGAGCTCAATCTATTTAGCTTAACAAAAGAAAGGTTAAGGAGTGACTTGATTCTAGCCTATAAGTACAAACATGGGGAACAAATATTTAATAATGGGCTCTTCAATCGAGCAGAGATAGGTTTAACATGTTCCAATGGCTGGAAACTGAAGCTAGACAAATTCAGACTAGGAATAAGGTGTACATTTTTAACAGTGAGAATAATTAATTATTGGAACAATATACCAAAAGTTGTGGTGGATTCTCCATCACTGACAATAATTAAATCAAGATTGGATGCTTTTCTAAAAGATATGCTCAAGTAATTATTTTGGGGAAGTTCTGTGGCCTGTGCTTTACAGAAGGTTAGACTAGATGACCACAATGATCCCTTCAGTCCTTGGAATCTATGAATCTATGGAAAGGTGTTCCACATTGCTGCATTATGGATTTTCTGTCTTTAAGATGCCCTCCTTTTGCTCTGCAATTAAAAAATGACAAATGGATTAAATATGAGAGCAACTTGGTCTTGTAAATCAGAGCCTTGAAAAGAGACCTAGAGTATGTTCAAAGTGAATATCACAAAATAACCCCAATACTATATCGGCCTACTCCTTATTTAAATGGAAATTTTGCCAGCAGGTTCAGACTTCGTTTATACAATTTTTTTTATTGTGGTTTGTTTAGGTATCTTTACACATCTCTTTGGAAACCTACTGAATGTGCATTCTCTTTATAGTTTATTTAGGTGTAAAGAGAGGCAAATAATCACAATCTGTTTATGCCTGCACTTAACTAGGGGTATGTCTACACTACGGAATAAGGTCGAATTTATAGAAGTCGTTTTTTTAGAAATCGGTTTTATATATTCGAGTGTGTGTGTCCCCACAGAAAATGCTCTAAGTGCATTAAGTGCATTAACTCGGCGGAGTGCTTCCACAGTACTGAGGCTAGAGTCGACTTCCGGAGTGTTGCACTGTGGATAGCTATCCCACAGTTCCCGCAGTCTCCGCTGCTCATTGGAATTCTGGGTTGAGATCCCAATGCCTGATGGGGCTAAAACATTGTCGCGGGTGGTTCTGGGTACATATCGTCAGGCCCCCCTTCCCTCCCTCCCTCCGTGAAAGCAAGGGCAGACAATCGTTTCGCTCCTTTTTTCCTGAGTTACCTGTGCAGACGCCATACCACGGCAAGCATGGAGCCCGCTCAGGTAACCGTCACTGTATGTCTCCTGGGTGCTGGCAGACGCGGTACTGCATTGCTACACAGTAGCAGCAACCCATTGCCTTCTGACAGCAGACGGTGCAATACGACTGGTAGCCGTCCTTGTCGTGTCCGAGGTGCTCCTGGCCACGTCGGCTGGGAGCGCCTGGGCAGACATGGGCGCAGGGACGAAATTTGGAGTGACTTGACCAGGTCATTCTCTTTAGTCCTGCAGTCGGTCCTATTGAACTGTCTTATGGTGAGCAGGCAGGCGATACGGATTGCTAGCAGTCCTATTGCATCATCTTCTGCCGGGCAGACAAGAGATGAGGATGGCTAGCAGTCCTACTGCACCATCTTCTGCTGAGCAGCCATGAGATGTGGATGGCATGCAGTCCTTCTGCACCGTCTGCTGCCAGCCAAAGACGTAAAAGATAGATGGAGTGGATCAAAACAAGAAATAGACCAGATTTGTTTTGTACTCATTTGCCTCCTCCCCCGTCTAGGGGACTCATTCCTCTAGGTCACACTGCAGTCACTCATAGAGAAGGTGCAGCGAGGTAAATCTAGCCATGTATCAATCAGAGGCCAGGCTAACCTCCTTGTTCCAATAAGAACAATAACTTAGGTGCACCATTTCTTATTGGAACCCTCCGTGAAGTCCTGCCTGCAATACTCCTTGATGTAAAGCCACCCCCTTTGTTGATTTTAGCTCCCTGAAGCCAACCCTGTAAGCTGTGTTGTCAGTCGCCCCTCCCTCTGTCAGAGCAACGGCAGACAATCGTTCCGCGCCTTTTTTCGGTGCGGACGCCATACCAAGGCAAGCATGGAGGCCGCTCAGCTCACTTTGGCAATTAGGAGCACATTAAACACCACACGCATTATCCAGCAGTATATGCAGCACCAGAACCTGGCAAAGCAATACCGGGCGAGGAGGCGACGTCAGCGCGGTCATGTGAGTGATCAGGACATGGACACAGATTTCTCTGAAAGCATGGGCCCTGCCAATGCATGCTCATGGTGCTAATGGGGCAGGTTCATTCTGTGGAACGCCGATTCTGGGCTCGGGAAACAAGCACAGACTGGTGGGACCGCATAGTGTTGCAGGTCTGGGATGATTCCCAGTGGCTGCGAAACTTTTGCATGCGTAAGGGCACTTTCATGGAACTTTGTGACTTGCTTTCCCCTGCCCTGAGGCGCATGAATACCAAGATGAGAGCAGCCTTCACAGTTGAGAAGCGAGTGGCAATAGCCCTGTGGAAGCTTGCAACGCCCGACAGCTACCGGTCAGTTGGGAATCAATTTGGAGTGGGCAAATCTACTGTGGGGGCTGCTGTGATGCAAGTAGCCCACGCAATCAAAGATCTGCTGATATCAAGGGTAGTGACCCTGGGAAATGTGCAGGTCATAGTGGATGGCTTTGCTGCAATGGGATTCCCTAACTGTGGTGGGGCCATAGATGGAACCCATATCCTTATCTTGGCACCGGAGCACCAAGCCGCTGAGTACATAAACCGCAAGGGGTACTTTACAATGGTGCTGGAAGCTCTGGTGGATCACAAGGGACGTTTCACCAACATCAATGTGGGATGGCCAGGAAAGGTACATGACGCTCGCATCTTCAGGACATCTGGTCTGTTTCAAAAGCTGCAGGAAGGGACTTTATTCCCAGACCAGAAAATAACTGTTTGGGATTTTGAAATGCCTATAGTTATCCTTGGGGACCCAGCCTACCCCTTAATGCCATGGCTCATGAAGCCATACACAGGCAGCCTGGACAGTAGTCAGGAGCTGTTCAACTACAGGCTGAGCAAGTGCAGAATGGTGGTAGAATGTGCATTTGGACGTTTAAAGGCGCGCTGGCGCAGTTTACTGACTCGCTTAGACCTCAGCGAAACCAATATTCCCACTGTTATTACTGCTTGCTGTGTGCTCCACAATATCTGTGAGAGTAAGGGGGAGACATTTATGGCGGGGTGGGAGGTTGAGACAAATCGCCTGGCTGCTGGTTACGCGCAGCCAGACAACAGGGTGGTTAGAAAAGCACAGGAGGGCGCGGTACGCATCAGAGAAGCTTTGAAAACCAGTTTCATGACTGGCCAGGCTACGGTGTGAAAGTTCTGTTTGTTTCTCCTTGATGAAATCCCCCGCCCCTTTGTTCACTCTACTTCCCTGTAAGCTAACCACCCTCCCCTCCTCCCTTCGATCACCGCTTGCAGAGGCAATAAAGTCATTGTTGCTTCACATTCATGCATTCTTTATTCATTCATCACACAAATAGGGGGATGACTACCAACGTAGCCCAGGAGGGGTGGTGGAGGAGGGAAGGAAAATGCCACACAGCACTTTAAAAATTTACAACTTTAACATTTATTGAATGCCAGCCTTCTTTTTTTTTGGGCAATCCTATGTGGCGAAGTGGCTGGTTGGCTGGTGGCCCCCCCACCGCGTTCTTGGGCGTCTGGGTGTGGAGGCTATGGAACTTGGGGAGGAGGGCGGTTGGTTGCACAGGGGCTGTAGTGGCAGTCTGTGCTCCAGCTGCCTTTGCTGCAGCTCAACCATACACTGGAGCATACTGGTTTGGTCCTCCAGCAGTCTCAGCATTGAATCCTGCCTCCTTTCATCACGCTGCCGCCACATTTGAGCTTCAGCCCGCCACTTACTCTCTTCAGCCCGCCACCTCTCCTCCCGGTCATTTTGTGCTTTCCTGCACTCTGACATTATTTGCCTCCACGCATTCATCTGTGCTATGTCAGTGTGGGAGGACAGCATGAGCTCGGAGAACATTTCATCTCAAATACGTTTTTTTTTCTTTCTACTCTTCACTAGCCTCTGGGAAGGAGAAGATTCTGTGATCATTGAAACACATGCAGCTGGTGGAGAAAAAAAAAGGGACAGCGGTATTTAAAAAGACACATTTTATAAAACAGTGGCTACACTCTTTCAGGGTAAACCTTGCTGTTAACATTACATACATATCATATGTGCTTTCGTTACAAGGTCGCATTTTGCCTCCCCTCACTGCGTGGCTACCCCCTCAAACCTCCCCCCTCCCTGTGGCTAACAGCGGGGAACATTTCTGTTTAGCCACAGGCAAACAGCCCAGCAGGAATGGGCTCCTCTGAGTGTCCCCTGAAGAAAAGCACTCTATTTCAACCAGGTGACCATGAATGATATCTCACTCTCCTGAGGATAACACAGAGAGATAAAGAACGGATGTTGTTTGAACGCCAGCAAACATACACTGCAATGCTTTGTTCTACAATGATTCCCGAGTACGTGTTACTGGCCTGGAGTGGTAAAGTGTCCTACCATGAAGGACGCAATAAGGCTGCCCTCCCCAGAAACCTTTTGCAAAGGCTTTGGGAGTACATCCAGGAGAGCCGCGAATGCCAGGGCAAAGTAATCCTTTCACATGCTTGCTTTTAAACCATGTATAGTATTTTAAAAGGTACACTCACCGGAGGTCCCTTCTCCGCCTGCTGGGTCCAGGAGGCAGCTTTGGGTGGGTCCGGGGGGTACTGGCTCCAGGTCCAGGGTGAGAAACAGTTCCTGGCTGTCGGGAAAACCGGTTTCTCCACTTGCTTGCTGTGAGCTATCTACAACCTCATCATCATCATCATCTACTTCGTCCCCAAAACCTGCTTCTGTATTGCCTCCATCTCCATTGAAGGAGTCAAACAACACGGCTGGGGTAGTGGTGGCTGAAGCCCCTAAAATGGCATGCAGCTCATCATAGAAGCGGCATGTTTGGGGCTCTGACCCGGAGTGGCCATTCGCCTCTCTGGTTTTCTGGTAGACTTGCCTCAGCTCCTTCAGTTTCACGTGGCACTGCTTCGGGTCCCTGTTATGGCCTCTGTCCTTCATGTCCTGGGAGATTTTGACAAAGGTTTTGGCATTTCAAAAACTGGAACGGAGTTCTGATAGCACGGATTCCTCTCCCCATACAGCGATCAGATCCCGTACCTCCCGTTCGGTCCATGCTGGAGCTCTTTTGCGATTCTGGGACTCCATCACGGTCACCTCTGCTGATGAGCTCTGCATGGTCACCTCTGCTGATGAGCTCTGCATGGTCACCTGCAGCTTGCCACACTGGCCAAACAGGAAATGAGATTCAAAAGTTCGCGGTTCTTTTCCTGTCTACCTGGCCAGTGCATCTGAGTTGAGAGTGCTGTCCGGAGCGGTCACAATGGAGCACTCTGGGATAGCTCCCGGAGGCCAATACTGTCGAATTGTGTCTACAGTACCCCAAATTTGAGCCGGCAAGGCCGATTTAAGTGCTAATCCACTTGTCAGGGGTGGAGTAAGGAAATTGATTTTAAGAGCCCTTTAAGTTGAAATAAAGGGCTTCATCGTGTGGACGGGTGCAGGTTTACATCGATTTAAGGCTGCTAAATTCGACCTAAAGTCCTAGCGTAGACCAGAGCTAGAAGTATAGGGTCACATTCTTGTTAATTACGCACATACAACCTGTTAGCTCCATTGCAGTTACAGTGATGTAACAAAGAGGAGAACTTGGCTTGTAGCATTTTAGTGGAGAGTTAACCACTTTTAATGGACAGTTAAAATATTTTGCAAGTAATTATGTGAATATTTGCACCTTAAGCAAATGTTGTATATTAAACTTTGATTTGCAATTTGTATGCATAATTTATAAAATGACACCATTACTCTAGACTCTAGAGCCAGCTGGTGTTTTTTTGGCTCTCTTTCTCTCTCTGTGTGGGTTTTTTTTTCTTTAAGTGGTTGTAGTATCTCATTGACTGAGAAATTCTTTTTTTTATGTGTTGTTTGGACTATTGTGCTGAAGTAATTTTCTGATATATACAGGATAATTTTACACGTCACATTTTACAAAATCTTACATTCCTACTGTATGTTTGGAGGGTAGGAAAAAGCCCCTTAATTAATGTCAGGATGGTGAAAACTCCTTGTAGGGAAAATGATAAATATTTAGAGTAAAAGTATGTGACATTAAAATACATTTAAAAGGTGATCTGTAAAGGTCTTTTTAAAAAAGTGGTGGTGTGCATTTTTTAATCATCCCTGGCATCCATTAAAGAAGATTTGAAGAGGTTTTGTTAATAAAAACAACCTGTTTGTGTCTGGTCTTCTCTACGTTTGCAGGAAATAACCCCCCAGGAATCTCAGCTGTCACAGCTTTTCTTGTAGAGACCAAGTACTTGACCTTTACCAAAGGCATTCTCCAAAATGTTCGTTTGTCATTGCACCTAAATAGGTATTAACAAAAAACAAACTAGGGGCCCATTTCTCATTTATGCTAAGGCTCCTTTACACCACTCTGGCAGCGTAAAGGGAACTTAAATTGGTCATAAATTATTTACATCATCATCACATCAGGCCCTAAGAGTTCTGAACAGTCTGACTCATGTGAAGTCATGAGTTCACTAGATCTCTAGTCACTAGAGAGCTTCTGAGGCTAGACAAGACCTAAATGTCTAATGTTGAAAACAGGGAAGAACACTTCTGAGGAAAAATCCCAAACCTCTAGGCCTTTATTATATACTATAAATAGCTAAAAGTGCATAAACAATTCTCTTTCCTTCACAGGTCACATTTAATGTCCTCCAGACCTGGCTTAATGCTAAGATGTGCTCTTTCCAGTTGTCAGGCTAAAGTCAAGCCTGGTCAATACATAGATTGGAGATGTTGTTGGATGGGAAGCCTGCTTGTGGTTGAAAGAAGCAAGAAAGGTAATTCAGATTGGGGCAGATATGGTCAGAATGTTGAACAAGGTAGATTATTTTTGCAGTGATGTGTTGGATGCATTTAGGGTAGGTAAAATGCAGGGAACCCCAAGGAAGTGGTGGTCTGAATATGAGGCCTGGACAAGGATACTAAACAATGGGGATGGAGAAGAATGGGCTGGTTGTTGGAGACATCATAGAGGAAAAAGGGTAAGATTTGGCAACATGACTGATAAGGGAGAAGGAGCAAGAGAAGTAAGATAGTGGCACCAAGGCTGCGATGTGTAAATTTCAAATCACAATTAGGAAAACTTACCGTGACTCACAAATATAAAGAAAAGGCTCCTGGACTCTGCTATGTTCCTCAGTCCAAAATTACAGATTACTCATCTAATGAAAGTAACAGAACGCCACTAGCCATCACCTACAGTCCCCAACTAAACCCTCTCTAGCGCATCATCAAGGATCTACAACCTATCCTGAAGGATGATCTCTCACTCTCACAGACCTTGGGAGACAGGCCAGTCCTTGCTTACAGACAGCACTGCAACCTGAAGCGAATACTCACCAGCAACTACACACCACGCAACAAAAACACTAACCCAGGAACCAATCCTTGCAACAAACTCAATTGCCAGCTCTGTCTGCATATCTATTCAATGGACACCATCATAGGACCTAATCACATCAGCCACACCATCAGGGGCTTGTTCACCTGCACATCTACCAATGTGATATATGCCGTCATGTGCCAGCAATGCTCCTCTGCCATGTACATTGGCTAAACTTGGACAGTCTCTATGCAAAAGAATAGATGGACACAAGTCAGACATCAAGAATTATAACATTCAAAAACCAGTAGGAGAGCACTTCAATCTCCCTGGACACTCAGTAACTGACTTAAAAGTGGCAATTCTTCAACAAAAAACTTCAAAAACAGACTCCAACAAGAAACGGCAGAACTGGAATTAATTTGCAAACTGGACACCATCAAATTAGGCCTGAATAAAGACTGGGAGTGGATGGATCACTACAAAAACTAATTTCCCTCTGCTGATACTCACATTTTCTTGTCAACTGTTTGAAATGGGACACCTTGATTGCATTGGCCTCATTAGCACTACAAAAGTGATTTTTCCTTCCCTTGGTATTCACCCCTTCTTGCTGATAATATATCACTTCCACCTTAATTGAATTGGCTCATTGGCACTGACCCCCCAACTTGGTAAGGCAACTCCCATCTTTTCATATGCTGTGTATTTATACCTGCCTACTGTATTTTCCACTCCATGCATCTGATGAAGTGGGTTTTAACCCACAAAAGCTTATGCCCAAATAAATTTGTTAGTCTCTAAGGTGCCACAAGGACTCCTCGTTGTTTTTGCTGATACAAAATAACACAGTGACCACTCTGAAACCTGTCTTCTTAATGAGTTAATGATGCTTATCCAAGTAAAATACAGGGAAATTCTTCTTATTCAAAATAGCCCCAACGTGCTTTTTGTTAATTCCTGGTCTCATTCACCACTGCTCTACAGTTACGGCATTTCTAGTGAAAACCTGAAGGAACATGGCCCAAATAGAGGGGTCAGCTTTCTGAACTAAATCATACATTAGCTGGGAGAACGGGAGGAGTGTGTATGTGAGGACTGTACAGTGTTCTAGTGAACTGGCTCACAAAACACCAGGGCCATTGTCTCTGCATGCAACAGCAAGGCTGTTCAAAAACCCACAATGCCAAAATCTTCTAATGCCAAAAAATCTGTGCTTGTCATTTTCTGTGCACTTGCCACTGAAATGTTTCATTGCTTTTCTGTTCCTGCAATTATTTATCTCTACAGCAAAGTCCTCAACGTCAGTAAATAAGCTACGGCATTTTCAGTTTATTATATTATTTTTTTGGATTTTTTAAAAAAAAATTCTCTAGTTCTATGCCTTTGTCATGTAGCTGCCTTTGTATAAGTAGCTGCTCACTGCTGGAAGATTGACAGTGCAGCAGGCTTCCCTAGATCACAGATTTACCAATGGTTACTTAGTGTTTGTGCATAAAAGGACTACATATGTATTTACATTTTCATGCTTATTCTGTTATTATTGGAATGGATTTTCTGTTCCCTAGCTTGTGTAGTTGCAGTTTGCACTGGGCTGCCAGCTCTCTCAGCAGGGGAAAAATTAAATCCCTTTAGGATCTATATCCTCCTCTTTGTCAAATACAGATGTATTTTACTTTTTCTGAATTGTGTAGAACTTAGCCAACCAAAACCTGAGGTCTGGAGGAAGCTGCCACTGTCATTCACCCTGCACCACCTCTTCAATGAGAACGACTGCATGTTTCAGTGGTGGATGTTGAGGCTTAGGGCCAGATTATCAGATTGTCATGAAAGGAGCTTGTCCTGCATCCAGTGGTACTTCACATAGTGGCGCTACACAGGTTCCACTGTCAAGCAAATAGAAAAGAGGTGGATTTTCCCCTATGTGAGACTGGCTGCAATGGTTACAGCCTCATTATAGCTGGGACCAGTAGCTAGTCCCCTTCTGTGCAAGAATGGCCTAGGCTAAGGACCCCATAGATTTGTGGATCTGCTGAAATGATTTCCTGCAAGGGCCTTCCTACCTTTTAGCAGTACTCACACACCCTTTTTACTACATTTTTACACTCTACAGTAAAAAAAAAAAACAAAAAAAACAATTAAGTCCTGATCCAGCAAAGAAGTTAAGCATCTACTTAAAGTTAATTGTGCTACCTGTGTGCATAAAGTTAAGCAAATGCTTTAGTGCTTTGCTAGATCAGAACTATTCTGAGCAAAAAGTATTCAATGCTTAAATAGGAGTTTTCTACTCCATTACACATGGTTGCCTGATCGTGCATGCTCTTGCCAGAGAGTACAGTGCTGAAGAAGGGCCATCAACTATTAGGTATTATAAGAATGGCTGTTTTATCTGCTTAGTAGCTTTTTGCTCATTGTTCACTACATTCTGGTTTCTCAGTCGTCTGACATCCATGCTGCACAGAACTAACATAGACTTTGTGGAGCATTATATAGGGCCTGATCCTGCATCACTGAAAAGAAAGTGAGTTTTGCCATCGACTTCAATTGGAATTGGATCAGGCCAATATTACGCTACGGGAAATGGCATGCGTTAGTTATCTTTTCTAATATTAATTTTTGTCACGCAAACATGGGATTCGCTCACTATCAATAAGGGCATTCGTGACTGAGACAGAAAAGTTTAACCTCTGTTAATGAGCTCAACAAGTAATATAACTACAACTGAATTCTTTGCTAGCTCACAATCCTTATTCCCAATTTATTTTGTTTAAACGTTCACTTGGTGTTTGGTATTGTAATGTCTTTATGCAGGAATTAAGGAAGCAAATATATTGGGGCTGCCTGATCAAATGTAGTGTCCTATGTTTACTTTTCCCAGTTGAATCTAGATCTTCATGGGCTGTAATTTGTTTCAGACTTCATTAATGTGCCATATGATTCCAGGCAGTCAGAGGAAGCAATGTATGAATTAGAATGGACCGGGTTGTTATCTTTAATTCTGGTAATCTGACTTCATTTTTGAAGGCTGCCAACATATCCTTGAAACCAGATGTTCCTAGAACAATAATTCTGCAGCTGCGGAGGGGAAAACCACCACATTTTCAATGAATGTTGAGTCACATAAAATATGACGTACCTGGATAGTTATTTTTAGGGTATATGGGATGGAAAACTTTTGATTAATAAACCTTCACATTATACTAAAAATTAACCCATGCACTGGTGAATTATTTGTAACAGTTCCGCCATTTCAAATGTGGTTACAGTAAAATGGAATCTCTAAAAATGATATCTGTCATACTGCTAATGAGTTCCAAGTCAAATTTACGGAGGCCCAGATTTTCAAAGGTGTATAGATGTAGCTGTGTTGAGTGTGGCTGCACTTAACAGATTTATCTAGTAAATTAGATTGGCATTGCAATGCTGAATGCAGCGATGCCTAAATACTGTTAAAACGCTGCACCTGGGTTTGTAAATCTTACCAAGTTTTTCTTCTAGCTGCTGGCTCAACCCACAACCTGAAAAATCAATCTGAACCCTTTGTGCTTTAGACTTGCTCCTACAGCAGTCTGGAATGGTAATTTAGTTGGCAGTGTTGCTGCTGCATAAACACAAGAAGATCTTTCCAGCTCCATAAAAATCTTTGTAGAGTAACAACTTGTTTTGGTAAGAAAAACAACAAAATGACTTGTGAGAAATAGGGAACAAATATTTCCATCAACAAGATTATAGTCTCCCACTCTCTCTTCTGGTCATAACTACTCTTTAATACTATGGCTTCATTATGAAATGAAGCCAAGCTATGAAGGTGGACAGCAGAGATTATTGATATAATTAATAGCTCCTGTTTATTTATATCTTGAGCAAATTTATTTTTTAAGGTCAGTTAATCGTGCCCATTGCTAGTTCACATAATCATATGTTCCTATCACTTTTACCCTCTTCCACATCCTTTTTGTTGTCATCTTAATTTAGATGGTAAGATTTTGGGGCAGGACGCACTTCTTACTATATATTTGCACAGTGCCCAGTACACTAAGACATTGATCTCTATTGGGGGCCTCTGCATGCTTTTAGAATACAAATAAGAAATAATAACCAATTTATTTGATGGCCTGTGTGAAATTGGTTTAGCATCTCAGGCAAGTGGAATTGCACAATCCACATCATACAAACTGCCAACAGAGTTGGCAATCCAGTGTGGGCAAGTTTAATAGAAATACTAAGGGGGTGAATGTGAAGACTGGACTACTCTCTCATCTGCAGATATTATCCCCAAGGGGTCATGTTATTGGGCTTGCAATAAGAAGGTTTGCATTGCAGCTGTATCTATTCTGTTGTTAAGCAGAAGACCTGTTTCCAATGTCAGCAGTCAAGCACCTTTCACAAGCACTAAACTTTATTTACAAGCAAATCAGTGGCTTGAGAACAGACAGACTCAGACAAATGGCTAAGATGGATTGTCATAACAGCTGACTTGCCATACACTGTGTGAAATAAAGATGAAATGCAGTCTCCTATTTGCCATAACAGGGACTAAATTCATCAGTACATGACTTGGCTGAGTTTTACATCCAGTGGCATTGATTTCTTATTCAACACTGAGGGTTGGCTTGAATGTCTTATTTTTAAAACCTCCACAAGAGCTGAGATTTTTAGATGAAATGCATCAGTTTTAGATTCCACAGAATCATCACATAATTGGAGAGACCCAATAACTGTGGGAATTGGAGTGGGAATTTTATCATCAGCACCATGCCACTCAGTGGCTACAATGGTGTCTAAGAAAGGGGAATGAAGAAACATTGTGAAGGAGAGGAGTTTTGTTTTCTGATGACTTTTAAAATTACAATACAATATAACCTAGTGTAAAACTTCATCATGAAATTAGTTTAAGTCATGCTTTCCTTGATCTGTAGTTCATTTCTCATTCTACCTGATCAGTGCCTGAGACATGAAAATCATTCCCTAGCATTAATGGTATCAGCTGCGGGGGGGAAGTGTCCTGCAGTTATTCAGCAAGTGCTTATTACAGGGTTGACTAAATGCAGTTCTGCTATCAACTCAAGAGAGGTACTAGGGCAAACTCCTCCCTGCTGTAAATCCGCTGCAGCCAGTGGCATTACACCAGGGATGAACCTGCTTTCTAACCTCCAGGAAAACCACTGCTGTTCAGACAATGTTAGCTTACCGAAGTATAGGCATCAGTTGCATACCATGTAATGTGAACGACAAATGATTTCGCCAGGAAAGTTGTAGCTGGCCAGTGAATATCTAGTTTAACATTGATCTGATGTGTTTTGTTTTAAGCCGCTCCAGTCTTGCTTCTGTTGGGATGCACAATCCACAATGGATTGTAACATCTTGTGTACCAAAAATAACATTGAGAGATGTGGTAAAAAGTAAACCTTCCTGCATATGTTTCTCCTAACTGTGAATCTAGAAAATAATTCTGCAGTGTCTTTTGTTGTTCTAAAATTGGTGCATTTGTAGAACTGAGACCTGAAGTATAATTTAAAAAATTGTCGTTTTGCTTAGTTTTCCTCAAAGAAAAATATGTGGCCAGTGAGATGTGAAGAGATGATTCCCTAGAAGCAGTGGTCCCTGGAGTGTTAATTATTCTATGCACCAGCTCTAATATGAGCCTTTCAACAAAAACAAACAAGACTTTCAAAGCCTCCGTCTGCTCAGGGACTTCAAGCTGCCTGATGGGTTGGGCTCTGAAAGCAAATTAGCAGAGAGCAAACAGACACTTGTTTGTGGCACAATTAAAAATGATACAGCGTGTGTAAGGTGAATGCTATTAATAAATGGCATTTTGCTGCTCTGCAGTGATTGCGCTAGGGAGGTATTTTCAATTCTAAGTGTCGCCCACCTCTGTATGTGTGTGGTTGTCAAACTGCAATGGCACCCACTTGAAGTACAGAAGTGCACGGTGCTGAGAGCTGATTTTTCTGGAATTCAGCAGGTCCTTGTCTCTAGCTACAGTAGCACTGTACTACAAGGCAGATTTGGAGGGAGTGCAGAGAACAAAAATTAAGTGGTTTCAGGGACTAATCTAATAGGCAATATTAAAAGAACAAAAAGTATCTTGACCAAACAGCAGTGTGTGTGGCGGTGAGGAGGTGGGTGAACCAATAAACAACTTTCTTTTGAAGTGTGTGAACTCAAAGGAGAATGCAGAATTGTCAGGACTATGGCTTATCAATCAAAGTGGGGCGGGTTCTGGATAATTCTGGGAGGCAACCCAAAAAGTAAAGTGTGGAATTTCTCACGCTTTCAGATTATAAAGCATTTAAAACCAAATATGTTATTTATGATGTTATTCATTATTTGTCTTGTGGTAGCGCCCAGAGATCCCAATTTGATATCAAGCACCATTGTGCCAAACACTGGGTACACACACATAACAAAAGGATGGCCCCTGCCTCAAAGAACATACAGTCTAAGTAAATGATGAGACACAAACAATGGATACACCAAACAGACAGGGAAGCACAAGGTAACAGTGAGACTGTAATGGTTAGCAATTAGCATAATGTGCAGCTATCCCAGCATACCAGCTGCCTCGCCGTTGTCAAGTGTTGTGTTAAAAAGAAAAAGCAAGTCTTCTGGGAATTTAACTGGAATTTTATCAGAATAATTTTCAGTGATAAATTATGTTATATAAAGTTAGCAAATGGCACAGTAACATTGAGCACCAGAAGGCAAGCAGAGGGCCACAGAAGCCCTCATGTATTTCCCTCCCAGATACACAAAAACAAATATTCTCTCTCCTGATTTATATTTTTCAATCTTTCTTTCTCCCCCTTGCTTTATCACCTTGATTCCAAGCTTACATACCACACCGCTACAATCTACTCACTACTTTCTCTGTATAAACTCTCTCTCCTCCCTGTTTAGACCATTTGATTTATCTACCCAGTCCATCCTTTCTCCATTTCCTTTCCTCACTTTTTGTTTCATACAATCCAACTTCTGGTTCGGCCCCCCACCCCAAGCTCCAATCTCTGGCCCCCCGCCCTAGCCCTGTACAGCCCCCTCCCCCCACAATCGCTTCATCAATTCAACTCTCAGCCCCTAATTCCCCAATTCTCAATCCTTGTTCCCAAATTAATCAATTCTAGGCTCTTCCTCCCCCAGACAATTCAATTTTTGCCCCCTTTTCTAATTTAATACTTCAGTGCTCTGCCCCCCTGCCCTTCATTTCTCAGCCTCCCTTCAGTTCAGTACCATACAAAATAATCCCCCAACTCATCAGTACAATACATCATGCCCTCCTCCAAATCTCTGTAGTTTAGCTCATGTGCCAGTTCAATATAATTCCAATCCCCCACTTTCTCATTTCATTATAGTCTCCCTCCACCCTCTTCAGCCTTTCCATTCTCAGGTCCCGTCTACCAATTCTTAGACCCCTCCTCTATGCTCCACCAACTCATCAAATTTTGGTCTCCTCTCTCATGTGACAATTCATGTCTGGGAGCTTCATACCTCTGAACAGTCTTCTCCTTCATGGCTTCGTGGTTGCCCACTCTCAGCTTCTCCTAGGCTAGGTCAGATGCCATCTCAGGGCCCAGCCCTAACTTCCTGAGGTATAGGAGGATATTGTGCTAAGGAAGCTGCTTCGTTCTTGCTCCATGGCAACTGTCCTCTTTGCCCTGAGGCAGAAGGGCTAAGGAAGAGGCGAGCCCCCTGCCAGTCAGGACAGAAAGGACTTTGACAGTGCACCAACCTTCTGCCTTCTCAGCAGCAAGAAGGGTGACTGAAAAGGGTGACCGGGGAGGGAGGAAAGGAACAGTGAGTGGGAGGGGGACTCTGAGGTGCAGTGAGTGGGAAGGAGCAGGAGCATGAGAGGATGATGTGAGGGGAGGGACGGCGCAGTAAGAAGCAGGATGACAGTGGGGGAGGCAGTGTGTGGGAGGCAGGACTCCAGAGGGAGGCACTGGTCTCCGTTAATCAGTCTTTTATGCTGAGCAAATAGCTACTTTAGCCAGTATTTCTTTGCAGATCCACCACCTATGGAGAAAAAAATCAGCCCAACATAAGGGGAAGCAGATCAATAGGGCTAGGCGCCGGATGATGCTTAATATGTGCACATGGTTCACAATATGTTCTGTTTGATTGTGCCTTCTTTTCCCCATCTGCATCACACAGGACTCAAGACTGGAGTGGCTTAAAGCATTGTTTTAAAATGAAAACCGACTGACTAGCTAACGTGACACAAAAAGTAACTAACGCAGCAGAAAAAAAATCACGCAGGAAGCCGAGCAGACACTGAGTAAGCACAGCCTGCCCTGCACCTTGGGTAGGCAGCTGGAAATAAAAAGAGGTTGGGGCCTTGGACCCCTGGATGAAGGGACAGCAGGTCCCAGTGGACACTGTTAGTGATAGGGAAGGGTCCAAATTCCTGGGCCAGAAAACATGCATATCTAAGAGTAGGACCCCATCTGGACTATTCTCAAAGGAGTACCCTTAGTTTCTGACTCTCCCAGGACTCTCCTGAATGCCTGTGGCTTTCTCTGCTGCAAACCACACGAACAGTTATGGTGTGGTTGCACTATAGACGGTCCATGCTAATCCCCACATGACCAATGCATGGCCGTTATTCATAAAAAGACAAGGGAAGACTTTAATCTATGGATTATCTGGGCATTTGGCTAAAGTGATCCCAAAATACATAAAACTCTTCAGTTCCTGCTTCTGACTGGAACAATAGAGAAGGTTTTTTCCAAACCTTTTGAGGTACAAACAATCTCTGCAATGTGCTGGTTGTTCCTATCATTGTAGTAATCGCGTTGTCTCAAACACTCCACACAGAGCGCAAACGCCCGTTTCAAATAAAATATGGACCTGCTAAGTAACAAGCCTCTGAAATAAATAAGAAGCAATGTATTAGATTTATAGGCTGCTGCATGTACCCCAACGTACCATCCAGGAGTTTCTAGACATTTTCAGTCACATCATGTAGGACTGTCCTAAGGAAGGTACCTACTTCCAGGAAATAAAAGGAGACTCAATTTGCTTTTGCAATTGGGATTGATTTATTGTTACCAGTACAAATTTGGCCTTTCTTTGGGGAGGATGTGGGGAAAACTGAGAGGTGTGGTGCCAGGAGTGCCCAGCTTGTAGCCAGAGGCTGTTTACCATATTTGCTTCTCAAATTGCAAGGGTCCAAATGTAGCCCATGAGGAAAAAATAGTAGAATTGAAACCAATGTGGAATTATACCTGGGGTATCACATGATGTCTATCATCTGCTTTGCATAATTCCGCAACTCTAACAAATTTACAGTGTAAAGTGATTGCCTTTGTTTGAAGAACATTTCCAACCAGACCTGGGAGTTAAGGGCAAACCAGCTTTAGAGCTTTGCAGTTAGTGTTGACACAGCAGTCGAGACTCCAATCTACTGCCTCCTTTCTCGCATCTGGTCTCCTGAAACTATATGATGGTGAGTACAGAATGTCCCTGATCCTTTGTCAATGCATTCTCTTCAAATAGCCCCACCAGATATAATCAGTTGCCTATTTAGCAACATCCAGTGTACCAGTGTGAATACTGCTGAGTGTATAATAAGTGCCATTTTGCAATGGCTAGATGTAGTTGATTCCTCTGAAGATATGCTGCTATTTTGTAACAATCAAATGCATACTCTCAATAGATTGAATTATGGACTTGTTTTACCACAGGCTATTTCAAACCAGCACAAACAGCAAAAACCTCATTGTTGCATCCCTGTGTTTTTTGCCTAATGCCTACTTCCTGAGTGGAGGGACTAGTATAGTAGCTAAGATGTTCACTTCAGGAAAAAAAGGAAGATTGCCCTTCACAGGACATAAATAGGCCTCTGAATATTAGCAGCTTTAGATCATGCATACCCTACAACATACATGTAAAAGTGTTGCTTTATGGGGAAAATAATCTTTATAAATAATTTCTGTTGTAAATTAGAATTTCTTTAGGCTAGTGACCATTAGAAAGCACCAGCAGATGACTTGGGGCTGCAGAGAGCTGTCCTCTTAAAACATTAAATAGAAAATTGTACCTTCATGTCCATTTGCAGTGCAAGATCATGTGTGAATTGTATATACAGTGCAGCTATTAAAAAGGCAGCCTTTGGCAGTTAGTGGCTCAGTTTCTCATCTTTAAAATGAGGATAATACTTTCTTTTTCCTGCCCTAGCACATCTTGTAAGCTCTTTGGGGGCATGGACTGTCTTATTATGTATCTGTACAGTTCCTAGCACAAGGGAAACACAATAGGACATCTAGCTGCTAACATATTAAAAATAATTGCATTTTTATTGAAGTAAAATACCTTGAAAATACCTGTGTTATAGGAATCATACACTGAATTGACTGGTGGTAAAGAGTTGAGCTTCTTTCCTCTAAGAAGTCAGGAGGCAGGGGGGAAATAATGGAAAATTTCATTCCCATCAAGCAGCGAGAGGGAGGGTGTATGGGTAGAGGCAGGATGGGCTGCTTCAACCCGAGGTGATGGAGCTACTCAGCATGCATGCAACCAGAATGGGGAGAAGGACCTGCCTTGATCACTGCAGAAATCAGTGACAAGTTTGCAGCTTGAGGGAAGCTGGTGTGAAGGATTCTGTAACGTGGAGTCAGAATTTAAAAAACAATGAATTTTTGGTTGTGGGAAAAAAAGAGGTGAAGATCACTGAACGAGACAATGCTGCTTTCCTTTATTCTAGAAGAAAGGTCCACTCGAGCTTCAGGAAACACACATGCTAATCCCAAAATAAAGCACAAACATGAGTCTTGAAAAATTATTTTTAAAAATCCTTTTTAATGAAGAAATAATTCCATTCCAAAATATAGACACACAATTAAATAGTTTAATCACTTCAAAATATAACATGTCCCCAGTAGATTCCAACACACACACAAAACAATACTTAACAGCAATACAAAAAACCCATACAATAGTAGTTCTGTTACAATACCAATGAATAGTGTGAAATCTTCAGTGTTTCTACATCTGTCTCAAGTGGTGTCAAGTACAGTAGTTTAAAAATGTCTTACAGTTGTTAGCCTCAAGATGTAACTCTTCATACATTTTTGGTTCAAAGATAAAAATGCCCTCTCTCTTCAGGACACAGTGGAGTGCTTGTTGTTCATGGCTCCTTCTATTGAATTGAACCAATATGATTGCAGCAACCTGAGGTTGCAATATTTACAAGGTCTATCTACAATAATTCCAAGAACTAATAAGGATGGGAGAAGATGACTAAAAGAAAAGGCAGACACCTGTGCTAAATAATGATTTAACAATTTGGCTCATGCATATAAGAAAATACATATATCACAACAAAGGCCACACACCTTATTATGCAGGTTAGTTAACATTACTACTTACAGATAACCTATTCTCCTCCTCAACTTTCAACATTCAAGAACCCTATTTATCTTCATGTCCCTGTGTCCTGATTGCAAACTACTGAGTAGTCCTTCCCTCCAGTGGTAGTCAACCACTCAGGGAGTTCTGACTGCTGTGGTTGGCCATTTGTAGTTAGAAAAGGCCAGTACTGGGGACCATTTCTGTAACTTTGTTTAATGACCATAAGCCACAACCAAAATAATATCAGACAAACAGTCAAAGACCAGCTGTGCTAAAATGTAGCCAGCTTTACCACTGGGGGGGGAAAAAAAAGCTTAAATTTAAAAAGTGCTTCATCTCAGAGCTCTAAAGTAGAAGAGGTCACCTAGAACTCTGTTTGGGATTGCCTTGCTAACACCAGCCTGAGAGAAAGCTGGTTAGCTTGTCAACATTTTTCATTATATTAATCCTGGAGCCCTGGCAATGGATTTATACGATTGCACTTACTTTCAGCATGATGATGTGTATACAGACAGGAGAGTTATGTAAGGTAGTTATTAATCCAGATGCCATTCAACGTAACATAGGTTGTTGAATCAGTCAGCCATGGCATGTAGTTGTGTGCTAGCTCGCTTTGTTTGTGCTCAGGAAATGCTTGACTAGAATCCTGAGCTGACAGCATTGGCTGTAACTTCACTGTAGTAGTTTTCAGTGTTGAGTGCTAGGCACTAGTGGAAGGCTCACCCATTCCTGAGAAGAGGCTGTAGGAGACATATGCCATCATAGGTATGGTGCCTACCTTTTCAGGCTGGCCTATACCACAGGAGCAAAGACCAGTGATTGGGAGGAATGGGGGGGAGCCTACATGAAGATAGCTGGTTGCAGGAGTGTCAATTTGGGTATCTGAGTCCAGGCTCAGATATACAAGGAGATGTGGGCAAAAGGTCTGTATAAGCAATAATACTGTATGAAAGTAAAAAAAAAACAGCAGTAACTTTCATACAGATATACATTACCAAACACTCAATCTCAATGAAACAGCCATGAGACTAAAGATTGCGTACAGACATACAGCGAGAGAGTTTATTGGGACAAGCTATGGAGCAATCCAGGACACATCCTAAAATGTTACCATGAAAGAAAGGTTATACAGACATGCTTTAACCTGTTTTACATCAGTACCTCATCACTCACTGCAGGCAGACTGTGCCAGGTGTGGCTACCTGTATGCAAACCTAGAATTTTCAGGACTGCTAAACAGTGTCACTTCATTCCTAAGGAATATTCTGGGTGAGATATTACCAGCTATTTCACTTCAAACTCTGGTCAAAACTACATGTAGGATAATAGAAAGGGCAAGACAAGCACTGTACAACTAACATTTTCAATTTGTTATCCTGCATGATCGACAAGGCCCACTTTCTCTCATAGTTCTCCCCTGGGTAAGATAAAAAGTTAAGAGTTACCAGCAGAGACAATACTCTAGTTCTGTAACCCTATGCCTGTTCTTTCAAAAACAACAACTCTGTTCTCCTTGTGCATTTCACTGATTGCTAAGTCTCCATTCAGCTCTGAGAGTCTCACTACACATTTCCAAGAACGCATGCAGAACATCTGGTGGCTGGCTAAGGCAATACATATTTGGAAATGAAAGGAAACAGTTGCAAGCGCACTTTAAGCCTATATATTTAAAGCTGAAGGCCTCAAAAATAACATGATGGGAAGGGGAAAAAATGGAAGGAGCCGATTTGTTGAACACATGTTTACTAAAGCTAAAACATCAATGAAACAATACCATGGAAGATTATACATAACTTCAGTCAGTTTAGGGATCTTATGGCACCTGTGGTTTATAAACAGCTTTAGTAACGAGTATTTCAAAACATAGTTCACAGTTTTAAGAAGATCTGTGCTGATTTAAAAACTAGATTCTATATAATTTGAATGTTGCCTTTTGTATATGATATCTATTTGGAAAAAAATATTTACACTAACTTCTATGGCTGATTTGTTAGATTATTTTGAAAGAAAACATTCCTAAGTTACATGTTAGCCCTAAATTAAAGGGTTTTTTTAGTGCATTTTGTACAAGTCTTTTATGTAAAAGACTTTTAAACAAATTGCAAACATAGTCTGGTACTTTGCTTTGGGCTACTAAATATATACACTCAGGAGTATAATCATTCAGTGTTAAATGCATATTTGTAGCTTTTTATTTCTTCCGTGAAAGAAAAATGTACAGTGTATAGTAAATTGTTCTCCTAAAATCTCCAAGTATTCAGAAATCAAATTGCAATCTATAAACAGTATTAATATTGTCATTGTAAACTGAAAAGGTTCAACATAGTGTGCAAAGGGTTTACATGTTTTGTTGATACTGCTATTATTTGTAACAGCAGCACACATTTCAGCCTGCTTTCTTCATCGGTAATGAGCCATGTTACAGAAGATGTAGCTAATGTAAGTTAGCTTTAAACAAAAGTCTTTTTCTCAAAACACACACCTACAAACTACAACTCTTAGAACAAAAGCACTGTGCTACAGTCCTCGGAACTTAGTTAGTCATTTGATTTTTTTGTCAAGAGATGCTGCACTTGTTGGTTCCATTCTTCTGTGAAGCTTGCAGCCAGGTTTTCTTCGTCATCAGTTCGAATGCAGCTCTCCTCATCGTCAGTTCTCACATAGCTTTCGTTGTCTGTCTGACTGCAGCTTGCCTGCTAAACAACGTTTAGGAGAACTTTTAGAAGGAAAAGTTGTCTTAAAACACATACACGCAAACATTTCAAACAAAATCCGCACCTGTTGCACTATCAAGAAAACAAAAAGTCACGCAATTCTCTTGGTTACAACTTAGGTATTAAAGGTGAAACCCACTACACCTATGGAAACCAACTATTCAAGCTCTATGCAGGTGAAATTACATAGGAGTGGGAATCCACTCCCACAAAACAGGGACAGAATTTAGGACTGCTCTGCACTCTTCCAGCTCTGGTGGGTACAAGTAGTGGCCTGAAACCTTCTATGCTATTTATACAGGGTACTGGGGCAACTGGAATTGCATAAACACAGATCTCTTGATGCTCCCATTTCCTACTCCAAGGTGTAGCCCTCCATGCTGGCTGGGCTGGTGTGGATAATTTCCACTATGCGCAGGAGGTGCAGATCCTCATGTGCAGCCAATCGCCTAGCAGCACCTCCCCTGACAGCCCCCGCATGGGAATTTAAGCAGGGTGGAGAACCTTGCACTGGACCTACATACTCAGGTGAATTTCACCTTATGGGTGTAAAAGTTGATCTGCAAAGAATGTAACTAGCTCAAAAACAATGCTGGATTGTACCTCTCTTAAACAGGATGCTCCTCTTTGATGAATGCTTTCATATCCTGCACAATCAATGGCGTCCTGTGTTTCCAGAATTGGACGCTTCCAAGTTTTATTCAGTAATGGAAAACTTTTGATGTTCCAAGGCGTGTCTGAGGAACTAGTTTTGGGCAATACAGGGAACACGTTCTTTTGATATATTCCTCCTGGGGAACATAGTTCTCTCCTCCTCTTTATACCTCCCCACTTCAAAGTTAAAGGGACTATGGTTTATCTTATCCTCTTTCCCTGAACTATTTAGAACAGTCAAACTACCTAGAGTACTGCTGATGGTAACATATAGGACAGCATTCTATTATATCGGGCTAAAACTTCGTTCGACATGTTCAGAGCTCATATGCACATTGTTTTTGTGAACAATGGCTAACTTAAGTCTGGTGAACTGACAAAGTTTGGGTAGAATTAGAGTTTTTCTTCCCTTTCCCAAAGTTATCTAAGCCCTGGTCTACACTAGGAGTTGAGGTCGAATTTAGCAGCGTTAAATCGATTTAACCCTGCACCCGTCCACACGACGAAGCCCTTTTTTTCGATTTAAAGGGCTCTTAAAATCGATTTCCTTACTCCACTCCCGACAAGGGGATTAGCGCATAAATTGGCCTTGCCAGGTCGAATTTGGGGTACTGTGGATGCAATTAGACAGTATTGGCCTCCAGGAGCTATCCCAGAGTGCTCTATTGTGACCGCTCTGGACAGCACTCTCAACTCAGATGCACTGGCCAGGTAGACAGGAAAAGGCCCGCAAACTTTTGAATTTCAATTTCCTGTTTGCATGGTCACCTGCAGCTTGCTACGCTGGCCAGAGCTCATCAGCAGAGGTGACCATGCAGAGCTCATCAGCAGAAGTGACCATGATGGAGTCCCAGAATCGCAAAAGAGCTCCAGCATGGACCGAACGGGAGGTACGAGATCTGATCGCTATATGGGGAGAGGAATTCGTGTTATCAGAACTCCGTTCCAGTTTTCGAAATGCCAAAACATTTGTCAAAATCTCCCAGGGCATGAAGGACATAGGCCATAACAGGGACCCGAAGCAATGCCACGTGAAACTTAAGGAGCTGAGGCAAGCCTACCAAAAAACCAGAGAGGCAAACAGCCACTCCGGGTCAGAGCCCCAAACATGCCGCTTCTATGGGATAGTGCTTGGGGTGTCCTATAGACTGCCAGGATCTAAATTGGATATGGATAGAGCCCTTTTTAATGTTTTTAATAAAGTAAATACTAATGGAAACTGTGTGATCATGGGAGACTTTAACTTCCCAGATATAGACTGGAGGACGAGTGCTAGTAATAATAATAGGGCTCAGATTTTCCTAGATGCGATAGCTGATGGATTTCTTCATCAAGTAGTTGCTGAACCGACTAGAGGGGATGCCATTTTAGATTTGGTTTTGGTGAGTAGTGAGGACCTCATAGAAGAAATGGTTGTAGGGGATAATCTTGGCTCAAGTGATCATGAGCTAATTCAGTTCAAACTGAACGGAAGGATTAACAAAAATAAATCTGCAACTAGGGTTTTTGACTTCAAAAGGGCTGACTTTCAAAAACTAAGGAAATTAGTTAGGGAAGTGGATTGGACTGAAGAATTTATGGATCTAAAGGTAGAGGAGGCCTGGGATTATTTTAAATCAAAGCTGCAGAAGCTATCAGAAGCCTGCATCCCAAGAAAGGGGAAAAAATTCATAGGCAGGAGTTGTAGACCAAGCTGGATGAGCAAGCATCTCAGAGAGGTGATTAAGAAAAAGCAGAAAGCAAAGAGGGAGTGGAAGAAGGGAGGGATCAGCAAGGAAAGCTACCTTATTGAGGTCAGAACATGTAGGGATAAAGTGAGACAGGCTAAAAGTCATGTAGAGTTGGACCTTGCAAAGGGAATTAAAACCAATAGTAAAAGGTTCTATAGTTATATAAATAAGAAAAAAACAAAGAAAGAAGAAGTGGGACCACTAAAGGATGGCGTGGAGGTTAAGGATAATCTAGGCATGGCCCAGTATCTAAACAAATACTTTGCCTCAGTCTTTTATAAGACTAAAGAGGATCTTAGGGATTATGGCAGCATGACAAATGGGAATGAGGATATGGAGGTAGACATTACCATATTTGAGGTAGAAGTGAAACTCAAACAGCTTAATGGGACTAAATTGGGGGGCCCAGATAATCTTCATCCAAGAATATTAAATGAATTGGCACATGAAATTGCAAGCCCATTAGCAAGAATTTTTAATGAATCTGTAAACTCAGGGGTTGTACCGTGTGATTAGAGAATTGCTAACATAGTTCCTATTTTTAAGAAAGGAAAAAAGGTGATCCGGGTAACTACAGGCCTCTTAGTTTGACATCTGTAGTATGCAAGGTTTTGGAAAAAATTTTGAAGGAGAAGGTAGTTAAGGACATTGAAGTCAATGGTAAATGGGACAAAATACAACATGGTTTTACAAAAGGTAGATCGTGCCAAACCAACCTAATCTCCTTCTTTGAAAAAGTAACAGATTTTTTAGACAAAGGAAACGCAGTGGATCTAATTTACCTAGATTTTAGTAAGGCATTTGATACCGTGCCACATGGGGAATTATTAGTTATATTGGATAAGATGGGGATCAATAGGAAAATTGAAAGGTGGATAAGGAATTGGTTAAAGGGGAGACTACAACGGGTCCTACTGAAAGGTGAACTGTCAGGCTGGAGGGAGGTTACCAGTTGAGTTCCTCAAGGATCGGTTTTGGGACCAATTTTATTTAATCTTTTTATTACTGACCTCGGCATAAAAAGTGGGAGTGTGCTAATAAAGTTTGCGGATGATACAAAGCTGGGAGATATTGCCAATTTAGAGAAGGACACGGATATCCTACAGGAGGATCTGGATGACCTTGTAAACTGGAGTAATAGTAATAGGATGAAATTTAATCGTGAGAAGTGTAAGGTCATGCATTTAGGGATTAATAACAAGAATTTTAGTTATAAGCTAGGGACGCATCAATTAGAAGTAACGGAGGAGGAAAAGGACCTTGGAGTATTGGTTGATCATAGGAGGACTATGAGCCGCCAATGTGATACGGCCGTGAAAAAAGCTAATGTGGTCTTGGGATGCATCAGGAGAGGTATTTCCAGTAGGGATAAGGAGGTTTTAGTACCGTTATACGAGGCACTGGTGAGACCTCACCTGGAATACTGTGTGCAGTTCTGGTCTCCCATGTTTAAGAAGGATGAATTCAAACTGGAACAGGTACAGAGAAGGGCTACTAGGATGATCCGAGGAATGGAAAACTTGTCTTATGAAAGGAGATCCAAGGAGCTTGGCTTCTTTAGCCTAACTAAAAGAAGGTTGAGGGGAGATATGGTTGCTCTCTATAAATATATCAGAGGGATAAATACCGGAGAGGGAGAGGAATTATTTAAGCTCAGTACCAATGTGGACACAAGAACAAATGGATATAAACTGGCCACCAGGAAATTTAGACTAGAAATTAGACGAAGGTTTCTAACCATCAGAGTTAAGTTTTGGAATAGCCTTCCAAGGGAAGCAGTGGGGGGCAAAAGATATATCTGGTTTTAAGATTGAACTCGATAAGTTTATGGAGGAGATGGTGTGATGGGATAAGATGGTTTTGGTAATTAAATATTAATGGTAAATAGGCCCAATGGTCTGTGATGGGATATTAGATGGGGTGGGATCCGAGTTACCCAGGAAAGAATTTTCTGTAGTATCTGGCTGATGAATCTTGCCCATATGCTCAGGGTTTAGCTGATCACCATATTTGGAGTCGGGAAGGAATTTTCCTCCAGGGCAGATTGGAAGAGGCCCTGGAGGTTTTTCGCCTTCCTCTGTAGCATTGGGCATGGGTCACTTGCTGGAGGATTCTCTGCTCCTTGAAGTCTTTAAACTACAATTTGAGGACTTCAATAACACAGATATAGGTGTGAGGTTTTTTGCAGGAGTGGTGGGTGAAATTCTGTGGCCTGTGTTGTGCAGGAGGTCAGAGTAGATGATCATAATGGTCCCTTCTGACCTAAATATCTATCTATGATGAGCTGCATGCCATTTTAGGGGCTTCAGCCACCACTACCCCAGCCGTGTTGTTTGACTTCTTCAATGGAGATGGAGGCAACACCAAAGCAGGTTTTGGGGACAAGGAAGTTGATGATGATGAAGTTGTAGATAGCTCACAGCAAGCAGGTGGAGAAACCGGTTTTCCCGACAGTCAGGAACTGTTTCTCACCCTGGACCTGGAGCCAGTACCCCCCGAACCCACCCAAGGCTGACTCCCGGACCCGCCAAACGGAGAAGGGACCTCTGGTGAGTGTACCTTTTAAAATACTATACATGGTTTAAAAGCAAGCATGTTTAATGATTAATTTGCCCTGCCATTTGTGGCTCTCCTGGATGTACTCTCAAAGCCTTTGCAAAAGGTTTCTGGAGAGGGCAGCCTTATTCCATACACAATGGTAGGACACTTTACCACACCAGGCCAGTAGCACGTACTCGGGAATCATTGTAGAACAAAGCATTGCAGTCTATGTTTGCTGGCATTCAAACAACATCCGTTCTTTCTCTCTCTGTGTTATCCTCAGGAGAGTGATATCATTCATGGTCACCTGGTTGAAATAGGGTGCTTTTCTTCAGGGGACTTTCAGAGGTGCCCATTCCTGCTGGGCTGTTTGCCTGTGGCTAAACAGAAATGTTCCCTGCTGTTAGCCACGGGGAGAGGTGAGGGGCTAGCCACGTGGTGCGGGGAGGCAAAATGCGACCTTGGAACGAAAGCACATGTGCTGTGTATGTAATGTTAACAGCAAGGTTTACCGTGAAAGAGTGTACCCATTGTTCTAGAAAATGTGTCTTTTTAAATACCACTGTCCCTTTTTTTACTCCACCAGCTGCATGTGTTTCAAGGATCACAGGATCTTCTCCTTCCCAGAAGCTAGTGAAGATTAGAAAGAAAAAAAAAAGCACTCGTGATGAAATGTTCTCTGAGCTCATGCTGTCCTCCCACACTGACAGAGCACAGATGAATGCATGGAGGCAAATAATGTCAGAGTGCAGGAAAGCACAAAATGACCGGGAGGAGAGGTGGCAGGCTGAAGAGAGTAAGTGGCGGGCTGAAGACAGGGCTGAAGCTCAAATGTGGCGGCAGCGTGATGAAAGGAGGCAGGATTCAATGCTGAGGCTGCTGGAGGATCAAACCAATATGCTTCAGTGTATGGTTGAGCTGCAGGAAAGGCAGCAGGAGCACAGACCGACGCTACAGCCCCTGTGCAACCAACCGCCCTCCTCCCCAAGTTCCATAGCCTCCTCACCCAGACGCCCAAGAACACAGTGGGGGGGCCTCCGGCCACTCCACCCCAGAGGATTGCCCAAGCAACAGAAGGCTGGCATTCAATAAGTTTCAAACTTTTAAAGTGCTGTGTGGCCTTGTCCTTCCCTCCTCCACCACCCCTCCTGGGCTACCTTGGTAGTTATCCCCCTATTTGTGTGATGAATCAATAAAGAATGAATGTGAAGCAACAATGACTATTGTCTCTGCAAGTGGTGATCGAAGGGAGGAGGGGAGGGTGGTTAGCTTACAGGGAAGTAGAGTGAACCAAGGGACGGGGGGTTTCATCAAGGAGAAACAAACAGAACTTTCACACTGTAGCGTGGCCAGTCATGAAACTGGTTTTCAAAGCTTCTCTGATGTGCACCGTACCCTCTTGTGCTCTTCTAACTGCCCTGGTATCTGGCTGTGCGTAACCAGCAGCCAGGCGCTTTTCCTCAACCTCCCACCCCGCCATAAATGTCTCCCTCTTATTCTCACGGATATTGTGGAGCACACAGCAAGCAGTAATAACAGTGGGAATATTGGTTTCGCTGAGGTCTACCGAGTCAGTAAACTGCGCCAGCGCACTTTTAAACATCCAAATGCACATTCTACCACCCTTCTGCTCTTGCTCAGCCTGTAGTTGAACAGCTCCTGACTACTGTCCAGGCTGCCTGTGTATGGCTTCATGAGCCATGGCATTAAGGGGTAGGCTGGGTCCCCAAGGATAACTATAGGCATTTCAACATCTCCAATGGTTATTTTCTGGTCTGGCAATGAAGTCCCTTCCTGCAGCTTTTGAAACAGACCAGAGGTCCTAAAGATGCGAGCGTTATGTATCTTTCCCGGCCATCCCACGTTGATGTTGGTGAAACGTCCCTTGTGATCCACCAGTGCTTGCAGCACTATTGAAAAGTACCCCTTGTGGTTTATGTACTCACCGGCTTGGTGCTCTGGTGCCAAGATAGGGATATGGGTTCCGTCTATGGCCCCACCGCAGTTAGGGAATCCCATTGCAGCAAAGCCATCCACTATGACCTGCACATTTCCCAGGGTCACTACCCTTGATATCAGCAAATCTTTGACTGTGTGGGCTACTTGCATCATAGCAGCCCCCACAGTAGATTTGCCCACTCCAAATTGATTCCCGACCAACCGTTAGCTGTCTGGCGTTGCAAGCTTCCACAGGGCTATTGCCACTCGCTTCTCAAGTGTGAGGGCTGCTCTCATCTTGGTATTCTTGCACCTCAGGGCAGGGGAAAGCTAGTCAAAGTTCCATGAAAGTGCCCTTATGCATGCAAAAGTTTCGCAACCACTGGGAATCGTCCCAGCCCTGCAACACTATGCGGTCCCACCAGTCTGTGCTTGTTTCCAGAGCCCAGAATCGGCGTTCCACAGCATGAACCTGCCCCATTAGCACTATGGTGCCCACATTGCCAGGACCCGTGCTTTGAGAGAAGTCTGTGCCCATGTCCTCATCACTCACATCACCGCGTTGACATTGCCTCCTCGCCCGGTATCGCTTTGCCAGGTTCTGGTGCTGCATATACTGCTGGATAATGCGTGTGGTGTTTAATGTGCTCCTAATTGCCAAAGTGATCCGAGCAGGCTCCATGCTTGCTGTGGTATGGCGTCTGCACAGAAAAAAGGCGCGGAACGATTGTTTGCCATTGCCCTGATGGAGGGAGGGGCGACTGATGACATGGCTTACAGGGTTGGCTTACAGGGAATTAAAATCAACAAAGGCGGTGGCTTTGTGAGAAACTGAATGGCCCCATCACAGATAGAACTCAAAACCTCAAGGATAGAACTCAAAACTGGGTTTAGCAGGCCGTTGATTTCACAGAGAGAGGGAGGGAGGAAGGAGAAAATGAATACAAAACAAATCTGGTCTATTTCTTGTTTTGAGCCACTTCATCTATCTTTATACATCTTGCTGGCAGCAGACTGTGCAGTACGACTGCTAGCCATCGTCAACACCTGGGTGCTCGGCAGAAGACGGTGCAGTATGACGACTAGCCATCATCTTCTGCTAGCTGCAGGTTAAAAGACAGTGCACTGCCGGTAGGACTCAATTGCCACGAGACGGAACAAGGGAAATGACCTGGCTGAGTCACTCCCATGTTTGCCCAGGCGCCCGGTTAAAAGAGCACCCAGGACTACGTCGATGACGGCTACCAGTCATACTGCACTGTCTGCTGCCAAAAGGCAATAAACTGCTGCTGTGTAGCAATGCAGTACCACGTCTGCCAGCACCCAGGAGACATACGGTGACGGTTAGCTGAGAGGGCTCCATGCTTGCCATGGTATGGCGTCTGCAGAGGTAACTCAAGAAAAAAGGCGCAAAACGATTGTCTGCCCTGCTTTCACGGAAGGAGGGAGGAAACGGGGCCTGACGATATGTACCCAGAACCACCCGCAACAATGTTTTAGCCCCATCAGGCACTGGGATTTCTACCCAGAATTCAAATGGGCAGCGGAGACTGTGAGAACTGTGGGATAGCCACCCACAGTGCAACTCTCCGGAAGTTGACAGTTGCCTCGGTACTGTGGACACACTCCGCCGACTACATGCACTTAGAGCATTTGTGGGGGGACACACACAATCAACGGTATAAAACCGCTTTCTACAAAACCGACTTCTATAAATTCGACCTAATTTCGTAGTGTAGACATACCCTAATTCTGTTCCATTCTTCAAGCACAGATGCTGCTATAGGATTCTTGAATACCTGAACAGCGTTAAAATGGAATATTGATCTTACATTTAGTATCTCCTTTCAGTCAGTTACAAAAGACTTATTATTAATGCTATTTTGTTGAAAAATGAAAGAAAAAAGTGCATTATAAAGTTGTGAGGGGAAGATCTCAATAGCTTTTGAGGTTAAGTTTGCAAAACTCGCGGGAAATCCTAAGAACAGGAATTCTGGGGAGCATTTTGCCACTTCAGTTTCAGATCTCAGCCAGAATGAGGAATTTTATAAGGGCCTGAAAATTAAACACAAAGGAGTGGAAGAGGGCAGTTATCTGAATTTGTTTAAACCTCAAAGTTTCAATCTGCAGTTTAGGTTGGTTCTTCTTTAGGTAATTTTAAGGATATATAAATATAGATACAGCTCACAGTTTTTGATAGCATCATTATAAACCACAAGCGCAAAGTATAAGTGATGTGTGAGGCAGCCAGAACATTAAGATCCATTTATAGCATTGTATATAATTCAGTTTTTTTAATTTACTGTACACACTCTATGCCTTAGCTGAGTATTTGTGGGTATGAGGAGGGATTATTATAGATTTCCAGGATGCTCCTTTTTGTTCCAGACCTGGCATTGGGATGAAGAGATGGTTGTAAACAAGAAATGAGTACCACTGAATTACAGAATTATAAATACATTGAAAGGTTCTACTAACGACATAAATCAGTCACAAGTTGAAGCTCAAGTGATTAGTAATGGCAGAGGCCCCCCCTTCATCCCCAGTATTTATAACTTCAGCTACAGTTTATTTCCTGTTGTATTATAATTTAATGATTAAAAAATCCTAGTTTTCATGCAACATTAAAGTTGAAAAATGATGCACTGAAAGTTAAGGTCACTCCTCCCAAAGTTAATTTGGTCGCATTGCACATCTGACATTTTTATGTTATATACTACTAATCAAGAATACATTAACAGTGAGATTAAAAAGAAAAAGAAAATATTACACATGTGGTCTGTAGCTCAGTTAATATAGCAGGATGGGAATAACCGAACTTTTGAAATTTATTACATAGTGAGAGCTTGATTCTTTTTCAAACTTAATGTTCCATGTAATGCTATTTTTATATTTAATGTGCCTTTTTAGGATAATATACAAGCCTTGAATTATTTGGCTTTGGGATCCTACAAGTTTTGCCAGCAGAAAACGTAAGTAGAGCTAAATGCAATTTTTTTTTGGCAAGTAGTATATTTGCAGAGAGACTTCTATTTTTCAGGGACCCGAAACGATTTGCAAGTTCAGGTCAAATTCGACAAATAGTTTGGCTGAAAAAAATCTGAAAACAAACATTTGCCAAATGTCATAATGAACTGTTCTGACACTTTTTGTCAAATCGACATTTCCTTTGGCAATGTCATTTCTGTCGATCCAAATCCACATTTGAAATGTTTTGTTCAATTGTTTTTTGTTTTTCTTTGTTTTGATGAGAAAAACTAAATTTTTCAGTTTGGTTCAAAGCAACCGTCCCTCCCACCCCCCTTTTTTTTCTGGTTCAGCCACCAAACCAAAAAAATAAATTATTTGCTCAGCTCTACATGTAAGTGTATTGGTTCTGGACCCATGCTTAAGACTCCTTAGTGCAGCAGCACTCTCACCCATAGTCAGGTGTGGCAGACACACTTAAAAATGCACAAAGGAAGAGAGAAGTCTCCTCATCTTGATGGCTTTAAATAGAGCTGACTTAATTGTACACATCCTTTAATGATTTTTTTTTTTGATTCATAGGATTCATAGATTCTAAGGCCAGAAGGGACCACTGTGATTGTCTACTCTGACTTCCTGTATAACCGAGGCCATAGGACTTTGCTGAATTAATTCCTGTTTGAACTAGAGCATATTTTTTAGAGAAACATCCAATCTTGATTTCAAATGGAGAATCCACCACAATCCTTGGTAAATTGTGCCAATGGCTAATTATCCTCTGTTAAAAATTTGTGCCTTCAGTCCAGTCTGAATTTACGTAGCTTCAACTTCAGCCATCAGATGTTGTTATGCCTTTATCTACTAGATTGAAGAGCCCTCTATTATCCAATTTCTGTTCCCCAGGTAGGCACTTTTAGACTGTGATCAAGTTACCCTTTAACCGTCTCTTTGATAACCTTAATAGATTGACTCCTTGAGTTTATCACTGTCACTATACCTATTAAGTTTGTGGACCTAAAGCTACTTGGCTTGTGGAGCTTACAAGCTCTATTGAGTTCCAGTGGAGTAAGGGTGTCCTAAATATACTGTTAACCAAAACATCATTACAATGCATCTGAAAAAAATGTATACAAAACAATCTAGTGTGCACATGTGACGTTTCTGACTTTAAACATTCATAAAATAAAACTACTGAACTTTCTTCCCTCTTATCTTGCTTTAAAGTCTCACAGAAATCTAAAAGCAAGACATGTTTTTGTCATTTCTAGCTTCACTCCTTTTCTGAGTTGAGTGTAATATTCCTGGGTGGAACATATGGGCAAATTGTTCCTTTCACATTCATAATGTAGGGCCTGATTTAAGGCCACTGAAGTCAAAGGAAAATACTCCCACTGACATCAACGGGTGTTGGATTTGACTCTCAACTATAGCAGAGAACTAAAATGCAAATAAAAATAATTTAAAGTGAGACTTAATAAAGAATCCCCTTCTCAGTGTACTCTCCTACACGCTAGTACCTTAAGCATGGCTTTAAAGAGCTTTTCACACCTTACAATTGTTTTAAAAACAATAAGCATTAATTGAAAAATGACATGGATGTGACTCAGTAAATGTTGCCATGGCATCACCAACAAAGACATTGCTTTAAAAAGTACAATAAGTTGAAGTTAATGTGGGACCACACTCACACCACAAGTCAGCCCCCCCTTTAATATGTCACACCTGCATTCAGTAGTGACCTGCTTCTGTTCCCATTGACGCCATTGGCAAAAGTCCATTGGCAGCTATGGGAACCAGATTAGGCCAATACTCTATTTTAAGTAAAATAACTTAAAAATTTTTTTATGCTCAGACAATTTCAACTTCTATTTTTAGTTTCATCCAGTGAAAGCTGAAAACACTTTTCACCTTGTGCTTAGACAATGTTAGTCTGTTGCTCCATTAATTTTATATATATATATATTATTGCCACTTATTTTAATATGAAAAACTTAAATTGAAAACATGATTACATTATATTTTATATGTTACAAGAACCCACTTGCTCTCTTGAGAATGCATTTGTTATATTTATACCAGATGTTTTCAGGATCACTTCCAGAGACTTTCCCATAGCATTATTCCAAAATGCAAATAGGATATAATAATTTTAAATAATAATGATAAAGTGTATAGCTTTATAAATCAGGAAACAAATGGAGTTCTGTGACAGTCTGTCAATCATATAATTGTACTAATGTCTATAATGCACTGGTCTGACCTGCCCTCTCATTCTTCTTAATAAACTTCATTTTATAAGAGTTCCAGGGGATTATTGTTTTGGGATAGAAAAATCACTTGGCCTTTCACCTAACACCTGTGCAATACAATGCTGATAGTATTTCTATACAGAATTTGTTGGCTAATACGATCTCTAAAAATAACTGCTTTTTATATTCAACAGCAGGGGTTCCCAAGAAATAGAAATGCAGATCTGACAGCCCCCTGCTATAGTTATGCAGTTGGCAGGACTCAAGATAGTGCTTTAACCACTGCAGCCTGTATAAATTGCTTGGCGTTTCTCTTTCCAAACTGATGAAATATTAATAACAAATAAAGTACAAAGGATACATTGTTTTTCCCAGAAGTAAATGGGCTTGAGTGCAATGGATTCTACCTACTACTTGAGGGGGCTATTTTAGATTGTGTCACACGATCCTGTGCAGATGTGGCATCGACGAAACAAGAATTTGCTGTTTTAGGATAAAAGTACAGGGTGAAATCCTGACTCCAGTGAAGTCAGTGATAGTTTTGCAATTGCCTTCAATGAGGCAAGTTTTCCCTCATAGGATGAAATTTTCTAAATGCTCAGTGTTGGCCTAACTGCTCCCACTGAGGTCAACAGGTGTTTTACCGTAGACTGCAGTAGAAGCAGCATTAAGTCAACACAGAGCGCTTTCAAAAATCCCACCCATAATGTGCTGTGCTAAGTTCAAATGTTTCAGAAAAGATCCAAGAGATGAGATGTTAACTGAACCTTCCTAGCCCACCAACCAGGGCAGGGATGCAAATTTTCAGATAATCTGTACTTTTGTGTAACTTGGCTTTTCTTACAACAGTAACTTAGCCTTGGTGTTTCTAGCTGGAAGCAGAAAGTGTAGAGGTTCGCTAAAGTTATAATATTAAAAGAAGTTACCTGAACTTTTTTAAACAAACAAAAATCAATAATTAAGAACTTTATAGACATTCATTATTGCAGCGTGGTCTGTTTTCATATTCTAGTAACTTGACAGGTAACTAACAATTCCAGTATGTTGACAGAAGAAAATGTGTTTCTGTAGCAGCTAACTTTCCAGGCACATACCAAGGCTGCTGAGGAGGTGAGTATAACCTGATGGGGGTATGTAATAGGAAAGTGTGTTGTGGTGTGTACTTATTCAGTGTTGTGATATTTTGTGGGATTGCTAGTATTTGAGAGAGGGGCTTTTAAATACATACATAGCCAGCAGCTTTTAATCCCCATCCCCCAAAGTGCTTTACAAACAAAGGCCCAAATTCTAGCATCAGTTACAGGCATATCATTCCTAATAAACTCACTGAGAATTGCACACAAGTAGCTGAGGGCCAAATTTTGCCATCAGACTGATATAAACAAGAAGTACTTTGCCAATGACTAAAACGCAGCCTCCTCTCGGATGAAACACAGCAGCCAATTAACAGTGAACATCAACACTACTTGGAACAGAAAGAGAAGATGCCATACACATCTGAAACTCTAGAGGGGATTTAAACAGTGGAAATCTATTTCATCATATAAGAATTTGTATAGGAAGCCTCGTTTCATAACTTAAACTCCTGTGAGAGGTTGCATGGGTCAGCTCACTGGTTTTACTTCTCATCTGCAAATGGCTCCACCAGCAAGGCAAAGTGCTCCTTAATGCCATACTGGGGCACTGGCTAAGCTCAAAAGTGACAAACTGTACTTCATTGGAGATGATGAGTACTTAGTGATAGCCGTGGGTGATGGCATTTGATACATGAGTACTAACTATCCATCTTAAGCACTTATATGGCACCATAGGTGCCAACTCCGTGGGTACTCCAGGCTGGCACACCCATGGAAAAAAAAGTGGGTGCCCAGCGCCCACCGGCGGGCCCCTCCACCTCTCCCCCAACAGCGCCTCCGCCCACCGAAGATCAGGTGTTCAGTGGTGTGCAGGAGGCACTGGGGGGAAGGGGAAGAGGAGAAGCAGGGGCAGGAAGAGGCAGAGCAAGGGCGGGGCTGGGCAATGCGTCAGGGGGACATCCCCAGATGCTGGGGAGTGGAAAAGATTTGGGGGGGGGGCAGGAGCAAAAGTGGCAGGATCAGCCCTTTCTGGCTGCTGGGACACTGCTCGGCAGTGTGGCGGGCCGGCGGCTGACTGGGAGAGCCTGGCTGGGGAGGCAGCTTCTGCTCTCCGCCCGGGCTCAGGTGCTGGGGACCAGGGCGAGCGAGCCAGTGCCCCCACAACCCCTGGGACGTTTCTGGCATGTTCAGCCACAGTCCCCGGTAGCTGAGCCTGGGCAGGGAGTGGAAGCTGCCTCCCCAACCAGGCTCTCTCAAGCAGCTGCTGGGCTGCAAAGCAGCCATCAGGAGGGGCCGCTGTTAGAAGCGGCTCCCTCCTTCTCCCCACCCGGGGTCCCTCACACCAGGGAGACTGCCAGAACATGCTGGGGAGCCAGGTGCAGTGGGAGGACAGAGTGTCCCCCCTGCAGATAACATGAGTCGGGGAGAGCATGGTGGTGCTAGGCTGAGCATGGGGGGTTGGCATGGGGAGGGGAATATGTGACCGGTCATGTGACCTCCCCTTTAGATAGCACCCCCTCAGTATGGGGAGGTACCAGTTGTCTATGGTGGGGCGTGCTCGAGGGAGGGGGCAGAACAGGGTGGGAAGAGGAGGGGCCGGGATGGGGCCTTGAGGGAAGGGTTGGGGTTGGGTGGGGCACCCCCAGGGAAATCAGAAAGCCGGCGCCTGTGTATGGTACCCATTCCTGAAGTACCTGAGTGCCTCACAATTTGTAATGTATTTATCTACACAACATCCCTGTGAGTTACGGAAGTAGACAGGGGGAACTGAAGCGTAGAGCAGGGAACTGAACCCATGTCTACTGAATTCCAAGTTAGTGTCCTGATCACTGGATCATTCTCTCTCTCTCTCATGGTCAATTCATGCATTGTCACTGATAGCTAAGAAGACCATTTGCCCTCCTGCGTAACAGAGTAAGGTAATAAAAGAGTGTGTGAGGATGATCCTCAGGACTTTGACGGCTTATTAGGCATGGTTTAGAGATAATTCATGCTTGGATGTCTGGAAATAAGCAAGGGAGGAAACAGCATCATCACACGTGCACATAAAGCAGAAGGCACAGTGTATCTGAATTACAAGTTACCAGTTGGAAACTTTCTCCTATATTAAGGTAATACTTACTTGAGAGGAGAGTGATAGAAGGATATTGCATTCAACCTTGCAAACTGACCTGTAGATAACAAAGGACATAAAACAAGAAGATGACAAGTTAAGCCAGTGAGCAGCCAGGCCAGTGTATTATTTGGAATAAAGCCATGCACAAGAGAGGAAATAAGAGAGAACAATAATGGGGTCAGGAAATAAGACTAAGGAAAACTGGCTCATACAATACATTCATCAAGAAGCTATAAGACGACCATATCTGCTAGCTGACATGGGAGGGTAAGCGTTGTTAGCGTTTAGGTTTGTGCATTAAATGTATTCCTCCTGATAACACTTGTTATTTGCTACATGCTTAAGAGGAAGCGGAAAAAGATGATGCTTTTGAGGCTTCTTGTCTCAGACTCTCTCATGTACCATGCGTATTGCTGCTGCCACATTGCCAGCCAAGAGAGTGCTTTTCTGCTATCTGGTTTCATTTAAACTCTAGTGTCTCAGAGTTTCATTTGCAAAAGCTTGCTTGAAGGTCACACAGACCAGAAACACTGGGTATTGTGCCATCATCTCCTATGCAATAAGAAGTCTGCATGTCCATCTAAAAGTACTGCTTTTACATATAGTGAGACAGAGAAATACATCTAATATCATTCTTGAACCAACAAAGGATACTGTAAGCCTAGTAGCAGTAATTTTCTTACCAGATTTTTTCAGTTGACAGTTGTATTATGAGAGCAACTACAGCCATCATTTGTTTTAGACTATTTAGTCGAATGGGAAACTTATGTGAACATCAGTAAGAAATATCACATTACTTTCTAGAGGCTGGATTCAAACTACACAGTTCTTCCCACCACCATTCCCTGGAACACTTGAAAACTAAATTTACTGGCTTTTTCTTCTTTTTAAAAAAAATAAAGATAACGCTAGCTCTGTATTCTTTGACTTTAAAGCTATCCTGGGATATCAGTGGGAAAAGGTCTTGAATAATGAAATACTATGCCTTAAACCCAAATCAGAGAAGAGCACCAAGGCCACGTCAGATGTTCTAGTGACTCAAACGCACATAACCTTGCTAACTCTTATTCATCCTAGCAGCTATTCCTCAAGTAGTCCCAATGGCACCATTCACGTTAGTAAGGGCTACTAACACGATTGAAGGTTTGCATACTAGGAGCCATAGTCATCAATTGAAAATGTTTTCTAGAAAACAAAATGTTTGCTGTTATCAAATAATTTCTGAGTAGTACTCTACTGCTTAGAGGCAAAGTGTTATGTTTCCTCAGGAAACATGAATAGACTGAACTCTTCTTCTGGGATGAACATTTCATATTACCCAATTTAATCATTTTTTTAAAAAAGGTAGTTCTTTTCTGTATTTAATTTCTATTTTTTTTCCTCAAGTGGAAACAAGCCACGTGTAATATTCACCCTTTGTGAAATCCTGCCCCAGTGAAGTTTTCCATTGACTTCAATGGGGACAGGATTTAACGTGCTGTCTTTCTGGGGCTATTTTGGGATTACAGCAAGTGGTCCTTTTTCCGAATCTTTGTCTAACTCACTTGGTGGTGGCAGCAGTACCCATCGAAGGACAAGGAAGGATTTGTGCCTTGGGGAAGTTTTTAACCTAAGCTGGTAGAAATAAAAGCGTAGGCAGTCTTTCATGCGGGTCTCCACATCTGTACCCTAGAGTTCAGAGTGGGGAGGGAACCCTGACATCCCATGACTCACTCCAGACCCTTTCCCCCATCCCAGATTATGACAAAACCATCCTGTTTTAAAAAGGACTGGTTCAGCGGGCTCCAGTCCCCTCACAAGGAAAGAACATCATAGATGCTTTATGTTATTAAACAAAAAACTGAACTCAACATGCAATACCGTCTCTACAGTTCAAAGCATTCTTGTGTGGGTGGCTTGGTAGAAATTGATTGGCAGTGGCAATTATGAAGGATTAGCTAATGACCTTGTGAAGGTTAATATCAGCCTTAAGCAAGTCAATTGATGAGCTCTTTTTGAGCACTTTGTGTGTGCGTGCGCGTTTGTGTGTGTGTGTAAGAGAGATCTATCAATCAATCTATCTAGGGGAGGCATGAGAGGGGAGAGTTTTGAGAATAATATATTTTTAAAATCTGGAAGCACCAGCCACTGACAAGAAATTGCAGATGGTGGGCTACTGCAGCACAATAAGCCCGGGGACTATTTGGTGGGTTCCTTTCTTACCTGGTAGGCTTCATCCTGCAGCTTTTGTTTCAGATATTCCTCCATCTTGAGCTCATTTTCCAGCTGGCGGACAGAGTCATTTTCATAGTTCTCATCATCTGCTCTAACATAGGGGTCTCCATCTTCTGTAACCCTAAAGACAATTATTAATAAATAGCCTCCTAAGACAAATTACATTCAATGTTAAAAGAACTTCCCTATTTGAATGAAAACTGAGAGGAAAGCAGGATCTAATGAAACAATATGTTTTCAACTCCATGAACATTTTCTTGAAGTTATTTTTATTTTTGCAGCCCTTCCTCAAGTCCCATCTTTGCAGTGATTTAGCACCCATGAAAGAGATTAAGGGACATGCCCTACTAAATGTGCATTCACAGTCCAATCATGCTCCCATTGACGTCAATGAAAAAAATTCTCAAAAGCTTCCCTGAGAGCAAGATTTGGCTCTAAGGATCTGAGCCGAAGCCTACTGGAGTCAATGGAAAGACTGCCATTGACTTTAGTCGATTTTGGATCTGACCCTAAATTACAGTTCATTGAAAAGTTTCTGAAGAAACATGCCATTTCATTGACAGCAAAACATTTCATGAAGTCATACTGATTTTAATGAAGGTATAGATGGGATGGTCAGGGTGGGTGAGACAGAGAAAGAGACCCTTTCGATCTGAAAATGGAAGTTTCAATACAACTCTAATTCGTGAAAACCTTTGAAAGGCTTTGTTTTCATTCCACAGTGCAACAAAAACAAATTTTGAAATCTTGAAAGTTGTCGTAAAACAGAATTGTCATCTTTCAGCCTGCTCTATGTTAAATCATTAAAATTTGCCAGCCGTACTCTAGCAAAACCTCACAAATAAAAAGCCTCAGCTGCTGAATTTCCTAATGGAAATCCAGTAAGGTTGCTTCTTATTATGGGCTCACAAAAGTCTCAGACTGGAATCGAGAGTATTAACTGATCACTTCTTGCCCTGACTCCTTTAGCTTTGAGAGCTCATTATTATTATATAGGCAAAGAGCCACCCCCCAGTTAGATTTAGTTATATTACTGGGGGGAAATCTGTACATGCACATTCGTATCACAATTTCAATACAAAATGAATTAAAAAAATAGAGAAGGTACCCACATGTCACTGCGAATGGTGCCAGTGGCAGATGCACTGTGAATATATCCTGGCTTCCGGGCATGGATTTGTGCAAGGAAAGCCTTTTCAGAAGTCGGTGATGGAACAAGATCATCAAAATGAGTCCGACCAAACTCAGAATCCACATTACTCTCCGTCTCGCTGCCCATCTCTGTGAGCCACAAAAGGTGATTATGGCTACATTTAATTTTCACATGTGCTAGTAGGCTTGGTTCATTTCTCTAAATATTCTTCTGTTTCTCCAAGTTAGAGTTCCAATCTCTCTCAATCGTGAATACACCAGTATGTTTCAGGCAACATGGATGCTGTGGCCATATGTTCTCTATCTATTTGCAGAGCCATCTCTTGTTTCTGTGGCGGTACAGCATAATAGATCCTCTGCAGACATTTGCATATGTTGCTAAAAAAGGAGACCACAGTATATGCCATTTGGCACAGCTAGAAATCTAGACTCAGGAGAACTCGGATATTGCACATCAGGATACAGGTGCATTGTTGTGCTACTGACATCTTTTTAAAAACAATTACCTGTGATAGTATTTACAGATGCACCAAAATGTTATATTCTGAAAAAAAAATTCTAAGCTTTAATTGCATCTGGATGTCTGTAGCTTTCAAAACGACCACTTTTAGGTTTTCTTTCCATAAAATACAAAAATATCCAGAACACCATTTAGGTGTTTTTTTTTCTCAGCTCCCTTTTATTTATTTTTAAATATATGGTAAATGACTGTACCGTGATCATGCTCTTAAGCCTCACGCACCTGAGTTTAGCTCTTTCACCAGAGAAGACATGGTATTGGTAATTGAATCTGCTGCCACTAGTAAGTCATTTCTTAAATTTCGCCTTGTGCCTGAGGCAGGAAAAAGAAAAAAAAACACAAAGCTAAGATTTTTCTCAAGGGACAAATTATGGCTTTGTGTATGAAGTACTTTTAACCTTACATCAAATTGCCAACATCATAATTTCAAGGAGTCAAGTCCTTCCAAAGGGGCACTTGCAAAACTTATATGCAGAACAGCTTCGTTTTCTAACACCGCACTCAGCAGCAGCTCAACATCATGCTTCATTTATTCACAGTGTCCGAAACTTGGAAGTTATTAATTACAATCAAACTCACTTTTGTGGGGTGACACTAGGAGACCGAGGCTAAGAGATGAAATGTCTGGGGGAAGTGGACTGAAGTTATTTCTCCCTAAGTTTCCATGGCTCTGTTTAATGACTCTTATTGTATAAATATGGTCAATGTTGAAAAAACATGGTTGATTTCATTAGGCCTTATATGGATTTTCCTTTCCCACCCCTTTGTGGTATCTTTTGGAGCTCAGGAATCTTGTATTTTCCATAATCGACTCCCATTTAAAAAAAACCAAACGAACCCAACCAGCAGGGTCAGGGGAATGGGATGGGGTGGGGGGGCAGTTGGGAGCCAGCATGGAAATATTGGTAGGGATTCTGCCCCCCCAACTCCTGCACACCTGCGGATGGAGGTGAGAGGGGGACTCAGAGGGGCTACAGCAGCTGCTGAGCAGGTAGGAACCACAAGGACCCCAGTTTCCTTCCTGGAGCTGGCTGCTCCCCAGCCGAGACGGAGTAGCTCCCTTTGCTCTCCCTCCTACTCCCCATTCACAGCAAACTTCTGCCTACCCTGAAAGCCACTACCCCCTTCATCAACAGCCCTGTGCTGCTGTGACCCTCTTTCCAATACAGGAGGGTCTAGACGTTGTTTCCTGCAGAACTCCTCAGTACTGCTTTAAGCATCAATCAAGGAAGGTTACTGGAGAGCAAAGTACAATACTTTTAGGGTTGTGATGGCTGGTACAGCGTGCTCCCAGCCTATGCTATCACAGAGTCCCAAACTCATAATCCTAGTGTAGTTGAACCAACTACATATAAATAGACTCAACCCTTAAAATCCTCGCTAACTTCACAGGGGATGATGCATAGAAACTGGCAGGATTTGGCATCTGGAATGTCTTTTAAACTGACGGCCCTTAGTAAGTCAAAGCCTGCCCTCTCCCTCTGTCCCTCCCCCGCACCCCACACTTTGAGAAGAGTTGTAATGCCGTCTCAGCTTCACATCTATACAGACTTTTACATCTATTCTCTAAGAAGAGAAAATATAGGAGAGCTAGTGCTCTACTCCATGGAGTGCCTTCACTATGGGCAAATTAAAAGAACTCTGACAGTATAGCTGTTTGCTTAAAAAAGAATTCCCACATACCAGCACATTACACAAGGACTGCTCTTAAAAGCTGCCCAGATTTGCCTTATACAACTGGAATAAGATAAATACTGAGGGTAAACCCTTTATATACCAAAGGTAGTTGTTTTTAAGTGTGATCACTGTACATATGAGAATATACTCTTACATTGCCGTTTCACTTTAGCAGAACACATTGCTGTGACAAAAAGCAGTGGCCTGAAGCAGCCCATGCATTATTTATGGCTATTTTATTGTAGCTACTAAATTCTCTCACTTTGTCCAAGTTCTGAGAGAAACCACTCTTGAAGAGAGTGTTCTATGTCTGTACACCTCTCTCAGTTTTTTTAGGTTTAAAGAAGAAAATGTCACACTGTGTGTTCATTTCTCACAGAATACACGTTGAACAACCTGGTGCCATGGGACAAGGATCAATCCTCTAGCCGGATAGAGTTTAACATGAGAATTAACTAGTTCTTTAAAGGGAAAACCTTGATTGCACTTAGGGCTCAATCTTGTCATCCAATTCATGAATACAATTCCCACTGAAATTAATGGAAGTTGCAAGGGTGGGCAGAATTGAGCCCAGGAGGGCAAATTATGTTCTCAGTTACAGCAGGGTATATCTAGGGGGATCCACTGACATTCCAATTTGCAATGGTGTAATTGAGAGCAAAATTTGGCCCTTTGTGTTCAAGGAAAAGAAAAACGGAAATTGCAGGGATGCAAGCATTTGGGAAAGAGAGTAATTCCATGGGTGGAGGTCACATAAAGTATTCACTTTCTTTTATATTTAGCATATTATTTAATCTGTGATATTAGAACTTCAACGCAAACAATCAGTGAGCAAAGGATAAATCTTCCATCCTTTTGCGATTTGACGAACAACACGGAAGGGGAATGAAAAGCGCACAGCAGCCAATGGCAGTGCTCTGGTAAACATTAGACACAATGGAAAAGTCCATCAGTTCTTAGGAGAAGCAGCACAATACTTCCTCCCTCTCACATCACCCTCCCATCCCCCCATAGCCCAGTTTGTTGAACCAACTTACAATGGTCAATGACAAGTCTTTATTTTATGGCAAACAGGTTGAATTGCAATGGATAAAGCACTGGAATAGGACTCAGGAGATCTGGGTTCTATTCCTGGCTTGGTCACTGGACAGCTGGGTGACCTTGTGCAAAGTCACTTCTCCTCCCAGTGCCTCAGTTCCCCACCAGACACTTGCATATGCTCTCGGTGTAACTAATAACTTAACAATGCAACTTACTTTGTGCAAAAGCTTCTTGCACGTCTCCTCCCACGCCCGTCAGAGAGTCCTGAGGTGTATGGGTTGGGGTGGAGCAGGCAGACGCAGACCTGATCGGCATAGGAATAGGTCGGCTGATAGTGTGACTGGGTGAAGATCGAGGGGAGCCTGCTCCTTGAGTCTGGAAAATAAGAACAAGTGGTTAAATAGGTCTTTCCAAGAGAAAACACTCAGCTGTAGTCATCTTCATTCCATTCCTTAGCTTGGCTGAGTGAAACCTCAGCTGGTATCATGCAGTTATGTAGAAAAATAGGGTAATATTAAATCAGTTGATGGAAACCTATTACATCCAACTTCTTGTTAGGAAACAGCTACAGCAACCTATGGTAAAGGTGTAGTATGTAGGAAAGATAGATTAGAAGGTCATCCTGAAACATGGCAGGCTAGGTTGGATATAAAAATGTAAAGATATTTCTTTCAGAGTAACAGCCGTGTTAGTCTGTATTCGCAAAAAGAAAAGGAGTACTTGTGGGCACCTTAGAGACTAACCAATTTATTTGAGCAGAAGCTTTCGTAGCTCACAAAAGCTTCTGCTCAAATAAATTGGTTAGTCTCAAAGATATTTCTTGTCTTTAAATCTAAGGTCTGGGACTTTTTTCCGTGAAAGAATTAAGAGTGTTGGCAATATTCAGACATTCTTAGAAAGACAACTCTTGCAGTCTGTAGGAAGTGGAAGGATGCTGGCACAAAGACAACTTTCAGTCTAGGTAAGGAGGAGTTGAAGCTACTCTTGGAGGTGTAATATTTCCATGTTAGCTGATCAAGTTCGTGCCCTTACACCTCAACCACTGTTACCAGAAGGAATCCATGCAATAAAGTTTTGGAATGTAAATTAAACCTATTAGTGAAATAAAAGCTTACCCTCCCAACAAATAGTACAGATTTGTGCTTTTCTTCTTGGTTTGTGAGCTATTTAGCCACCACTAAATCATTCACTTTCAAATTGTTCACGCCACAGGATATACTCAGCCTCTCCCAAAGTACTGTTCAGATAGGCAATTTAAATTCCTGTTATGGGCCCAGTAGCTGGAAGTTAAAATGTTTTAACACCAGTCATATAAAATGTCATGCTGTTAGCACCTGAGAGTTAGTATCATTTAACTGAAATTCAAGCATACGTTGAAGAACAATAATTTTTAAAAGTGCAGCTGGGTGAGTGATACCAGGGGACACAGTGAATTAATGCACTTTTCCTTTATGGCCTGACAGTTCCTGGGAATATATGTCAACGTAAGAAAAACAACCAAACAAACCATACCCTATTTAGCATGATTAGGAATTGGGGTTCAGCAGAGGCCTATGACTAAGATAACATGAGTGTCACTAAACAGGAACCAGTGCTCATGAGTGTTAGTTTACAGTGAAAAATTACATTATCTCTAGTGAGGTTCCCCCCACCAATTTATTTGGACCTGCAGTATCAATTAAAAAAAAAATCAGTTGGATTCCTTAGCCCCTTCAGTGTCACGTGCCTTCTATGTTCTGGTGACTGTTTCCTCAGAGATGAAGATCAGATATTGACAACTGCATGCCAAAAAATGCGGCTACAATCCTTTATAAAATTGGTCGACTTTTCTTTTTTTAGATTTGTAAGCCAACTTCTGTTTTCTAGATTTTGGCCCTAACCATGCCTCCCTTGCCCCTACTGAAATAGGTCTGATCAGAAGAGAAGCAGCATTGTTATTGCTGGTTAACCTCCAACAAATTGATCAAGATACACTTTTTTTTTTAAAGGACACTGCCACTGCTGAAAAACAATGCTATGGAAGTTGACACTACAATGAGCTTAGCAGAAGTTACCTAAGAGGTTTGAAGCAGGACTTTGCAAGGGAAAGTTACCGTTATGTGAGACACTCATTTCTGACAAGAAATGGCAAGTATGATTTTAATATTTTCTTTCGGAGTTAAAACTTTTAGGAGCGCGGGGAAATTTGAACACATAGGGACCAATGCTCTCCCTGCTTTCTGGCCCCTTCTGTCTCATTCTTGTAGTGCAAAGGGGGGCAAAAGTAGCTGGTTCTGGCCAGCTGAGAATTCTGCCAGACCAGGGGAGTTTTCAGCTGGTGCTGACTTTGCATAACTAGTCCCCCGGGGACTGTTACGAGCTGGCCGAATTTAGAGTAACCTGGTTCTCTAAACTCCACTGGGGCCATGCCCAGAGCAGATCAGACAAAACACCAGAGAGCAGCAAACTGCCTCCCTGCTACTCCACTGAACAGATTTTGGCAGATTTTGTCCATAGTTCCATGTTGTACTTGTCCATTTTCTGTTTCCTTCCCACTGACTGGGAGGCTAAGGAAGAACAGAAAACCAACAAGAACTCTCAAGGATGTTGAAGAAAGTGCAGTTTATACAAATATTGTCCAATAAATCACACTTAAAGAACTATCAAATCATATGATGGGCATTTGGCTTGTCCATTAATTCCTTAAAATGATGGACATTTGGGCATTCCTTTTCTAGAATTTATCCTCACGGGGAAGACAAGAAAGGAGAGGATACTTACCTTACAGTAGCTAGAGATCATCTAGGTGTTTTTGTCTCTATGGTTGTTGTACTGTAGCTCCACCATATGACATGAACGCACCCGTGCACTCTTAACTGGACACTGCAAAGTAGTAGTTGTAGGCCTGTGCCTATGCAGAACGCCCCGTGCTCCAAATGAGGGGATATAGGGGATATATAGCAAGCCCACTGCCACTCAGTTCCTTCTCAGCCACGACGCCAGAGACTCCACAGTAGAGGGGAAGGAGGGCGAGAGGTGGAGCACCCATAAGGACAAACACATCATGAATAACTCATGGTACTGTAAGGTAAGTAACCCTTCCTCCTCCTTTGAGCACATGTCCCTGTGGGTGCTCTACTGTAGGAGACTCCCAAGCAGTAATTCACAGACGAAGTGGGTGCTGGGGAGGTAAATCAAGACACTGTTTGCAGAACTGCATCACCAGAGGAAGCGTCATCTCTGGAAGCAGGTAAGATGGCATAATGCTTGGCAAAGGTATGAAGAGAAGACCAAGTCACAGTCCTGCAGATTTATGCTATGGGAATGTCTTTTCGTAGAGTCATGGATGTGGATTGAGCTCTAGTGGAATGCGCCGTCACTCTGTATCCCAGCTCTTTCATAACAGGTCAAAATACAACCTGAAACCCACTTAGACACATGCTGCATAGAAACAGGTTGGCCCTTCATTCTGAAAAGGATACTCCCAGAGTACGGAGGATGTCACCTCCCCTGGAGCAAATTAGGTGACATTTGGAATTATTCGGGATGGAAAAAGAGATCTACTTGTGGTAGAGCCCAGGTCTGGCAGACGTTGTGAAAGACAGAGTCTTTGAGCTACCATTCATGGTCTTGCCAGAAGCATCTGCTCAGGGAGTCTGCAATTGTATTCTGAAGGCCTGGCAGGTTGACCACTGATATGTCTATTCAATGGGAAACGCACCAGTTCCAGAGTCTTAGTGACTCTGCACATAAGGGTGGTAGTGGTGCCTGTAGTCTCCTCTTGGCATCCTATAAAACTGGTCACCAAACTGACTCCAAGGATGCCAGTAACCCCGTTGGAAGGTATAGTGAAAGAGTCCCCACTAGTCAGAGTCCCTGGGAATGGCAGATTCTCTAGAATCCTCCTCAGTAGAGCGACTCTTGGGAGCTGGATGGTATGGTACTGGGATGGATTCTTGTACTGAGATCTCAGAGTCCGATAATTTGTTTCCTGAGCTAAGTACCTGAGGCATTATGACCAGCTAAGTGCCTCAGGCATAACAACCAGTGAGGGGGCAGGTTTTCAGTCTGCAGGTGCCTTGGGAGTCACTGAGGGGGCTCTGACAGATCTCCGCTACAATGGAGATTCAGGCTCATCTGCAATGATGAGATCTTCAGATGACAGAAACCTGGAAGGAGCTGGAGGGCCGTGATAGCCTATAGTTGAGGCTTGAGTCACTACCAGAGGTGAAATTGTGGATCAGTGAGATGGAGACTGCTGCACAACTGAAGCAAAGTCCTGTCTTACTTCAGAGCTTGGGAAAGAAGTCAATACCACGGGATGCACAGTGGCCCTATGTGTATCATAGTGCCATGGAGGATCAGGCAGTGCCGCTGTGGTAGGTTGTCTGGTAGAGTGCTTATGAGTGCAGATGAGGCTTCTTATGTGGTACTGACACTTTGGTACCAGACTAAGTTGGAGCCCCTACAGTACTCTTTTAAGGGATGTGAGGTCTCCCGAGTGTGGGTCTTTATAGGGTGATCTACCCCTTTTCTTCATTTCTCTAATTGGGTAAGTGTGCTTCTTCCTTTTTGAGGTCTTCATGTCCATGGTCACAGATGAAGCTGGATGGGTGACTGAAGCAGCCTGTGATGTTGAGGGGGTAGTAGGAAGTGGATCCCACTGGAGCTAGGGAACATTCCATTAAGAGGAGTTTCAGTTTAGCCTCCCTCTCTCTTTTGGACCTGCCTTTAAATCCCCCTTGCACTTTGAGGGGATTTGGGAGTCAAACATCACAGGCAACTCAAATATCTGTCACTGTGGGGAAAAGACCTGTGGCAAGTCTGTCACAGCCTAAACACTGGGGTCTTAGGCATAACAAACTGTGCTCCAGCACAAATAAAGGTACAGAAGGAGAAGGTAAAAGACCCCCCCTCCGGCAGCTCAAAAATAAATAAAATAAAAGTAAAGTAAAGTAAATAACTAAGAAACAAAAATAATGAATAAAGAAAGGCGGGAAGCTGAAACAGCTAACAGCAAAGGCTCTGTCTTGAGCCACAGGTGGTCGAGAAAGCACTGAGTGGAGGCAGGCTTGTGCCTGCCTATATCCCCTTGTGTGGCGCATGGGGTGTTGTTCTGCTCAGGAGCACTACTTTGTGGTCTCTGATCAAGAGTGCATGGGTGCATGCACATCCTACAGTGGCACACTCATGGGGACATATACTCAAAGAAGAACTACACACTAGAGCTCAACATTTTAAAATACATACTCTAATTGCTACACTGATCTGCTATGCAAGGTAAATAATGCACCGTTAACTGTAACTTTCATTTTCTGGAACAAGACCTTTGCAAGGCATGAGAAACTTTAGGTTTTTGGGGTTTCCGTCTACTATGTAGATAAGATTTTTTTCTTTTAACTATTTGGACAAAATCAACCCACAGAAAGTTGAAATATGTAAAGATCTAGAGACTATGTGGTTTAAAAGGTTGCAGCTATTTTTTATATTCTACTTTGCTAGATCAAATTCAGCCCAGATCCGTGGCAACTGAATGTTGTTACCACTGGACGTCTGTCTAGCGGCATATGTGAAATGCGGTTAGTGGTCTTAGTCTAGTTTGCAGGAGACAGATGGTAAATGTCTGAAAAACTATGCTTACAATTGACGCTAAGTGACTGACTTGCTCGTAGTCTCAGCGTAAAGACCAAGGATTGAACTTCTTTTAATCCCTAGTTAGACCCACAAGATCAGGATTGAGGCATGTTGACAGGGGAGTTTGTGGAAAGCTGCCACTATCACTGAGGTGACAGAAGGCTTCAGCCTTCATTTGTTAACTGACTGCAGCTGTCAGCATCCAAGTGCCTTTTATGAGACCTTCATGTACCCGATTTAGCTCATCATACTTAGATCAAAGTGGTAAGGATTTTAATTATCCCTTTTTAGACTAGAAAATGGTTTATGTTACCTAGTGTCACACATAACTCAGTATAATACATTTGAAGTGAAGACTGTTTTTATTGAAACTGTAGTCCACTGCTCCCTCTGCTGGAGCTGAAACTAGCTCACATACATGGAAGTCTGCCCAGGAAAATTATACTGTTACATTATAACATGACAACTAGGAAAACAATACATATGTGATCACTTCATTACCCTTCTGGGAGGAAGCATCATTGTGGTAATACAGAAATGGAAAGTACATAAGCACTAGAAACTTATCAAGACCATTAATTCCAACTGAGTTACTCCATGGATGAATTTAGCCCTACATCTGTAAATAGCCTATGAAAGAGATCAATGGGGAACATTTTATGGAAATGATGAGAACTAGTGTAAATAATTAATTAGCATAATCTCCTACCATTCTGAAAGTTCATTTAGTATTAAAAGGATCTGAATATTACGCTGTAGAAGGCGAAAACATATTGTAATGTCCTCAACATAGATTTTTAATAAACACAATAAAAAGACTATTTTTGTACGATGCTTTTTTTAAAAGAAAAAAACCCTGTTCACTTTTAGGGCATCTAATTTTCAACAAAAAGCCATTAACGTTATTAGGCAAAATTAAAAAGCAACAAACCTACTCAGAGGGGTCTTCTGATAGGTCTTCCCCTCTGGATTACAATCAGAACGGTCTTGCTGCAACAGATTCATTCTCCATCCCAAAATGTAGCAAAACTGTTAGTCTAACAAGGCTGAGCACCAGCAACAAACAAACTGGTGCATGGCTAACCCTCCTACCATACTCAGTGTGCATCAGACTGTTAATTGTACTGAGCACTGACCTCTTTTGTTGAAATTGAGGGGTTCAACGTTATTGTGTTACAATGAAATATTCCTCATTATACTCCTCTTTTAAATAGGATTGCTGTCTGGGCAGATCAGGTATATATATATATTTAACCTAATAACCTCGACAGTGTCCATTTTAATTCTAGAAAAGGCTACAAAACAATTTAATCTTCCAAAAGTCAATACTATTAATATAGACTCTCACGCTGCTTTGAAAGTGAAGTGATTGTTCTGAAGGGGCACCTGGCTGCTGAAGCCAGTGCCATCTTTTGAAGAAATAAAAACCAAGATCTGGACTGCTTGTGGACAGGAAAAGTCCCCTGGCACTTTCTGAATGAGTACGGATTCCAAATCCATTATCCTGGGTTAATTTCAACTCAGGTAATTATATTCTGCTTACTGAACTTACCATGGTAGTTTCACATGGCTATGAATGGTGGTGGTGTTCTTCACTCCCTGTTCTAAGTTGTGGTGTACTATGGTTGTATGCAGTTAAACAATTGTTGCTTTTCACCCCTAAAGTGGCCTCATCTAGGCTATGTCTACACTACAAGCTAGGGGTATGATTCCCAGCTAGCATGGGCAGCGGTGGCACAGGCTAGCTGTCCGGAGTATGTACTCATGGGGCTCAGGAAGGTTTGTACTTGGGGTGGTTGGCTCATGCTGCCATTACCACTGCCCCATTACCACAGCTACGCTGCTATTTGTAGGGTGCTAGCTCAAATGAAAGCTAGTGGATGTATGCCTGTGTGAGCTGGGAATCACACCTCTAGCTCATAGCGGAGATGTAGCTTTACAGGAGTGAGAAAAAGATTCTATCAAGCCATTGCTTACTTCCCAGGGGGACTGTAAGGTTTAATTTGTAAAGTGCTTTGAAAGGCTCAATAAAACATGCTAAAGAAGTGCAACACATCATCATTATCCTCAGTCCAAGGCATGAGCACACATTTCAAGCAGTTGGAATAATATAAACCATGGAATTGTAGCCCCATCGAAGAGTTAGTGAGACCTACAATAAGGTAAATAACTTACTCCCTCTTTCAGTTCTTCTTCCTAAAGAAAAATTGGATCATTAGAGCTAGATTAGCCAGGATTTAAGTGAAGAAGAGAAAAATAAATGCAAACCTGGGAACAAGGTCAGAAGTCCTGGATTAACTAACACAGGCCCCTGACCACTGGGGGAACAGCTCACCACAAAGAGCCCACAGGCAGGAAGGGGGCATAGTCGTGTGTCATGGGGGGAGGGCCCCTCTGCATGCTGTGGTGAGAGCCAATGGGCCAGAGCGGGGAGCTGGGTCAGCTCCATGGGACAGGAACCACTGTAGGATGAGTGAGGGATGGGCTCACTCTCCAACAGACCTGGAGCCCTCAGCCCCCAGGGGCATGACCTGACCTCCCTCCCTGCAGGGCTTCTCATCCCTCAGGGACAGAACCCCCTCCCCCCTCCCCCCGGGGTCAAGGAAGGTTGGGGAGCCATCAGTTACCATAGGGCACATGGTCCCAAAATTAGGGACTTCCTAGATTGTCTGCAATGAAGCACATTGGGGTCATAGTCTAATTCGAATGGCTAGTCATCCTCCCTATTCTAATTATAGTACAAATCCTTTGTATCTGAAAAATGCACTGAGACTGACCACCCCTGTAACTCAAGACAGAGCATGACTCTTGTGTCAAAACTCAGTTCTAGACAATCATATTACTGATACTTCAGTGCAAAGGGCATCCGTACTGGAGGCTGTACACTCCACACCAGTTCCTCTCCTCCTCCCTGCCCATTCCCTTCCACAGAAGTTTATGTTTTTCTTGAAGAAGAAAATATATGTCTGAAGGGAAAACTCCACCACTTCGAGGCGGTCTATTTGCACTGCTGGGAGGGCCCATTTTCAGTTGCATGCTAGCTCTGATGGGCCATGCAGGATTTAAAGTGCCAGAAGGATAATGCACGGCTGAGGCCTCTTTTGCAACTTGGGAAGGTAAAAAAGCATTTTTCAGCTTTCCTTTCTAACCTTAGAAATACATTTGTATATTGCTGTCTGCATTTTTGAAATGGGATCCTTCAGGAAAGTACTTTCTTTCTTTTAGTGTATTTTACAAGGGATTTTTTTCTTTTGTAGTGAAAAGGACCAAGTACTGTCAAGAAGATCCCTCCAGAGTCCTATAGTCAGAGGGGCTGCGTTGTCAAATGGCATTGTCTGATAGAATGACTAATGAAAGGAACAAAGCTAAAGGAACTAGAAAAACTAGCTCTGTACCATCAGCCAGGATAGGAGGCTATACACCGTACAGTGTTGGCATAGCTATTTACCATTGGGGATGAATTATTTTGTTGCCTTTTGTACATCCACCTTTTCTATATTGAATACGTTTTCAGTGGAGCAAACTATAAATAAACCAGAAACTGAACATGTCATGAAAACCTTTGTTTTAATTATCTTTGTATGGCTGCTCAAGAACCTGATCGACCAGCATTGCTGGATCTCTTCTCACTAACTAGCAAGGTAGTATTGCACCACAGTGGGCTTTGTTTGCATATCCAAGTGAATTTCAATGATTTTTGAGTAATACTTAGTCTACTGTACTGCTTTCAAGTGTTGTCCAATTCGTTTAGCGGTAGGATGACAACACAGACCTGATGCTAATACAGGAACAGTATCAGTTGGGTACATTATTGACCCTGAAAACCTATGTATTAGAGTGGCGAAAGCGAAGAGAGAAAGTTGATGGGAAACAAAGCTTTTGTGGGACGAAATATTCAAATTTTGTAGTTTTTTATTAATATGATGAATCTCTCTTTCCTATGCGACACTCCTTGACTGGCCCCCTGTCCATTTCCTTTGACTTTCACGTGGAGCACCTTACCTTCAGTAGTTTCATGAGGCCTTCTAACTGTACCATCAGCTCTCTCCGACTTTCCTGGAGAGCAGACATCCTCTGTTCGAGCTCATCCTTCCGCTGTCTGAAAAATAAATTGGGATCAGAGCTAAGACTTCATAGAGTTAGCTTTACAATTTCTGAACTGCATAATTTTTTCAGTTCAACTGTGGAGAGTATATTAGGCTATTGGAAAGTGAACACATTCTCTGATTTCAATATAATGCCCAGAAATCAGGGGAGATGAAGGAACTTCCTAGTTTCTCAAAGTTAAGAATATAGTCAGTATGCTGGTTGGGGTAAAATAAGTACTGACACTCTCCCCCCAAAACACCAAATGAGGAAGAATTTTTCAGATTCACACAAGTTAGTTTACATTTGGAAGAATGTTTGGAGTTGACTTAAGGACATGAGAGTCTGGCAGGATTATTGACACTGGACAAGTAGAGATGGGAAAGCCCAAGAGAATTCAGAAATTCAGCCAGAACAGCAGAGAGCATTGTGGCTTTTCAGAGGCTGGAGTCCAAGCTACTATATGTTTTCAATTTTAACTCTTTTGAAAATAGCTTTTGATGCTGCAAGCTGAATTCTATGCTCATTTATGACTGTCTGAATCCTGAGTAACTCCATGCATGTTGGGGAGGTTACTCTAGCTTTAAGCCCACTAACTTGGAGCAGATTTTGATTCTGTACAAGTACAACCTATGGTAATCTAAGCAGGAGAATGTGGTAAAATTCTGCCTTCAGCTATACAAGTCCAAGTCCCACTGACAGCTGTTACACCCATACAACAGAGGGTTGAATCAGGCCTATGGAATATACATAATCAGATTTTGGGGAGGCCTCTGTCATATTTAACCTGTAGCTGCTGCCCCCTGCAAGTTACAATATCATTGACAATACTATTTTAAAGAGTCATATTTTAGATTAGGTGATATTTTATACACTCTACTATATATGTAAGTCCCATATTGAGGCATCCGAATAAATGATACAGTGCCAACTCTAACTGGGCATGTGTTGTGGGTGTAGGGAAAAGAACTTCCATTCTTAGTGAACTGATCTATATTTTCTGCTATCTGTCCTATTTTGTAGATTGTAAGGGCTACATTTCCATAATTCATCGCTTCAGGAACACCCGCATTGCAGTTAACTGTGTTTGCATGCATATTTTATGGGCACACCTCAGGATATAGGTCTACACTAAACTTTTTTTTACTTAGAGTTACTTGATTGTCAGTTATCTTGAGTTACATTTTGCGTAGGCTATTGCAAATACTCCCCACATGGTAGTGCCAGTTACTAAGCTGGGGAGTGTCCATGCTAGCATTTACAAAAGTGTGAAGTACCTCGAGTAACTGGCAATCAATTAACTCAGGAAAAAAGAAGTCTAGTGCAGACATAACCTTAGTTTTGAAACTTTATCCTCACAATTTAATAATGGACAGAAATAAATGATCAAGGGTGAAATTCTGCCCTCATTTATACCAGAGGAAATTGGAAATTCCTCAAAACCAGAACAGAATCTGACGCTAAATATTCTGGAGAATGGTTTCCTTGAAAAATTGAGGGTCATGTAAAATTCAGGTGTGGGTAAACAGACAGGTGGCCAGAGATATGTCTGAAGTGTGGAGATCAAATGCAAAAAAGTATAAACATAAGGCAGAAAATCACTACAAGGGACGTTAGATGCGTTCTACAGATCTGCAAAACTCCAACATTTCTTGGAGTTATAAGACCCAAATTGTCATAAACCATAATTGCTCCAAGTTCTGAAGTCAATGGGCTACATTCTTAGCTGGAGTAAATTACTATGGCTCCACTGAGTACCTTGCTGTTCTGCTGATTTATACTAGCTAAAGGTCTCACCCAATATCTTGTTCAATGTACAGGAATTTGGGATTTTGCCAAAATTGCACAAACAGTTAAAGGAAAACTTTTTTACTCTTAACTGATGAGCATTAATCTGAATGCATGCAAAGCAGTACTGACGCATAGATTTAAAGTTATCTGATTACTCTGACACTATATATTAAAACAGGAAAGATCTCAGTTGACAGAACCCAGTAGTGGTGCCTTAAGGTGCCTTAAGGCCATCCATTTTTAATCTGTGCTGCAAAATTCAATAGAATTAATCTGCTAGCTCTACATCAATCACTGGATTTAAACAAAAATAAAAATGAACTTGATTTGTCAACTGAATAGTAAATTAACATTCAGTAATATTTACTAATAATGTAAACATGTTTACAATAGATTTTAGGCATGATGCACAGAAGGAGCTACATGAATAGTATATTCTGTGATGTGTATTTTGATGACATTCAATTCTTATTTCTGAAGCTTGTGCTGAATGTCACTTGCCCAGCTGCAGAAGGTAATTCTATATGCTACTACACTAGGTATCTAGAGTAATTACATAGGCAAATCAGTCATAAGAAGAAAGCATTTCTGTTTCCAACTAGTTTATCTTAAGATCATATGGCAAATGTAATTATTAGCAAAACAAAGATTTATTTTCAGGTAAAAGAGGCTAAACATTTAAAACCATACAGCATCTGTAAACAAAGATTTTTCTGCACAGTTTCATCCTAAGATTTCCTTCAGCTATCAGGTGGCTGACTAATGGTACCAGCAACAGGTTATTGCATGAAGGAAAGTTGCAAGGAAGTCCTCTCTTACCTTGTGTGCTCTAAAATCTCCTCGATTGAAAAGTTAATATGAAAGTTTTAACTCGAGAGGAAGCATTTACACACACTCTAGTCTCTGTATACAGGAACTAGTTTTAAATTATTCTGATCTGATGCTCAGTCTGGCTCTCACACTATGCTCTTCAGGATTAGTACATTCACTTTGGAGGGTGTTTATACTGAAGCTGGCCACTGTGACAATCTGGTCAACTGTCCTTCTAGCTGAAAGAGCCAAGACTTTCTCGGTTGTTGAAGCAAAAATGACCAATGGAACCTTGCAAAAGGGCCATTTCATTCCTAGCTCTCACACTATAGGATGGTCCATGGCTCTAAGGGAGCCTCGGATCTGGCCCAAAAGGTGTTGGCAGTTTTTTGGTAGAAGTATTTGTTCTGAAATAGCATCATTTCCCCACCACATGATTATGATAAGGTGTTATTTATACATATTGGGGCAAGACATGGTTCCTGTTCCAAAGAGCTTACAACCTAAGTACCTGATCTGGCATCACTTACACACATGCTTAATTTTATGCACATGAGTAGTAAACGGGACTACTCACATGTGAAATTTTAAGCATATACTTCATTGTGTTCACACCCAAGGCCAAAATTGAATCTAAATTAAACAGAAACAAAATTACACTGTTCATTTTTTTTAAATGAACAATAATGGGATAGGACTATTTTATGTATTTACCCTTATCTAGATAAATCTGTTTCCAGGAATTCTTCATGGCATATTCACTTACCTCAGGAGTCGGAGCTCTGCAAGGAGAGTGGGGTTCTGTTGTGCCTTCTCTGGTGTGGGCTGAGATGCCTGCTCATGTTCAAGCCGCAGCCTCTGGATCTCCTGTAAGATTTCTCTTGGGGGAGGATAGTAAGTAAAAGACTAAAGGTCAGTGCATTTCCATAGAACCAGCCTAGAACCTCACTATTAGAAGATGACGATGAACTATCTATAGCTCTGAACCAATAAGGATACCATGACTAGGCTCCAAACATCAGAATATCTCAGCTTTAGTGACATAGTCATCACTGGAACAGGTTTGCTGATGTTTGCTATAGTCCTAGAAAGAGAGCATTTCTGCAAGACCCTCATAAAACAGACCATAAAACTAGAGCCTGAATTTCAGATGCTCTGTGGAAAGCAGGGACATAGATCCTGTTTGGCTCAACTAACGAATTCCTCACCATCCTTCTCTCATGTGAATATTCTATGCCCCACATGAAATCAACAGAAACTAGAATAATATCTATCCTGTCTTCTACATCAATCAGGCACACACCATTTGCACTTTTCAAAATGCTTTTAATTTAGCTATGGATCTGAGAGACAGCAGCTCTTCAGGGGAAAGTACATTTAATAGGATTTACTGTAGCTGAATCGATGCATAGGAGTGCTAACAGAGCTGCAGAGCTTTGCTGAAGAGGGGTGAAGCTTATTGATGTTAGCGACAGACTCTTTCTTCATTACACTTTCGTGGGCATCAGACACTCAGAAAGCAGACTTGAGCTATGAAAGACAAATTAATTCTAGAGCTGGTGGAATTGTACTACAGCGAAAGAAGGTCTTTCGCAGAAGTCTGTGATAGAAAGGCATCTGTTTTTGGCCAGTCCTTATCTACCCAACAGTAAAAGCAGAGAACACAGAACAAAGCTCTGTATGACAACGTAAGTTACGGTTCAGTGACTCTGGGTCTGACAAGGGCCAGATCCTCAGCTGGTGTAAATCAATGCAGCTCCACTAAAATCAATGAAACTAGGCTGACTTACTCCAATTGGGCATCTGACCCCTAGTTCCAAACATAAGAATGGCCATACTGGGTCAGACCAAAGGTCAGTCTAACCCAGTATCCTGTCTTCCAACAGTGGCCAGTGCCAGGTGCCCCAGAGGGAACAACCAGAACAGGTAATCATCAAGTAATCCATCCCGTCGCTCATTCCCAGCTTCTGGCAAACAGAGGCTATGGACACCATTCCTGCCCATCCTGGCTAATAGCCATTGATGGTCCTATCCTCCATGAATTTATCTAGTTCTTTTTTGAACCCTGTTATAGTCTTGGCCTTCACAACATCCACAACTTCCCATTGTCTGTCTCCCAATTTCAGCTACCTCTGTATCAAAAGCCTAATTTTCTGCTCGTCTTTTTACAATCACTGCTTCTTCTATTTATTACACAGACTGTGTTCTGGAGATTTTTATTTTCTTCTCTATAAATAGAAAAACAAAGATTTTTTGGTTTTGGAATCAGAATGGGATTTTTATTTTAACCCTCTGCAAAGGTAACTGCAAACAGTAAAAATATTCACAACTACCCCACAGCATGTAACCATGTATTTTTAAAAACACAGGCTGATTCTGTAATGCCTTAAGAGTGGCTCACCACAATTTTGCCATACGGATATTGGTACTGGCTATTTAGGCAACCAGTCTCCCATCCTGATAAATAGATACATCTAGATCTAGAGAGAGCAAGTACGCAGAAACAAGTGAGAAGAAATCCAAGTCCATGGGGCCGGATGCGTTGCATCCGAGAGTGCTAAAGGAATTGGAGGATGTAATTGCAGAGCTGTTGGCCATTATCTTTGAAAACTCATGGCGATCGGGGGAAGTCCCGGAAGACTGGAAAAAGGCTAATGTAGTGCCCATCTTTAAAAAAGGGAAGAAGGAGGATCCTGGGAACTACAGGCCAGTCAGCCTCACCTCAGTCCCTGGAAAAATCATGGAGCATGTCCTCAAGGAATCAATTCTGAAGCACTTAGACAAGAGGAAAGTGATCAGGAACAGTCAGCATGGATTCACCAAGGGAAAGTCATGCCTGACTAATCTAATTGCCTTCTATGATGAGATAACTGGTTCTGTGGATGAAGGGAAAGCAGTGGACATGTTATTCCTTGACTTTAGCAAAGCTTTTAACACGGTCTCCCACAGTATTCTTGTCAGCAAGTTAAAGAAGTATGGGCTGGATGAATGGACTATATGGTGGATAGAAAGTTGGCTAGATTATCGGGCTCAACGGGTAGTGATCAATGGCTCCATGTCTAGTTGGCAGCCGATATCTAGCGGAGTGCCTCAAGGGTCGGTCCTGGGGCCGGTTTTGTTCAATATCTTCATTAATGATCTGGAGGATGGGGTGGATTGTCCCTCAGCAAGTTTGCGGATGACACTAAACTGGGAGGAGTGGTAGATACGCTGGAGGGTAGAGATAGGATACAGAGGGACCTAGACAAATTGGAGGACTGGGCCAAAAGAAATCTGATGAGGTTCAACAAGGACAAGTGCAGAGTCCTGCACTTAGGACGGAAGAATCCAATGCACCGCTACAGACTAGGGACTGAATGGCTAGGCAGCAGTTCTGCAGAGAAGGACCTAGGGGTGACAGTGGATGAGAAGCTGGATATGAGTTAACAGTGTGCCCTTGTTGCCAAGAAGGCCAATGGCATTTTGGGGTGTATAAGTAGGAGCACTGCCAGCAGATAGAGGGACGTGATCGTTCCCCTCTATTCGACATTGGTGAGGCCTCATCTGGAGTACTGTGTCCAGTTTTGGGCCCCACACTACAAGAAGGATGTGGAGAAATTGGAGAGAGTCCAGCGAAGGGCAACAAAAATGATTAGGGGTCTGGAACACATGACTTATGAGGAGAGGCTGAGGGAACTGGGATTGTTTAGTCTACAGAAGAGAAGAATGAGGGGGGATTTGATAGCTGCTTTTAACTACCTGAAAGGGGGTTCCAAAGAGGATGGATCTAGACTATTCTCAGTGGTAGCAGATGACAGGACAAAGAGTAATGGTCTCAAGTTGCAGTGGGGGAGATTTAGGTTGGATATTAGGAAAAACTTTTTCACTAGGAGGGTGGTGAAGCACTGGAAGGCATTACCTAGGGAGGTGGTGGAATCCCCTTCCTTAGAAGTTTTTAAGGTCAGGCTTGACAAAGCCCTGGCTGGGATAATTTAGTTGGGGATTAGTCCTGCTCTGGGCAGGGGTTTGGACTAGATGACCTCCAGAGGTCCCTTCCAACTCTGATATTCTATGATTCTATGAAATGTTAAAAACAAACAGACGTACATTGTGCGGTACTCAACAAAGGCAGGCGTTTTCTGGATACTCTTACCGGTTCTTGTTTTCAAGTTCTGCAATCAGCTGTCTTTGTTGCTTATTTGCATCAATGGTGAAAGAGATATCCGAGGCACCTCTCTGCTGCCCCTGCTGCTGCTGCAAAAGAGTTTGGCTGTTATTAAATATGTCCATGCACTCATCTGCACCTAAAGTGTGATCAATGGTTGTTCAATGAAATCTGCTTGCCAATAGCATCATGTTAGACTTGTCAGCCCAGATCCTCAAAGATATTATTTAGACACCTAGGAGCCTAAATGCCATTGAGGACCTGGGCCCTCTACATTAAAATAAAAAAAATAAATTAATAAATTAAACTAAACAAGAATCCATATTACAGTATGTTCCACCAACGGTGCAACAGCACAATTTAGTAATACCAGTGAAAGCACTAAGCTAGATAATGCTTGAATGTTTACCACCATGTCATTCCAACTTGTTCCAAGGAGCTTTCCAGGAAAAACTGATAAAAATGCCTGACCCCATCTGCAGCAGTGGCTTCACACTGATGAAGGTGTACGGTTACTGGCAGTTGCTATAATACGACTCCTAATTATTATGCTGTAGACAAGGCTCTTGAGACTTGCAACATGAGAAAAAAGGAATTTCTACTCAAACAAAAACCAAGACAAAAATTCATCCCACTTCACCTCCCAAATAAAGGAAAAGACATTTGCTTTCCACTTGTCCCAAGAACCTTTAATTCTTTGAAAGAACAGCAGATTTCTCCATGTTAAATCCTCATTCATCATCCACTTTTCATTCAGGCTGCAGTTCAGTGCATGGTCCATGTGACTGAATCTCTGATACACCCTCTACTGACACTTTCAGAAGAGCTGTTCCATAGCGTTTAATGTACAACAGAACCATTTTCCCATCAGGGGATTTCAAACCAGTCTCACTACCACTTTGTTGGAGTACTCCCTTTGTCATGTTTGCCAGCAATAATCAAAAGTCACTGTGTTTATTTTATACATTTTATACATGATGCAGTGCAGGGATTAATAGAGCCATTGGAAGCATCCTAATCAAGAAAGACATCCAAGTAATTGTTTTGTCTTCCATGGTGTACAGATAAAGATTTAAAAATGGATCATGAGGTAGTGCCCTCAGCTACTGCAAATGGGACTGTCTCTCACTTTAAGAATGATCTGAAGTGTAACTTTGACACATGGGGCCTAATCTTGAGCATCTCCTCTACAGTACTTGGCAGACTTAGCCCTCAAAAAGGAAATATATTCCTCTTCTTGCTAGACTCTGTTCCACATAACACCTAGGGGAAATACATTTCTGGTTTTAGTTAGCTACTTAATTTTAAAACTTTAGTTTTTGTTACCTGTATATTTTCCCACTAATATTCTATCCATCAAGGAAAACTGCAGCACATCCAAAGAGGAGACCAAACAAATAAACTGATATACTGTACCATTGAAATAACTGGGCCCTTTAGCCCTGCATGTCCAGCCTTAGCAATGTGCTTGGCTGCCTGAAAAGCACAATGTTTTTAATAGTTTTTTTTAATCTTCCAGTTGGCTGCTAAAGTGAGCTTCAGAATTTGTGGTTGCCACATTTGTTCTGAGAGCTCCTGTTCACAGAAGGCCTTTCTTTGCTTTCTCCTTTGTAGTGTATATTTAAAAGACATAAAAAAATGTGGTATATTGGTGGGGAGCGGAAAGTTTAGCGTATCCATCCAAACCACATCTTTTTCGTGTTTGTGTAGATACTCTGGCTCCATGGGGATTCATAGCACTAAGATGTCATGATGATAGGTGCTGTATAGAAAACTCAGACAGATACAGATGATATTTCAGTCTTCAGGAAGGGTTTTCCATCCACACACATAATTCGCAGGGCATTTTGATTAGCTAAAGAATTACCATCCTTCAGCTATACGATGAATCAGCTACAGATAAGAGGTTGCCTTAAATCTGAGTGGCGCTGCATTCTGAATCTGACAGTGACTGATTGTCAGGCAACAGACAGTGAGATGATCAGATTGTGTGCATTCCTTCCTGCTGCCCCCGCTCCTTCAATGTTATGAAGTCTTATATGATAGATGGCTAAAAACCATGGGCCAAATTCATCTCCACAGCAGCTCAACTGCCTTCACCTGATTTGAATGTGGCCCACAGTTTTAACATGAACAACCTTGCCTTATTTGGCTCTTTCAGCTGACCCCACAGTATATATTTCAAGAGTGAAAATATGCTTCCTGCTATTCTGTACAGAGCTACTTTTCACTTCACTTTCATTTATGCTTCTTTGTTCTATCAAATGCGCTGAGATGGGGAAAAAAATAACTGGGTTGACCTTATTTATGCCACTTAAGATTTTATACACTTCAATTAGGTTCCTGCTTCAATGTCTTTTAATTCTGAATATAGTAAGTTTTTAGCCTGTCATCCCTTTCTATCCTGTGATTCACAGAGTAGCATAATCATTTCTCTGAAATGAAAATGAGAGCCAAGGCTAATGTAATGGGTCATTATAGTCATCCATTAATTAAAATACTGAGCACTTAAGGCTCTGGTGTTTGAGCTAAGGAATGAAATAGATTTACCACCTCAGTTTTTACCTTTAAAGTAAATCGCTAACTTATAACCAAAGTCAATCTAGGCAATATTTTCCGATCCAGTTTGAGTTCAGGGGTCCCAAGTTGTCTTCCTGTTTTTGGATTTGGAGACGGTAGAATAACGGTGGGTGAGGGCAGCAGTCAGTTTCCTTAGTTTGAATTGTTTAAACATCACTAGGTTAATATATACACTCTACATTGTTAAGGTAGCTGCAAGAAAGCATTCTTGTTCTTTATTACATAACAATATCCTCAATAAAATAATCTGTGAACCATCAAGGTTGTCAGATGTAAATTTTCTGATTGCGACAAGCCCTTGCTCTTCAGAAACAACAAAAGGAAACTTTTACCTTCCCCCAATTAAAACCACTTACTGATGCAGTAGTTTCTGCTGCTAGTCTCGCTGCATACCTGGCGATCAGTCTGTGCTCTTCATCTAGACGGCCTGCACTGTCAAGCATGCTGCTCAGAGTTGGGGTGGGGGAAAAGGAGAGAGGCATCAGTGTTTAGAAAGCACAGTACAGTCACTTTATCAGAGTCCATAATTTCTCATTCCAGAATTTACAAGAAAAATACTCAGAACTACATGAAAACATGGGTTTAGCTTCTAACAAATGCTGAATAAATGAAATGAAGGCTGCCCTTAAGTAATAACCTACCCTGCTTTGTACACAGGTACCGACAGGAGAAGGCTCAATTCACCCTGGGTTACGCTGGCTGCTGCATGTATAACCCAGGCTTCTCCTGGCGGAAAGTCTGGGTGAAGTGAGTGTGGTGGCATAAATGGCTCATTGACTCCATTGAGGGGGAGGGCAGATATGCAGCTGGTCAGTATATAAGCTTCCTCCCTAAGGTGGAACCTCCAAAATTTCTCTAAATTCCAAAGGGGTGAATCCCTCCTAGGGTCCAGTAGCCCCTGTTGATGCAGGAGGGTGAAATCTGCAGAGACCAGTCAAGTCCAGGATCACTGATCAGTGTGTGCTTTTTATATATTAACTTTGTTGAATCATCTATAAACATAACCGGTTTCAGCCTCCTCTCTCAGTTTCTGATACTTAGAAGTAAATTTTCAGATCGTCATGTGGGGATAAGCCATTGCCCCACCACTTCTATTGATTTTAAAATTAATACAATCCTGCTTCCTCTTACAGCTATATTAGGCACCACATTTTCTAAAAGTTTACTTTGGTCCCTCATTCAGAATCTTAACAAAGATTTGTTATTAGGAAAAATATTTAAAAAATTTACTGCTTATATGCTAGAATCACTTTAAAATATCTCAACAGTTTATATTTTTTATTCTAGGAATATCAAAAGCAAATCAGATCATTCACCTTATAGGCTAGTCACTGGACAAATGCTGTTTTCAATGGAGGCCATGTTTTAGTCAAATGATTGCAAAATTAAAAAACTGAAAACCTGTTGAATTTTCTAAATAGTCACAACTTAAAAAAGAGTCAAGCAGACCAAAACCAGATAAAAGGAAGAAAGATGAAAATAATGACGTGATCCTAAATAATACCTTCAGAAACCAAGTTTCAGCTCAGAGTATGGCTTTTAATTATAGATAAGAGAAAAGAAATAGTAACTCATAATAAAAGTTGTTATATAAGTGTGTTCTGCTTTGAGATGCATTAGAAATTGGAGAGATCCCACAGTAACTCAAGGAACCACAAGGTGCATCTTTTCATTGGGGGGTGGGGGGGTCTAATGCTTGAAGGATTCCACTGGGAGCTAGAAGCTATGCTTGAAGGATGGGTAGTGGCTTGGATTCATTGGTTGGCAGCCTGGAGCCATAAGTCATATTGAATTGTTCTGACTTGCTGAGATAATAGGAAGAGAGAAAAGGAAACTTTGTCTTTGTCTTATCCTCAGAATACCAGTGAGACTAACAGAGTGAAGGTTAGAAATTCAACAAAGTGATGAAGAGTTAACCAGAGATGCGTGCTGGGTGAACTAAGCCTTGGTGGCTGACTATTCATTCCACTTCTTTTCTACTCCTAGTACTATCAGAACTAATTGTCATTTTAGTTTAGTAAAAATTCTGTTTAATATATTTCACTGTATATACAAGAGAGTTATTTCTACTCTCACTTACACCACCAATTGCGATGTACTCTTGGTTTACAGTCATGTGAAGGAAGAACCAAGCTCAAAGTGATTTTCCCTTTTTATTGATTGTACAATTGAATAAATTCCCAGTTTATAATCAGCTATGTTTCTTCTACATACGTAATCTACAGTACCACTATATTACCCAAGTGAAAAACAATGACCCCCACCCCAGGGGAATAACTCTCAGCCCCACGAAATTACACAAACCATGTAATAAAGATTAATTTAGTGACTACATAGTTCATTTTCAGTGTTTTGCAATAAGACATCATATTATAACAACTGTAACAAAAGTGGGTATTCCAGCTTCAATTGTCATTTGTGTAGCAATTTACAACCATATTATAAACCCTGAAAAAATCACAGATTATGATGTAGATTGACAGAGTAGCATAAATCTGCAGTGTAGTTAAAAGGATTAATTGAAATAATTTTACAAATGCATAAAGTCACTTCAACTTTCTGGTTCTTATAGTTATCTCACTGTATATTAAATGCCTTGGGGCATGCACTTACACATAGATGCATACAGTATGGTACATATTGTAGCAGTGTGTGAATTGTGGGCTAGTAATGCCTCAAAATGTTGTGGAATCAGAAGAAATATAATGGCCAAGATACATTTTATTCTGAAATGTGTCTGTGTTCATGATCATTCACCATCGTGTATGAACAATGTGTTTAATTTGGACAGTCCAAGATTTTAAATTGCAGAGTTATGATGTGCCACAATTCATACGCTTATATTTTTCCCCACAACTTCATGAATAAAGGTAGAGTGCAATATTAAAGCATATTCACAAATTATGTGGACATGTGTAGAATTTGGGATATTCACAAGGGTGAATGAGGTATCCCTTTGAAAAATCTCATGATTTCAACATTTCTGACGTAAAGTGTTTATATGAACAATTGATGAGCTTCAAATATTTGTCTGGCTAGTATACTGATTCTGAAACCTAATGGATGGACTTGTACCCTCAGTTTTGCTAAAGTAGGGAGCTGGGGTTGGGAAAATTAGACTATCAGGCATTTTACCTGAACTCTCAAATTGTAGCATTTCTCCCCTTTTCAAAGAGAACTTTTGTATGAATATTACTGGCAAATGCTGATTTTGTTTTCACATTTTTCTTTACTCGTCTTAGGAGGGTGACTTGACAAAAGGCTGTTTATTGTGTTATCCTATTCTTTACTTCCGTGACTTGTTCCAAGAACAAAATTATATGGAGAATCAACTTAAAACTGTACTGTCAAAGAGCTCACAGAACAACCAGAGTTGGTGCTTTGAAGTCCATGCTGTTGATAACAGTTAACTTCCCACCTCATCTTCCTACTCCCTAAGTTTTTGTTGGCTTCTCATTTCTGTGACAAGGCTGCTACAGTCAAGGAAATGTCCTCATCCTCAAAGGAACCTGAACAGCCAGGGTCAGCATTAGGGGGTAGCAAGCAGGGCAATTGCCGGGATTGGCCTTTGTCTTCAGGCCCACGTGGCAGGGCTCAGGCTTCAGCTTCAGAACATTGCAGAAATCCAATGTGTGAGCAGGTAAGGGAGGCAGGTTGGGGGCCCAACTCCTTAGTTTCTGCCCTGGGCCCCAGCAAGTCTAACGCTGGCGGTGTGCATAACACTTTCAAAAGATGAGCCTGGGAACTTAAATTTGTAACTTTCCTAAACACTAAAAATCATGGAATGAATAGAGACACTGGATTTATGGCTTATTACAACTATCTGTAACCCACTACCAACTTCCTGCCCACTCCCCTGCAGCTGCTTTTCTTTCCTCACTCCCTTTCCTCCCTATGACTAGAGGGGTGTCAACAGACCACTTCACCTTGAATGGTCCCTTGAAATGTGTGTTAACTAAACAATTTGCTCCATCCTGTATTTAGCTGTGACACTTGGAGTTATTTTCCCGGGCCTGAAGAAGAGCTCTGTGTAAGATCAAAAGCTTGTCTCTCTCATCAACAGAAGTTGGTCCAAGAAAAGATATTACCTCACCCACCTGGTCTCTCTAATAACTTGGGATCGACTTGGCTTCAACAACACTACATGTAACATTCACAGAAACTATTTCCTATAGTTACAGGTACATTGCCAGGAACCACTACTGCAAAGACAGAATTGTTCTGCCTCAACAAGCCCATATTAGTGTTTACAAATCCATTAAAACAAGCTGTTGTTTCTCTTTTCCTTGGCTGCTGCAGGTGGAGCAGGCTCTTTGTGACACCACATTAGCTAGGGGTTCCACAAGACTAAGGCTCCTAGCTTCTATTGCAGGTCTTTCTTGGGGAGACACTGAATCCAACTAACTGTTAATAATCTAAAAGAGTCTAGTATCACAGGAGTAGCCATGTTAGTCTGCATCCTCAAAAACAACAAGGAGTCCGGTGGCACTTTAAAGACTAATAGATTTATTTGGGCATAAGCTTTCGTGGGTAAAAAAAACCCACTTCTTCAGATGCAGCCTGAAGAAGTGGGTTTTTTTTACCCACGAAAGCTTATGCCCAAATAAATCTGTTAGTCTTTAACGTGCCACTGGATTCCTCGTTGTTTTTGTGGATAAAGGAATCTACTTTGTTCTAGTTTTATCAAAAGAAGAGAGCATGACCATGGTGTATTAAGGTTGATCCCTCACCTCCACTATCATCTCCTATTCCTTTCACTTGAGTTGGACACTGTTCTCTGGCATCAGGTAATAGCTCAAATTAATGATATTTCTCATAAGGTTTCTTTTCTACTGAAGCAGTGTCTCTTAAGACAGTTAGATGAGCTCACTCTGGTTTAATCTCTTCAGCCTAAATATGGGAAACTGAAGTATTTGCTGCACCATGAACATTGTGGGACTTCCTGTTGTAAGTCTGATCAGAATTGTGCAATAGCTTAAACTGAAATGAGCATCAGCTTGCCCCACAAGCCCAACAAAGTCATTAGCCAGTAGGTAATATTGGGCTTCTCATTATGTGCTTGACGTTGTCATTATTGGTTACAAATGCCTCCAGAACACCAAACACCCACAGTCTTGCCATAGGGGTATCAAATAAGGGCTTCATGATATATTCCTATTCTACAGAACTTAAGCCTTCATTTAAAAAACATAAAGGGTAATTTTCTAGCCATCACATCTGTAGGGATATTCTTCCAAATGTGAATAAACTGAATATCTAATTCTGGACACCAAAAGCATATTCTAAGAGGTATACTTAGACACTGTAAACTGGGAGCGGTCTGATTTTTTTTTTTTTTTAAGGTTTGTAATAGTTTTTAAATTTTAAAATCACCAAGATTTTATTATCTGAACGCTGGTGAGAGTTCTGTGCACATTTAGTATCTTATAAAGTAACGTGGAATATATTTAACCCTCTTAAGTCTTTAATAGCATAGAAATGTGAATCAATATAGTTCTATAGAGTACATCCAGGTATCTTTAGGAACCACGAGAAACCATTTTACTATCAATTGAAGATCCCCTCCTATTTACACATTAAATTTTTGCCTAAATTACTAAAATGTGATGTGTCTAACTTAAATGAACAAAACCCAGAAATTTCAGAATTAAAGGGGCATTTAGAAATAGCTTATTGATATCGGAACAAAGATTTTATGAAATCTAAAATGAATCAAACATTTTCAAGAAATAAATGATAATGTTTTACATATTTTTAAACTGTATTGCATTTTAAAATTGCAGGGACCAGAACATATTGACAAGGGATGCTTTGGACAAATTAGTTTTTTATAAATAGATTATTTCTTTGTTTATATAGTCTTCTGAAGTACTGAGGATCAGACATCACCACATTGAACAAGCGTGTGAGAAACAGAAAGTGCAACTGATGAGCCTGGGGGCTGTACTTCCAGTGTCCAAATGATAGAAAATGAAATGTAAGAAGTAAACATATGAAGTGAAAAGTAATTTTAAAAATCAAATTTATTTCCAATGCACATAAGAAGTATTTTGAAAAAATATTGGAGCTGATCCTGAGCTGATCTAGATCAGTGTGTTCCACTGACCCTGCAAGAACATTGATTTACACCCATTGGGGATCTGGGCCTTTAAGGTTTTGGGGTTTGTTTATGGTGTCCCTTTAAGGCTACCAATGCATTCTTATTTTACTTTCTTGTGACTATTATGTCACGGGGGATGGGGGTCAGATATTTGTTATGAAATGTGCTGCAATACCTAGGCTCAATGACTTGAGTTCCAGGTGACGTTCCAGCCCATATCATTAATTTTGTTGCTGGTATGGGTTTGTGTTAGACTGCCAGTAGTATCTGAATAGATGCAAGAGCCGCAACACTATTTGAAATTATGTGGCATATGGCAGGTGAGCTACCATAACATGATTAATAGTAATCATATCAGTCTTGAAAGCAGACGTCACTTAGCACTTCATGATAATAAACTTCAGTTAGTTATCAGGGAGTATAGTGCTCATCTGAGGATACGCTAGTGTCTATAGCGGTGAAACCATACAGAAACACCAGGAAGCTTCTGAATGTTTGCTTTTCTTATCTTTCCCAAGGTGTAACTATTCTTTTCCTCTCTATTCTTCACTTGGTAGCAGAGAAAAATGTAATAGACTACTGGCGGGCATTCTTCGCTGCATGGCTAAGACTACTGTCTCTTGAAGCTAATTTTCCATGTCAAAGTCAAGTTGGCAGCTCATGTAACTGATTGAAGCTTTTTTTAATCAAGGATGCTAGTACTGTGACCTTTAAATGTCAGTAATTGGATGTTTTGTACTATAGTCTGCTTCCATTATTTGCACAAATCAAGGACTTTGTCATTCATTCCCCAGCTACCCTTCAGAAACATGAAAGGGATGTGCTATAGCACAATTTATATCTTGTTTTTGCTGCACACGTGGAGACAACCTTAACTGTATTTATGTGAACTTGCCACTATAATAGGAAGAAATTTTACTGATATCAGGTAGAATTAGGAGAATAAAAGACAAAAGCCAGCAGGGAACATTGACAGAGTACTCTGGCTGGTGTTCTGCTCTGAAATAAAAATGCACCATGAATGTGACACATTCAAGTTTCACTAGCCTAGGAAGAGAGAGTCACTCTGAACACACTTCCGTCCAATTATTTGGCAGCTGCTAAGCAAACATTATAAAAAAGTCTTGTTTGTTGAAATATGGAGACAAATGAAATTCCACAGGATAGTAGCATTTGAAAGGCTTGTTATCCGATTTTCTCACTCCAAAACAAATTCAGTCTGCTGTTTATTACAGCAGCAATGGAGCACAGTAAATTCAGACTGGCCCCATAGTCCAGGAGCAGACTCTGGACTACACTAAAGGTTTGGGCAGATTCCTTCCTCCAATATCCATCGATAGCTCCCATTGGCTTCAGTAGCAGTGACATACAAGTCTGAGAGCAGAATTAGACACTAGCATTTTAGAGAGCCGCTGCACTCACTCTCCAAAGGGAAGCCGCTCACTGTCTTTATAAAAAGGGTTCTGACACAACGTTTCCTAGTGCATTAGCTGAAGTGACATGCTACAGAAGGTAGGAAAGTGACATGCTACAGCAGTAGGAAAGTCTGGAAGTAAAAACAAAATTGATAATGGTGGGCATAATTTCCTAAGAAACTCTATACAGCTTAGCGGGGGTAGCCGTCTTTATCCACAAAAACAACAAGGAGTCCGGTGGCACCTTAAAGACTAACATATTTATTTGGGCATAAGCTTTCGTAGGCTAGAACCCACTTCATCGGATGCATGGAGTGAAGATTACAGATGCAGGCAATATTATACTGACACATGAAGAGAAGGGAGCTACCTCACAAGTGGAGAACCAGTCTTGACAGGGCCAATTTGATCAGGGTGGATGTAGTCCACTCCCAATAATAGATGGGAGGAGGTGTCAATTCCAGGAGAGGCAAAGCTGCTTTTGTAATGAGCCAGCTACTCCCAGTCCCTATTCAGGCCCAAATTAATGGTGTTAAATTTCCAAATGAATGTTAGTTCTGCTGTTTCTCTTTGAAGTCTCTTTCTGAAGGTTTTTTGTTCAAGTATAGCTACTTTTAAATCTGTTATAGAATGTCCAGGAAGACTGAAGTGTTCTCCTACTGGTTTTTGTATGTTACCATTCTACATGGACACACCCCCAGAGACCCAACCAGGGGTATTTTATCTGCTACCCAAGATCCATAAACCTGGAAACCCTGGACGCCCCATCATCTCAGTCATTGGCACTCTTACAGCAGGATTATCTGGCTATTTGGACTCTCTCCTCAGACCCTACGCTACCAGCACTCCTAGCTATCTTCGAGACACCACCAACTTCCTGAGGAAACTACAATGCATTGGTGATCTTCCTGAAAACACCATCCTGGCTACCATGGATGTAGAAGCTCTTTACACCAATATTCCACATGAGGATGGACTACAAGCTGTGAGAAACAGTATCCCTGATGAGGCCCTGGCACACCTGGTGGCTGAGCTTTGTGACTTTGTCCTCACCCGCAACCATAGTAGGAGGCTTTGTGGCCCAGCTGAGAAAGACCTGGACTGTTATTTGGGGTTTGAGAGAGACTTGGTTTATCACACTGTTCATGGCATAAAGTCTGTAGGTATGCTCCTGCTGCAGTCAAGTTGAGGGCTGGCCTTATAAAGTCTATGAGTAATGTGGGAGCCAGAGCAGACTCTTCCATGGTTAGGCAGATCCCCATGGATGCCAGGAGGCAAAGCCAGGACAAAACTGCTCTCTGGACAGAATCTACCTGTTGAAAGCAATTTTTACTCCTGAGGGAATTCTTTGCCAAAAAAAAATACAACCCAAATGTTGTGCACAATATTTTAAAATTCTGCAAATTTTATTTGTCAATAAATAAAATGTGGAGGCTTCAGCATGGCAATAGGGAGCACAGACCACTGCTTGCCCAGAGGTGGGAGATCAGCCTGCACCTCCCCCAAGGGACATGGACTCGGTGATGGGGCTGCACCTACCCTGACACAGAGCAAGGGCCAGGCCTGCCTCAGAAAGGCCTCAGGGCCCTGCCCCTCTATGCCAGGTGCACCGGGGAGTAGAAGTGGGGGGTGGGTAGGCTGGCTTAAAAAGCCCGCAGGATCCAAGAGTGTGTCGGGGGATCTAGGTGTGGGCTGAGAGGGTTCTGTGTGGAGCAATCTGGGTGCGGGTGGCTCAGCGTGGGGGGTGAGGGGATCTGGAGGCACAGGAACTCTTTGGGGGGTTCCAGGTGCAGGGGCAATGGGGCTCAGCAGGGGGGCCTGTGTGCTGGGGGAGGGGTCCGGGTGCAACTGGTTGGGGGTCTGGGTGCAGGGGGCTCACTAGCAGGGGTGGTCTGGGTAAAGGGTGATGGCATTCAGTGGGGGGGGAGGGGGTCTGACTGCAGGAGGTGAGGCTCAGCAGGGTGAGGGTTCAGGTGTAGGGGCTCAGTGGGGGGGGGTTCTGTGTGTAGGGGATGGTGTCTTGGTATGCAGGGTCCAGATGCAAAGGGATTGGGTGGACGGGGGAGCACCTCCCCATACAGTGACCTCTGCCCGTGTGGCTGAGGAGCAACGGGGGTGGGGAGTGTGTGTGTGCGCACGCGGAGCTTCCTGCAGCCAGGGGAGATTTCTAGGTGGGGGTCTGATCTGGCTACGGCCACTCATTTCAGAGGAAGAGCAAGTCCTGTCTGCTCCAGCCCAGCCAGGACTAGCAGATGAGCCTGGCACAGAGTAGGAGCCACTGGCCTCCTGCACCTCTCCCTGCAGTGATTTACCTCTCTGCCAGCTTCTCCAGGTGCCCAAAATGACACGCCCACATTGCTGGGGAGGAGCAGGTGACTGCTCGAGTCTTCCCTTTGCTTCCCCTTCAGAAAGTCATTTTCCTGTGGGGAAGCAAAGAAATCTGAAGGGGACATGAATTCTGCACACATGCAGTGATACAGAATTCCCCCCGGAGTAAAGTATGTGAAGACAGTGTAGCCATTTTATCTCAGTGGTAGCAGCACAAACGAGAAGACCTTCATGAAGACCCTGGATGCTGCTGCCAGCCCAAACATGGTACCCTGAACTGATAGCATTCCTGGCCCAGCAGAAATCTGAGGAACCTTTTGTGGGGTGAGTGAATGTCCACATGAAAATTTTCAGAGTAGCAGCCGTGTTAGTCTGTATTCGCAAAAAGAAAAGGAGTACTTGTGGCACCTTAGAGACTAACATTTGAGCATGAAAGTAAGCTTTTTTGATGACAAGAGCTGTGAAACATGTCTTTTTCTAAGGAGAGAATTACTGATGCCAGTGTAACCATGCAGAATTTTAATTTGTGATTAAAAATATTTAGCTGACATAGGTTGAGAATGGGCCTTCATCTTCCCCTTTTTTGGGGAGGAACTATGAAATACTTGGAGTAGAGCCCTTTCCCTCTATGCTCTTCGGTCCGAGGTGGGAAGGAGCAACAAATATTGCACTTGGTAGAGACATGCATCTCCTCAAGTCAGTAGAGTCACTTTTTAAATCCTGGGATTCTGGGCATACTCCTGCTTCTAAAAGTGGGGACAGAGAAAATACTAAGCTACATTAACTAGTAGAATACTATAGAAACCATGATGAAACCACTAACCAACTGTGTACAATTATATTTACAGAGACAGAGGCATTACAAGGGTAACTCCAGACACAGAGGATTAGGATTAAGGCCATAAAACAGTAAGAAGGAATTGGAGGGAGAGAGATGGTCTGCACGTCCTCTTATACTGTTGGTATTGAGCACGAGGAGATTCAGGGGGCAGGCGTGGACAGAATTGCAAGAATTTCCAGTCTCAGGCATACGGTGCACATGCGCACATACATATGGAATACAAATAGGGACCAGCACTCAAAGAAGAATCTATAAGTATTTGCATATTAAACTCCTCCCCATCTTCCTGGTGTGGAGTTGCAGGGAGGAAGGTTTCCTTGCCACCGCACAGCAGGCCAGCTTTTCCTCACCCTAGGCTGGCCTGTGGTGAGGCTACCATCCCATGGCAGCAGATATTTTTGAGTGGACATAGCATTAAAAGTTTAGTAGGCAGAAGAAAAGAACTATATGCAGCTTACCTGCTTCAAAACTGGCCCTACTTTGCTCTGAGTTAGAGATAATGGCAAAAATATATAGACACAGGCTTATACATGGCAGAAGACAGCCAGATTTAAGAAGAATGGCTGACTTATGTACAAAGAGACAACTGAAACAATGCTGCTCTTCTGATGAGCTAATAAGCCATTTCCTATTTTTGACTGTACCACCACCGTTTCTCACTTACACAATAAACTGGAACTGCACATTATGTGCCACCACAAAAATAAATTCCTTGAAAGGAGAAAGCTTCTAAATCACTGGTGTGGATAGGTTTATGTACCATCAACAAGTACAGTACTGACTCCTAAATTGTGTCACAAGCCAGTTTGCATGGTAATTTTTAGCCAAGCAAATATTTACAGTATTTTGCTCTTTAACATTCCTAGAAAGAATGCTAGCAATTCCATGACCCGCCAGCACTGGGAGGAGTCATGTCTTGAAAGCACAAACATCTACTCTTTGGATTAATGTTTTAAAATATCTGCTTCTGCTAGAGAGGTTAGAAAATACTAAGAGCATTGGGTTGTGATTTAATTTAAGCAGATCAATGCCCCTTTGCTAAAGAACCCCCAAAGGTGCCAAACCTGCACTAACCGTGAGGGGTTGCTCTGGAGCATGTTGACATACAACCCGATGAGTACATGTTCATCGGCCAGCCTGTCTGCAACATCGAGGCTGTACTGTAACCTGAAACAGGGTTGGGGAAAGAAAGGGTGTGATCCGGACAGACAGAGAGAAATAAACAGAAAAAGCAGGAGCAAGTAAGACTGTGAAATGGGAATTTAAGAATGAGCAATAAATGTTCTTAGAAAAAAACTGAAGTGTTGAAATTCTTATTTACTCTAGTTGTTTAAAATGGTACAATTGAACTTGATTAGGCAACCGATCCTGCAAGATGGAGAGAACCTGCTAGAACATGCAGAACACCTTCAACTCCTGTTGAAGTCAATGGGAGCTGAAGGAGCTTCAGCACCAGGCAGGATCATGCCATGTGTAGTCCTATAAAGAAAGTTACTTTAAAAATAGTACAGATTATGAAGTTTGCCAATTTTAATATATTATAGGTTTTATATATAATACACATTATATAGATAATAAAAATAATTTATGTAGTATATATACACACACACACACACGTACGTATGATTAACAGATTGAAATCAAGAGTTAAGTATGTTTGGAAGTGTCAGATCAAGATAATAGGTATAGAAATATATGCATTTAAACAAAGCCTACTTAGTTCAGTGGGTTAGTTAGGTTATAGAGATATTGTAATTTTCTTGAGGAAAAAAGTGAGGGAAAGACAGAAGATTTTTTTCTGTAGTTGTGTTAGTGCAAGCTACCAGTATACTCTCTAACTTACCCTTTGCCTTTCAAGAAAGCTGGAGCAGCCCTAGCCAGCAATTTGTTCTGCTCTACTTCATTATTCTTGTAAGGAGAGCTAGTTAATAAGACAGGAAAACTATGAAGAGGGTAAACAATGACGATTGCAGTTCATTAAAGGAGAGTTCAGGGAAATTCATTCAAGAGCCTTGAGCTGAACCAAAAGCCAGAAGCTTGTCGAGGTTCTTCCCCTTCTAAACTATAATACCTACAGCAACGGAAGAACCTAACAAAACAAGCTTCAATAAAAAAATGGCTGTTTGGAGGCTACTGTAGTTTCAGGTGACGTTTGAGCTACATACTTGATGCTGAATCTTAGCATACCAAGCCTTTACATCAAGTGGGGAAAACTCCTCTACAATGGACAGGGTATTTCTGGAATGATTCCTGTTGAATTATGTTTTCTCTTTTTTTGCTATTATATGTGGAGCATATGGTGGAGACATACATCTCCCCAAGTCAGCAAAGGTAGCACTGGTGGTTGTCACTGACCAAGAAGGAGGGAAGACAGGAGTCAGTTTTTAAATCCTGAGATTCTGGGCATCGTCCCCAGAAGTATTATATGTGGATCTCAATGTGGATGTAGCCAAGGAAGTGTCTACATCTAATTGAATCTGTCCTTCTGTGGAGTAGCTCCAATTTAATTTTTAAGAGGTACTATGTTCTTTTTATGCCATCAAATATATTTGCTATTTTTCATTATAATCCATTTTTCAGTCATGTTTTCTTTTTAGGTTTAAATATTTAAAGGGTCACAGTAATTTCCTGATGCTGAAATACTTGAGTGCCCGGGGAAGAAAAGAAGATACTGGATAAAAATGGAGAGATTTAAATCTTAATTCATCTCTCATGCTGTTGCATTTTTTGTGAAAATTATTTCTTTTCTCTCTCCATTTGAATTAGTCACCAATCTTCTTTGGGGTCTGGCTACTGACATTCAGGCATCTTCTGACCAAAGATTGTCTGTCTGTGTCTGTCTGTGAGTAGTGCGCTGCAGGGATTTCTCCAAGAACAATAGTAATGCTACTCAAAGGGTCAGCTGCTTGTGGTACATATGAGTAGACAAGGTTCTGATGATCTGGAGAGTAAAAATATCCACTGTATAACAAATTAATCATTCCCTGAGGCTGGTCTTATCCCACTCTGCCACCACTCTATCAGCTCCCATACGGAAGTTTAAGTCATCATTCATCAATCAGGTTTTCAAAGGATTATAATTAAGGAGTGTTTCCAAGGACCCTAACTTCATTGCTTTATGACAGTCTGAGTGGGATCTAGATCAAGTCATTTGTGCACAGGAGAAAAATTGTTTGCTATTTATTTATCTGTTTACGCAATCCCCACTGGAATATTTATAAAGAACATAGGATACTGGGCTAGATGGACTAGTCTGACCAAGTATGGCCGTTCTTTTCTTCTGAGAGTTGCCAGTGCCAGATGCTTCAAAGGGAAGGAACAGAACAGGGCAATCATCAAATGATCCATCCCCTGCATCTGGCAGTTAGGCTCGGAGACATCCAGAGCATATGGTTGCATCCCTGATCATCTTGGCTAAGAGCCATGGACGGACCTATCCTCCATGAACTTATTTAATTATTTTTTGTACCCTGTTATAGTTTTGGCCTTCACACATCCCCTGGCAATGAGTTCCACAGGCTGACTGTGTGTTGTGTGAAGTACTTCCTTTTGTTTGTTTTAAATGTGCTTCCTGTTAGTTTCATTGGGTGACCGCTTGTTCTTGAGTAACGTAAAGGAGTAAATAACACTTCCTTATTCACTTTCTCCACATCATATACGATTTGATAAACCTCTATCATATCCCTCCTTAATAGTCTCTTTTCCAAGCTGAATACTCCAAGTCTTTTCAATCTCTCCTCATATGGAAGCTGTTCCATACCCTTAATTGTTTTTTTTGCTCTTTTCTGTACTTTTTCCAATTCTAATAAATCTTTTTTGAAAGGGGCAACCAGAACTGCATACAGTATTCAAGGTGTGGGTGTACCATGCATTTATATAGTGGCAATATATTTAGTTCCTTATCATCTATCCCTTTCCTAATGGTTCCGAATATTCTGTGAGCTTTTTTTGATTGCTGCTGCATACTGAGTTGATGTTTTCGGAGAACTATCCACAATGACTCAAAAAATCTTTTGATTGAGTGGTAACAGCTAATTTAGACCCCATCATTTTATACGTGCATTACTTTGCATTTATATACATTGAATTTCATCTGCCATTTTGTTGCACAGTCGACTAGTTTAGTGAGATCCCTTTGTAACTCTTCGCTGTTTGCTTTGGTCTTAACTATCTTGAGTAATTTTGTATCATCTGCAAACTTTGCCACCTCACCGTTTACCTCTTTTACAGATCATTTATGAATATTTTGTACAGATCCAATATTTATCTCTCTCCATCCTGAAAACTGACCATGTATGCTACCCATTTCTTCCTGTCTTAACCAGTTACTGATCCATAAGAGGACCTTCCTTCTTATCCCATGACTCCTTAAGAGCCTTTGGTTAGGGACCTTGTCAAAGGCTTTCTGAAAGTCCAAATATACTGTATTCACTGGATCACCCTTGCCCACATGTTTGTTGACCCCCCTCAAAGATTTCTAATAGATAGGAGAGGCACGGTTTCCCTTTACAAAAGCGGTGTTGACTCTTCCCCAATAAATTGTGTTAATCTACATGTCTAATAATTCTGTTCTTTACTATAGTTTCAACCAAAATTCCAGATAAACGCTGGAAGGCTACAATTTTCACTGCATTTCATTTCTAGTTATGGAAGAAAAAATGCATTAAAAAGAAGGACAGAAATGGTACCATGCCACTCAATAACTCAAAAGATGAAGCATTCATCTATTATGGAAAACTAAACTCTGTGCTTTCACCAACTTTTCCGCCACCCTCTTTGCCAGTCATCTTGATAAAAATACATATTTGCACTAGCTCTGCCCTTCATCCTAACTCTTAAAACTAGATATCTAAGAAAATTAATGATGAAATTCTGGTTCCACTGAAGTCAACAGCAAAACTTTCATTGACTTAACTGGAGACAGAACCGCACCCTAAATGTTTTACCATTCACTGGGTCAGATGCAAGAAAAGCAGCAGCAAAGCAATGACAATGAACAATACTGTTCCAAAATGACTATATAATGGGCAGGTGCCGGCACTAAAACAGAGCAATGAACATTATCTGACAAAGGAAAGAACAAGAAAAAATTCCCCTTCTGAGGTTCTGAAAAATGGCAGCTAATTGTAATTATTTTTATTAAAAACATCTCGTAGAACATCTGAAGTGAATCTTTTAGGGTCAAACTTTCAGCTCCAGCTTCCAGTTTGAGTGCCCACTATTGGGTGGGCAACCGATTCTGCCTACAAAAGCGAACTTACACCCACTTTGTAGAACATCTGAAATGGCAGTAACTGATATTGCTAGAGAAGTTCCTGACCCTCTCTTTTTACCCTTCTGGAGGGAATAACCCTGGGAAAAATTTTAGTGACCTACTGCCCTGGGGGATTTCTAGCCATGACACGGTGACATGACTTGATTTCTCCATGCACTGGCTCCATCTAGATGACAAAAAGATACTTTTAAAAATCAGGTAGCTAACATGGTTTGAAACACCAGTTAAACACCCCTCAGTGGTGAGATTCTGTGCTTCATCACTAAGAGGGGTAGCACAAAACTTGCAGCCCAGGGTGGCTTGAAACCATCTTTGTGCTCTCCCAATATGGGGCTGGAGAAGGCTCCAGTGTAACTTACGCTTCCCTGGAGCAAGTTTGTCTAAGTTACAGCAGCCGGTCTCTCACTGCCTATGGACCACAGCACTGACCAAAATCTCTACAATGCTACATACTGCAGCCCCACCCTTGATGCCCTCCCTGTCCCATGGCTTGCCAGAGGGTCCACAGAAGACTCTCTTATTTAGATCATCCATATAGAAGTATAATGTTTTAAAAAGCACCACAGAGCCCCCAAAAAGTATCTTTTAGGGCTGAACTTTCAGCTTCTAATTCTGAGTGCCCACTATTGGGTGCACAACTGATTTTGCCTATAAAAGTGAGCTTACACCCATTTTTCACAGGGAAATTGGGCAGCTGGATGCCCAGCTACATAATTCATGAGCCAGACGTGGGATTCACAAACACAAAACAGGTGTCTCCTATTTTTGCATGTGCAAAATGGGAAAGTAGACTTAGAGGCCAACTTGAGGCTGTGGGGGATACTTTCATAAGTGCCGAAGTGCTAACTTACCCCAGCTGATTATGGTTTTCAAGGGACCTTATATCAGTTCAGACAGGCAAAGTGCAGGTGAACTCCACTTTACCTCCAATACATCCCCTTCTGACTACACCAGGATCGGGAGAGGCAACTGTCAGAAGAACAAGTTATGTCATTTTATACTAGCTGAGAGCTCCTCTATGCCAGCAGAATTCTCAGCAGGCCAGTTAGGGCCAGATTCTGCCACACTGTGCCCCTCCTTACTCAGTGCAAAGTGGACAGAAGATAGGGAGAGAACCTGGCCCTTTGTTTATAGCCAGTTAGGTGCCTGGTCCTGCAAACACAAAGACACACTGAAAATGTACATATTTGCAAGAGTGAGGTTACTCATGTGTTTAAGGATTTGCACAAGAAGGCCTGTGTCTGTCAGTTTCCCACATATGTGAGGCTTTTACACAACAATGGGAAGAGAAAAACATTTGTAAAAAGAAGAAAATGTAACTGCAAAATCACAAACAGCTGTGGAACTCAAGGGTAAAAGAAAATCAAACTTATAAATCTTTTTAAATTCACTAGATTTCAAATTGGTTGTGTCCCCACCCTCCTTATTACACAAATCACATGTTTTATCAGACAATACAGTACACTACATTATCTTTCTACCTCTTTCCATTCATCTTGGAAGTGCTGTGTTCTGTTCTGCATATGCTAGACAAATATAGGACCCAGATATCCTCTCATCTCTCTCAACAGATGTATAGATGAGAGGATATCTAGGATGTGCATTTATCTAGCATAGGTATCTTAGTACACAGTATGTATATACAACCACACATCCACTTCAACTCTCCGAATTTGCTCATATAGATTTAGTAGAAAAAAGGCAGCACAGGGTGCATCAGTGTGAAGAAGCATGAGCAACAACGGAAGTTGTGAAATTATTAAGTACTGTATTTCCAGTAAATATATACACATGCTTGAGAACTCCAGGATACCATACATTATAAAGTATAGCTAAGAACACTGAATACAAAAACAGAGTTTGCTAAGAGAGGAAAATGAGTTACTAAAAAATGATTTTCCACCAAAAGGAGGGGTAAAAACCTAATTTTGAGCAGAAGTAACTTCCTAAATGATCTCACATTTACACAGATGGCACCATTTTTAGGTTGTATTTAGCTATATACACAATCAGAATTTACAAACCTTTCCATCAGCAGGCTGATCATTGGCCAATTTGACCAGAGAATTGGCAAGAGGATTTCCACCCTGTGTTGAACAGAACATCTAAAGACTATATATAGTTCAAGTGACCAGACCTCCAAAAGGAGGTAACTCAGACATCACCGGTAGCCAATATACCTTAGCCTAACCTTTGTGTGTGCTTGCACATGTCTGTACTTGACCTCATTTGCCCCAATTACTTCTGCCTAGAGGGACTATCCAACACCTTTTATATCCTGTTTGGAGTTAACAAGAGGCACCTGCCACAATGACTCAACAGTAATTACCCTGTGACTTCATCCAGGATTTGGGCAACTGATACCACCATGACAAGTTTTAATCTGACACACAATTGCAGCCAATTTAAAGTTAATCATAATGTGTTGACTAGCTCCCATTCACTCCAGTCCTAGTTTTTTAAAGAAGGAACAACTTACCGGGGGGGGGGGGGAATGTAGTTAATCATTCTGGTACTTGCCCCTTCCCCAAGCCCTGTACACTGATAATTCCAGGGAAACAGATATATACAGAGAAAGAAAGAGCAAGAGAGCTATTGCACCCCTCACCATGGTTTCTGAACACCTTGGATCAGCACCAATAGACCGCAGATAGAGTGCAGAGCTACCCAGAGGAAAAAAATAAATAGATTTTAATTAAGTTGAAACAGTGTTTAAAGTTATCCACCCTGAATTGGCCAACAGGCTCTGTAATGCCCAATTTACTTATTTTTACACTAGGCCAGATATTCAGTTCATTGAATTTATATGGGTATTTCCCACTGTACATTAACATTTCCCTGATTACTGCACTACAAGTGAAGCCACTAAATTATTTTGCAGCCCTCCAGGTAGCCCCAGATCACAACAAAAGAATGTTAGCCAAGCAAGGAAAATATAGGACTTGTGGTTTTAATTATTTGTGAGTTGGCAGCACAACTAATGACTATGTTTATATCAGATGGTCACAATGTGTGCTTGGTTATTTGTTCCCTATTTTTAAAATATGGTATTTGAATGTGGCTCCTGCACTGCACAAAGAAGAGTAAAAAAATTATCTGAGCACAGTATTTTTGATACATTTTATAGCTACAAATGGCACCATTGGTGGTACCTTATGACAGATTTCACAGCTGGCATAAGGCCTACTCCAGCTGCTGCTCTCAGATGGCCATTGTGGCCCAAACTAGGACAGTTTAAATGAATCTAAGAGGGGCTTTTGTTCTGGGGTGGCTTAGAGAAACTAATAGATCAGTTGAAAACTGGTTGAATCAAAAACCTGAATCTGAACACCTTTGAATGTTGGAAAAGCTTGATTATGAATCCAAACTTCATGGCTCGATCCCATCTCAAATAGCAGACAATGAAAAACATCCATTTTATCTTTCAGATGTTCTTCATAATTTTTCTTTAACAAAGGTTTGCTCCTTCCCAGTGCATTTTCTCTGTCTCATTTAATCCAGCAATTAGGATGACATAGTGATGAATGTATGATGCCACATTCATTTCTGTAAGCAAAGGACTTTGATGTCATGCACTCAGGATTCTAGATGCACTGGGGGATGGAGCAAACTGAGAAGCTGGTTCTGAAGGAGAATGCTTGCACACTAATACAAATACTCGAAACAACTGCAAAGGGAATACTGAAAATGACGGACCATATAAATTGCCTTTTGTAAAAAGGATCTATTTGTGTGAAAATCTTTCTTCAAAGTTTACAAAACTGTTTGAACCAGACCACAACACACATTAAAGTGACCACAAATTGGAAAACACAGCCTGTGGAAAACAGTCAGGATAGCTTTTAGGGTTATGATGATCAACTAGAGATTCAGTGGTGAGTTTTTACAATTTTGACTGAAACATGAATCACTAACTATTTAGTATTAAGCTGGCAGACTTGCAAACAGACTTTTCAAAACCTGTTTTTTGATGCATGATAGGAAAAACTTCCCCTAAGAGGACTGATTTTACCAGGGCACTAATAACAAAACCTAAGAGAATGAGTGAAGGTGCTATTACTACTCTAATATGGATCGAGGAACATGGTATTCAGAAAAGCAGCGTCTCAGCACCAATGCTTTCTCCCTGTAGAATAGCTGATGCTCAAGGACTGATTCAGAAAATGAGAGGTGACTATACTCCACAGAAAACAATTTGGGAGACTGGTCTTGCCCAGCTGCACCACTTCCTTCTTTTGTACCAAATGAAACAAAGCCTCATTCAGATTGTTAAAATGAGAGGGAATGGTGAAGAAGGGTGCGGTGATCAAGCACCTGGGCCTGATCCAAAGCTCAGTGACTTTAGTGGAAAGACTCCCATTGACTTCATTAGGATTTGGATCTCTCCCTTTGTGGACCAATTTGACAAGGAACGCAAAATATTCCTGTTTGGAGCAATGGGGGAGGAGGGGTATGAGGGGAAGGAGAAAGGGGTATTGTGGAATTGATCCAAAGAAGTCACCAGCAGCAAAAACCCTGGAAGAGGAAGAACAGGATCATTGTGAAACTTGGGATGGTTTTCAACCTGTTATGTGCTTCTCTTTCAGGCCTCTGTGGAGTGTGGAAAAGCAGCGGTACATACTGAAAATGGAAATTTAAAGGTGTACAGGTCCGTTTGAACAAAATACATGTGTCATACATAGTCCTATTTAGAGTTATTAAAACATTTGAAAGATTTGTGCTGTGCAAAAGCCAGAAAGCTTTGCAAACTCTAAGGCCAGTTGTGAAGTTTAATCAAAGTCTAATTAAAACCACGTAAGTCCTCTATCAATAAAGGATCCTCCTTTAAGAATCTTTGGTAATTCTGCTAAATTGCTAATGATTTAGTGCATCAGCTATTGAACTATAGCTATTAGTGGTTTAGTGTTCTCATACTGACCGTGAATTGTTGTGAAGCTGATCTACATACAGCTTTATAAGAGAATGCTCATCTGCTACAGGACTGGCTACATTTATACCCTCAAGTAACCTGAATAATTCAAACAATGAAACCTTGTTAATATCCTATGCAAATACACAAATTAGCAGGCTGACAGTGGAGTCAGTGTGTTCAATTCACAACCATTTTAGATAGAATACTGTTTTTTTTAAACAAAATAAAAAAGATATGATTCAAATGAATTAGGGTTGAAAACAAAAACAAGTTGCAATGCAGAAAGTTATGAGAGGCTTAATATAGGATATTATTTTACATTTCAGGGCATTGTTAACTCTAAAATAACCAGGAATGTCCATGACATCACAAGAACATTTCATAATAGAAAGATGCCATATTATCCACCTACCAAAAGGTCTATCTAGAACTCTGGCTTTTAAAATTCCTCATGTCCTGCAGGGCATTTTCCATTGATAAGTCCTGATTTCATGTGTAAAGGACACTCCCTTCCTCCAGGAGAAAAGGAATTCTAAAGTGCCAGAAATGTACCTTCATTTGATCCTGATAATGAAAGACAAGGACTTGAATTAACAAAGAAACTAAAGCAAAAAAGGTATCAGTAATTCTTTGTATAAAATGAAAGATGTAGCACAATAAATACCACTGTAAATATTGACAGGTTTCAGAGTAACAGCCGTGTTAGTCTGTATTCGCAAAAAGAAAAGGGGTACTTGTGGCACCTTAGCGACTAACCAATTTATTAGAGCATAAGCTTTCGTGAGCTACAGCTCACTTCCTCAGATGCACGATATGCATCTGAGGAAGTGAGCTGTAGCTCACGAAAGCTTATGCTCTAATAAATTGGTTAGTCTCTAAGGTGCCACAAGTACTCCTTTTCTTTTCACTGTAAATATTGTAACTAAAAATCATCTATTGGGCACCTGTCTTAAAATACTATGCACCCTGCGTTGCTGATTGAGCATTGTGATTTCTTGGTGGCTGCATACACTTTAGTAACAATGATAGTTTACAGATAACAAAAAGTTAATTATTAGGAGAGCAAAACATCTTTATTCTTGAGACTATACTGTAGTGTGATATACTTTGGCTTTGTTTTCAGTCCTGAAAGAATAACCATGAATACCTATGTTACCAAGATTATAGTTGGTAATTTTAGGTCTCTGAGCACTGAAACCTAAAGCAAGAGCAATTCAATCAGATGCAGCCAAAGGTTACACTTTGCTTACCTTCTCCATTAGAGTGAGAAGTGCTTCTCCTTCCAGTATCCTGACTATGACCATTTACTTACAGTTTTTTTCTGTAGATTATGTAATTGGTAGTAAATGCTGCCCAGATATTTTGACTGCTTGGGCATATAACGGTGTATGGGGTTACATACCCCTTTTCTCTGGGAACGATGTGTTTAGACTGTTCTTTTCTGCTTTGTTTCCTAAAGGGCCACCCTATTTCAAGACACTTCTTTCTTTGTTGTGGCCTTTAATCATAGAATATCAGGGTTGGAAGGGACCTCTCTGATTTGTTTAACAGGTAAAGGAATGTCTCAACATCTTTCCAAACATTGACTTAACATGGTCCTGCCCTCTACTGGCTGTATGAGTGAGCCAATCAGAAGCCTTGAGGTCACTACTATATTTGCAGAGTAGTGCCAATGGTTAAACTACATTTCTGGGCCATAGGGGGATTGAGTCAATATGTAGCTGCAGTTTCATTCCATTTGGTATTCTATGTTACAAGGCTTTGCAATGAATACTATAAATGAACTTATCAAGTTCAGATCTGGATTTGAATTCTCCCCCCGCCCCAGTTCAGGGGTGCTTGTTCCAGGTGGTCTTGACTCAATTCAATCTCTAGTAATACCAAGTGAACACTGGGTATAAGAAACATATCCATGGATCCTAAATATACTCTCTATATATTACATAAAAACTATCCTGACCAACTTTTATAAGCCCTACGCAAAATTTTAAATGCTTGCTAGATTAATTATGCAGTATACTAAAAATTCAAGGAATTCCTTTTCTTTTACTTATCCTCCAAAGAGTTTCTGTGATCTAAATTAGAACACCAAACTCATTTCCATTAATGACATGGCTGAAATTTTAACTCAGATCCCCAAAGATAACAAGTTACTAACTTGTTAACGCAATGTGCACCCTCACATTCCAATTTCTACTCCCTGCCCAACACTGCCAAATGACTTAGGATCTGAGGTCCAATTTTCAAACATCAGCATATAAAAATCAGGGTGCCCAATTCTACATTTGAGCATTAACAATGAAAATTAGGCACCCAAACATGCACTGTAGCATCTTAAGTGCCCATGTAAGCATGCCAACATGGAACTGGGTGCCCAAATTCAGGGGCACGCATTTAAAATGTGGCCTTCCCATCTGAATAACTGAAACTCAATCCACAAAAGGTTGGAATATTTCTGAGACCGTGTTCTACTAACATTTTCATTGAGTAAAATGCAAAGAACCTAACAAATCGGGGATTTATTTTCCATTCACGTGAGTTGTTTTAAAAGTAAGAAAGGATGAGCTCTCACCTTCTGTTTGTGAAAGTATTTCCTGAGGGAACAGAGTGGGAGAATAGCGTATCATTCATGCTGGTTACAGGTCTGGGAGGCCTAAAAGAAGGCAAAATAGCTAAGCATATTTTATTTGTATTTAACAAACCATCAGCAACAGTATTTACACAGAGATTAATGATATTCTTGCTCACGGTAAAGGGACAGCAAATATCTTCTGCTATAAATAACCAATCACTCCAAACTAAAGGGTTATTTGTTTCTTTTAAAAACAGGGGATAAAAAGCCATAACAGGAATGAGATAGATGAACATCAGGTTTTTATATGTTCTGAGGCACATTTTGAGCCATTTACTTGATTCTTTTTCCTACTCTGGAAAAATAATTTATTGTGCAGAATTTTTACCAAGTCCACTGAAATGCCCCATAAAATATAATTAGTACAAAAATGGCGAACCTCTATCAACAGACTTTAAACCCCTGCTGCCATCTCGGCTTTAAAATAATGTACTGTAATCATTTTAAAGGGACATTGTCAACTTAAAAAAAAATACATTGACTTTTCTGCCTGATATGGTTACTTACTATTGTTACTGAAACTGAGATTAGAGGGTGAAAAAAAATCTCATCTTTTTGCAGTTTGTTTAGTTGGTAAGATACTAATTGCCTGGGAATTTTAAACTGGAAATTTATGTATTGCCAGTGAACAGCGGTATTAGTTAGCATTTCATATCAGCTACATGAGATTTATATATATTCTGCATTTTATTCTTTATCTGGACAACAAAAACACTGGACTATTCAAAGATTATTACACACTTGGTGCTGGACTCTGCTAAACATTCTTTGAACAACAATGAAAATGTACTAAAGGAGAACAAAATACTTACCAGGTATCTCTTTGGCAGCCAAAATGAAATTGAAAAAAAGAGACCATTAATAAAGATGGCATTTTGAAATGTATACGGATAAAAACAGGCCATTGTTTTCTTGTCAATTCTCAAATCAAGAAAACTGGCATTGAAACCAATTCAGGCTTTGCCAGGGTGAGCTCCTTAAAGCTACTGCTGCGCTCTGCAGAGTATTTGTCATCACTTTTCTCAAGTTCAGCTTTAACACTATGTGTGTGTTTAAATACACAAAGTGGACATTTGGGGTGACAGAACTGTGTATAGCAGACTTTTTAGAAAATCAAGGACAAATTCTAATCTTGGATGCATATTTTTTAGCTCTGCAGCTGTTTATGGAATTTACAACTTCCTGAGTATATAGAGGTTGACCCATGAACATGGAACAGTCTTGTATTAAAAGAACAATACAAGTCATATTTGTTGAAATGTCAAAAAAAATTGAAAAAAATCAAAAACATTTCAAATTTTCAGAATGAAATGTTTTGATTTTTTGATTTGAAATGACTTTTCTTCATTTTGAAATTTACTTACATTTTATTTTAAAAATAATTTAAAAAAGCTGAAAAAAATAAACACATTTTATTTTGGGTTGGATGAAGTGTTTCATTTGACCCCAAACAATTTTTGTTTACTTTTTGGTACTGCAAGGAAAACAAAAACATACATCAGATATTCAGACAGCTTTATATATAGGCTTGGAAGGATTAGATTAGAAACATTGGTAAATGTCCATTTTATTGTACACACACAAATGAACAAAAAATATTTCCATCTATAATAATGGAAATTTATAGGTGGGCAAAGAAAGAAATATGCTGCTTGAGAACTTATTAGCGTTTGATTTAAGGATATTTACCTTGTTTATTTTGACATGTGATGTAGAGAATTTGAGTGTTAATGGTGACAAATCTTTAACTTTTTGAATCTCCATATCTATTCTCAATAAATAATTGTTGTCTCCCCCTTTAATTTCCCATAACCGTGAAAATGTAAATTGATAAAAATAGAAAAAATGCTTAAAAATAAACCAATATTTTTAGTTATTATAAAAAAAATAAAAATAAAATTCTGCCAAGCCTATCTACCTATATATATTACTCCTGGGGGAATTCTATGCCACTGCCCAATGCAGAATTTTGCAGAAGTTTCTTTGCCCCTATAGAAATGGGCTGCAGCGCTGCTGGCCGCCACTTGGGGTCCCTGGACCTGGCATAGCCCAGCTCACACATAAATGACACTGTCAGGGGGAGAGGAGGGAGTTAGAGGATTCCTGGCAGCTACAGTTCCCCGCATGCCTTAAGGGAAGGAGACAGTGGCGCGCAGGAAACTCCACATAAGCCCGAGACTCAGCATCGGGCTGTTTCTCCCTCCGCCTTCCTGGACTCTGAGGGGTAAGTGGTGGGTGTCTGGGCTGGGGGTGCCACGGCTGTGCTCTAGGGGGAGGGGTGCTGTTACCTAGGCTGGGGGGACCTGACGACTGGGTTCTGGAGGGGAGGGGTTGTGGGTGTTTGGCCCCCTGGCTGGGCTCTGGGGGCAGAGAAACAGGAACTGGGTTATCATAGGGGCTTCTTTAACTCTCCACTCCTGGGGGAATTTGTGTTTGTCTCTATTGTTACAGACATACTTGCTGACAGGTATTTTGAAATAAATTACCAAAATAATTGAAACTGGTGTGATTATGTAATGTTGTTTTGACAAAATTTGCAGAATTTTAAAATATTGTGTGCAGAATTTTTAATTTTTTTGGCACAGAATACCCCCAGGAGTAGCATATAGTGTAACATACTAAATGACAAAATTATGGATGAGATTTCCGAAAGTTTTCAGTGCTGGCCTCATTGACTTCAGTGGGAGCAAAGGCAGACCACTGTTGAGTGCACTTGAGAATCTCACTATGATGCTAGTTATGCTATTGAATCTCTTTATATTTGGGGCTTTTTGGTTGGCAATTATGTTTGTGGTAGACAAAAATACCACAAAAAGGCCCTGCATCAGCTTAAATCTCAGTCATGAGATTCCCCCTCTAGGACTATCATAACACACATTATTATTTCTTGCATCATTGTGAATGGTCTGTAGACATGTATATTTGATATGTTTTGCCTTATATTGCAGTTTCATTTATAAATGTTGAGTTGGGTCCATAACATTGAAAAATTAGACAGATCTTTGGCTCTGGGTACTCCAAGATGAGAAGGGGTACAATGAAAAGGAGGGTTACTACCATTTTAAAAAAATCACAGCAATACAGAAGGTCTCTGTCCTTATTTAAAGTAGCAACTATTGAGAACAGAGGACTCCTTTGTCATAGGAAGTCTACCATTAAATGTATATGGAAAAAAATCCCTTTGCTTGGATTCTTGCCCAGATCTGTTTCTCCTGATACCTTTTATCTTCCATTATATTTAAAAATAAAAATTGTGCCAGCAAGACGATATTCTCAATGAGTTACTGTAGCATATCTTTCCCCTCAGTTAATTTATGTGAATTACACTGTAGAGCCTGCTATTTCCACGACTTGCACGTTTTTCATTCATCATTATACTCAATACAGTTATATTGCTTTCAATTTAAAGTGAGAAACTGTACTATAAAACAAAATAGATGGTCTCTCATCCTCATATCCATTCACACTAAATTATATCTATGTATTTAGAATGAAGACTAGATCCTAATTTTACAGCAAAGTTTTTGGAACAGATCCTATTCAATTACTGTATCTTTCCCTTTGTTTGAATTCCTTCATAATAATCCATGTTATTTGCTATCTAAGAATATATGTTTGCAGTGTTGCTGCAGGGTACTACAATCATGCTGTGAAACAAATTTATTTTAAAAGGTTTTTCATTGTTGTTGTTTGAAGTGGTGTTGTAGCCATGTTGGTCCCATGATACGAGAGAGACAAGATAGGCAAGGTAATATATCTTTTATTAGACCACGTTGTTGGAAGATGATCCAACAAAAGATACTACTTCATCTACCTTGTCTCTCATGTCAGAATACAGGTAGATCCTCCTACTGGAGCCAGTATTAATGTCCCACAATCAAAAACTCTAGATAGCATGAGGAAGAGGCTGTAATTTTACTTTCATGATCTCTCTTTCTATCTCTCTGATGTATGCCCAATTTCTGCATGTGAAATTATTATCTATCCATCCATGTCTCTCGGCTTTTATACCATGCTGATCATCATGGTATCTGAGCAAATCCATCTAATTCTGTTTCTTGGTACAATCTGCCACTATTCTATCCTTATGATCAAAGCAGTACATTTATTTTAAGAGATAATCAGTTGTAACCATCACACAAAATTAAACATCTGTCTGAGATACCTCACATTTTAAAAAAAGAGGGACAGTCGTGCTGCATTGGAAAACTCCCATTATGACCACCCAAAGACCATCATCAGCATGATTTAGTTTTAAAATGTCGAAGCAGGTTAAGAAAGGGTTCCCACAGCCTTTATGGTTTTTGCCTGCACTGCTTCAGTCAGCAGCATGATGAAGGTGGTTAAAAGACTGACTTTTTTTTTTTAATAACAATGCTTGCAGCACTTTTCATGAGAAGTATTTTAAAATAAAATGTCTTTAAAATCATTTCAGCACATCTAATTGCTTTGGAACCTTTTTCCAATTGTTACTTTAGTTTTGCTGTGAATTCCTGGGAAAGCGTGTCACTTTTAGGTCAAATGAGACGAAGAAAGCACAGGTCACCAGAGAAGTCAATGTCACCTAACCAGATGACAAATATTTGATCTACTACCAGCCCAGATGGAGGCCCTTCAATGAATGCATATCATCTGAAGTGGCAATTTCCCCATTGTATGCAAATCTAGCCTTCTTTCTGCTTTGACCGGTAGGGAGGAAAGCATGACCAATTGATAAACTTTAAATAAAAAAAGAGAGTGAAAGGGAAAACTTAGAGACAAACTACAATATTGAGTAAATTAAAAAGGATCAATAAACTGAAATCCAAGATTAGAATAAGATGAAAATTCAGCTGCATTGTTTTAAGACTTGATGGGTGAAATTCTGGTTCCATTAAGTCATTGAGAACTTTGCCATTGACTTCAAGAGGGCCAGGATTTCACCTCTTGTCTGGCACCTTAGTTCAAGACAATACAGTGTTACGTTGAAGTCTGGAGACTCATGAGAATAAATCCAGAGAGCTGAATCGTGAATATATCTAAATGTACTAAACCATGAAAACTACACAAAATTTAAATACTTTCACTCTCTTCTCTCCCCACTTATGACTGTGTCCCATATCTGTGTCACCTGTATGTATCACCATCCATATGTTTTTTCAATAGTTTAAATGTGGCCTGGCACACCAAGGTAAATTCATGCTAACAGAAAGCCCCTTCTTGTGATTTTATACAAAGCAGTTGATTCATTGCATGAGACATGAAACAGCCATCATGCATTGCCTCCAGAGCCATTGGAGATACAGTCTGTACATGTCAACTGGAACAAAGGTTACTTTCTCTACAGCACACAGATACTTACACAATATGAGCCAGGTTTAGAGGTTTTTCAGGCTGGTCAGGGAACATTGGGTGCAAAGGTTCACGACTGGAAGCACAGCTTAAAGACTTGCTAAGTGCATTAGTTAGCTTCTTAGCAGGTGATTTCTGGGAGGAACAAGGAAGGTAAAAGTAATGTGGACAAGTAAGGTGCAAATGGTTGTTACATTGAAACTACAGGAAGTGCAAAACAAAACCTTACCACTTACAATCAAATATTCTTAACTTTTTCCTCCCTCCACTCCTTTCTTTAGGGGTCTAATGAGCCAAAGTCCATTTAGGTCAATGGAAAGATTCCCATAGTCTTCAGTGGGCTCTGGATCAGGCCCTGGGAGATGCTGTTTATTCGAAGGTAGTGGCATGCATACAAGCCAGTGCACTATATTTCTTCCCTCTCCTCCTCACTAGCTGTTTCACTAGCTTTCTTCATTCTTTAGATGTTTTAATCTACAGCTTCTCTCGTCTGCCTTAGAAGCTGTTGCCTCTGCTACAATAAGGGCAAATGAAATTTCATACACAATACTGATGGAGTTTCATGGACTTGGAGACAGAAAGCTAAAAGAAGAGACTGATCAGTTTTTTGGGAAGCAATGAAAGCTTAACATCTCTGCTCTCACTGTGTAAACACCACGCATTTGAATCCTGGGATCCCACAAGTCTTCACAGTGCAACACAATGTAATGCTAGTTTTAAAGCACTAGGACAGCTACATCTTCAGCTTTTGTAAACATAACGACATATTATAGACAGTGAAACTCTTTTATAATAAGTAATCCCCAGATAACAGCTTCATTCTAAGTGAAGAAAGGATGGCTGTGTGATTGTAGCATAGGGCTGTGAGTGCTGGGTTCTGCTCGAGGTTCTGCAACAGATTTCCTGCATGACCTTGGACAAGCCAGTTAAATCTCTCTGGGACTCAGTTTTTCTATCTGTAAAATGGGGTTAATACTACTTCCCAATCAAAAAGGGATATCAAGCTTAAGTTGCTAGAGTTTTTAAAGTGCTTTGAGATCCTCACAAGGAAGGATATTAATTATTTTTATTTCTGGAATTATAAATTATACACAACAATGAATCTGAACAATTTAGGACTCTCACTCTACTTTATTATAAATGGAGTTTCACTCTGAATTCACCATAATTGAGTTCTACTGGACATCCCCAGTATACACACGCACCCGAGATATTTGCATGAGTTAGGCACACCCCGGGTGTGTGCATGTACCTAACTTTTAAAGATTAGGCCCAATATATAGAACATTCATACACAGGGAGTGTTAAGGCCATTGTTATCAAATCTGCTTTGAAAGAAACACACCCATGTACACAGCAGTAAGGCAATTTCAGATTTGAATTGAAATATTCCAGTCAGAAAGTAAACAACATTTGGGCAGTAGGGGCAACTAGACATGTATTCATATGTTGCTTTTTATTGAGTCTGGCAAGGTTTTGAAACAGTTTTCAAGTGAAATGACCAGATTCCTTCCCTACCATTGCAGCACACTTCCTACAGCAAGATACATCATTCCACAAATACACTGTCTGTTAAGGGATGAGAAAAAGATCCAGGTGGCACATACTTTTCTATCCAGAGTCTAAACTCAAGTCATCTATGTCCACAAAGTGAGAGCCCAGAGGGCATTTGTCCACCTAGATCTATTGTGAGGCAGAGTAGAGTCATGTGCCTGGCATACTGATCATCAAACAGTATTTCTTTTATAGTTAACCCTTGCTTGTTTGGTGCAATATCATCATCAGGCAGGCAGCTACTTTCACAGAAGCAGAGTTTTAATTGTTTTAAACATGGTTCTGAAAACTTAGGTTCAAACACGTGTCCACACACACACTGTGGTCTGCATCCTTCCTGACTAAAAGACCACTCCTCTCCACGTACAATGCACCACTGACACCTCTGAGATCAGCTGAAGTGCCTCTGCTGACAGTCCCCGGATTTGAATTCTGAAGATGGCATGTTCTTAGTGTTGGGACCTCTGCTGGAAATTTGCTTCTCCTTTGGCTCTGCTAGAGCCCAGATTTCAGGGAGAAGTTGAACTATTTGGTGAAGCATTTGTGCCAGCTGCGTATAAGCGGTGGATTTTTTTTTTTAACATGATGTAAAGGTGGGTGGTTATTTTTGTTACTTAATATAGGCTGTATGATTTATTATGGATGTAATTATGTTAATGTACTCAAATGCTATTATAATGGGAACATAATACATATATATTGAACACACAAACTTAAAATACTTCCTAAAAAAAGAAAAGATTTCATGGACAGCTGAATGATACTTCAGTAGTCCCAATAATTTCATTTACATGTAATCATTAGCATATGAATCAGAGAAACAGAGAGAAAGCCTAACAAATAGTAAACTATGGGTCCTTCAAAAATGGAAAAACTTACTGTGAAAATAGCATTATATTCCAACACCCTCCTGCAGTTGTCCTGACATCCAGCACAGTATTAAACTGTCAGACTGCTCAAATCCACGCTCAGAAGAGAAATTCTTGTCTCAGAGCTTAATGGTGAACAAGGAGCACAACTGTGGATTCTCCATACTTATCTAAATTGGCCACCAAAGTTTTATATTTTGCTATATAAAATGACTGAACTGGCCAATTCCTACTCCATCCTTGGGATTCTCTCTCTAACTGCTGGAGTTCAAATGCATGAACCTTCCCTTACCCAGGATGTGTATTCTTTCATTTGGTGTTGGTTGCTATGGGAACCACTAGCATGTCCCCTCCAGAAGCAGTCCTGACAGAGCTGGTAATTGTGACACTGCTGGCATCGATAGCGAAATCCCATCATGCTCTCACTGTGGCAGTAGGAACACTCAACAGGGTGGAAGACTGTGGGGGAGAGAAATTTAACAAAACAAACAAAAGAAACAATAAGAACAAGATTAAGAATGAAGTCCCAAATGGTGACTGAATCCTTCCTTTGTTAGAAGTAATTTTCAACATCAAATGCCATTCATGGTCTTAGGCTGAGGAAAATATATATGTGAAAACTTCACAAGTCTTTTGTGGGTCTCTTCCAGGGTACAAACTGCACTTGCTTCATTCCCAACTCCAAATCCTTTATCACTTCTGAAGCAACATGCACAGTTCCTTCCTACAGCCTCAGAAACATGTTTAAATTACAAAGCAAACTGAGCTTATTGTAGAGGAAATTAGGAGGAAATCTACCTTGCTCTAATAGGTTTTTATTGTTATCATTAGCAGTTGGATTGGTGAGCCTAAGGGTCAGGGGTCAGATTTTCAAACACGGTGCCTAAAGCTAGGTGCCTAAATCTATATAAAGGCATCTAGATACCTATTTTAATCACCTACGGCTGATGTAGTTAACTAACCACATTTAGATAGATGGATATGGATTTAAGCACTCAATGTTTAGTACCCACATTTGAAAATCTGTCCCTAAGAATGGGCTCCATTTTGTCCACCATTCCAACCAAAAATATATAAGGAGGATTTGTGTCACCTGGAAGCACTGCCCTAGAATATTAGGCTGATCTATGGCATCTTTTACTATTCATGCTGCTATGAGCTGTGTTTTTTCCCCCCACTTGGCACTCCCATTGCCTCTGCCCGTCTCTGCACACTGCAGCACGTACACTATATTTACCTGCAACTGAATACATATATGCATTCCCCCTTTGAAGCTCGTTATGCTCTGTAGACAGCTGGGAGGGAGCACGAGAGGAAATGAGCTGGCAACACTTTCCCAATGACCTCTGGTAGTAAGAGAAAATCCTCTGCACAACAACCCTTGTCCCTCCTGACTAAGGAAGTGAGGCTCTTAAGTTTATTTTCAAACATGTCTGCTCCTTGAGCTAGCAGCTGAGCCATTAGACAGAGTCTCAAAAGAGAGAGAAGATTCCCCCCCGCCTACCAAGGGAAATATGGGGAAACAAAATTGTTTGTTTTTTGAAGATTTATTCATATTGTTAATTGAATGTTTAAATATAAAGGCTTAACATGTTTCCTCAGGTTTTATATCTTCCATTCCATCTAGATCCACAACATGAAAGGATATATTGTCAATGACATTTGCAAAGGATTAGATGCCAAACTCCCCTTAAGAACCATGTGGAGGAAATACCGTGTTAGGAGCAGGTGTACTCTGCTCCGACAGACACTGAAAGTGTCCTTACTATTATGTATCCTTTTCCTGTTTAAGGTCAAATACAGGTCATTGTGCACAGCAGAAGCAGATGGTTTTGCATAAGAGAACTGTGTGGGAATCTGCCAGAACTATTTGGGAAAATATATAGGGCTTGGAGGGGTGGAGAGAAGATGGCATGTACCCACAGTACTGGGGTCCTTCTGTGGTTGCGACTGCAGTTTCAGTGCTGCGACAGGGTCTGCATTCTGCTATGGAATCTGGACTTAGCCTGCCAGGTAGATTGTGTGGGAAGGAGCTGCCTTGCTGTTCCTCCTTTAGTGCTGTTATGTCATAGCTAATAAATGTCACGGTCTTTGATTTTACCAAATGTGTGTGTGTCACGAGTGGGCCACCTACTGAAGCTCTCTGGCTGTCCAGGGCATCAAAAGCGAGGAAAAAATTAGGACAAACTCCAGAGCACAGCAAAAAATTAAACAAGGCTACAAGTGGAATGAGTGACACTAAGCCATCCTATTTGATTAGCAGCTATAGGATGGCACCTGGAATCAATAACCTCAGTACAGTAGCTCTTATAATGTCATCCATAAACTGAGAAGCTCATCGTATATAGCCTAGATGTCCCCATTGCAACTGCTATTCTTTAACTAAACTTGGTGAGCAGCCATCACTTACCATTTTCAACATTTGCCAATCGATGCAGGAGTGGTAACCAGACCAGACACTGTGGCGGGGGGTCAGACATGAGAGTATCCAAGAAAGCATTTAATGTGACTTTTTTCTGCTCAAATAAACACAAACACACAAAAAAAATCAGTAACCACAAAATCAGGGTGACTTGAACATGTTTTTATAAAAGCACTTGGGAATGAAGAAATGAAGTTCTTAAATTTCAAGCCATAAACTGAGAAGAAAGTGACACTGCCAAAGGTTGTAAAAACAGAATATGAAGGTGTTAGTGGTTATAATGTCTGCCACCTGTAACCAGCAGTTCTCTTCATGGAAGGAGTTGATGCCATTTATTAAGTAATCACTCACTTTAAGGGTTCTGACCTAAAGCTAGTCCCCCAAAATACCAAAGATTCTTCCTGAATACATCCGTTTCCCAACCTGTCCATATTACTATAAGGCATTGGTCCTATCTAACGCACATGTGTCAAACAAAAAGCCATTCACATCCACAGAGTGACAGACACCACTCCAGTATTTACCAAAGTTAAAAAAATGAAAAGACAAATAAAGACAGTGATTAACATTTTCAACAGTGTATACATTCCATTTTTAGAAGTGACTTAGACACTTAGAGGTTTAAGTCCTATTGTTTCTCATTGAGGCTGAGACTCCTAAATGACCCAAGTCTTTTTGGTTTTGGAGAATGGGACATGAGCATTTTTGAACTTTTTTTTAACTCAAATCTTACTCTAATGTTTAAGACCTGTACACAGATTCCTCTCTGAGATGTGTCCACTGTTAAGACAAATTCTTTACCTTTTAATATAGTTCTCATAGTATGCAACAGACTTACTGACAGTAAATCTTACTGACAGAAATTAAGAATTAATGCCTTCCCATGAAGAAGTTGATCATATATAAATGTTGAGTCCTGTCTGGAATATTTGTAGATAAAAAACAGTGATATTTGTTTGTATAGGTTATTGCATTCATTTGGATCCCAAAGTGCTTCCCAGACTATATTAACTGATTGTACAAACCATCATTTTTACCCATTAGTGAAATGGCAGCTGTTCAATAGTGCACAGCCTCACTACACAGAAGTTTTAGGAGTAGAAGTAATGAAGGAAGCTGCACCCTGTTGTAACTGCAGAGGAAATATATACAGGCAGCATGTAACCATCCCAACTAACATTTGTGAAAAGTGTCACGGGATATTTAATGAACAGAAATAGCCAGAAACTCAGTTTTTCATCTCATTGAATGACAAGACCTTTCTATTTCAGGTCCCCTAGAAATACAGTAATCCCCAGTTTTTTGCTATTTTAAAGTGTAAATGTTCAGTGTAAAGTGTAAATTTGTAAATTACAAATTTAATCTGAAAGTCACCAATAGTAAACAAGGAGCTGCATCAGTACCAAAAATTAGTCCATATCAATAAACATGTTAATAGGATGGTTAACATCTGTTTACCATACTCCTGCTCTTCCCCTCATCTGAGAATGAGTGATTTCTTCCCAAATAAACAGGAACTCTGTGCTGTTAAGCACCAGCTCACAGAATAATGGATTTGCCTTTTAGGGCTCTACTGTGGATGCTGGTCATGGCTTTGCTGACCATTGCCATCAACTTATGTCACTATTAGCAGCAGCAGAGCTGAAAAGAGGAGGAGATGGGCAGAAAGAAAACTAGTGAATGAAAGATCATCCAATTTCCCATTTCATAAATAATCAAGTAGCGTAAAGTGTTCTCTCTGCTCCTGGAGAGGGACTACGTTGGCTGCACACACAGTGGTGCTCTGAACAAGCAAACAGATGCAGAGGCAAGCACAGCTCTTCCACAATGGAATTCTCTTTGGAATGGAACTATAAATAAGGCCCCAACAAATTCATGGTCCATTTTGGTCACTTTCACGGGCATAGGATTTTAAAAATCATGAATTTCATGATTTCAGCTATTTAAATCTGAAATGTCACGGTATTGTAATTATAGGGGTCCTGACCCAAAAAGGAGTTGTGGGGGGCGGGTCTCAAGGTTATTGTGGGGAGGGGTATAGGTGTTGTAAGGGTACTGCTACCCTTACTTCTGCGCTGCTGCTGGCAGCGGCGCTCCCTTCAGAGCCGGGCAGCTGGAGAGCAGCAGCTGCTGGCCGGGAGCCAGCTCAAGCCAGCTTCAAGCCCAGCTCTGAAGGCAGAGCCACCGCCAGCAGCAGCACAGGATGGCATGGTGTGCTATTGCCACCCTTACTTCTGTGCTGCTTCCTGCAGAGCTGGGCCCTCAGTCAGCAGCCGCCACTCTCCAGCACCCAGTGTATAGTGTCATCATATGTTCGGCTGCGTGTGTTCTTTCTGCATGTCACAATGGCTCTAGCCAGACAGTTCATAGATCAGGCTCCAACTGAACTGCCCAATAAGACCACAAGACTTGGTTTAGTAGCGAAGGCACTGGCCAAGCTTACTGCTAATGAAGCATGGTGCTAATGTCCCGCCTCAATGGTTACAGGTACACAAACACATGTGTGCCTGTGACAATGAACCAGCTCACTCAGTGGTAGGACTTTCCACTGCCCCTTGGCCAGATGTAGGGTTAAAGTGAGGGATCCCAACATTTATAGACTGAGAAACAATCTGGGATAAACAACTTACGTGTCACCTTACACGTTTCATGACCTGTTTGTTACCTCCCCTTGTTCTTTCCTCCTGAGTCAGACAAAACATTCCTATTCACTACGTGGCTTTGTACTTTTACTCCTGTTTTAGACAAAATATCACTACTCAGCACTTTCGTCACACCATTTGATCGTGTACTAGGTTGGGGTGTTCTTGTGCTGGCCAACTGGACTGTGTTCAGTGTGTTTTAGCAATGCTAGAAATACTGGTGCTGAGTCTGTGTACTGGACACTGACTTGCTGGCAAGCATCTGCTTTTGACAGGGCCTGACTGTTGTTCATAGCATAACTTTTGCTGACTTTGGTTCACGCCTCAGACTTTGCATCAGGCCCATGCTTCAGGTGCTCTTTTTCTACTACATTTCCTGACTTTGTGTCTTTTTATGGGGAGGATGTTTACCCATTGTCCTGGAAAAACACAATGCATGGACTGAATATGACCCAGTGGACTAAACACTACTATACACTACCATACACTACCTTACACTACCATTCACACTTTTATGCCCCATCTGTCCCTTGGTCTGCACATTCCCTCATATGACCGATAGATAGATTTTTCCAATTGTTTTTAGTTCCTTTATGGTAGGCCTGGGAACGGTAGGCCCGGAACTTTGATTGAGGAATACAGTGTTATGATTGAGCTTTGGGGGCACGCCCAAATAATTAACATAGAGGGATAATATGGATATGGTATTTGTATTAGTAGGGTGTGTATATAAATATATATATGTGTACATATGATAGTACCTCATATCCAAGCATAACAATCTTTTTCCAATCTGGTGTTGTAGTCTGTCCCTTTTACTCTGGTACCGCAGATAGCAACACACTCTTATTAGGGAAGTTACAATTACCAGCTGCATTATTATTAGTAGTAGGTTGAGTATTTTGAAATACTGGGATAGGCATTATTACAGTATGTTTCACAGTGCTGTATGTATAAGAAGTAAAACAGAAATCTGGAGTAGTGACGTTACAAATGAGGCCTTTATATATAATTTTTTTGTAATTAGTTACAGTACTGCTCATTCATATACACTTAATCTCTCTTGGTTCAGGTGTTCCTCCCTTCTGAGGTTGCTCTTCACTCCTCCTCATTTCTGCTTTCTCTTTGTTTTAAAAGTTATAGTTTTTACACAAACCTCCAACAGATAAAGGAATTAAAAACAGAACACAATAAAGAGAAAACAGGGTAAAAACTTTACTTGAAATAAATCCAATAAATTAATTATTTTAACCCTTCAGGAATGCAACAGCTGAAAATACTCCTAACTTTCTTGACTATACGGTTGCCTAGCCAAAAAAAAAAAAAAAAATATGCAGACTCTGCTTCTAATCCTAACCACTGACTAATATTTGAAACATGGGTTTTCCCTATTTCCATATAGCAGGGTTTTAAAATAAAATTAATATAAAATAATGTAAAATGCCTTAAACTACTAAATTAATACAACAAATTTGGCAAATAACTTAATATAAATGTTTAAAACTTTTAATAAAAATTGATAAACGAAAAGGTGGTAATTTCCTTATTTAAATATTTAACTCTTTTGCTTACCTGTTTGTTTTCTTTAAGATATCGTTTTAGTAATTAAGCTCTTAATGTCTTATCTTGTATAGTTAATAGAATTCTGTCACATTTGTTTTTAATTGTAAGTCTGTCCTGTGTTGTATGTTGTGTGTGTCACATAACTGCTTTATTATTATTTTGTTGCAACAAAAAAGTCAATTTTGTACTTTTCCAATATACGTGGTACCACACTGTTTTAATACTATGGTTGGTGTAACCATCATAATATTATTAATACCAATTTTTTTTGCAAAGTTCAAAAAGGTCTTAGTTATAAATATATGTACATCTATTTCTGCTGCAACAAATAATGCAATTGCAAACACAAAGGACTTTCTTTTACTAATCACAGGATTTTTATTTCAAAGGAAAAAATGTAAGGGGAAAATCAACATTAAGGCAAACATAATATTAACAAAATGTCAATTTTGTATTTGGGTTTTATAAACTTCTCTATGCTTTTATCAAGTATTAAATATACAGTTATAAAAATATTATAGCAAAAATGCTAAAAATTTAACAATGTATGCTTTGTCCTATTATGTTGCAAAATGTAAAAGCTAAGCAAACAATTTCAACAAGTTCCTACCTTTAGCTCACAAACACAACAAAGTGTCATGGAAGTTTAATACTCAAAGTGTTTGCATAAACCTGTGTCAAGGTTCCTCCCCCACTCTGAACTCTAGGGTACAGATGTGGGGACCTGCATGAAAAACCTCCTAAGCTTATCTTTACCAGCTTAGGTCAAAACTTCCCCAAGGTACAAAATATTACACCTTGGACAGGCCGCTACCACCACCAAACTAATACTGGTTACTGGGGAAGAGCTGTTTGGACGCGTCCTTCCCCCCAAAATACTTCCCAAAACCTTGCACCCCACTTCCTGGACAAGGTTTGGTAAAAAGCCTCACCAATTTGTCTAGGTGACTACAGACCCAGACCCTTGGATCTTAAGAACAATGAACAATCCTCCCAACACTTGCACCCCCCCTTTCCTGGGAAATGTTGGATAAAAAGCCTCACCAATTTGCATAGGTGACCACAAACCCAAACCCTTGGATCTGAGAACAATGAAAAAGCATTCAGTGTTTTACAAGAAGACTTTTAATAAAAAATAGAAGTAAATAGAAATAAAGAAATCCCCCCTGTAAAATCAGGATGGTATATATCTTACAGGGTAATTAGATTCAAAAACATAGAGAACCCCTCTAGGCAAAACCTTAAGTTACAAAAAAGATACACAGACAGAAATAGTTATTCTATTCAGCACAACTCTTTTCTCAGCCATTTAAAGAAATCATAATCTAACACATACCTAGCTAGATTACTTACTAACAGTTCTAAGACTCCATTCCTGTTCTGTCCCCGGCCAAGACGACTACAGACAGACACAGACCCTTTGTTTCTCTCCCTCCTCCCAGCTTTTGAAAGTATCTTGTCTCCTCATTGGTCATTTTGGTCAGGTGCCAGCGAGGTTACCTTTAGCTTCTTAACCCTTTACAGGTGAGAGGAGCTTTCCCCTGGCCAGGAGGGATTTCAAAGGGGTTTACCCTTCCCTTTATTTTTATGACACGCCCCCCAAATCTCAGCTAGGGTGAAACACTGGCTGGGATTTCTTCCTGGAGCTCTAGGAAAACAGAGTTAATAAGACACATGCATCTCTAAATATACTACCAAGTACATAAAGACTAACAATATTTTCCACATCTCAAGGACGATTTTAACCAGTTGATTCTGGGAAACTTTCATGGGAGAGTGCATCAGCCACTTTGTTAGAAGCTCCTGAGATGTGTTGGATGTCGAAATCAAAATCTTGGAGAGCTAAACTCCACCGAAGAAGTTTTTTGTTAGTTTCTTTGATGGTGTGAAGCCACTTTAGTGCAGCATGGTCGGTTTGCAGGTGGAAACGCCGTCCCCAAACATATGGGCGTAGCTTTTCCAGAGCGTAGACAATGGCATAACATTCTTTTTCAGTGACTGACCAGTTGCTTTCCCTCTCAGACAGTTTTTTGCTGAGAAACACTACAGGGTGGAATTCTTGATCAGGTCCTTTCTGCATTAAAACTGCTCCCACACCACGCTCGGATGCATCTGTGGTTACTAGGAACGGTTTGTCAAAGTCTGGGGCCCTTAGTACAGGGTCAGACATGAGTGTCGCTTTAAGCTTGTTAAAGGCCTTCTGACACTTTCCGGTCCACTGAACAGCATTTGGCTGTTTCTTTTTGGTTAGGTCTGTCAGTGGGGCAGCGATTTGGCTGTAGTGCGGTACAAATCGTCTGTAATAACCGGCCAAGCCTAAGAAGGATTGAACCTGTTTCTTTGACTTTGGGACAGGCCACTTTTGGATAGCATCCACTTTGGCCTGTAGGGGGCTGATAGTTCCTTGACCCACCTGGTGTCCAAGGTAAGTCACTCTGTTTAGGCCTATTTGACACTTCTTAGCCTTAACAGTTAGTCCTGCCTCCCTTATGCGCTCAAGGACTTTTTGTAGATGTTCCAGGTGGTCTGCCCAGGAATCCGAAAATATGGCCACATCGTCAAGGTAGGCGACTGCATATTCTCCTAATCCCGCTAGGAGACCATCTACAAGTCTTTGGAAAGTGGCGGGTGCATTTCGCAGCCCGAAAGGGAGTACATTAAATTCATACAGCCCGAGATGTGTGATGAAGGCTGACCTTTCCTTGGCAGATTCATCTAGCGGTACCTGCCAGTACCCCTTGGTTAAGTCCAAGGTAGAGATGAACTGGGCCCTTCCCAGTTTCTCTAATAGTTCATCTGTGCGTGGCATGGGATAGTTGTCTGGGCGAGTTACAGCATTTAGCTTACGGTAGTCCACGCAAAAACGTATTTCCCCATCTGGTTTGGGAACTAGAACCACTGGAGATGCCCATGCACTTTCAGAGGGGCGGATTACACCCATCTGTAACATATCCTGGATCTCCCGTTCTATAGCAGTTTTAGCTTGAGGAGACACCCGGTAAGGTTGGACCCTAATTGGGTGAGCATTACCTGTGTCAATGGAGTGGTATGCCCGTTCAGTCAGTCCTGGGGTGGCTGAGAACGTTGGCGCGTAGCTAGTGCACAGCTCCTGGATCTGCTGTCGCTGCATACGCCCAAGGGTCATGGAGAGGTTCACCTCTTCCACACCACCAGCACATTTCCCTTCGTAGTAGACACCTTCAGGCCACTCAGCGTCGTCTCCTCCCTGGGCTGTAAACTGACAAACCCTTAATTCTCTGGAATAAAAGGGCTTTAGAGAATTAATATGATACACCTTAGGCTTTCGGTTGGAGGTGGGGAATGCTATGAGATAATTAACAGCTCCCAGGCGCTCCTGGACCACGAATGGCCCTTCCCACGATGCTTCCATTTTATGGGCCTGGAGCACCTTTAAGACCATGACCTGGTCTCCTACTTTGAAGGAACGCTCTCTGGCATGTTTATCATACCAGGCTTTTTGCTCTTTTTGAGCATCCTGTAAGTTTTCTCTAGCAAGGGCTAAAGAGGTTCGGAGGGTGTTTTGTAGGTTGGTTACAAAGTCCAGAATGTTAGTTCCTGGAGAAGGTGTAAATCCCTCCCATTGCTGCTTCACCAACTGCAATGGCCCCTTAACCTCACGGCCATATACAAGTTCAAATGGGGAAAACCCTAAACTGGGATGTGGTACAGCTCTGTAGGCAAAGAGCAACTGCTGCAATACTAGGTCCCAATCATTGGAGTGCTCATTTACGAATTTACGTATCATGGCCCCCAAAGTTCCATTAAACTTCTCCACCATGCCATTTGTTTGATGATGGTAAGGAGTGGCAACCAAGTGATTTACCCCATGAGCTTCCCAAAGGTTTTTCATAGTTCCTGCCAGGAAATTAGTCCCTGCATCTGTGAGGATGTCGGAGGGCCAACCTACCCTGGCAAAAATGTCCGCTAGTGCCTGGCACACACTTTTAGCCCTAGTGTTGCTTAGAGCTACTGCTTCCGGCCATCGGGTGGCAAAATCCATGAAAGTCAGTATGTACTGCTTTCCTCTGGGTGTCTTTTTCGGAAAAGGACCCAGAATATCCACAGCTACTCGCTGAAATGGAACTTCAATGATGGGGAGTGGCTGGAGAGGAGCTTTGACCTGGTCTTGGGGTTTTCCCACTCTTTGGCACACCTCACAAGACTGGACATAGGTAGAAACATCCTTGCCCATTTCCTCCCAGTGGAATGACCCCCCCAAACGGTCTTTGGTCCTGTTCACCCCAGCATGGCCACTAGGGTGATCATGGGCTAAGCTCAAGAGCTTGGCCCGGTATTTAGTTGGAACTACCAACTGTCTCTGAGGATGCCAGTCTTCCTGGTGTCCCCCAGAAAGAGTTTCCTTGTATAAAAGTCCTCTTTCTACAACAAACCTGGATCGATTAGAAGAGCTGAGAGGCGGTGGGTTGCTCCGTGCCGCCGTCCAAGCTCTCTGGAGGCTTTCATCTGCTTCCTGTTCGGTCTGGAACTGTTCCCTTGATGCTGGAGACATCAGTTCCTCATGGGATTGTGGACCTAGGCTTGGTCCCTCTGGAAGCGATATAGGGGATGGAGCTGTTTCTGTTGACTGTGAACCGCTCTCCGCTGGTGCACTATGTTGGGATTCAGGCTCCGGCTGAGCCTCTTGTGTAGGGTTATCGGCTGCTGCCAGTTCAGGTTCGGTGGGGCCCTCTGGTGTTGAGGTTGCAAGTACTGGATTCAGTGCTGACACGGGGTCTGGTGTTGGTTGTTCGGCTGGTTCCGGTTCTGGGACTGGTTCCGTCTGGGTCTCTGGGACTGGATCCACTACTGCTGTTGCAGACATTGGCCTGGGGTCCAGGTCCATCACCTCTGACTGGGTCCTGATAGAAGTTTCCGGAACAGAGCTAGGCCTCACGGCTTGTTTAGCCTGGTTGCGGGTGACCATTCCCACCCTCTTGGCCTGCTTCACATGATTGGCCAAGTCTTCCCCCAACAGCATGGGGATGGGATAATCATCATAGACTGCAAAAGTCCACATTCCTGACCAGCCCTTGTACTGGACAGGCAACTTGGCTGTAGGCAAATTGAAAGAGTTGGACTTGAAGGGTTGAATCGTCACTTGGATCTCTGGGTTGATTAAATTGGGGTCCACTAAGGAAGCATGGATAGCTGACACTTGTGCTCCGGTGTCCCTCCACGCGGTGACCTTCTTCCCACCCACACTCACAGTTTCCCTCCGCTCCAAGGGTATCTGGGAGGTATCTGGGCCTGTGGACCTCTGGTGTGATTCCGGTGCAATGAACTGTAATCTGTTGGGGTTCTTGGGGCAGTTGGCCTTTACATGCCCCAGCTCGTTACACTTAAAACATCGTCCAGCTGACGGGTCACTGGGGCGAGGAGGGTTGCTGGAGAACGGGGTGGTGGGACGATAAGGGGTCTGGAGGGTTCTTTGGGAGGTAGGTGGGGCTTTGGGCGGCCCCCGGTAATAGGGTGTGGTCTGGGGTGGTCCCTTCTGGTCTCCGCTCCAACTGCGACCAGTTTTCTTCTTCTCTGCCACCTCCACCCATCTGGCTCCAATCTCTCCTGCCTCAATTACAGTTTTGGGTTTCCCATCTAGGATGTATCTTTCTATTTCCTCAGGAACACCCTCTAAGAATTGTTCCATTTGCATTAGGAAGGGCAAATTTACTGGAGATTCAACACTTGCTCCTGATATCCAGGCATCCCAATGTTTTACAATGTGGTAGGCATGTCGGGTAAATGACATGTCTGGTTTCCACCTTAGGGCTCTGAACCTCCGACGAGACTGCTCGGGTGTTATCCCCATTCTGACTCTCGCCTTGGATTTAAACAGTTCATACTTGTTCATGTGTTCTTTAGGCATTTCAGCTGCCACCTCAGCTAAGGGTCCACTGAGCTGCGGCCTCAGCTCTACCATGTATTGGTCAGTAGAGATGTTGTACCCAAGGCAGGCCCTTTCGAAGTTTTCTAAGAAGGCCTCAGTATCATCACCTGCCTTGTAGGTGGGGAACTTTCTGGGATGGGAAGTGGTACCTGGAGAAGGATTGCTAGGGTTTGTTGGTATATTCTGCTGGGCCTTTATCCTCTCCATCTCCTCCACATGCTTCCTCTCTTTTTCCTTCTCCTCCTCCTTCAGCCGCATGAGTTCTATCTGTCTTTCATGTTCCCTTTGTTTTTCCTCAGCCTGAAATTTGGCTAATTCCAGCTGTAGTCGAGCTGAGGATTTGGCCATTCTAACCTCTCTGTTTTTAACTAACTTTACACCCGAGGTTTAGAAATAAACAAACAAAACTTGGCTGTAAAATTTTGCTGTGCTGGAATAGAATACCTATTCTCTGATAGTGATTGTCAGCCTACAGAAAAAGACAATTCCCTTGTCTCTGCTCTGGGCCCAAATTAAAGCAAAAAACCTCCAACTACTTGGAAACCTGCTTACCCAGCCCAAAGAAGAAAAAAAAATTTCTTTTCAAACCTGTGCTCCTTGTAAAACAAAAAAAAAAATCAAAATCCTAAAAAAAACCCTGCCACTTTTGTCTCCAGGCAAATGGGTAGAGCACACACCCCCTATTTACTTTTAGGAAGAAAAGAAAAAAAAAAAAACCTCTGGGTTGGAAGACTGTGAATTTCCCTGCAGGAGTTAAGTACCCTGCCTCCAGGCAAAGAAAACCTGCAATTCACAAGATAATCCCCTTTTGTCTCTGCTTGGCCACAAAGCAGAGAGAAACCAAGCTGCTTTCAGTTTCAAAGCTGCCTTCTGGACTTCCTAAAAATTCCTTTTTAAAATCTGTATTTCTAGTTCAAAAAATCTCAACTGGATCTCAAAATGATTTCAGGTTAATCCCACCGCTGTGCCACCATGTCAAGGTTCCTCCCCCACTCTGAACTCTAGGGTACAGATGTGGGGACCTGCATGAAAAACCTCCTAAGCTTATCTTTACCAGCTTAGGTCAAAACTTCCCCAAGGTACAAAATATTACACCTTGGACAGGCCGCTACCACCACCAAACTAATACTGGTTACTGGGGAAGAGCTGTTTGGACGCGTCCTTCCCCCCAAAATACTTCCCAAAACCTTGCACTACACTTCCTGGACAAGGTTTGGTAAAAAGCCTCACCAATTTGTCTAGGTGACTACAGACCCAGACCCTTGGATCTTAAGAACAATGAACAATCCTCCCAACACTTGCACCCCCCCTTTCCTGGGAAATGTTGGATAAAAAGCCTCACCAATTTGCATAGGTGACCACAAACCCAAACCCTTGGATCTGAGAACAATGAAAAAGCATTCAGTGTTTTACAAGAAGACTTTTAATAAAAAATAGAAGTAAATAGAAATAAAGAAATCCCCCCTGTAAAATCAGGATGGTAGATATCTTACAGGGTAATTAGATTCAAAAACATAGAGAACCCCTCTAGGCAAAACCTTAAGTTACAAAAAAGATACACAGACAGAAATAGTTATTCTATTCAGCACAATTCTTTTCTCAGCCATTTAAAGAAATCATAATCTAACACATACCTAGCTAGATTACTTACTAACAGTTCTAAGACTCCATTCCTGTTCTGTCCCCGGCCAAGACGACTACAGACAGACACAGACCCTTTGTTTCTCTCCCTCCTCCCAGCTTTTGAAAGTATCTTGTCTCCTCATTGGTCATTTTGGTCAGGTGCCAGCGAGGTTACCTTTAGCTTCTTAACCCTTTACAGGTGAGAGGAGCTTTCCCCTGGCCAGGAGGGATTTCAAAGGGGTTTACCCTTCCCTTTATTTTTATGACAACCTGCATTTAAAATTTATTTTGCTTTCATTTATATACTTTTCTTTTAGGTCGTGTTAAAAGGAAGTAATGGTTGTTAAAGTTTGTGCTCCTAAATAGTTAACAAAAGTGGAACTGGTATCACAAGCAAATTAACTCTGAAAAACTTGGGTAAAAATTCTGTTACTAACTCTTATGCTATAACAAAGTGTTCAGCAGGGGAAAGCAATACACCTTCTCACAAAAACTGTGAACATCTATTTTAAGAGTTAAATATTATATTTTGTATAAAATATTAGTAATGCACCTCAAGTGAAAATAAATGCTTACACAATTGCACAAGTATAGCTTGTGTGATAAAAAACTTGGTTCCCATTACATTGTAAACAAACTAAGCTAATCTGCGTATTAAATTTTGGTTACTGAAAACAAGAGAAATGTAAACAAGCAAAAACTGTATTATATTAACTAACTTAAGCTGTTTAATGTTGCATCCTACAAATCGAAGACACCAGAAAATATCACATGCCAAAGACACCAGAGATATCAGTACACAGTAAAAAAAACCCAAACCCACAAACATAAAAAAGAAAAGAAAAAGAAAAGAAAAATTAAGTGCTTTATAAACAGACTGGTCAGCTACACCTCAGTCTACCACACAAACAATTAAGTAAGCAATCAGCTAAAAACCCCTCGCTGGACCAGGTCTGTCATTTAAACTGTATATTATTAAGCAAAGTAAGTTCATGTGCCAGTGGTTTTAAATCTTTAACATCAAAATATGGATAAATTTGGGTACTGTGTAAAAGCAACTGTATTATTGTATTATAATTTGGGTCCATGACACTGAATCCTAACTAAGACACATGTTATTCAAAACAATCTTGTTCAGTGTCTGGTTACCAATACTAAATCCTAACACAGTAATATTTAATAAATTGGTTATTGTCCATTTGGTAGGTTATCTGAAAGACAGCATCTATAAAAAACAAACTGGATCTATGTCAGCTACTGGTATATCACAGAGCAGTGCAACCAATGAAACAGAAGCTAGCCATTCCTGTTTCCTGCCCAGCAAAGTTTATCCCAGAGAGTGACAACCAGCAGTAAGGGTAACCTATAACCTAGTCATAGGATAGGGTAAAAGCACACAAGACCAGATTTCACGGTGGGAGACCAGATTTCATGGTCCGTGACACATTTTTCATGGCCGTGAATTTGGTAGAGTCCTAGCTATAAATTAAAACTTGATTTGTACCAAATAAAGTAATTTCTGATTCATTGACAGCTTTATGGTTGCACTCTTTTGGTGGTCACTGATTTTATGGATTAAAGAAGCAAAGTCCCTTAAAAGGACACTGACAGTAATTTCCATACCTTTAAAAAAGTCATTTTTTTCCTCCTGCAGTTTTTATCAATTGCTTGGAAACTTGAAACTAAATATACACTGTGAAATGAGGGGTGATGGGTTCTGTAGCCTACACAGGTTGTGGGCCTGAGGGGCCCATTAGGGTACCTGGCTGTACCTGTAGCGAGAGTCAGGTTTAACTGAACAAGAGGCTCAGTGGGGCAGGACTAGGCTGGATTATAAAGTCAGGAAGTTTGCAACAGAAAGAGGCTGCAGAGACAGAGTCTGCAGTCACTCTCTGGGAGCACAGAGGAAGGCAGGTGAAAACCCAAGAAGGAGAATAAACCCTGGGGTTCTACCCCTAGAAGAAGGGTCAACCCCAGAGGAGTTGTGCGGGAAAGAAAGCCTGCGAGAGCTAGGTAGGAAGAAGCCCATGGAAACAGCATAAGGGGGAGGATTATGCAGACCTTCACTGGTTGTTATGGAGTCTCTGGGCTGGTACCCAGGGTAGAGGAGGGGCCTGGGTTCCCCCTGCCAGCCACTGGGAAGTGGCATAGGCACCATGGAGATGCCAACTAGACTAGCTTTATTACCCTGGAAGGGGAGGGCTATTTCAACTTGGCAGGAGGACTAACCCACGAAGGCGAGTCACTTCAGTTCCTGAGTGCAAGAGAAGGGCTACAGAGTGAGAGTGAGAGATGACAGGCTGAGGAACTGCAAGAAGAGGGCATCTGGCTGGCAGAGCTAATTCCCAGATGTGACCAGAAGGAGATACCCTAGTAGTGAGTAGACATCTCCATGTCACTAGGTTGTGGAACAACATTTGTCCAAGCCACAGCACATCAGAGTTAGGACACATTTTTAGTTCCACTACTGTAGATTTAATTTTTTTAAATCTCTGCTATAGCGATAACAGTTTTTTGACAGGAAGATAAATATATCATATCATGTTTATCCTGCTTGTCAGGGAAAGAGGAAGTGTAAATTCCCCAGATCTATATTTTGGCAGTAAAGATGAGAAGAAAAATACTTCTTTGTTCCCAATGTCTTCTCAGCTTCAACATCTTCCCTTACTTTGCATGTATTGCACTCGTGAATTTCTTATGGGTGGTAAGCTAAGTATAATCAAATATTTTTCTAAGGGTGTAAATCAATGCAGTTCCCAGGAAGGAATTCTCTTCTTCCATTACACCAGAGCAATGCACAATCAGCTAGATGTAGTATTGGGTATTTTGGAGCTTCCCCCTGCCCCCACTCCAAAGCATTAGGTATTGGCCACTGGAAAGATATCAGACTCAATGCATCCAGAGTCTGATGTGCTGTGACAAATGCCATATTCCTTTCTTAGTAACTTCAGTGCTTTCTTGGATCCTACTAAGAATTTCTGCAAGAGAAAATCAGATGTTCAGTTGCCTGTAGGCTTCCATTTCCAACAGAGAAGAGGTGAGAAACAGTTCTTTTTCACTGGAGCATTTCAAGTGTATCTGTTCCTTCATCATAGACATGAGCAATTAGATACTTGGTTTGAGAATTGGATTTCACCATGATGGAGATATAAGGTCAGGTATTCACAACTGTAGCAGGAAAGAGGAGCAGCATGATTGTGTGCGCGCACGTATGTGTGTGTAAAGGAAAAAAAGAAAAGAACAAAAGAAAACTTGTTTAGTCATGTGACTGACAGCATGTCAGCGATGCCATCTTTCTTTACCTGTTGAGAGAAACAGGATTTTGCCGATTGCTCCGTGTAACCAAATGAAGGACCTTCGAAAACTGCAGTGGGAAGTTTGAGAACCTCCCGCAGAAACATATCATACCTTCCATAAACCATCACTCCACCAGAGTCTGAAATCATTGAGAAAATATCTGGGGAAATTAAAACAAAACAAAAAATAAAAGCAAGGAAAGGAGAGGTTTACTTCATTTAAACCGCAGATGATCTCTTAGTTCAACAACATATGATCTGAACTTAAAGTAATGAGATTTTATATATAATGTATTCTGCTTATGGAAAACATTATTGCACCTTTAATTTTAGCTTAACTTGCCAGAGGCAAAAGGAAAATGCACATGTAAGAAAACTATCAGATTTCTATATTAAAATATTCCTGCTTTTGTGGCTCTGCGGTGTCGTTCCTTTTTAGCTGGTGCTTGATGCGTAACATGAGAGAGTAATTTAGGCAGATAGAATGGATCCAATTGGACGAAATGCAAAACATCAACTACAACTTTTTGTCTGGTGCCATTCTGGCAGTGAGTTCATGAGGCTGTTTATTATTTTTTTGGACATGTAGAACACAACAAATTTGAAATTCATTACTTGATTCTTATCACATTTTTGTCTTAAATTATTTGTCATGTAAATATTACAATTTGTTATTCTATAGCTGCACCTTACTCTTTTTATTTTCCTTGATGATAGACTTCACTTTCTTACTAAAAAAAAAAAGTTTAAAAGGATCCAAAACTTAGTGGAGGATGCTAGACTAAGGGACCATTATAATTTTTCAGGCTGTTATGGCCACCTCTGTTCTAGATGGCAGATACCATACTGGGTACATCCGGAGGGAAATTCCAAGTGAAGGACCCTGCAGTTCACTGCTGGGAAACCAGTATCACACTACATCCTGCCACTGCATACAGCCTATGGACTCAAGGAATCAATAGCTATCCTTATTCACAACATCAGAGAACAGGGAGAACTAAGCACTGTACTCTAGATGAAGCTGATCCCGACGGACAAGAATTCTAAAAGGAAGTCTCTCAATGCTTCTGCAGCTAGAATAAATCTTGGCTAGTTTTGTTTGGAAAATGAGATAAATCCTGTAAAGTAGAAGGGATAGACATGTGCCCCTGGAAAGGAAATATAAACAGTGTTTAAACGGTATTGTTTTTCTAACTGAAAATGAGAGAGATATCATGAAAGAGAAAATTGTCCGATGATGCTTCATAATGCTAGACATTTGCTGTACTTAACTGTACTTATAACCTTTGAATTCAATCAATTTGATCAGAAATCAAATTTGTACTGTGTTCATCAGAATTAGAGATGTGTGACCTGGCTCCAAAACTGGTTGAGAGTCCATCCAAAAAGTGAACTTATCTGAAGATGCAAATTGGTTCAGCAAAACCCCACCATCACCAAATATAAAAATGCTATAATCCCATCAGGTCCACCTACCATTCTAGCACAATTTGATATCTTACAAAAATACAGGGATGAACGACAGACAAAACAAGACTTACATCTTAATTTGTCCATGATCTTTCCTCCACAAAGAGTTGCCAAAGCCATTTTGACAGCAAAAACTGAAATTTTACCATGTCCTTCCCTGTTTGATAATAAGAAGTTGTTATATGGCATGATCTGACCAGCATGAATGTACATTTTAACTGCATCTCTTTGACATGACATAATACACCAGGCACATATTATATGCAGGTTCACAGAAATCTTTAGATCAATGCATTTTTCTTTTCAGATTTTTACTGTTTTCTTTTGAGAGGACATACAACGGCAGATTTCTCTGTAAAGCTATCAGAGACCGTCTAAGAACATCAACAAGGCACATTTTAATATTAAGCTTATCAGAACAACATTTGAATGCTGGTTAGCACATTCTGCATTAAGCTGATTACTCTTATATATGGTTATTTGTACTACTGTAGTGCTCAAAGGCCCCAATAAAAATCAGGGCCCCACTATGCTAGGAGCTTACATCCTGTTTCAAATTAAATTGTAACAAGTGAGTGCAAAAAGCAATAGTGGGGAAAGGAGGATGTGGATAATGGCTAAAGAACATGTGGTTATCCAGGTTAGCTATTGTACAAGTTAATGGTTCCAAGCCATTTGCTGTTTTCAATTATACCCTTGATTTACACACAATCTTAGAAGGCATTTAGTTAAAACACTGACACTAAGGCCCAGTCCAAACCCCACTGAAGTCAACATTAGACCATTTATTTTCAATGGACTTTGGATCAGGCCCTATGTTAAAACCATCTTATCTTCAGGAAAAGCCTCTTTTTAAATATCACCCTTTGGCATGGTCAGAATTTACCATTTTGAAGGCATTGACATAATACTATAAAGGGTTTCACTAGTCCCATATGACCAAGCAGAATCCCACACTTTTCCCTGCAGGAGCGATGGCACAATCCATTGGTTAATCAAGAAGCTACACATCTGGAATATTTAATTTCACACAAATTCTATTCAATACTATTTAACACACATGAGGGTATTCGATATAGGGTGAAAAAGTTCTATAATAATTTTCCTACAAATCTAGCCACGTCCCTAGATCTTTTCCTCCTTGGAAGGAATAAGGCTGTATATTGTATATGCAGTGTCCATACACAATGTACACATTTTATGAATTGTTGATCTTTTCACTGAACTATTTTAAGACAAAACTCAGCTGCCCCATTTCCATACCAATTATTCTGCAGCCACCTCAGTGATTTATCATACAGAAACCTTAGCACATTCCAGTTTCTGAGCCAGTATTTTCTATCTTCATTAGAATGACCTCTGCTTTAAATTCTAAAATCATTTCCCTTGGTATGAAAAAAAAAACTAGCACAGGTTGTTTAAAGGAATTATGCTATTACAAGCAGAAGCATGAACATGCTAAAATGTACAATATCACCAAAAATAATAAAATTCCTCCTCTTTTGCATCAATTTTTTTGGTCTCAATTTTCAAATGGACTTTTTCTTTGGATTTCTCAGCACCTTCCCTCAGGGCAGTTAAGATACAAATTACATTGGGGCAGCATTTACCTATTACCCGTGGAGACGTTTAATGGGTTCCTATCTCTCTGTTTAACTAAATCACTGAGAGCATATTCTCATCCTAATAAAGAGAATTATTGTTTCACAGTCAGCCAATTCCTTTCTTTTCAATTTTACAGCATGACAAACCCATTTTTCTTTTGAGTTTCAGCAATGGGACTAATAACAGAACAGGGTACTACTCAGTATGAGGATGGCAGAGTGAGGCCATAAGATTCTGTGTCACTGTGGGGAACTAGATAGTCTCTGACCTCCAGTGTCTTCCCCCGCTCCCCGCATGGGTTTATTTATATTTACTTACAGGATTATTTTTTTTGAATGGCAGACACATCAGTTAGCCTTCAGCTTTCCACCCCAGGGACAGAGGCTTTTACCACACTTGAACGGTTATGGGAGCAGGAGAGGTGGGAAAGGAATATATTATATATAGGTTCTGGAACTCTCAATTTGATTTGATTCGTTTTGACACTATTTTGTATCAGTTATTTGTATTCATAAATACATAAATTAGAGCCAGTGTAAATTCAATTTGCCCAAAGTTTTATTTTTTTATATATATATATATATATATATCTCACACACACACGTCTGATAATTGGACCTGATAATGGGTCTAGGACTTTCCAAAGTCCCCAGGGCCCAGAAATGCTCCAGGCAACTCTGCTCTGTAGTATATAACTCCTCTCTACTAGCAGTAGTAGGACCTCTTGAGTAAAGTGCTGCCACACAGGAGTAAATACCTCAGCCACAGGCTGATAGCATCATGCAGGTATAGATTGAATTCAGAGTGCCTCAACTGAAGTGTTCATAACACCTCGCAGGCTGACTAACAGAAAGAGACTTACAATTTTACTCGTAGAAAGAACAGAGAGCACAAAAGATTTTGTATAGTACCTTTCATATTGAAGGTTTCAGAGTAACAGCCGTGTTAGTCTGTATTCGCAAAAAGAAAAGGAGTACTTGTGGCACCTTAGAGACTAACCAATTTATTTGAGCATAAGCTTTCGTGAGCTACAGCTCACTTCATCGGATGCATACTGTGGAAACTGCAGAAGACATTATATACACAAAGACCATGAAACAATACCTCCTCCCACCCCACTCTCCTGCTGGTAATAGCCCATCCAAAGTGACCACTCTCCTTACAATGTCTATGAAAATCAAGGTGGGCCATTTCCAGCACAAATCCAGGTTCTCTCACCCCCCACCCCCATACACACACAAACTCACTCTCCTGCTGGTAATAGCTTATCCAAAGTGACCACTCTCCTCACAATGTGCATGATAATCAAGGTGGGCCATTTCCAGCATAAATCCAAGTTTAACCAAAACATCGGGGGGGGGGGTAGGAAAAAACAAGGGGAAATAGGCTACCTTGCATAATGACTTAGCCACTCCCAGTCTCTATTTAAGCCTAAACTAATAGTATCCAATTTGAAAATGAATTCTGAATGAGGGGGGAAGGTGAGAAAACCTGGATTTGTGCTGGAAATAGCCCACCTTGATTATCATACACATTGTAAAGAGAGAGTGGTCACTATGGATGGGCTATTACCAGCAGGAGAGTGAGTGTATGTGTGGTGGGGGCGGAGGGTGAGAAAACCTGGATTTATGCTGGAAATGGCCCAACTTGATTATCATACACATTGTAAGGAGAGTGATCACTTTAGATAAGCTATTACCAGCAGGAGAGTGGGGTGGGAAGAGGTATTGTTTCATGGTCTCTGTGTATATAATGTCTTCTGCAGTTTCCACAGTATGCATCCGATGAAGTGAGCTGGAGCTCACGAAAGCTCATGCTCAAATAAATTGGTTAGTCTCTAAGGTGCCACAAGTCCTCCTTTTCTTTTTGTTTCATATTGAAGGTATCCCTCAAATGCTTCATAGTATTGAAGCAAAAGTGACTGTACAAACATAGAAGCCTGTACGTGTTAAGCAACAGCACAGCAGAGTTTTGAGATAAGGGAATGCTGGAACAACTGCAGCGGCACAGGAGCCAGCAACCAGAGCTGTAAACAGGGGCGTTTGAGTGGGAGTTTGAAAGGGGAGTTTGTCTTGTGGTGCTTGTTTGGGGTTTGCTTTTGCTGTGGGTGGTGTTGTTTTGGTGTGGTTTGTGTTTCCCAGATTAACAGGATTTAGGTGGGGAGGCTATGACAGATACAGAGGCAGCAGTGGGAGTGACCCATGTCGTGGAAGACACAATGAGGATGACTGGATGTGGAAGCTGCGGTATGTACATGATCCTGGAGGGGGTATCTGGTAAGAGTTTTGTCGGCATGAAATGCTGTCTGATAGAGCTGATGGAAGAAAAGATCTGAGGTTTGGAGATGCAGGTGGAAAGTCTGGTTGAGTTTAGAAGGGGGTTCGAGCAGATTATGGAGCAAAGACATGAGGTAGCTGAAGGGAAAAGCTCCGACTTGCAGATGGAAGCAGGACTGAGGAATTTGGAAGGGAGACTGGGTGAGGAAAGTGGTCAGTGGAAGCATGTGACTAAAAGAACCAGGCAGAGAAAAAAGATGGGCTAGTGAAGGAGAAAGAGAGCTCAAGAACAGGTTTGTAGAGTTAGAAAAATGACAAAGGGGCTCAGCAGGTAGTCACTGAAGGTGGAAGGGCAAGGAAGAAGAGAAGAGCAGCTAGTCCTACAGGAAAAGGGGAAGAGTCAATGGAGACTACACCAAATATGAGCTCCAGGAGGATACAGGATGGGTTGAAGAAGATACAAGGGAGAATATGAATGGAAAGAACTTGCAGCCAGAGGGAACAGGGGATAGACTGGAGAATAGCACCATCACCAGGAAAAGGCAGGTCTACGTGATCGGGGACTCATAGATTCATAGATATTTAGGTCAGAAGGGACCATTATGATCATCTAGTCCGACCTCCTGCACAACGCAGGCCACAGAATTTCACCCTCCTTACTGAAGGATAGGCAGGCCTGTAACCAGAGCTGATCCAGAGAATAGAAGGGTATGCTGTCTTCCAGGTGCTAAGATACGGGATGTAGACTTGAGGTTGAAAAGGATCCTGAAGGGAGCAGGAAAAAACCCCCCTAATTATCCTTCATGTGGGAACAAATGATACGGCTAGATTCTCGCTGGAAAGTATTAAGGGAGACACTGCTAGGCTGGGGAAGACGTTTAAGGAAATCGAGGCTCAGGTGATCTTTAGTGGGATTCTGCCTGTTCCTAGAGAAGGGCAACAAAGGTGTGACAAGGTTATGACTATCAACAGATGGCTTAGGCAGTGGTGCTATAAGAAGGGCTTTGGGATGTATGGCCACTGGGAGGCATTCATGGACAGAGGACTGTTCTCTCGGGATGGACTTCATCTGAGTAGGGAAGGAAATAGACTTCTAGGATGGAGGCTGGCACAACTGATTAAGAGAGCTTTAAACTAGGAATCTGGGGGAGATGTCCAGGTAATCTCCACACCGGATTTTAGCATTGAGAGGGAAGAAAACAAAGAAAGAAAGGATACGGCCGTGGGTAGGAGAATATATATAAGGAGGAGGGGCAGTATGGATACCAGTCTAATAGGTTATACTGGCTGTAGAATGACCATGCCTAATAGGGTACAGAATGTGAGCGAGGCCAAACAGCAAAAATTAAGATGTTTTTACACCAATGCGAGGAGCCTAGGTAACAAAATGGAAGAACTAGAGCTACTGGTGCAGGAAGTGAAACCAGATATTATAGGGGTAACAGAAACATGGAAGAATAGTGGTCATGACTGGACTCCAGGTATTGAAGGGTATGTGCTGTTTAGGAAAGACAGAAATAAAGGTAAAGGTGATGGAGTAGCATTGTATATCAATGATGAGGTAGAATGTAAAGAAATAAGAAGCGATGGAATGGATAAGACAGAATCCATCTGGGCGAAAATTACATTGGGGAAGAAAACTACAAGAGCCTCCCCTGGGATAGTGCTTGGGGTCTGCTATAGACCGCCAGAATCTAATTTGGATATGGATAGAGCCCTCTTTAATGTTTTTAATGAAGTAAATACTAATGGAAACTGCGTCATCATGGGAGACTTTAACTTCCCAGATATAGACTGGAGGATGAGTGCTAGTAATAATAATAGGGCTCAGATTTTCCTAGATGTGATAGCTGATGGATTCCTTCATCAAGTAGTTGCTGAACCAACTAGAGGGGATGCATTTTAGATTTGGTTTTGGTGAGTAGTGAGTACCTCATAGAAGAAATGGTTGTAGGGGACAACCTTGGCTCAAGTGACCATGAGCTAATTCAGTTCAAACTGAATGGAAGGATTAACAAAAATAAATCTGCAACTAGGGTTTTTGATTTCAAAAGGGCTGACTTTCAAAAATTAAGGAAATTAGTTAGGGAAGTGGATTGGACTGAAGAACGTATGGATCTAAAGGCAGAGGAGGCCTGGGATTACTTTAAATCCAAGCTGCAGAAGCTATTGGAAGCCTGCATCCCAAGAAAGGGGAAAAAATTCATAGGCAGGAGTTGCAGACCAAGCTGGATGAGCAAGCATCTCAGAGAGGGGATTAAGAAAAAGAAGCAGCATACAGGGAGTGGAAGATGGGAGGGATCAGCAAGGAAAGCTACCTTATTGAGGTCAGAACATGTAGGGATAAAGTGAGACAGGCTAAAAGTCAAGTAGAGTTGTACCTTGCAAAGGGAATTAAAACCGATAGTAAAAGGTTCTATAGCCATAGAAAGAGAGAAAGAAAGAAAGAAAGAAAGAGAGAAAGAAAGACCACTAAGCACTGAGGATGGAGTGAAGGTCAAGGATAATCTAGGCATGGCCCAATATCTAAACAAATACTTTGCCTCAGTCTTTAATAAGGCTAATGAGGATCTTAGGGATAATGGTAGCATGACAAATGGGAATGAGGATATGGAGGTAAATATTACCATATCTGAGGTAGAAGCAAAACTCGAACAGCTTAATGGAACTAAATCGGGGGGGGGGGGCCCAGATAATCTTAATCCAAGAATATTAAAGAAATTGGCACATGAAATTGCAAGCCCATTAGCAAGAAAATTTTTAATGAATCTGTAAACTCAGGGGTTGTACCATATGATTGGAGAATTGCTAACATACTTCCTATTTTTAAGAAAGGAAAAAGTGATCCGGGTAACTACAGGCCTCTTAGTTTGACATCTGTAGTATGCAAGGTCTTGGAAAAATTTTTGAAGGAGAAGGTAGTTAAGGACATTGAAGTCAATGATAAATGGGACAAAATACAACATGGTTTTACAAAAGGTAGATCGTGACAAACCAACCTGATCTCCTTCCTTGAGAAAGTAACAGATTTTTTACACAAAGGAAACACAGTGAATCAAATTTACCTATATTTCAGTAAGGCGTTTGATAGCATGCCACATGGGGAATTAGTTAAATTGGAAAAGATGGGGATCAATATGAAAATTGAAAGGTGGATAAGGAATTGGTTAACAGGGAGACTACAGCTGGTCATGCTGGAAGGTGAACTGTCAGGCTGGAGGGAGGTTACCAGTGGAGTTCCTCAGGGATCAGTTTTGGGACCAATCTTTTCATTACTGATCTCAGCACAAAAAGTGGGTGTGCGCTAATAAAGTTTGTGGATGATACAAAGCTGGGAGGTATTGCCAATTTAGAGAGAGACTGGGATATCATACAGGAATATTTGGATGACCTTGTAAACTGGAGTAATAGTAATAGGATGAAATTTAATAGTGAGAAGTGCAAGGTCATGCATTTAGGGATTAATGACAAGAATTTTAATTATAAGCTGGGTATGCATCAATCAGAAGTAACTGAGGAGGAGAAGGACCTTGGAGTATTGGTTGATCATAGGAGGACTATGAGCCGCCAATGTGATATGGCCGTGAAAAAAGCTAATGCGGTCTTGGGATGCATCAGGAGAGGTATTTCCAGTAGAGATAAGGAGGTTTTAGTACCGTTATGCAAGGCACTGGTGAGACCTCACCTGGAATACTGTGTGCAGTTCTGGTCTCTCATGTTTAAGAAGGATGAATTCAAACTGGAACAGGTACAGAGAAAGGCTACTAGGATGATCCGAGGAACGGAAAACCTGTCTTATGAAAGGAGACTCAAGGAGCTTGGCTTGTTTAGTCTAACCAAAAGAAGGTTGAGGGGAGATATGATTGCTCTCTATAAATATATCAGAGGGATAAAAACCGGAGAGGAATTATTTAAGCTCAGTACCAATGTGGACACAAGAATAAATGGATATAAACTGGTCATTGGGAAGTTTAGACTTGAAATTAGATGAAGGTTTCTCACCATAGAGGAGTGAAGTTTTGGAATAGCCTTCCAAGGGAAGCAGTGGGGGCAAAAGACCTATCCGGCTTTAAGATTAGACTCGATAAGTTTATCAAGGAGATGGTACGATGGGATAACATGATTTTAGCAATTAATTGATCTTTAAATATTCATGATAAATAGGCCCGATGGGATGTTAGATGGGGTGGGACCTGAGTTACTACAGAAAATTCTTTCCTGGGTATCTGGCTGGTGAATCTTGCCCATATGCTCAGGGTTTAGCTGATTGCCATATTTGGGGTCGGGAAGGAATTTTCTTCCAGGGCAGATTGGAAGAGGCCCTGGAAGTTTTTCGCCTTCCTCTGAGGTATGGGGCACGGGTCGCTTGCTAGAGGATTCTCTGCTCCTTGAAGTCTTTAAACCACGATTTGAGGACTTCAATAGCTCAGACACAGGTGAGAGGTTTTTCACAGGAGTGTGTGGGTGAGATTCTGTGGCCTGCGTTGTGCAGGAGGTCGGACTAGATGATCATAATGGTCCCTTCTGATTTTAATATCTATGAATCTATGTTGCAAAAATTGCCACTTGCTTTTAAATTGCCAGAGTGGAGCAGAAGATCCTCTTTTTAATGCATAGGGGTACTGCCCTCTATGGCCAAAAATGAGTATGAGGCCAGGTTTCAGTCCAGGACTTGAGCCTGCAGCCCTCTGGCCAAGTATGAGAGTGGTACCAAAAGAGCTGCTTTGACACCTGTTAAACTATCCAGTTATATTTATGCTGAAATTGCCATAAAGAAAATAGAAGTCTAATGCATAGACCAAAAGAAAAACAAACTACAGTAGTATCTTCTGAATGTTTTGAAATACAACAAATTTATTCCTTTAGAGGGGCACAAAAACTCTGATTTCATAGTTGACTAGACATGAAACAGGCTTTTAAACCATACTATCACTTCCAAGGGGAACAGAATTTCTTCAAACAATTATGGGGGCTCTTAACACCTTAATCATGACAGTGAACTCTGAATTGTCACAGTGTATAATTAAGAGTTTCCTTTCTTAGAAATATTTCAGTAAGGAAATTAATTGGAATCAAGCTGAGCTCTTTCATTCAACTGAGCAATACGTACAATGACCAAATCTCTGAACTGCACTTCTTGCAGGTCTTTCTTCTTTTTTAATGGTTAGCAGGACTAGATAACTTGCATTGATTGACAAAGCTGGAGAGAGTAAAGAATTTAACATTTTGCGACTCTGAATGGAAGGGCAAATGAGAAGCTGCTTTCAGGACAGGTATTGAGCTTCTCCACAGACTGACTTTAATTCTAGAAAAGACATTTGTTTAAAGAGAGGGGTGAAACCAAGCCCCTCCAATTATGTCCTGTATCTTTCATAGCCTGGAGACAGAAGCTTGCTTCCTAATACAGGTATCCCAAAGAGCATAACAAACTGCAGTCTCCATGTCAGTGAAGACAGCATCCACATTTCAATATTGAGCAAGTGTGATAAGGACAGTTTGTAACATATTTCACACTATCAATCGAGAGCTCTTCAAGAACTATTGTACTGGATTAGACCAGCATTCCATGTAGTCTGATATCATATTTCTGACAATGGCCTACACTAAATGGTTGAGAGGTTTGAACTAGCCATCCTGTTGTGTAATAATGTACCACAGAGTGGTAGAAGGGCAGATATTTCTTCCTGATCCCAGCTGATCATCTTATGCCTTGAAGTAGATGCAACTGCCCAGTTTTCATGTGCAATCTCCTTTCTTAATTACATAAACAAATTAGGCATGCATTTGCACAGTATTTAGAAATCTGACCTCCTCATGCTGTTTTGAAACATACTAAGCTCTTCTATCACCTGACAGTGAGTTTCACACACTAACTATACACTGAATAGATTCAAATGTCCTTTTAATTTTGACTTTTAAATTTTACAGAATTCCCTCGTTATTGTATTAGGATTGATATATCTGTATTATTGTAGTTCCTCTTATTTTCCTCCTTTCCAAATGGAAGATCTCAGGAAACACTCAAAATCTTGGAAAAATTGGGATTCAGATTATTAGGGCACTCCCGAGGATGCACAAAATTGAATGTCTGAGTCAGTTATATATTAATGTAAATTTTAATTTAAAAAAGATTTAATCTCCCAAATTAATTGGAGACTGAGGACTGTAAAGTGCAAATCTCCCCTCTAAACAGACAGTAAGAGACAGCCCTGTAATCCTTAGTTAAGGAGAACAGGGTTACTAGGGGGTTAAATTTAGGATTTCAATGTGATTGACATCTACTTTAAGTCTCCTTCACACTGCCAGAGCAGAGTACAGGGACCTCAGTGTAAATATGAATCCAGACCAGGTACTCTAATCTGGGGATGAGACATAGTCAAGGTTTTACCCAGCCTTACTGCCTTCTACTGGGTTTTACAGCATATATAAAAGCAGTACAATGTCTGTTTTTTCCAAACACATTGCACTGATTGTTTCTGTGCTTGGGCATTTACGGGAAAAACCCTGCCCCCTCTTGTACTAGGACACAGGGACTTCACCACAGCAGAACCATGTGGTTCTTCTAAACAGGCAGAAGCAGCAGGAGCAGAGATGTGAATTCCCTGCCTCAGAGCCCCGCCCCATGCTATACACTGCGTACTTGGGGCAGGAGTCTGATGGCTCTGCTGTTATGTGGATCCATGCGAGATTCCCTTGAGAAATGTGGGGCGGGGGGTATTGACATACTGATAGGTCCCACCTAGGGCATTCCAGATCAGAGGCAGAATCAGAGGCTGTGGAGCTGCTCTGAGGCTTGAGTCAGTAACCCCCAAGGTACTCCCTAGGTGTGGGTCAGAGCATATGAACGTCTAATGTTTCCAGGGAATGTAGAAACCTTTCAAATACATTCAGTGTCACCATTTAAGAACTGAGGAGTAAAAGTCTTCCCACCATTTCCCTTGTAAGGAATCCTGATATATGGCTGGTAGCTTTACTCCAGATCTGATGAGCTCCAAAACAAAAACACATCATCACTGGTCTCACTTTCACAGCCATCAACCTTTCCCTCTTTTTTACAGCAGGGGTGCAGCACCTACCAGTGCACATGTCCAAGTGCTTTCATTTTCTTTCCTTCCTGTTCTTGTCAAGTCACGAATTCAAGGCTTTTCATGAATTAAAATGCCCCGTTATGTGTTTTTACTGCCTTTAAAAAAAAAAAAATCCTGAAGGCTACAGTTTCAGAACCTATTGACTTTTTTCCTCGGAGAGGGAAGGACGGGATGCACAATACAGACACACTGTGCCTTTGCAGCTCTGTCATGTGAAACGACTGCCTCCCCCCTTCCCCCCCGCAACTGTTACCATGGTGACTGAGCCATACCAGTTGATTTGGCTCTGAAAAGGTGCACAATACCAAACAAGAAGTCCATCAAGTGTGTGTATGGGAGGAGGGGGGAAGATACTTATTTTAAGGCTTCTCAAAAAATGTTTTCAGTTGGTGCATTTTCAAAATATAAATGGTAAAGAGGAAATTGGCAATTTGCATGTGTCAAACTAAATTGAGAATTCAAGCTATTCAGATGCTTTTAAGCATGGCAACAACATATTCATGTCTCTGCATTCAATAACCATAATATGTATCTATAATGTTAAGCTAAAAGAAAAGGAGGACTTGTGGCACCTTAGAGACTAACAAATTTATTTGAGCATAAGCTTTCGTGAGTTACAGCTCACTTCATCACATCACTTAACACATGTTAAGCTAGGAAATTCTCTCCATCTTGAGCTCACCCGTTGTACACCGGTATTCTGACACATGGTCTAGGAAGTAACTGACAACATTAATTTTATTCCATCTCCTGATCCTTATCTTATTTCTGCCATGGTCTTATAACAGGCTGCATTACCAGGAATCAGAAAAATTGCTTGCAGCTGCAAGAACTTGCAGCAAAAATAAATAATGAGCCATTAACTTATGGCACTACCATAGAATCATTACAGTGATTTCAGTCTCTGATATTTCAATACGTAACAGTGCAAGATAAGAGTGGAGTCACTCTGCTCTGTCAGTAATTCTATTCCCACTTACCTGAGTAAGTCTGGAGTACCTCTGTGGAATACACCAGAATTATCTGGATATAAATTGAGTATAAATGAGACCAGAACCTAGCTCCTTTATGCTAGTTCCCCTTGCAATATTAGTTCTATTTAAACATTCGTTATTTGGGATAGAAATTTTAGTTTGTTATCTGTTTTTCAAAGTGACACAACAGACAGACAAAATCCTTCCACTGATCAGGAAAAAGAGAAACATATATGGATAGTAGAGGGAAACTTACGGATCGAAGGCTGCTAGCAGGAAGTTGAGCAGTAAACTGATGGATTGCTCTACATTGATCTGGTGAGTTGTTGGCATCCGTTTGTTGAGCTGGTAAAAGATAGTTGAAAGCACAGCTTCCAGACGAGCCACATTCAATTCTATGTTTGGGTCCAAGTTGTTTAATGCATTTTCTCGCAATGCTTCTATAACATTCCAAATGTCCACCAGATGTACTACATACAATTTAAGAACAGTTGTCAGATACTCGCATTCACATATTGAAAAAAACAAAATTGACTCATGCGCTTGTACTTTGGCATAGTACACATAGTTCAGCGGATATTTTATGTATAAAAAATATTTTTTCCCCATCTTTGGTATTTAAACCAATCAGGAGAAAAAGAGCAAGGAAAACACCATACCTGCTAATAAAATAATCATAAATAAAATATTAGTTTAGTTGAAATGTCATCAGAAGTTGCGAGTTTGGCTCTAATTCAGGAAAAAAGCATTTCCCATTCAGGAAAACACTTAAGTGTGAATTTAAGTTCAATTAAGTCTACAGAAATTAAGCACACGCTTAAAATTAAGCGAGTGTTTTCCTGAATTATAACTTTATGGGTAGCAGCTTGAAAATTACTCTTATTAATTTACAGAGCTGGTGGGATTTTCAAAGGTTCCAAAGAAAGTTAAGTACTTATCTCACATTGACTTTCAAACTCACTCAGGCACTTTTGAAAATCCTGTTCAGTAACTTGTGCCAGAGTCAAAGTGCTTTACAAAAACTGAATAAAAAGTATAATTGCATTTGGACAGATTAACTTATAGTTTTAAAAAGAAAAGGTACAGTTGTGTTCTTCAAATCATATTTCATTCTCTTAAATACATTTGCCAAGTGTTTTGTTAAATCTTCCCTTCTCTTTAGATTCCCTGCCCAATCTAAACTTCCTCACTCTGTCTTTTCACCAGGGTAGCTTAAAATGATCAAAATAAAATAAAATAAAATAAATACATAAATAAATAAATAAAACCCCAAAATTTAGTGACAGAGGGAAAACCTTGTGTGTATCTTGATGTTACTAGTGTGACATCAGGTTCACTACAAGTCAAAATTTCCAGCGGTAGAGGATCATTCAATATGTTTTCAAAAATTGCTCTAGTTCAAAAATCTGGATTCATCTAAATCCTAATTCAAGGTAACGTTCCAGCTGTTCTTATCCTTTGTAGTATTTGTTTCTCAACGGTTACTGTTTCATAAGTTGCATACAGTAAAGGTACAAGGTTACAGTACAGATTTTTTCATTACAGTGATAAATGTTGCATTGTCTTTATATCTTACAACATATTGAGGTACATCTGCACCTTGAAAGAAATGTATATTATTATGGATAAAGACATCACCCTAATCCTCTTTAAATGGTCTGTAATTCTTTTTTATATGAGGGAATTTCTTTATTTCTAATCTTCTACAATAGTATCTATGGTGCTCTGCTCCCGTTTGCATGTGCTCTACTGCCAATGGACAGAGGGTAGAGAATGTAAACTTAGTGACAGCATAACCTCCTTGTAAGTACTAGACAGACACTTTTCCTGCTCCACTTGCCATATGTTAGCAAAACACTGGGAAAGGTTGCATGATGTAATTCCATGGTCAGACCTAGTGGGTATCTTAGGTCTTTGTAACACAAGGAAAACCCCTATAAGTTCCCTTTTCAGCAGGTTAGATTGAGCATCCTCCTAGACTAGGCTAGGCCGACAGAACACACCGCCGGAAGTTCATTCCTTCTGATGCTCTTGCCACCTATCCTATTCTCCTATCCTCCAACTGGAAGAGGAGAGTGTCACTCCGGTAGAAATTTGGAGTGGATCCCAAGTCTCCTTTATCTGGACCTCTCAACTGGCTTAACTCCTTTCAGCTGCAACTAGCCACCAAGGTAAAGCCAACTTGTTTTAAAAGAAGCTTCCATCTCTTCAGATGGCCAGCCACCCCTACATGCAGTTTGTCTCTGTGGAAGTAGTAAATCTAAATACAACTTTGAGGACACGACTAGTACTTAAATCCAGCTGCTAGAGTCAGGCTGGGGAAAGAAAGGGGGAGCCAGATGCTAGACCAGCTGAGGGTCAAGGAGATGGAACTATCCACAAGTTTTTTTTTTGTTTTTTTTTACTCTGACCCAGTAATGGAGGGGGGCCAGACAGGCAATCGAAAGCAAGCTGCCAAATGATGGGACAGGTGGGCTTAGAATACACAAATTAGATGGCCTTAAGAAGGTAAGTGCAGACAAAAGGCAACAAAGTTAAGTGTGCAGTTTCAGCAGCAGTTCTAGACAAACCTAAACAAGAGGTCTGGTTTTCAGGTTGGTCCAGACCCCAGACCAACTGGATGGGCCAGCAGGCAATTCAACCAGCAATTCAACCAGACCAATCCGCATGGATCTTATACTGCAACTGAGCTTCAAGTAGTGCATTTTAGTGGTCAAAGTTAGCTGGTATATATAGGGCTGATGAGAAGGAGGGAAAGGGGGAACAACTGTACCAATACTGAGGCCCCCCCCCAAACTCAGCCCGCCTCCCAAAATTGACTGTAATCCCTGTGTGAATAAAATGAAATGGGAGAGGTCGGGCCCCGCAGTGAACATGGTTTACCAGCGTCCAAAGCTTCTTGAAGGGTGTGGGTATATACTCAGTCCTACTTTTTGTTCAGCCAGTTGCTAAGACAAACAAGTTTGTTTGCATTTATAGGAGATAATGCTGCCTGTTTCTTGTTTACAAAGTCACCTGAAAGCGTGAACAGGCATTCGCATGGCACTTTTGTAGCGGACATTGCAAGGTCTTTACTTGCCAGATGTGCTAAACATTCATACACCACTACAGGCTTTGATTTGTAAGCTCTAAAGTTTTAGATTGTTTGGTTTTTGAGTGCAGTTATGTAAAAAAAAATTCTACAATTGTAAGTTGCATTTTCACAGTAAAGATATTGTACTATGGTACTTGTAGGAGGTGAATTGAAAAATACTATTTCTTTTATCCTTTTTACGGTGCAAATATTTGTAATAAAAGTTATAAAGTGAGCACTGTACACTTTGTATTCTGTGTGGTAATTTAAATCAACATATTTGAAAATATAGAAAAACATCAAAGATATTTATTATAAATTTAAATTGGTATTATATTATTGTTTAGCAGTGTGATTAAAACTGCAATTAATCATGAAACTTGAAATCAAACATCCCTGTGCAGTACAGTGCAAAGCATATGTACCATGCATTTTTCAGAGACCTTTCAAAAAGGCCTCATAAGTGGTGAACAGCATAGATAATCATCTAAACTAAATCATCCCTCATTTGACCAAATATGAAAAAAAAAGTGTGTCATTTTGCCATCAATAGCCAAGCTATATGTTACCATTGTATCTTTGCTTTGTCATTTTTGGAGTCAATGACAAGCAAAATGTCACCATTAGAACTTGAGAGACAAATACTATTTTGTTAAATTAACTCTCACAGATTAAGAAATTTATAAATACCATCCTGGAGAGCTCCATATTCTAGTTGGTTCTTTTAAAGATAATTAATGGTTAGTGTAAAAAAAACTCATTAAACTATTAATTCAGTCTGATAGAGGTACTTGTGGCACCTTAGAGACTAACCACTTTATTTGAGCATGAGCTTTCGTGAGCTACAGCTCATCCGATGAAGTGAGCTGTAGCTCACGAAAGCTCATGCTCAAATAAAGTGGTTAGTCTCTAAGGTGCCACAAGTCCTCCTTTTCTTTTTGTGAATACAGACTAACATGGCTGTTACTCTGAAATCTGATAGAGGTGGGATTAAGCAGATGAACAACCTACTACTCGCTGCTGTTCACTTCCTCTGCAACTAGTCCAAGCACTATTTATCTTCATATTGTTTCAATTCTAGTAACTAACATACTCTGACGGATCCTAGAGGATCAAGAGTAAGCACACTGTAAAATACAATTCAAATACAATGCATGTTACCTCACAGGTCCCCAGACTTGTCATGGCACAGTCTGGGAAGTGATTCTGCTAGTCTTTATCCATGCAAGTAGCCCAAATGAAGTTAATAAGACTACTTGTCTGAGTAAGGATTAGTAACATGGGACTCCAGGTTTCTAATTTTGTACTAATAAGAGCGTATGTCGCAGTCCACATTCTCAAATAATAATAATGATGCCACATAGATCTATCTAGATATAGATATCTGTATGACCAGAACTTTAAATATCTTACCCCTTGCCAGCTTTGATCTGACTGATAACTGCCTGTATTGTTTATTAATACAAATAATACTTGCATAAATAATTTATATTGTGGTAGGCACTGTACAGGAGAAACATATAGTAAATGACAGTCCCTGCCTCAAAGAGCTTAATCTAAACCTCAATAGATAACAGGTGATGAAGCAAATAAGTGGGAAGTTGGGACAGGAAAATGGGGGAACAAAAATAATAGGATGTATTAGCATAAAATAGAAGTGGGCACAATTTATAGCCAAATCAGCAGCAATAACCACAATTTGCCACCTTCTACTCCATTTAAGCTAGCAGCTTTGTTTTCAAGTCATCTAGCAAAACTACTGGTGATTAGGTATTTGTGGTGATGAGCAATTTGAACAAAAAGGATTCACCGAACAGGAAAAAGAAAACCGAATCAGATATTAGGCAACAAGACACTAGCCTAGCATGAGTATTTTGGATTCATGATTCAAAGACAGAGCAACTCTGAAACACCAAATACTGTGCCCGATTATAGAAGCATATTAATTTTATTTAGCACTTTTTATATTCAGGTAACCCTGTGTACTATAGAAGGTGACAGAATTTAGACCAAAATTCTCTGCTGGTCTAAACTGGCATGGTTCCATGGAAGCCAGTGGTGCAGAATCAATTTATGTCTGCAGAAAATTTCACACTAAAATTCTGACACTGGTAACGCAGTGAACATGTAGGTAAAATGTGAGAGCTGCATTTACTATTAGCCATTTGAACATATTTAACTATAAGGGGGAGGATGCTGAATCAATTTGAAAAGGGTATTCTGTTTCCCCACATATCAAGCAGCATATGGATGCCCCAGTTACTTTATATCTCATCCTTCTATTTTCACTCTTTTCAGGCCACTTTTTACTTCTCTCAACACTTTGTTATAATAAAATCTACACACCGAAATAAAGTAAATACAAGATGATGGAAATAGGTTTTTAATTCAGTCAACAGCTTAATTTCTGTATCATTTAGAGGAAAATTGTAATTCTTCACATTATAAATACACGAACCAATTCTGTTGGTTATGATCTTCCTTCCAGTCTTCAGCTGTCTTTAGTCTCAATGAGTTGGAAATCCTCATATTTTTAATTCAGTGTTCTAGTGGACTGATTATTTTCTGTTAGGTATTTAAAATAATACCTTTAGAAAACACCCCAACATATGAAAGAAGTGAGAGAGAGAGAGATGGACTGAAACAACTCTCATTCATATTCAAAATAAATAAAGTGTTATTTACACAGAGAAATGACATTCTTTTCTATCACATAGTTTCTTTAGAACTCTAGTGTGCCCAGGAGATATAATCTTAGATACATCACAAATTTGAAGGGAGGCAGATTACCTCAAGTATCACCTGTCAATAAAAGTCTGCTACCTGCAAGTAAAAAAAAAAAAAGTTTAAAAATAATTGGTGTCTTTAAGACTTTTGAACATGAAATGGATTTGCTCGCTCTGAATTCCTAATCCTTTTTTTGCATTCTATCTGAAATTATGAGCTCTACTAAATGAATTTGGAGAGGGAGATTTTACATTTAATCAGTGATGGGAAGTGACTGAAACAGGGCTTAATAATCAATTCAAATTTACTTAACATACACTAGGCCTAACTAAATGTAAATTAAACACATACTGTCAATAGTAGAGAGAAATCTTACTCCACAGATTTTTGCTTGTGTCTTTAGAAACAGGAACCACTTTTCAATAAATATTAAAATTACTTCCAAAACCAACAAATATATATTTAATGAAAGCAATTCAGCAAAGCACTTAAGCACATGCTTAAGTTTAAGCATAAGTTTATGTGAGTAGTCCCATTTGAAGTCAATGGACCTTAAACGTATGCAAAATATTTTCATGTGGGTTTCATTAAATGTGAAAACATTTCATGTTTCTCATGTTTAGCAAAACTTTAAAATATTACAAAATGGGTTAAGAGTATTCTTCTTTTAGAGCAGACTATGGAACCTATCACATATCAGAGCACTGGAACACAGCATCATCAGCGTGACCAAGCCATGTCAAGCAAATCCAAGCCAAGCCACCAGACTCACAACATTGCTGGTCCTCTCTTCTTCCTGCTAACAGCTTCACAATAGTGCATGCAACTAGATGTGGTTTCCAGCTACAGCACATTTGTTCATCACCAGGCTGCTCTTCCCATCAATCCGATAAAGCACCTAAACTGAAAATACTACCTCAGTATTTTACCAGCAAGTAAACCAACCAGCCAGATGCAATGGTACATAACTTCTTCCATGCCATGACCTAATGACAATCTCAAATCCTGTGCCAGGATGTTTATATTATATTCTAGTGTATCATACTATTAAAAAAAAACCAACTTTTTAGTAGAAAGGAATCAGCACTAAACACTTTCATTGCAATAGTGCACATGTATACTGTGCTCAGCTTCCTCCTTAGAAAGACTTGGAAAGACTTCCATTGACTTCAGTGGGAGTTGTATCAGGCCCATATAGAACCTTTATGATGACCAAGCACTCAACCTACATTTCCTTTGATCCCCCAGAACCTCAGAGGCACCCCTTTGTTTCAGTTAGCTTTCTCAGCATGGCTTCCTCTTTTCCTGCTTCTGAAGAGTCGTATTTTTTCCAATGTTGTGAAGTGCATATTCAGTAGGAAGCTAGGGAAATGCAGTTCAGATCAACCTGCCCACTCTAACTGTGACACTCTAGAAGGAGAGCACCTTAATATTTACTTTCCATCCATTATAAAGTAATGCTTTTTAAACAGAGTCACTCAATCAATTCATATTTATTCAAATGTTTCAGAGGTCCCATTCTGATAAGCAACTAGTGGAGAAGATGGTTATCCGACTTAGCCAAATCTTTGATCTTCTGTGATGGGGTATACAAACCCCCCCCTCACTGGATAACAAGGGGTTAAGGAGGGGTTCTGGGCTCAGCCAGCTCCACCGTGCCCCGCACCACACCTGCACAGACTTGAGGAGGAGCAGAGTAGCTCACTTGTTGGAAGACCAGGGAAGAGAACAGACCTTCAGCTCCTGAGGAAAGAGCCAAGAAAGGCAGGAGCTTCCCAGATAACCACTGACTGAAGGCCCCTCCCTGAGGGAAGGGAGGGCCAGCTCCTGATGCATCCTGAGAGGGAATCATTCCCCTTTCTCTCCTACTAATTCAGTTTATTTGCATTAATTCCCTTTGCTTTTTGTTCGCAGACTACCCCAGAAGGGAAGAGACTTCAAAGTGACCTGGTTGGAGGGCCAGGTCACAGGAAGAGGCAGGCCATGGCAGAGGTGGAGCTGCCATTGGCAGGAGACATCCAGCAGAGAAAGAGAGCTGCTACACCATGCCTGGCCAGGAGGAGGTGCCAAAGGTGATTCGACCCCTTCACTCCTCCCTTCCCAGGTCTCAAGAGACTTCCTCCTAACCTAATGCCTATATCCCTCCTACTTTGCCTGGCATGGACTAAAAGCTATTTTATTGGATTTTAACTATGGATTAGTTATAATCACAGGAGCACAATGCATAAACTCAGTCTGCAGAAGGCATTATCAACTCAGGCTCTGGTTATTACTGAGTTAATAGGAGCACCATTAAGTTATTAATGCACTGAAATGTTTTTTTTTTCTTACTTTTGCATCACCCTGGCCCACTGTGGCTTAGGAAGGAATACACTGCCGCAGTAAATCCTCTCTTTTATGCCATAAAAGCTCCTTTTCCTCCCTGCCATTCTTTCCTGAAAATGAGAATTTTTGTCACTCAAAGTTATTTGAAAACTGAAGGGAGGTGATGGGAAAGGCACTTACTGGACTTTCCCACCATCAGCACCAATGTCAGTCAATTTTTCAAAAGGTTGGGTTGAGGAAGCAGTTGTCACTTGCTCCTCAACCAAAGACTAGGAAAATGGTCATTCCTTTTCTCTTTTAAATGGAAACAGACCAACCATCATTAAACCATAGATTCAAAAGCTGAACAAAGCAAAACGTTCTATAAAATAAACTAACACTATGATCACAATGAAGTCAGAACTCAGTTACAATATAGTTGCCTACTGACTTGGTAACACCAAGGTTAAAATCTGTAGTGTAAATAGATCAAACTACCAAAACTGGGCTGAAGATTTGGACAAGCTCCTTCTTTGTTTATAAAACTACAGTACAATACATGCAATAACAGAGCTACTGAGTAAGTATTTCATAGCTATACATTTAGCAAATACCCATAAAATAGCAAATAGATGGAGACAAAGACACTGATATATTATGTCCTATTATTATTACTGAAACACCACCATGACACTAATTCATTTATTAAAATGAGAAATAGGAACACTGAGCGCACAAGAAATCCAGGATCAGCCTTTTATATGAGGAGGTGGTTTCCTTTAAAAAAATGTATTTTGAAAACAATATCTGGAAAAATACAAGGGAATTCGGTCTTGGAATTCAGGTGTATTTTGTCACCTTGTAATGTAAAACAGTTCTCTCACTTCCCTTAAAACATATTGTATGTAGGTGAATACCACATCTGTGGTTCAAACAGCAACATTGTAGCCTTTTATAATTTTTAAACAAACACACAATGTATTATAGGGAAAGTTCACATACAGCTCAAAAGGTGGGGGACAGGGGTCGGGGGGAAGAGAGAGAGAGGAGGAAGTGTCCACACAGTATCAAACAGTGATGTAATAATTGAACTTTGAATGAGGAAGTTCCTTTTCACTGCAATAGCTTCCCTTGATGATAGAAACTGAATTAAGGGGACTTAAATATATATTTTCTGACAAAATTTTTAAAAAAGGAACCTCCAATTTTAGAAGGAATGCTAAAAGATCAAGCTAAGTTGAAAGACTGCAGTAGCTTGAACTTGATACTAGGACATTTCAGAAGAAAGCCACACATTTTAACTGTCTGGCATAGCCATTGGATTCAGTGTAATATCTTGATGCAGAAGTAATTCAGGAAGATAAGCAGGACGTTGGGCATAAAAACCTTACTTTAACAGTGATAACCACTAGATGGCACCATGCATATTTTAGTGCGCGTGGCATGTATCTGCTATCAGATTTTTAACTGTATGTTGGCATTACATCAGGCAGACGAACACAAATCAAACATTGTGGATTTCTGCTGCTCCCTCCTGAAGATAGCCTGGTCTGTCTATTTACTTGAACAAACACAGTAAGCTTAGAGATTTGGCAGTGTGAGTAGCTTATGAAGGATAATGCCCAGGACAACCTATGAAGAGCAAATAGCAGATATTTTTTATGTTGGCTTCAATATCGTTATCATGGTGAGAAAACCTCTTACAGAGTTATCTGTATGCTTTTTTCAAAAGTTAGGCCTGGAGAACACCACACTTTCCTCTTTTGTGGAACTTTAAGATTTTTGATGTCCGAGAAAAATACAGGAAAATATCTAATATACTAGGCCCAAATCATTGTTGACCTGCATGCTGTGCAGCCATTTATACCCGTACAAAATGAGTGCAGGGTATGTAAAATGCAGCCAAAGCAGAATGTTAGTATTTTGCACTGATGTGAACAGTGTTGCCAACTCTTGAGATTTTTATTGTGAGTCCCAGGATAGTTGGTGTTTTTCTTAAAGCACCATCTCTTGGAATGCTCTGATTCTGTGGGGATCTCAATTTTCATTTTAAAAAAAGTTTCCAGCCCGTATGGCTGCAGAGAAAAGCTTGAAAATGTTCACATGAGTGTGCACTAGCGGGTCAGAAATCAAAGGGCAATTAAAACAAAATGCAAAATGTATTATACTTTAAAAATCTCATGATTGTTTAGCAGATTTCATGATTGGGGAAGGGGCCTGACTCATGATTTTTTAACATTAAGGGTTGGCAGTGCTGTAAACAACTGCACAAGGGGCAGAACAATGATGAATTGGGCCCAAATATTCATTGTTTATGTAAGCAGTGTCAGGATGAGCTCCACCCTGACATCTGGTGGTGAGGTGTGGCAAGTTGTGGAAAAGAACTTCAGGGGCCGATCTCATTTGTATAGGCACACCCACCCCGCCTAGAATGAGACCATAGCTGCCCAAATGGTCACTTTGGCTGCTGTGGGATCCCCAGTGTCTATGTTATTGGGGCAGGAAGAATAAATTGTTATTACCCTGATTATGGGAACTGTGCTTGGAACTGTACGTGGCCCTTTGTTATGATGGAGGGACTCACCATCAACTAAGTAGCACTCGCTAGGCAAGGGTCATGGGTTCCAAAACTGTGTGAATGGAGAGAGGCTGTGGACAAGTATTAATACTTGGTGGCATGGGCCCCTTGGTGAGGGCCTTACATGCTAATTGCACTTCCTCCTCTCTCCACTGTGGAATATCAGAGCTAATTTTGATTTCATTAGAAGTCTAGTTATAGGCTGCTGAGCTCACTTTGGGCTAATAGTGCACCAGCACTGGGGCTCCCCTACTACAAGCTGATTTCACCTAAGAGCTGAAATCACTGAGTGTTGTGTTAAGTAGTGGGGGAGCCTGAAGATATATTGTGGAGCAGTTTGCGGGACGGCTGGTGAAGCAGTTCGACGCGGAGCAGTGTGTGGATGGCAGGAGCTGCTTGTGGGCCGTGGAGCTGAGCGAAGGAGTTCGTGGGGCGGCTGGCGGAGCAGAGAGCAGCTGAGCGAAGGAGTTCGTGGGGCGGCTGGCGGAGCGGAGCGCAGCTGAGCGAAGGAGTTCATGGGGCGGCTGGCGGAGCGGAGCGCTGCTATGGAGCTGTGGGGCGGTCAGCTTCAGATCACGTAAGGTGCCTCTTACCCCCGTCCCATTTCCACCCAGGTTGGGAGGTAAAGCTCCGCAGATAAACTTTCGAACTCTGGGGCTGCCCTGACCAGGGACAGAGACTTTTGGGGCATTGGACTTTTGGGACTTTGGGTGATTTGGGGTTGCTGGACTCAAGAACCAAAGGGAAAAGGGCATGCCCCAATTTGCCTGGGGTGGGGTTGTTTTTGCTCATGGGTTGTGTTATGAATCCTGTTGGTGGTGTTTCCCCAACATAATGCCACATTGTTTCTCTCTGTTATTAAAAGGCTTTTGCTACACTCAGACTATGTGCTTGCGAGAGGGGAAGTATTGCCTCTTGGAGGCGCCCAGCGGGGGTGGTATATATTTGTCCCAGGTCACTGGGTGGGGGGCTCGAGCTGGTTTGCATTGTGTTATTGGAATGAATCCCCTAGATATTGAACCCGGCCCTTGTTGCTGCCAACTCTGACGGGCAGAAGGGTTACATTTATTTTACAATGTAATATAATTTCTATGGATTCACTTAGATGGCTGGAATTCTTAAACTGATCCAATTATTTTTGCTTTCCTGATAGAATTTGTCCTATCAAGATTTCACTTAATTTTTAAATAACTTAAAAAATATTTAACCTGAACTTATGCTTGGGAAAGCTGCCAAACAGACAGTCCTGATGACTGAATTTCTCTGTTTATCCACAGTACAGACACAGCACGGAGAGACAGTGTAAGCTTTCCCCTTCTTTTTCTACTAATATTGCTCAATCCAGAGACACTACTTTTAGGGCCAATCATTAGTAGGAAAATTTGTAGTGTGTAACTACAGTAACCTAGTGTCAACCTGTGATGTATAGTCACTACATTGGTGTAAAGTGGGGCATACACCAATGTAGCTTACCTTGGTATAGGTACACTGGTGAACATTTTTCTGACATACATAGGGCCCTAGAGGCGAGATTCTCTAAGCCCATTTAATCCTTGGCTGAGATTGGCAACTAGAATGCTAGTTACTGCTATAGTCAGTGGTATAGGCTTTGTGATATGGGAACACAACTATCCTTTTCTCTGCTTTAAGCTTGCAGTTTAAAGGAGTCACTGTCTCATTAAAGCAAACTGTACAATACATTTTACTAAAACCCTATTTTGATGTCACATACTCTTTCTAGATTTGCTTTCCCATCAGTGCCAGTTTCCAAGGTACATGTCTCAAAAATAACTATGTTCCATTTAGCTTCTTCCCCTAGCTGATATATTTGGTAACACCAAAACCCAGTGCTACCACACAGTCCTCTCCATTTCAGCAATTGTGATGTCAGTCATTGAATTGCTGCATCACCGAATGGACAGGGCATTAGGTACAGTCTGAGGAAAGGAGAGAAGCTTCAACTGACACACAATACCTCAACAATCTGCAACCATGTAAAGAATCAGTATAAAATAGAAAAGTGACAAATAGATGGAGGTTAGGTAAAGTATTACATATTTACACTTTGCCCGAGTGTGACAGAAGCTCTTTAATGATATTGCCAGAATCCCTAGATAGCGTAAGAGTCTTGATACACATGGTTGCTTATCTGTCATCCTTTATTTTACACATGCAAAATTAAGAATTCCTGAAAAGCCAAGACAAAAGGTGGTTTCAAAAAAGAAGAAAACTTTAGATTTGATGGAGACAAAATGAAAAGTGAAAAATGAAGCCAGGGAAAGATCAAAAGCTTCAGAGGAGATACGGTATGATTCTAGATTCTACTCCTTTCTTAAGAAATTGAACACAATCTTTTCAAAGTATACATTAAGAGCCTGATTCTTCTCTTACTTACCTCCCTTTTAAACTAGGGTAACTCCAGTGACATCAACTGGGTTACTCCTAATTGTAAATCAGTATAAAAATAGATTATAATAAGGCTCTATATCCAGATCATGAACAAAGGCCATGTCTACACTTAAACTGCTGCCATTGCACCACTGTTAAGCTTCAGTGTAAACACTCAATACAGTGATGGGAGGGGTTCTTCTGTCACCATAGTAGGTAATCCACCACCCCTGGAAGCAATAACTAGTGATGTCTACACTGGGGGTTAGGTTGGCTTAACTAGGTTACTCAGGAGTGTGGATTTATCACACCCCTGAATGACCTAGCTGGGTCACCTTAACTTTTTACTGTAGACTTGACCTTAGAAAATGCTTAAAGTGTACAGGTTTTTTGTTGCAATTATCCACATTTTAAACAATATTAAGGACCAAATTCTACTCTCAGTTACAGCTCTGGAACACCACCGTAGCCAACATTGGGTCACGGCTGTAACTCAGTCAAAATGTAAGATTTTTATTAATGACCTAGAGAAAAACAAAATTGCTGATAAAGTTCACAGATGACACAAAAATTAGGGGAGTGGTAAGTAATGAAGAGGACAGGTCACTGATTCAGGGTTATTTGGATCACTTGGTAAACGGGGTGCAAGGAAACAGTATGCTGTTTAATATATGTAAATGTATACGCCTAGGGAACAAAGACTGTAGGCCATAATTATCGGATGGGTGACTATCATGTGAATCAGTGACCATGAAAAACATCTGGGGGTCCTGGTGGATAATCAGTTGAACATGTGCTCCTAGTGTCAGGCTCTGGGTTCAAGGCAGTCATGCCTGGTGGTTAGAGCAGTAGTAAGAACAGGTACAAAGATCGAAGCCAGCTTTAGAGTTGGGACCGGGATGGGGGCAGCATTGAAACCGAGGTCAGAGTCTGGATTCCAAATACAGGCCAAGGTTGAAGCAGGGTGGGAGTGAATCTGAGAGGCTGGGTGGTCAGAAGGTGAATGCAGGGCTGGAGGGTCAGAGTAGTGCATGGGCATGGGCTGAACTGGGCTGGAACTAGGCTTGGGGAAGTCTGGGGCAGGAACAGGAACTTGATCAAGGGCAGGCTGGAAGCCTAGGGATTCAGTAACACTGAGGCAGCTGGAGGGTTCCTGGTCCAGTAGTGCTGTTGCACGGACTAACTTGTCGCTTTAGAGGGGTCAGTGAAATACCTGTGCCAGGAGGTCAACTGACACAGGCCCTGCCCAGAGATAGGCTGCTGCAGCATGCCTGAATATGAGTCACTGCAGGCTCTATGGAGGGTGAATCATGGCAGCTGAGTGAACAGCCCTGGACTGGCTGTGGGTTTGCTTCACATGTAGTGTGATGCTGTGGTGAAAAGGATTAATGTGATCCTTGGGATGCATAAACAGGGGAATCTAGAGTAGGCATAGAGAGGATATTTTAGCTCTGTATTTGGCACTGGTGAGATCGCTGCTGGAATACTGTGTCCAGTTCTGGTGTCTACAATTTAAGAAGGATGTTGATAAATTGAAGAGGGTTCAGAGAAGAGCCACAAGAATGATTAAAGGATTAGAAAACATGCCATATAGTGATAAGCTAAATACAGGGGGGTTGGGGTGCGGGAGGGAGCGTGGGGTGCAGGAATGAGCTCAGCGCAAAGGATTAGGGCAGAGGAGGGGTGCGGGGTATATGGGGGGCTCAGGGAAAGGGTTGGGTGCAGGAGGGGTGCGAGGTGCAGGCAGGGAGTTGGGAGGGCGGGGTGCAGGAGGGGTTCGGGTTCCTGCCCCGCGCCACTTACCTAAAGTGGCTCCGGGGTGGCAGTGGTGTGCACCGGGGCCAGGGCACGTTCCCTGCATGCCTGCCCTGGCCCCACGCTGCGCCACTCCGGGAAGCGGCCAGAACCACGTCCCTGCACAGCTCCTGGGGGGATAGGGCTCCAGGCGCTGCCCTTGCCACGCCTTCAGGTACCTCCCCTGAAGCTCCCATTGGCCGCGGTTCCCCGTTCCCGGCCAATGGCAGCTGCGTGGGGTGGTGCCTGGAGGCAAGGGCAATGCATGAAGCCCTCTGCCTCCCCCCGGGGCCCCAGGGACATGGTGCTGGCCACTTCTGAGAGCGGCGCAGGGCCCGCAGCACCATGGGGGGCAATCCCACGGACAGGATCCAAAGCTCACCCCTGGTATAGAAGCAAGAATAGAGAAGAGATACAAGGGGAGAGCCCAGTTTATGCTATAGTGCAATGGACTACCAGGCCAAGGAGTGGTAGTAAGGACACAACTGTTAAGGAGAGGATATAGCTGAAGCAGAAATGCATGGAATCAAGAGTACAAAGGGAGGGACAGTGAGCAAAGGTGCAGAATGAGAATTGCAGAGAATGCAGAACTGTTGATAAAGTGAACATCACAGTGTGTGTATACTTTCATGCTGTCTTTAGTGTTTAAGTATTTTTAAAACAAATACTACAGAAAAACAGGAATAATTCCCCTCCCCGCTCCTTGTTTGAAGTATTCAAGGGGATTGAAAGGTAATGATAGGCAATGGGATATATGGAACCTTTCATTTCTGGGTATCTACTTCAAATCATGTCAGGTCACATGACAGCTGTTGAGACCCCTCAGTTCAGGAAATGATCTGACTGTCCCATTTTAATTCCTACATCACAAAAACAACCACAAAGTAGCACCGTGCTTTTGGCAGTTTCAGCAGAGAGGGCAAGAAACAGGTGAGAACAGACTGAACTATGTTCGAACTACAAGAAATCACATCAAGCCTGGCCTGAGGCACCCTTAGTGGGGCATAGTGAGGAGAAAACTTGAACTGCTACTGTTTGTCTCACACTTGTGCCTAAATTATGACTTCAGCAGGACTGCCAGTTCAGCCACTGGTCACTGTAAGTGAAAGATTAAAAGAAGAAGGGTTTCTGCAACTCACCAGGACACTATTTAAGACCTGATTTTCAGAGGTGCTGATCACTCTCGGCTTCCACTGAAGTCAACTGGATTTGGGGGTGGTCAGTACAGCTGAAAAATCAATCCCTAAACAAATCAACCTTTTGAAGATCTACATTTCACTTCCACACCTCCTTTCGAGGGATAAAATGAACCCAATGATCAGGTAAGCAACGCATCACTATTCCTGAGGTGTGACAGTTCCATCGCTGGCCATTAAAAGAAAACACTCAACATTTACCCACAGTAGCATCCGATACACCACTGTTCTCTCCTATTCCACTGTGTGGTAACTATGGATAAATGTTGAGTTTTTAGTGGCACCTCTCTGCAAGAATTTCAGACACACATTACTCACCAGCTGTTATGCTATCAAACATAACCATATTCATGAACTTTTAAAAAGACAGATTTTTTTAAGACACTTTGGAATAGTTTCAGGATATTGTGTTGCCAGTGAATAACTTCTGGATGTAAATCTCCATGAAGTATTTGGCTGCAGTGAATGTGCTAAAATAAATCCTCATGAACTTTTGATTAAAAAACTGAGCATGTGCACAACCCTCCACCCCACTCCAAAAGACTAGAAACTCACAAGGCACTAGGCTGTCTTAGGGAGCATTAGGTCCCTGACTAAATAGCTGGAAAAAATGAGAGCACCTGAAAGCACTAAGTTGGGAATAGTTTAGAACTTCACAGATGTCAGCTCTCATAATTTTATCGTAAGTCTCCTGATATTTCAAATTCTTCTTAAAGTCTCATCTCTTGGTGTCATGTGAATGTGAGAGAATCTGGCATTTCTTTAAAAAACAAAAAAAAACAAAAAAAACCCCTGGAGTTTCTAACCATCATGGTTACAAAGAAAGGTTCGAAAATGTGACTTAAGCATACCCCACAGGCTCAAAAAAGACCCAAAATGTTTTGCTTTGTTTTTACATTTCATGATTTTTAAGTGAATCTCATTATTTTTAGAGGCCTGACTCACAATTTTTCAAAGAATTTGGGTTGGCAACACTGATTCAGGATTCAGACTGGACTCCCAGGGAAAAGTTTTAAATTCCAACAAGGTAGGCCTTTGGGGTTTCTCATGGGAGGTACACTGTATACCTGCAGTTTACTTTCTCTGTTGGTATAGATGTCTCTTACTCAAAGAGTAAGACCCTGCAGCAAGTGGTCCTGCCTGCTCAATACAGACATATTACAGCTCCCATGTGGCATTTTGTTAAAAATGAAGTGTTTAGTCCAAAGAGAAGGGTTTTTGCGCGTAGTAGAAGGCAGGCATGAGAGACAGTACTCTGGAGTTCTAGCTGTTGGTGGAGGAGGATCTCATGCCAGGCTGCCCTGAAGCCTGTTGCAATGAGTCTCAACCTGCCAAGGTCCACATGGGATGCAATACATGACAGACTCATAATGAGGGACAAAAAATTATTATTCATTCAGAAAACTTAAAGTGCTGCAGGATTCTTTTTTTTTTATGGATATCTCGATAATCATAGTTTCTTGCTCCTTTATTTCCATGGTAAAGATTTTTAACCAGAACAATGATGGGGGAACCAAATCTGTGTGGAATGCAGGTATCAGCAGAAGTAAAATGAGAGGCATTTAAGAGTTATAGCTGGCTACACATTACACAGCAAGCCTGACTTGCACATTTGCACAAACAGCATCACATGTTTGATACCCAAATTGCCAATTTCTAGCGCTGGCTTGATAATATCAGGTTGAGCACAGTTTGCTATAATGCCAGACTGAGAATCATGGCACAGAGTGAGAAACATCTGAAATTGGTATGTTTATAGGCAATTATATTTCAATTCCAGATATGGAATTATTATACATTAGGAGGGTGAGTCATTAGCCTAACTTAAACCAAACTTAAAATGGCAGGCCAGATCAAAAGGGGACCAAAAGCAAGCTGATTTGACTACGTGCCTCTTAGGGGTAACTGTTTGAACTCAGTGAAAGGAAGAGGAAAAGAGGTATTAGTGTAGAAGCATGGAAATTAGCAAGGTCACCATCACAGTCACTGGCAGCAGCTCCATCCATATGAAAACAGTTGTACTATGCTTCGGAGCAGACAAAGCAGAAAAAAAACAAAACTGAAAACCCAAGGTGGGGGATTTAAAAATCAGAGAAATGAGCTCCCTATTTGTCTACTTTAATTAAGCCCCATATTACAATAATCAGCATGGCTTTAAATTCAAGGCTTTCAACTGCCAATGGTTTATTCTGATCTAGGGAAATCAGCAGCATTTGCTTTTTCTGCAGGCATCGAATAATCTCTCAACATGCTGAGCAAAGTCCATCAAGGATGGCAACAGCTTGCCAGCTGTACAGTCCTGTATTGCTCAGTTATGTTTAATTGTATAATGGTTTATTATGATATGTTACGTTCCACTGCTTCTGCCTCTGTGGCCCAGAGGGAATGTGCGAGAGAACATGATATTTCATCTCAGGATGCTTTTCTGGATAAACTAATCACTTTTTAATACATGCAACAAAAACAAATATTAAAACACACTCTATAAAGATATCCCAAACCAAACTAAACAAAGACAATGTACGTTCACACCCTGTCAATTTCAGTGCTGGAGAACGCGCCATACATTTGGCGGTGGTGGTTAGTCACTTGTCCTCCCCAGTTTTGGGAGTCTCAGCACTTTTCTAGAGACAAAGTTATGGCTAAAAATACTAGCTGCAACTCACACTTGATAAGGCAGAAGTTATCCTGATGTCGTAGTGGGGAACATTTAGTGGTCTGGGTGGAACACTGTCTTTGCTCTCTTTTGAGGGTGTGTATCTTGAGTTCAGCTGAATCCTCTGCTGCTCCTAGACTCTTCCATAGCAGCAATGGCCCACAATGGCTTCCAAATTCTGGCAATCTCATAATACTTACCCACACTTTTGCCATCTCTACTCTTGACTCTGGTAGTGAGTGTTACTTACTTTAAGCCCACCCATAAACGGCAGTGAGTGAGGAATTCACTTGACCACCTCTTGAATGGCATAGGCTGCCGTATGTTACGCTTTGCTCAAGCTTCTTCACTGGCTTTGTTTGCTGCCAGGTGAAGTTCAATTAAATTAAAAGCCTGGAATAATCTGGGACTTTATTACTGTAGATCACATCTTTATCTTGAGATGTTTGATTGAGAAAGGGCTAGCCATCCAGAGAAGATTAGTCTTGAACGTCATAGATTTCACCAAAGCTTTTGACTGCATTCACAGTGTCGCTGTGGAACATCTTACAACAATATGGGCTTCCTAGAAAGACAGTGTCACTAGTCAAGATGCTGTACAAAGGCTAAAACTGCTATGCAAAGACAGAAAGTGGAGAGACCAATTTATTTGATATCATCACTGGAGTACAGCAGAGTTACATTTTATCATCCCCACTTTTCCACGTTGTGATAGATTATGTGATGCAAAGAGTAACATCAAAGGAAGATATGGGGAGTTAGGTGGAGTAGAAGAAAGCTTCAAGATCTTGACGTGGCAGATGACATTGGTCTGTTGGACGAAGATGATGATGATGGCGGCATGAAAAAGACCACTATCAATTGAATGTGATGCTGCTACCAAAACAGGATTAAGAAACAGCCAAAAGAAAACATAAAAGTCATCATTGTTGAAAGAATGGTCAGCAATGACTGTGCGTATGTGACTGATAGTGAAGAATACAGCATATCATGGAAGCATAATCAGTGCTGATGGCCAACTCCATAAGGAGATTGAAGCAAGAACTGGGAAGGCAAGGGAAGCTTTTTTGAGACTGGTAAATATTTTGAAAAATAAGAAAATTAACATAAGAATCAAGATAAAGTAATATAATGTCATTCGGATACCAACATTGTTATATGCTTCTGAAACTTGGCAAATGCTGGAAGCCCACAACAGGAAATGTAACGCATTGCATCAGAGATGCTTGCGGAGAATACTTGGCATCTGCTGGTGGGATAAAGTATCTAATGCTGATGTGTTACAAACTTGGTTGACTCATGCCTCCCCATACGGGGACATGTGACCACCCCCACAGCCCTCCTCTGCCCAGTGACCCCTGCACTCAGCCCGGGGCCACTGGACTCTTCCCACCCCATATTACCTGCGGGGAGCAGAGGGGGGGGCTCTGTCCTTCGCCTGCTGCACGTCACCTTGGCACATTTGGCCACTTTCCTGGCACCCAGGCTCGAGCGGGGAGCAGGATGGAGACACTTCTCACGTTGTGGAAGCTGGCCACTCTGGTTCCTACTCTGCGCAGTGCAGTAGCTGCCTGAGAGAGTCTGGTGGCAGTGGCCCACTCCCTGCCTGGGCCTGGCTGCTGTGGACAGGGGCTGAGCAAACCAGAAACGTGACTTGGGGGAGTGGGAGGACTCGACTCGCTCAGCCCATCTCTGGCAGCCAAGCCTAGGCAGGGAGTGGGCCGCCGCCACCACCTCCCCAGCCAGGCTCTCTCTCAGGCAGCTGCTGCACTGCACAGAGCAGCCTCCCAGCAGCCGATATCGTAAGTGGCTAGTTCCACCCCTTCTGCTCCCTGCCCAAGCCTGGCTGCCAGGGACAGGGGCTGAGCATGCTGGGGAAGGGTGACCAGATGTCCCGATTTTATAGGGACAGTCCCGATTTTTGGCTCTTTCTTATTTAGGCTTCTATTACTCACCACCCCGTCCCGATTTTTCACATTTTCGGTCTGGTCACCCTACCCGGGGGCAGGCGCAGCAGGAGAAGGGAGCCCTTCTCCCTCCCCTCAGACAGGCCAATCTGGGGGGCACTTGACCCCACATGTCACCCTATGCATTGCCTCTGGTTACAAAGGACTGGCCAACAGACTGTACAGAAAATGATTCAAGAAAGAAAGTGGAAGTGGTTTGGTCATGTTGCATGGACGTCAAAAGGTTATTGCTAGACAAGCCCTTTACTGGATACCATTTGGAGGGAGTTGGAAAACAGGAGGACAACATGTGACATTAAAAAGGGTTTTGAGAAAGATGTAGCTGTCATGGAAACAAACTATAATGGAGTAAGAAATGTGGCAGTACACAGATGGAGACAAAACACTGGATTGCCTCATAAGGTACAAGAGCATCTAAAAAATAAACCCCAGTCGAGTACCGTATACCCCAGGGGTTACAGCATGCACCTGGGAGGTCAGGAAGCCAAGTTAAAGTCCCAACTCCACATCAGACAGAATATTTGAACCTAGGTCTCCCACATGCTAGGGGAGCATCTGGTTACTGGGGGTAGTGGGGATGGCACCACTGCCTCCTCTATTTGTGAAGAGTAGGTGTGCTCTGATATCACCTTCTGGATCAGACCCTGGAGGTAACACAGGCTGGGAAATGCTGAGTTTGAGAATCCTGCAAGGATCTAGGTGAATGCTTGTCATCGTCAGGACTTATGCAGCTTTGAGCTGCCCACAGAAATAGGGGTGCCTAGAGAAGATTGGTGCTACAGGGTTTGGTGGTAGATAACTAGGGGTTTTAAGGAACTAAATTTTGGACTTAGGCCTCTAAAATGGCAGTTAAGTGCTTGGTGGGTGTAGCCCCACATGATCAGCAGCCAGGACCCCTCAGCTGAGGGCCCCTTTCCCCACATGTAGAATTCATTCACCTCTGCAGTCCATCAGAGCCCAAATCTCAAGTCATTTAGCTTATGATAACAAAACATTTTGTTTAGTTTATGGTATTTTTGCTTTTGCGGATGGCATATCTAGTGTGTGTGATAGAATAGAATACCAGGGTTGGAAGGGACCTCAGGAGGTCATCTAGTACAACCCCCTGCTCAAAGCAGGGCCAATCCCCAATTTCTGGCCCAGATACCAAATGGCCCCTTCAAGGATTGAACTCACAACCCTGGGTTTAGCAGGCCAATGCTCAAACCACTGAGCTATCTTTAGAACTTAGGGACTACCTGTTATGACTACAGGAGCTATGCAAAGTAATACACAAACATAACTTTCAACTATCCCTCAAAGAGGGACATCACTCATTTTAGTCCCAAAATTATCTGTTTCTCACAAATTTATTATCCCCTCACTTTTATGGTTGAAAAATTTACAGCAGAAATAAAAAAACATGAAAGTGTGTTTACAAAAAGAGTTATCCACACTAAAGCAATGAATTCCAGGGCATTAAGTTTCCTGCATGACAATTTTGTGTTCCTCTCAATTTGGGGCTGTGTCACACATTTCATCCCACATTTGGACACTGGCAAGTTGAGAGGTATGTAAAGAAATATCTTGTTAACTTTGGAGGGATATTGTAATTAAATATGAAGTGTTGATACAACACAGGGCATCAACAGCTGATATTTTTCAATTTTTTCTGTTTATCTTTTCCATTTCCGTATGCAGAATTTCTTGAATTCATTAGGAGAATGAGGCTGGACTGGATCTGATTTTATCATGGTTGACAAGGAATTGCAATGACTTACTGGGGGGAGGGGGGAGGAGTGACTTTAGTTAAGCTCGACCTAGGCTCAAGTGCTTGGAGAGCTTTTTAAAGCAAAAAACTTGTGCATAGCGAGAATTTTCCTACAGTTTTACAGCCTGACCTTCAAGGTCTGTATTTGCAATTTTTAAAAAAATATCTGCTAAATATTGTTGATATTTTTCTCTTGACAAAATTAGCTGTCACCTAAATTTACCTAAATTTGATATAGCAGTTCATTTGAACTACACAAAAGCATTGGTACTTGGAAAAGTAACTTATCCAACTGCATTTCCTTTTCATTCCTTCCCCCTTTTATAGCTTTCTGCTTTTAGGCAATAGTTTAGTGGTAGGAAGATATGGATCTCTGTAACATAACAGCTGTTTCACACACTTCACCACCCATTACACAATATCTACATCATCAGGGAAAACTAACTGCTCACTCTGTTCCTGTAGTCTGCTCCAGAGCCCTCTTTTATATTAGCAGAGAGAAGAATTCACAGAGATGAGCACATGGGTGTGTGTTTGCATAAAGCACAGCTGCAACAAACATAGGATTGTTCATTATACAGCGTACCAGCCTAAATGATATCCTAGAAGGAAAAGATCACATGCTACTATATACTAATGAGCATCTTTACATAAATATTGTGGCATTAATAAAATCTCTGTTCTGCCTTTGCCAGCATGGCCCCCTCTGGTATCCAAACAAGCACTGCTTTGCTCCCCAGACACCCTGAGCCTGCAGCTGACAGCAGCTCCCTTCACTTTATTAAATTAGTTCTTTTAAAAGAGCCCTTTAAATACACACAGCGCCTCTTTTTTCCATAAAAAGTCTACTCTGGTGAGAGTCAGAGAGGAGCTGGTTCAGGGGGCAGAGCAGAAGAGCACAGCTGAAAGAAGAACAGAGATGGCTTGAGAGGCAGGGGTTCCTAAAAGCTGGGATAAGAGTAGAGTTGTCTTTGAGTTTTTCTTTTTACAGCCACTCTTAAATGAAGCAGCTCAGATATAGCTGAACTATTTTTTCCCCATTTCCACTTTTGTCTCCTGAATTCACTACTGCTCAGCACATACTCCACAGCAATTTCAGCGGGGAAAATGAATTGCTAACGTTAGCGAGATGACTGTATTAACAACCACTTCAGAACCATTACTTGGTAAAGTCTTGTGGTGTCTAGATATTCCATGTTGGACAGTCATTGTTCAGAACTTAGATAATTTCCCTGAAACATTTGTAACTCTCTCCTCAGCAATCACAGCACTCTAGTAGTGTAAAAGTCCAGGAAAGAAAGGAAAACTATTCTGACAATGGAAACTATGCATGGTTCAACCATCTCAGAGCAACAATAATTTCTGAAGAGCTTGAGAAGGAAATAGTTTCACACAGACCTTCATTCTAAGGGTAAACTTTTGGTTAAATCCCTGTGTCTAGAGCTAGATACATGGGGATTTTGGTACAAATAGGAGTGAGGGCTTTTAAATGACACAATCAACTTAAAAAATAAATCACTACACTCTCCTTTTTCATTTGGAAAACTCAATAGGATATATAAAGGTTAAGGTACCCTAGGTTACTGTATTTAAAGGAAGCATTCAAAAATTTACAGCTGAATGAAGAGAGTAAATGAAGATTCTTGAACTCATTTGCTTTCCTCCACTCCTCCTTTATTTGCCATCTGTCTTCCTTATAGAAGAGGATTTGTTTTTATGTAGCACCTTTTAGGCTCAAAATATCCTAAAGCAAAAATAAGTTAATGACCATGTAGGCAAATGGAAAATCATACACTATGTGCTCAGCCATAGTTTGCCCACCGTCTTAAAATTAGTGCCTCTTTTAGGGCTACTATTGACTTCAGTGGGCTTTGGATCATGCCTATCGAACTGGGTATGTGAGGAGGCCTAGACACAAAGCTGTTAATTCTTGAAAAGCGATACCAGGAGTTCACATGAACACCTGACTGATTTCCACATCAATGCTTATTTCACGTGGAATTTGAGCATTTCGCTGTGGGGTTGTGTCATTCTAGCAAGGTGCCCATGTTTTAAAATTGCATTAAAATCCTGCTGTAGGTAGGTGAACAGCCACCTCCTGGCTCAGAGCTCAGGTCTTATCCATTCCCCCTACAGCAAAAGTCACATAAAAGTAAAATTTCACACATAATATGGCCTTTGCTTCTTTGTTACTCCTCTGAGCTATCTAGCATTATGGTCCTGATATCATGCATGAAGTGTACCACAAGAGAACAGTAGACATTACTGTACCCTTCTCCCTAAGATAGCACTTCTTTCCGAGGGTGGCCTTTAAAAGTGCACTTAGTGCTCATAAATAGTGCTAGATTGACAGCCATAGAGACCAGAGTTTTTGGACCTTTGGTACACTTATACAACATTGCTCAAATTACAATGCAGATATTCCACACAATGTCCTACCACGGTGCCTCAGCCTTTATCCAGAAAGACCTTCTTCCTTCACTCCTTTTAGGTACGAGCGTATTTCAGTTTCCATAAGCATTCATTCCTTTTCCTTCCCACTGAGGCAGCCAACAACAGAGCCAGTCAAAGATGTTGTTTACAGTCTGGACACCTTATCCATTAAGAACAGAACCGAGACCACCAACTTGTTTCACACAAGTTACTGAAGAAAACGCTGATGGTATTGATTTTTAATCACTGACTGGCTTTGTTCAAAGTAGTGACAAAAGGTGTCAGACTCTATATTCTATTATAAAAAATACTATTTGTATGTTTACACAAACACTACACATTTCATAAATATTAATTATTGTTCTATGTTCCATTACCAATGCCTTCAGCCATCCAATCTCCCCTACGATGAGGCTATTATATCCTTGTACTTAAAATAAGCTCAATTAGATTTTTTTTGGGGGGGGGGGGAGGGAGACGGACGACACTCAAGACCAGTGTATACAGTTACCATGGAAATTAAGTGAAAATTTCATCCTCTGAAATTAAAAATAAAATATTTTTTAAGGAAACATGATCACAGCAGCTCTGTCCAGTATGTTTCCTTCTGAACTGAGCAAGACTGAACTACTGTAGCTGTAGGAAACTGTACTGGGCAGCCTGCTTGTGACATGGACCAAGCCTATGGTCCTTACACAAGCTAAAAATGCCTATTAATATGAGAGGTACGCTAAAGAGGTGATTGCAGGATTTGACCCATGGCTAGTAACCTCCTGCGTGTTCTATCCATTCTCCATTTTCTTTTAAAAGCTTTTCCGACTGGCCTTTTGCCGATATTTGGAGGCCACAAGCGGAAGATTTTCTTGCAGCACCAATATTCACAACCTCAAAGCAAAGAGCTCGCTGCTGAGCTGCACAGGTCATGTCTATGTTTTTTGTTTTGTTTTTTTAAACTCCCTCCAGTGCAGCTCTTCTGGTGGCAGCACAAGTGTTTAGACCAGTCATTGTGACAGTTAGAGGAGATACATTGGTGAGATTTCTTTAATAGCCCAGCGTAAACAGGCTTAGTGAGAAACGTTCAAAAAAAATCTGCAAAACAAATGGCAAAGTCTATGGGGTGGTGGCTTTTTTTTTTTTTTAAAGCTCCTGGCATTTTTCATAACCTGCTAAGAAAAACTGTTTTTAAAAGAAAAATCACATTTAGAAGCAGCATTAAAGAAACTGCCCACCCCCCCAACCCCACAATAGCAACACTTCCACACTAACACTTTGAGGATAATTAACAGTATGGAATTATTATACATTTCTTTATTACCCCGGCATTCTTATTAGTGTCTCCTAACTGTACATTAAAATAAACCCATATTTTTCTTTCAACTGGAGAAGAAACAGATCCTACAGTGGTAAGACTAAAGATGGTACTTGCGGTTAACAACTGACATACTTACAGTTGCATTTCTTCTGTACAAATCTAAGCTTGCATGCTGTTCTGTAGGTGGATAAACGGATGCGATCCAGATCTTGAGCCCCTAGTGGAAGAGAATTATGCATATGCTGTGACATTTCCCTGGGGTAAAGTCCACAATGTCTGCAAGTACAATGAAACGTATGCGTACTGTGACATTCTATACCTTGGGGGAGTGTCTTGTAACCCCCATATTCCTCATATAAACAATTGTGATCTTATATATAAAGCATGCCATGTGAGGTATCAGGGGAAAGGTTATGAACTGCTCAAAGCCACTGTTCTATCTAAATATGTATATCTTTAGCGCATATGAAGTTATGAGAATTCTGTTGTATGGTTGTCATTAAAACATGCTGTAAAAGTTGGGGAATCAGCCAGATATTAGCTCCCCAGAGACAACAGCAAGGAAAGTAACCAGTGCCCAGGCAGGGTGTCAAACCACCATCAACAGCCATTGTCCAGCAAGGGAGCTGCAATTCAATGACTCACCTGCATAAGGCTGCACCAGGGGGATTGCTCAAGTTGCCTGGGGACTCAGCAATGCCCACCAGACATGCCTGGACTTGTGTTCTCCAAGCACACTGGACTGAAGATATTAAACAGAACACAGGGGGCCCATGCTTCACCCATCTATGCTGCAAGCAACAAAGACAAAGACCGAAGACTCCAACAGAGGAGACTGGCCCAAGTTTAGGGGACAAACCTGTATATGAAGGACTGCAATATCCAGTGGAGGTGAGAGAAACTGCTTAATCTAGTTGTTGCCCAGACTAATAGGGTTGAGAGTTTAGACTGTGTGCTTATATTTTATTTCTGTTGGTAACTGACTGACTTTTTGCCTAACACTTAATATAACTTAAAATCAATCTTTTATAGTCAAGAAATTTAACTGTTTATCTTTACCAGTGAGTTTGCCTGAAGTGTGTGGTAAATCTGCTCAGATTTGCAGAGGCTGGTGTATGTCCACTTTCCATTGATGAAGTGGTGAACCAATCAATAAATTTGCACTGCTCCTCTTGAGCGGTGCAAGACGATATATTCCTGAGGTACAGTCCTGGGAGCTGGGGGGGATTTGGCTGGTGCCTCTCTCAACGTAATTCGTGAGTGGCTCTGGGAGCATTCATGCCATATAGCTGGGTGAGGGGCTCCACATGCTGTTGTGCTGTGCGATCACAGCTTCTGAAGGAGTTTGCTGTTTATCACCAGCAAAGCATTGAGAAAGACAGCCCAGGCTGGAGAGATAAAGGGGTACAGTGGTCCCACAGTCCCAGGCTGCATCCTAGGGATCCCGTCGCATGTTGTTGTTAACAATGGACACATAGGAGAAAGGACATAGAAGCACACGCTGTCCGACATTTTTAAGACTGCCTATTTTTGGGGAAGAGGGGGAAGTGTCCTGGTGTTAAACATTCATGAAGAAAGCTAAGGAATAGTAAGCCTACACTGTCTGACACTCTGAAGAAACAATCTGGTCAAGCTTCAGGCTAAAAGACAAACTGGCCAAGCTCCAAGATAAGGGAAAACCTCCTCATTTTAATTTTTAACAACAAAGCTCACAATAAATATCTTCAGCTGTCATGCCAGCTCAAAACCAGGTATTGCCAGAAGACCAAATTAGAAACAATACAAACAGCTGAACTTAGAGACTGGTAGATGACAAACTTTAGGGCAAAAAATATATCTCAAAAGAGTGGGCCACATTGACCACTGATGCGGAGATTCATTTTTCGCAGGGGGAGCCTCAAGGAGTCAGTTCATGCCCAGACTGACCCTGGATGCTCTAAATATACAAAGCTGGCAATGTCCCCAAAGCAGCTGCCAGCAGTGCTTTTCCTGCCCATGTCTTTTCCCTTTTGCCAGGGCTGGAAGGGGAGGTAGTGTAGGAGCCAACTAGGATGGATCTACTCCCACTGAGAGCTTCTCTGTACCACCCAAGTAGCCAGAAAGGGGTCAGAATGAGGGTGAGAATCTGGCATAGTATCTTTAAGCATCGAGCCATTATTCATTACTTATATTTTTTATAACTCAAAGGCAGATGAGTAGATTCTTCTTATTTACTCCCAGGCTGACATGTCATACAAGATCTAGGCAATTGTTACTACCATGTGGCATATTAACTTTTACTAATATAGAGTCAATGACATTTTCAGATATTTGTGTTTTGAATGTGGTTGCAACTATGTAAAAAAAGAGGAGAATTTGCCCCATCAACTTGAGTAACTTCATCTCTGGAATAGATACTAAAACAGAGAGTTACACACTTCAAAGCTGCTTGAAGAACTGTCCAAACTCATGTTCATTCTAAATACAACTAGTGTAAAATTAAACTGTCAATAAAGTGTAGTGAAGTGAAAATATGGCTGTCCTGTTTAACTGGTTTCACAAATCCCTTCTTTGACATACATACCAACATGATTAGATCTGCCACTGCTTTATAATTGTACATTATGCTTGTGTTCACCCACTCTTTGATGAGCGATTAGGCATTGGTTGGATCCAAACATTTCAAACTTGCACTGATCTCTTCTTTCGCCCCAGCTCCTGCCCCGCTGCTGACCAGATTCTCCCACACCACCCTCCCAGTACTCTACTAGTTCCTTTTCCACAGTTGGCTGTCTTAATACGATCTGTTCCTGGCAAAACGTACTCTGAACTACTTAGCATCCGGTCCTGAAAGGTTTTGATTTTTCTCATGACATGCTTTCCTGTTAACAGAGGCAGTTTTTCTCTTCTCCATTCACATTTTGCTGACAACACAGACGAAAGCTGAAATATCTGAGGCAGGATACTGGAATTTCTTTAACACAGAGTCTTTCCTTTTTTATTAGGAACAATTAAGAAAACCAGTTCCTCTTTTTGTAGCCATTCATGTATGATAAAACAGATTGCTATATAGATCACCTTTGCTTACCCCATAAGAATTGGGATAATTGGGAAATAACTTAGAACTGATTGTTAAGGTCTTATGCCTGTGTTATTGCATGGCACTTGAATCTTATTAAATATGCTTTGAGAGATCATTTTATGGTTCATTATATTTTTCTTTACAATGTTGCAACAACATAAACCAAGTAATATTAGTGTATTTCTATAGTGCCATTCAACTATGGCTTTGGAGTGCCTCTCAAAGATCTTGTTACAAGGCTTAAATAATTTTCTATAAGTCTCTGAGGTAGGTATTATATCCATTTTACAGACTGAAACTGCAGAGGAAAAGTTATGCTACTCGCCCAAGGTTCATAGTGAATTGGTGAGAACCAGAAAGAGAAGTCAGCAATCATGTCTCCTAGTTACTTGCTATAACCACAATGTTCATATTGCATAGGCAACAAACGAACATAATTCCTACACAATGGGCAAGATTCTGTGTCACTAGTAACTGGGAGCCTAAGTTATGACACCCTCTCCAAGTTACACTCAGGTCCACTGTGCTGCCAGGAATATTCTCAGCACCACATGCTTTAGTCCCACCCCCGACAGACCCCTCCTTCCATCAGCTGCACCACACTCCTTATGCTGGGGCTTGAGATGCGCTCCTCAGTAGGTAACTTTAGAGGTGGTCCCACAGTGCCTGTAGTGGGGAAATTCTCCCCTGGTTTCAGGGCTCCTTTATACCACTAGAGACCTTTTATGAGATGTAAAGGGTCTGGTGCAGAAGTGAGAATCTCCAATATGTATTTTGTAGACAATAAGGAGAGCTGAGAAAACTTATACGCAATACATTTTGCCATTTTTGCTGTTTGCAGAGTGATTTTTTAATGAGTTGGGTGAAAACATTTTTTTTAATGTATTGGCTGGGCAATGCAGGAAATTTACTACTCCTGCTTCTGTCCCAAACATATCTAGTGATCTCAGTTCAAATTTTGGCTCCAGTCTGAAATTTGTTCTTCCAAAAACAATACGTTACTTACATTGACGCTAGTGAAAAACAATGAAAGATGTCAGGTGGTGAAAAGGCAAATCAAACTTCAGTTTCTAAATTGCCTAAATTATTGCCAATAGTTTCTCATACTATCTGATCAGCTGCAGCATTAGAGGTTTTGTCTGGGAATTCTCATCACATTTCATATTGTTGGCACTTTGAAAAGAGAATAAAGCAATAAACTGCAAGCTTTGTCTCATGTTTCCATACTTTGGAACAGTACTCTATGTCTACTGGATAATCTATGCTGGCAGCCCCAAGTGGGTCCATGTTCTGTTCACCATATTTTGTGGTGCATCCATCAGTTCATTCCCCTCTAGATGTCTGTAAATGTGTCAGCTAAAACTACTGGTATTCCATTTGTTTTGACACCCTAGTGTGCCTTTTGAGTTGTAAGAGACCATGTAAACTTTGACCTCAGAATTCCAGATAAGAGAATACTAGATATGACACTAATTCATAGAAAGAAAAGGAGGACTTGTGGCACCTTAGAGACTAACCAATTTATTTGAGCATAAGCTTTCGTGAGCTACAGCTCACTTCATCGGATGCATGCAGTGTAGCTCATGAAAGCTTATGCTCAAATAAATTGGTTAGTCTCTAAGGTGCCACAAGTCCTCCTTTTCTTTTTGCGAATACAGACTAACACGGCTGCTACTCTGAAACGAATTCATAGAACATTTTAACTGGCAGCTGTAAGGATGTCCCCTCCATAGGAAAACAAAATTGTTTTAGGAGTAGTGTGTAAACACTAAATACAGAGGAGCTTCAGAATCCACCTACCATGTAAAATATGAGTATCATAAAAAAAAAAAAATCTATGCCATTGTGCAGGAAAACCTCCCTATTTAGGAGAGCATGTAAGCATTTCCTTAAGTGTCCTGAAGAAGACCTCCATGTAAGGTCAAAAGCTTGTCTCTTTCATTGATGGAAGTTCGTCCAACAACAGATATTACTTCACCCACCTTGTCTCTCGCAAGTCTTACTCATCTTTAATCTTTTCCTCTTTAAATGCATGGTTGGGGTTTTTTTTGCAAACAACAAGGAGAAGAAAACTTTAAATACATAACCATACATAAGGAAATAAAACATTAAAACACTCTACATTTCAATATGTAGAAAATGGTGTATAATAGCTATTTGCATATGGCAAAGGCAAAAAACAAACCTTGAAACAAGCTGTAAACAAACCATCAAAAACTCTTAAGGTCCAAAATAAAATAAAATGTTCTGCTTTCGAAGTGTTTATATTAGACTGAAAAAAAAATAATATCCTGTGGCCAGATAGCAAGATAATATAGGATGGTAAGTTTCTCCATTGTCAAGATGTCCAATACTTTACTGAGGGTTTGATCCCATACCTGTTAAAGTCTGGCTCAGAAGGAACATGCTGATCACACTATTGGGCAACACCGTAAAACAAGGAGGGAAATCAACTTTTCTAACAGGTGCATCCCTATCAAGGCCCAACCCCCGAAAGGACTTAGGTAGTTGTGTGGGAAAACCCAAAGTCATACCAGCTTGCATTTGACCCTTTCCCCAAAAGTTCAAAAATGAAAAATCCTGCCACACCTTTGAAAGAGCCTCCAACACAGTTGCAGCACCAACATATACCAGAATCAATCAGTCTGGCCCATGTCTACATAATCAGGGTGGTGTCAAGTATATTCTCTGCAACAGTGAACTTGGGTATTCAAATGGTCAGTACAGACACACAATGCAGCTGTAGGTTTCCAGAATTTCCCTCAGGATTTAAAATTAAGATAAAACAGGACTTTTAAGGAGGGATTCTCAAAAGCACTCAGCATTGTCCTAACTCTACTCCCACTGAAGTCAATGGTAAAAAAAACCCCGACAACCATGACCTATCCAGGACAAGAGTTGGGCCAATACTGAACACTTCTAAAAATCACTTTTAATATTCAGCTCTCAGTTCTCTGTGTACTTTTTAGATGGAGGCTCCAAAACCTTGAAAAATGGCATAGATACAGGTAATCTGCTAGACATTTGTTAGACATATTTAATATTTTTCCTTCAAAGTCTGTTAAGAGTTTACAAAGTACCTTGTTCTGTCAACATTTACTAGTTTGAAAATACTACACCTCATGGATATAAATTATATTATGACCGTAATAGAGCTAAGGGATATACCTGATCATTCTTGTCCTAAAAATTAGGAAAATCTAGTAAAATCAGGAAGATCCCAAACTTTATACAAGGAAAACAGTCTCCCAAAGGAAACAATGGATTGTTCACAAGGCAGATAAGAGGAGTGAGGAGTAGTTAGGAATAGGGGCAACTCTAGTTCATATGATATTTCGGGGACGGCAAATAGGTTTATTATAGAACAGATACATTTAGACCATAAAAGAAAAAAAGATACCTCACTTGAATGTATCTGGGATTTGAAACTGCTCCTTAGTAACCTGGTGTTTTGGGGATGATTGTTTTCTTTTTCTCCATAGATTACATTTGTGTAGTTATCAGTATTTTATACTTCTTTAGATGAATTAGATGTTATTGAAACAGAGGTAAAGTAACAACCTGGTTCAGAAGATCACAGAAATCAGGGATGGAAAAGATCTATTCTGCAGTATCAGGTTAATTAAATCCACTCTCCTGCAATTTATCTTTCTCACAGTAAAAACACAATTCTTTAAAATGAGAATGGGACAGATACTTTACATAAGGTTCACTGATGTTATGTTGCATCTGGTTCATCTTTTGTAATGAAACAGTTAGATCTCTAAAAACACAGTACTTACGCATTTCGGCAAAGAGCTGCCTTCTTTCTGCCATGGTATTTCCTCTTTTCCCGCAATCTTCAATCATTCTAAAAGACAAAAATCACCAGAAAATATTTAAATATCCACAAGCTGAACATCAGCCCTTGCTAGCCCTGCTGTAGCACTGTTTGGGAGAAAAACAGATCTCGCATTCTCCTCCTTGGCCTAGATTTTGCTTTCAATGTAGTGTGTCCTAAATAAGGGGATCTTATTGGTAAATTATATAAAGAGAGAAGAAATCGGAAGGTGTAATCTCTCTGCCTCTACTAACCAGAGCTGAATTCAAACCAGTGCCCATAAAATGAAAGGCTATGTAATCTCATTAACTATCTCTGGAGCTCCCCACTACCATGGATATTTCTAGTTGAACTTTTAATAGTATACATGAGTGCTTGTAGGAAGTCATCACAGATCTAAGGGCCTGCTGATTAAAAACCCATTAAAAGATTACATCTTTCAGTAATCAGAGTTGAGCAAACAGTTCATAGTGAATAAATTAGCTGAATTTAGCCTCTTTTCATTGTTTATGAGTTGTTCGTTTACAATTTAAGTTGATTTTTATTGAAAGTTAGTCACCAAATATTCTCTATGAACAGTACATAGACAAATAATTAGTTGTGAACAACTCATTATAAATAGCTGATAGTCAAAATTTGACCTGGATTGGTTAGTGTTGATTTGGCACAGGGGTCATATAGTTCTGTATTGATTTCCTAACTAGATTAGCTTATTAAGTCAGAGTAAGGCCACTCATTTACATATTCAGAATGTGTTTTCCACAAAAGTTCTCCAACACTTGCATAATATGCTCTGTTTCAGAGTAACAGCCGTGTTAGTCTGTATTCGCAAAAAGAAAAGGAGTACTTGTGGCACCTTAGAGACTAACCAATTTGAGCATGAGCTTTCGTGAGCTACAGCTCAGTTCATCGGATGCATACTGTGGAAACTGCAGAAGACATTATACACAGAGACCATGAAACAATACCTCCTCCCACCCAACTCTCCTGCTGGTAATAGCTTATCTAAAGTGATCATCAAGGTGGGCCATTTCCAGCACATATCCAGGTTCTCTCACCGCCCCACCCCATACACAAACTCACTCTCCTGCTGGTAATAGGCCATCCAAAGTGACCACTCTCCTTACAATGTGCATGATAATCAAGGTGGGCCATTTCCAACATAAATCCAAGTTTAACCAGAACGTGGGGGGGGGGGGGGGAGAAAAAAACAAGGGGAAATAGGCTACCTTGCATAATGACTTAGCCACTCCCAGTCTCTATTTAAGCCTAAATTAATAGTATCCAATTTGCAAATGAATTCCAATTCAGCAGTTTCTCGCTGGAGTCTGGATTTGAAGGTTTTTTTGTTGTAAGATAGCGACCTTCATGTCTGTGATTGCGTGACCAGAGAGATTGAAGTGTCCTCCGACTGGTTTATCAATGTTATAATTGACATCTGATGTGTCCATTTATTCTTTTACGTAGAGACTGTCCAGTTTGACCAATGTACATGGCAGAGGGGCATTGCTCGCACATGATGGCATATATCACATTGGTAGATGTGCAGGTGAACGAGCCTCTGCTAGTGTGGCTGATATTATTAGGCCCTGTGATGGTGTCCCCTGAATAGATATGTGGGCACAGTTGGCAACGGGCTTTGTTGCAAGGATAGGTCCCTAGGTTAGTGGTTCTGTTGTGTGGTATGTGGTTGTTGGTGAGTATTTGCTTCAGGTTGGGGGGCTGTCTGTAGGCAAGGACTGGCCTGTCTCCCAAGATTTGTGAGAGTGTTGGGTCATCCTTCAGGATAGGTTGTAGATCCTTAATAATGCATTGGAGGGGTTTTAGTTGGGGGCTGAAGGTGACGGCTAGTGGTGTTCTATTATTTTCTTTGTTAGGCCTGTCCTGTAGTAGGTGACTTCTGGAAACTCTTCTGGCTCTATCAATCTGTTTCTTCACTTCCGCAGGTGGGTACTGTAGTTGTAAGAATGCTTGATAGAGATCTTGTAGGCGTTTGTCTCTGTCTGAGGGGTTGGAGCAAATGCAGTTGTATCGCAGAGCTTGGCTGTAGACGATGGATCGCGTGGTGTGGTCAGGGTGAAAGCTGGAGGCATGTAGGTAGGAATAGCAGTCAGTAGGTTTCTGGTATAGGGTGGTGTTTATGTGACCACTGTTTATTAGCTTAGCACTGTAGTGTCTAGGCAGTGGATCTCTTGTGTGGACTGGACCAGGCTGAGGTTGATGGTGGGATGGAAATTGTTGAAATCATGGTGGAATTCCTCAAGGGCTTCTTTTCCATGGGTCCAGATGATGAAGATGTCATCAATATAGCTCGAGTAGGGGCATTAGGGGACGAGAGCTGAGGAAGCGTTGTTCTAAGTCAGCCATAAAAATGTTGGCATACTGTGGGGCCATGCGGGTACCCATAGCAGTGTCATTGATTTGAAGGTATACATTGTCCCCAAATGTAAAATAGTTATGGGTAAGGACAAAGTCACAAAGTTCAGCCACCAGGTTAGCCGTGACATTATCGGGGATAGTGTTCTTGACGGCTTGTAGTCCATCTTTGTGTGGAATGTTGGTGTAGAGGGCTTCTACATTCATAGTGGCCAAGATGGTGTTATCAGGAAGATCACCGATGAATTGTAGTTTCCTCAGGAAGTCAGTGGTGTCTCGAAGGTAGCTGGGAGTGCTGGTAGCGTAGGGCCTGAGGAGGGAGTCTACATAGCCAGACAATCCTGCTGTCAGGGTGCCAATGCCTGAGATGATGGGCGCCCAGGATTTCCAGGTTTATGAATCTTGGGTAGTAGACAGAATATCCCAGGTCGAGGTTCCAGGGGTGTGTCTGTGCGGATTTGATCTTGTGCTTTTTCAGGAAGTTTCTTGAGCAAATGCTGTAGTTGCTTTTGGTAACTCTCAGTGGGATCATAGGGTAATGGCTTGTAGAAAGTGGTTTTGGAGAGCTGCCGAGCAGCCTCTTGTTCATATTCCGACCTATTCATGACGACAACAGCACCTCCTTTGTCAGCCTTTTTGATTATGATGTCAGAGTTGTTTCTGAGGCTGTGGATGGCATTGTGTTCCGCACGGCTGAGGTTATGGGGCAAGTGATGCTGCTTTTCCACAATTTCAGCCCGTGCACGTCGGCGGAAGCAGTCTATGTAGAAGTCCAGTCTGCTGTTTCGACCTTCAGGAGGAGTCCACCTAGAATCCTTCTTTTTGTAATGTTGGTAGGGAGGCCTCTGTGGATTAGTATGTTGTTCAGAGGTATTTTGGAAATATTCCTTGAGTCGGAGACGTCGAAAATAGGGTTCTAGGTCACCACAGAACTGTATCATGTTCGTGGGGGTGGAGGGGCAGAAGGAGAGGCCCCGAGATAGGACAGCTGCTTCTGCTGGGCTGAGAGTATAGTTGGATAGGTTAACAATATTGCTGGGTGGGTTGAGGGAACCATTGCTGTGGCCCCTTGTAGCATGTAGTAGTTTAGAAAGTTTAGTGTCCTTTTTCTTTTGTAGAGAAGCAAAGTGTGTGTTGCAAATGGCTTGTCTAGTTTTAGTAAAATCCAGCCACGAGGAAGTTTGTGTGGAAGGTTGGTTTTTTATGAGAGTATCCATTTTTGAGAGCTCATTCTTAATCTTTCCCTGTTTGCTGTAGAGGATGTTGATCAGGTGATTCCGCAGTTTCTTTGAGAGCGTGTGGCACAAGCTGTCAGCATAGTCTGTGTGGTATGTAGATTGTAATGGATTTTTTACCTTCAGTCCTTTTGGTACAATGTCCATCTGTTTGCATTTGGAAAGGAAGATGATGTCTGTATCTGTACAAGTTTTTTCATGCAGTTGATAGATTTCCACTCCATACGGCTAAATGCAGTGCCTTGCATAATGACAGGTTTCAGAGTAACAGCCATGTTAGTCTGTATTCGCAAAAAGAAAAGGAGTACTTGTGGCACCTTAGATACTAACCAATTTATCTGAGCATGAGCTTTCGTGAGCTACAGCTCACTTCATCGGATGCATGCTGTGGAAACTGCAGAAGACATTATATACACAGAGACCATGAAACAATACGTCCTCCTACCCCACTCTCCTGCTGGTAATAGCTTATCTAACGTGATCATGAAGTTGGGCCATTTCCAGCACAAATCCAGGTTCTCTCACCCTCCACCCCCCCCCCACCCCACACACACACACACAAACTCGCTCTCCTGCTGGCAGTAGCTCATCCAAACTGACCACTCTCCTTACAATGTGCATGATAATCAAGGTGGGCCATTTCCAGCATAAATCCAAGTTTAACCAGAACGTCGGGGGGGGGGAGATAGAAAAAAAACAAGGGGAAATAGGCTACCTTGCTGGCCCACCTTGAGTTTCATACACATTGTGAGGAGAGTGGTCACTTTGGATGGGCTATTACCAGCAGGAGAGTGAGTTTGTGTGTGTGTGGGGGGGGGGGGGGCGGAGGGTGAGAAAACCTGGATTTGTGCAGGAAATGGCCCAACTTGATGATCACTTTAGATAAGCTATTACCAGCAGGAGAGTGGGGTGGGAGGAGGTATTGTTTCATGGTCTCTGTGTATATAATGTCTTCTGCAGTTTCCACAGTATGCATCCGATGAACTGAGCTGTAGCTCACGAAAGCTCATGCTCAAATAAATTGGTTAGTCTAAGGTGCCACAAGTACTCCTTTTCTTTTTGATAATATGCTTTGTTTCTACAATGCCAGGAAATTCATTTGCGCAAAAAAATATAATAATGCAAAAGGGGCACAAATGTCAGGGGCTTTTTTATTTGCAGAAAAATGCTTAAGGCATTTACCTTGGTCTAGTTATCAATGTCTGGTTTAAAGGGTAGTGTTTGATAAGGTACTCCCTTTCGATCTCACGTGTGGCCATCCACAGGAGAGGGCCTTCTCTGTTGAAGGGAAAAAATAGTATTTTCCAAACCACATGTACCATTTTCTTCCAGCAGCATAATGCTAAAATCATCTTTTCCTGGTTGAAAAATCCTTTAGTTTAGCAACGATTTCCTTTTTCATGCCACCGCATCACCCTGTTGTTTTGCCTGTATTTGTTTGTTTTTCTGTACAGGCGTTCTTTGGTACTCATGGTAGTATCTGAGCAGCCAACGTACATTAATGAATTCATCCTCCTGTGATCTGAAGTAGTATTATTAACTCCATCTCATAGTTAGGGGAATAGAGGCACACAGGGATTATACGACTTGCTGGGTTCACAAAAGGTCTATGGCAGAACCAGGAGCAGAATCCAGGTCTCCTGAGACCCAATCAGTGTAGCACCTTAACCACACCACCATTCTTTTCCTGGAATGTTATATTGTTACAGCTGTTCTTTTTACAGAAGGCATGCTTTTGAGATCTTTAATTTCTATAAATAGGCTCATTTTTATTAATTTTCATTACATACTTTAATCCATAAAGCCTTCAACCAGGCGAGGGCCTCATTGTGCTAGACATTTTATAGATATATTGTAAAGACAGTCCTTGCCCCAAACGGTCTTAAAAGACAGGATACAACAGGTGGGTGAAACAGGATGTGAGGCGGTAAGGTAACAATGAGACAAATTATTGCCTAGACTGCCTCTGTGTGCAATGCAATTCACAGGTGTCACTAAACTAACGAGTTGCAGTAATCTCACTTAGTTGCTTCTTATTCTTCATCTTGTACTTTGCTTCCTATCCTTGCAAAAGAAAGTATCTTATGTTACACAGAGCTAAGAAATAGTTATTTTTCAAGTCCCACTTGTAGAAATTCAGTCATATCCCACATCTTCAAAATCATCTTTCCATATTATGAATTCACAAAACTAGTATGCACCAAACCCTTGATGAAATCAAGATGTTACTATAACCCACTGGTCATTGTGCTGTGTCTCCCAGTCTTCTGTGGTTTGGGCACAGAGGGGGAAATCTGTTTCAGCTCTTAACCACTCAGCTTGACTCTTTAGCACAAGCTGTAGAGACTCATGCTTTCAGCTCTGGACATCTTCAGGTCAATCCCCACTATCAGCCCAGACAGCTGCTGCTGCAATGTTATTTTACTCCACTGATTCTATTGAGCTTATAGCAGACAACAGTTCACAGAAAAATAGCTTTTAATGTTCTAAGGTTCTTCTCAACAGGAAAGAACTTTTCTACTGCAGATAAGACAAACACCTATAGTGCATCTAATGACTTATTTTCATGGGCTAATTAATAAGGGTGTTGATGAGCAAGGCAGTAAACTTCAATGTATTGCAGATTCTCTTGCTCAGAATCCCAAAATCTGTTTCAAAACTCATGTTTTCCAGCCTCTGAAAATAATATTTAACTTATATTGATATGCTGAGCTGATGCCTTCTATGTTCACTGTATACGACAGTCCAGCTTCAGGAAATACAATAAATAAATGGTTTGGTCCTGACTGAGTCTGATCTGACTCTTTCAAATGCAATCTCTTCCTCTATTTCCCTACAGCATCAAGAACACTTTTATAAATTTTTCTTTTTGTAAAATCAGGAAAAAATATTAAATGCTGCAGAAAAGAATAAGAAAACTAAACATACTTCTTCCCTCCTCCCCCTCCCCATCTCCTTGCTGTTAGGAGGCTCTCATTTATAAATATTGTAACAGACTATGATTAGGATTGCCAACTTTATAATTGATGAAAACTGAACAACCTTGCCCCACGCCCTGGGGTCCCGCCTCTTCCTGAGGCCCTACCCACTGCTCACTCCTCTCCCCCACTCCCTCTGTTCCTTGCTCTCCACTCACTCCCCACTCTCCTGGGACTCACCTGCTGCCTGCAGAGCCAGGCTGGGAGGAGTTGACGCGGAGCCTGCCTGGAGCAATCAGGGCATGGCGGGGCACAAGATTCCCGCCCCCCCCCCCGGGTGGCAACATCTATCTCTTCCAGTCTGGTCCAGAAGCCAGCCACTGCTCTGTGTCAGGCATCAGCAGCTGAGCAGAGAGCAGCTCCTCCATGTGGCTTCAGCTACAGTCGCTGCTCTTCCCACCCTGCAGTAGTGGAGGCTGGTCACCGATCACCCTCCTATGTCCAAGCCAATCGAACAAAAAGGACCCTGCCCCTAAAAAGAATTTTCCCCAAGAGCCCAAACCAAACCAGTTTTCCACAGCTACAGGGGGAAAGGATTGATTCCCAAACAGTGCCCAGGAGTGCCTGCCTTTCTCCAGTCAAGCCCCACTCCCTCCTGAGTTGGGGACCCCACATGCAATCCTCTGTCCTACCCGTTCAAGGCAGAGCTGGAGGTCACAACCAAATACAGCTAGCTGAACTTCCCCCTGCTTAAGCCACATGATATTTGCACCCCAAAGCCCTGCACTATTTATTGCCCCCCAACAAGATGGGCCCTGCAATATTCATTAACCCCTTACAAACACCCTGGAATACACAACTCCCAAAGCTCCGAAGGACTTTTCATCCAAATCCAGACCTCCCCCACACCTTTCTTATTCTCCTCCCAAAACAATTACACCCCAACACCCCACAATACTGACTGCTGTCCAATGCACAGCTTGCAATGCCCAGCTCCCAAAAGCCCTGCCGCAAATCCCTGCCACAAGCCCTACATTACCCCCCAAAAAGTGCACCTGCAAACACCCTGTGGCATGTAGTATCCTGCCCCGCAATCGCGCTGGCCACACTGCCCTCTGCCAGGGCAACTTTTACCCTCCTTCCATCTCAGAAGCCCCAGCAACAGGCACCAGCTTCCCCTCACACGCAGCCAAGGGGCAACTTATTAGGGCTCCAGCAACGGCCACATCCCCTTCCCCCTCGCGGCAAGGATGAAGTGCAAGAGGTGACCCTGAGGCTCCAGCTGTCCATCAGCCCTGCAGCCAATGTGATGGCAATGCGAATCCACAGAGCAGCGGCCACCGCCACCAGTCCAGCTCTGGGAAGCCTTTCAGCAACTGCAGGCAGCCCCACTGGCCAACCGAACAGCTGACTGGACGCTGCCAACTTCCCCTTTCAACTGTACGTTATGGTAAAAATATCAGACACCTTGCAACCCTAATATAATATGTCTAGTTCATCTCATATGAGTTGGACTGCTATTGTAGAAATGGAGGATTTTAATCATCTCTGTTCTATAGTGATTCTTCTTACTACTGGTACATTTCTGTGTCTTGAACTATGCTATATGAAGCAGGTCTTTTGCATGTCAAGTAGCACTGCTATGGGTCTTGTTTTGAATCATTAACCCTAGAAAGGAACAAATAAATCACCATATATGCCCAATTTATTTATTGCTCATTCTATAGTCTGGTAGACACCACCCAATTAACATTTTGACAAAGGCCTCTCTCAGAGGCGTGGTCCATGATAAATAAGCATAAAGGAAGTCAACAAGAGTGCTCATGAGTAAAATCATGCACTAAATTTGATCAATCATGGCATAAAGAAATTATGAAGTCCTATGCAATAGGTATGATGCAGGTGAGGGCACAACATTAATTTTATTAATTTATACAAAGTGGGACACAGCTCCAACAGGAGAGATTGAAAGAGACCCACCTTACAATAGCCAATAGCCTGGTGATTAGGACACTCCAAGGATGTGGGAGATGAAGATTCACATTCTTGCTCTGGCTATTCCCACATCCCAGGTGAGCACCCTCATCACAAGCCTATGCAATCAGTTAATTGCTTGGATTCTAGTCACTCTCTCTCTCTTTGGCTTTTTGTGAACATTTTCTAAACGGCTTGGTTTCGTCCCACAGCTGAATGGAAAATTTCTGAAGCCTCTAAAATCTTCATGGGACAAAAAAACTGTTTTCCGCACATCAATAATCAACACCTTCCTTTAGGAGGACAAGGTGTTAGCACCTCTTAAACAAGCAGTTTTCTTGTCCTTGTTTCCGATGGCTTCTTGAGCAATACCTTGTTGGAAGGGGATGAAAGTTACATGTTCCTGGGCACCTTGTTGAATCAAGGCCTTAGGAAGGGTTGAATGATGTTACTTTCCTGCTATATACTAGACAAAATGAGAAATGCAGTTTTCTACAAAGCTAGTCAATTTTTTTAAACCAGCTTTGGCTAAGCAATAATATTCCGTTTTCAGTACAGGACTTTCGGTCTTTAAACCCATTATTTACACATTTCTTCTTTGTAAATTGATTAAACCCTTACACATGCACCCATCAACTGCTGTTAAACTCTGGTTTAAATCATCCTCTACAAACTGTAAACCATTATTTCTTTCTAATGCTTAGTAATACCAGAAATATTGATTTATGAAAAGGAAGCTACCCTCCAATATCTAGCCTATAGTTATTTTAAATAGACCTTGAAAGCTGCAGCCAATACCCACGCATGGTCTATGGTAATGTAAGAGATACAGACCAACATGGCTACCACTCTGAAACCTGTAATGTGAAATTGTATCAGCAAAAACAAGGAGTCCTTATGGCACCTTAGAGACTTCAGTCTCTCTGGTCACTCAGACCTAAAAGTGGCAATTCTTAAAAAAAAAACAAAAAACCCACTTCAAAAACAGACTCCAACGTGAAACTGCAGAACTGCAATTAATTTGCAAACTGGACACCATCAGATTAGGCTTGAATAAAGACTGGGAGTGGTTGGATCATTACAAAACCTAAACCTAATTTCCCCAATACTAATTTCCCCCTACTGTTGCTTCTTGTCAACTGTCTGAAATGGGCCACTCAGGTTTTTCCTCCCTTGGTATCCTGCTGTTAATTGATTTGTCTCGATAGACTGACCTCATACTTGGTAAGGCAGCTCACATCCTTTCATGTATTTATACCTGCTCCTGTATTTTCCACTCCGTGCATCTGATGAAGTGGGTTCTAGCCCACAAAAGCTTATGCCCAAATAAATGTGTTAGTCTCTAAGGTGCCACAAGGACTCCTCGTAATTTCACATTAATTCCTCTTCCCCTCTCCTTCCCTCTCACTTCCATAAATAGATACTGTGGGTCAAATTCAACGCTGATGAAAGTGGGTGCCACTCTGCTGACTGCAGTGAGTCGTATCTGTGCTTACTTCAGAGATGAATTTGGTCTGGTGAGTAGGAGGTTGAGAGCAAGGTTAAGTGCTGGGTAAAACCATATTTGCAAAGTCCCCAACTTCAGCAATCCTTGAAGTTAATAACTAGAATCCAGAAGGGCCATTTCAGACCCTTTCCCCACTTAATGGATTTATTGGTGCCTTATGAAGGACTTGTTCCATTTCTTTTAATGAATTAGGCCTCTAATCGGTCTCTCTCAGCTTTACATTCCAGCACTCATCTTTGGCAATATAATAAAATCATTCAGTGCTCTTTCCTGAGGCTAGGTATAATTGCATTGCACTTACAGTACTTGTTTGTACTTCCTATAGATGAGCTACTTACAGTGCAGGAGAAAAAAAAAGCAGTTACTAAGCTCTTGTCAAATGTGTGCCTCAGCAATTCTGACTCTTCAACTGCTTGTCTTGTTCAACTTCTAAATTTAAAGAAAAAAATTCCGTGTCTTGATTCATACATTTTGTAAAATGTTTTTCTTCATTTTTAAGAACGAACATGATCGCGGACTGTTCATTAGTTTCCCTTTTGGGAGTTGCCTAAACATAGGATAGGCTTTTCAAAAGTACAAGGCACTGGTATAATTCTTCTCTCATTGAAGTTTTGCCATGAACTTCAATGGGAGCAGCAGTGGGCTAAGTCTGAGCCTTTTTGAAAAACTGACCCTTAAAGTCTGGAGAGAGAGAAAAAAAATCATCCTCATTTAAACCAGCACAACACCAAAAAGAAATGGAAACAGTTTCCTGATGAGACACTTGAAAAAAGTCCAAATACACCAATATAAAAACTAATGGACACTACAAAACCAGCAACTTAAAGGCTACCACAATTCTCAGGCTTCAGGGCATGAGCAAATCACCAGTTGCAGTCACCCCATCATCCACCGTCATGTCCACATCAAGCATTCAAAAATCATGAATGAGGCCAAAAATAATTATGAGAGCCTAAATAGTTACATTAAACTTTTGGGAGGGGAGCGCGGGGCGGGGATAGTATTTCTCTTTGCCTTCTGGTTTATGGGCCATTAGGGTAGACTCAGGACACAGCTTTTCTCCACAACCATGAGGACTAGGAACTTACTCTTTTTTGATATAAGCTGAGATTCTCACTGCTCCAAGAGCAGGACCTTTAAGGAAAAACTCCACATATCGTTAGATTCATTATACATTTGTGAGATTTGACAACATTGTGCGCTGCACAAATTGCTGGATAAATTAAGGGGTTTTCCAGCCTTGCCCTATCACTGGCTTACTGAATCTTAAGAGGTAGCATGACCAGTTATCCATTAGGTGAGATCCTGTGAAAAGCTAATCTACAGAGAACTAAAATATTGTAATAAAAAACACTTGGACAGAGGTAACACTACTCATGTTTGTGCTCTAAATACACTCACCTCAAATGCTTTTCACTGACTGAACAAATCAGCTCTGAGGGGCCTTTCAGAAGTGCTTGACCTACATCAAATATAATGTGTAACAGATTAACTTTCTTTTAAAAAACGCCTGTAGATTTAGTGATAACCCTCAATGGCTCTTTGCGACCTCCACATTCCTAACACTGGTTCCTTACAACTTATTGTACTTGCTCCAAGTTTTGTTAAGAATTTCACAACAAAAGTGCCAATACCAATTTCCCGTCCACTCGAATTTGAAATGTCAAAGCTACTGCTCATTTGGGGATGGTGGGGAGAAATGTAGCCTGTAACTCCCCCTAACAGTAACTTAAATTTGTACCTTTCAATTCCCTTCGACACATTGAAAATACATCTCCTAATAAAACAAAACGTTAACATGCAATATGTCAGGCTTGTTTGTCTGTGCCAGTTTTTAAACACTAGGATGAAAGCCTGTCCCCAGTGAAGTCAATGGGAGTTCTACCCTTGATTTCAATAGGGCCAGTAAAACTCAAGTGATAAGATGGCAAAGGGTCCTGAAAAGGCGCATAACGTAGCTAATAATCTCTTTCCTTGAGACAAAGCATACTGACTCCTGCTTTCACTTGGGGCTCTTCTTTGGCAGTGCAGTGCCACAAGGCAGGCAGGAGCATTGCACACATAATTAAATTCCTACAGAGCTAAAAGGATTTCTCAGCTTTCCTTGTGCTGGTACAATTAAACCCAAATTCATTTATAATAAGCTAGCAGCGACAGAACTAGGTTGGGGAGGGACTTTCAGTGCTGGTTCTAGTTTTTGGTATACAAAGATTTGATGCCTATTTTACTGTAGGACAACCACCAGTTTCATCTCCTTTGTAAATCATAAACAACCTCTAAAGAAACTGTGTGATAACTACTCAAGAAGATATATGGCAAACTATCCCTATTCAGCAAAGCTTTAGGTATATGCCTAACTGTAAGCATGTGCTTAAATTCTGTTGGTCAGTGGGATTTAAACAGATGCATATAAAGTACTTTGCTGACTAGAGATGGACTGTTGAATCAGGGGTATATTGATTAGATTATTGTTTCTCTCTAAATTGAGGCTAGAATGAACATATGACAAAAAGGACAGCATGTTTGGGGCACAAATACAGTAGGATAATACTCTTTTTGCTTTTTGAAAAGCCATGTAATAGAGAGACAAGTAGCTAGAATCACAGAATATCAGGGTTAGAAGGGACCTCAGAGGTCATCTAGTCCAACCCCCTGCTCAAAGCAGGACCAATCCCCAATTTTTGCCCCAGTTCCCTAAATGGCCCCCTCAAGGGCCATGAACTCACAACCCTGGGTTTAGCAGGCCAATGCTCAAACCACTGAGCTATCCCTCCCCACAAAAGAACACCGAGCCAGGCAGGAGTCAAACCTACAATCTTCTGATCCGTAGTCAGACGCGTTATCCATTGCGCCACTGGCCCTGAATATAGAGTTAACTAAGAAATCATTATGGCATGTATGAGCCCATAATTACATGCCAGGACATGTTTAATAGTAAGGAATAGAGTTCTATTGAATATAGAAGTCTTTGGGGTGCAGAGTTTTCTTGGAAAAGCAAGAGATGAAACAGAAGAAATTTTTTTTCTGCCCCATGCCCTCTAAATTTCAATATTTGCTGAAGAACACAAGTGGCTGTGATTCAGGGACCTTCAGTTTATGTTCTCCCAGCACAAGAGAACTGAAGAAGCAAACTCTTCTTAATGTCCATCAAATAAGGCTTACGTTCCTGGCATATCCTAATACAGAAGGTTAATGTAAGCTCTTCTGTTACAAAGCTGTCCGTAATGTGGTGTATGGGCCCTTTAAGAATAAAGGGGGCCAGAAGACCTTGTTCCAGGTGTTGGAATGAACAAAGGCCAGAAAATGGCCTGGTAGCAGAAGAGAGGAAGTGGTCCTGGGGAATTAGGAGTTGGATGAGGGGTGCACAAACCCGAAGACACTGTTCCTTTAAAGGCCTGGGTTCAGGAGTCCTATAACATGTGGGGGGCAGAGCTTCCCTTTCTTCCAGGGAATTGGAAGGAGCTCTCTGGAGGAGCGCAATACACAGATTGCCTTCTCCTTAGAACAGAGGAGACATGGAAGGAGATGGAAGGCAGGGCCAGAGGGCTGAACTCCAGCCAGGAAGAGCTGGGCCTGGCAGCTTTGGATGGACCAGATCGTCAGAGGACGAACTCTGAGTATGGCAAAAGAGACAGAGCTAAGTATGAACTGTTGAATTATGATTCTGGACTTCATGCTGGGCATTGTTTGGATTAATTTTGTGATTAAGGATGCGGAATGAGGACTGTGTGAACTTTGATACTAAACCTGCCCCAGATAGGGATGCTGTGACCCACCACAGAGACTGTGTGAAGCGCTGAAGGGGGCTGCAAGAGGCGTAGGATGCCTGTGACGCAAACTCCTGACCACGCAGCGATCTCAGATTGTGGCCACCCTGCTAGACGTTCTGGATGCAAATCTATTCAGTCTTTGCCTCACAGCAAATCCAGGCCCTCTGGTATCTGAATTAGCCATTGGATTACCATTCATCTTGCTATATTTCAGTCTGGTTGATTAGTTTTTCGTGATTAATGAATAGCTGAAAATTTAGTGGAGGCAAGAATATTAGCAAAAATTATGGATTTAATGCAGGATACATTTGGCTTCCTATGTCATCACTACAACATATTGTGTTAGCCATCCGGCAGTGAAAAACTGAAATAATGAATAATTCAAGAGCAAAACACACCTTATTTCAGCAGGTACAGGATGGCGGCACACAAAAGTAAATGCTAACTAAAAGAATGGAAAGTTAAATGCGCCCCACTGAGTAGTTTATGCTCCCAAATAAAAAAAGCTTAATATACTGAATTACTTTTAACCTAATTAAAATCGGACATGTTATTATGCAATATTTTTACAAGAGCATACAGGGGAAAAATGTTATAATTAGGCAGAAAATGGACTTTTACCAAAAGCCAGAATGCAAAACTAATGTCTGAAATATTACATGCAAAGCTAATGCCTGGTTCGCTAGTAAATGGACAAAAAAATAAACTAAAATAAAAAGCACTGCTCCGTACTGATTCACTGCTCCAACTCCTCGAAAACACACACACTGCTACCAGCACACCTCAGGTTGTGCTAAATAACTACAATTACTATAGTAAATACAAAATGTGCTGGGAACATTTTCAGTAAAACAGCTTTTAGGCTGTAAAAATCTCTACTACAGAGCATAAACATTTCATCTTGTAGAAATATGTTCTCATGCCTTCATCCTTGCTTGCAGAAATGTAGCTGGATAAATAGTCGTGTCCTGGATTTACCTTTCAGATGGTGGGGAGGGGATTGGGAGGAGGAGGAGTGGGAAAGCCCATGAGAAAAGCAGCTGTAAAGCGGCAGTTATTTTTGAAAAGATGTCTTATGCTCTTTAGAAACCCCAAAGAGCTGCTGTTCTTCATGTAATGCACATAAGATTGTGGTTAGAACCTTGTTGTAGGGGCAGATCAGGGTAAAACAAGAGCACAGACACACATATGCTAGTATTGTTCTAGGATGCACAAAATGTCCTTCCTAATTTTTGTGGAAAAGTCACATTAGTAGCATGAACATCCTGTTCCAAAAAGGATCAAAATATAGATACAATACACATAACAGACATGCACAGTCAGTATAGTTCTTTTGTCATGCTCAGCACAAATATCATCTACCTCAAAATATTTCAATACCTTTCTCCCTATACAAAGATTATAGCTAGTCATTTTCCTTTTTACCTCTGCTCAGCTGTCCATTACATTGCACGTACATGTAATGCACTTCAATACCCAAACTACCTTTTTTATGTAAATGCAGACAAAGCAATGAAAGATAATAAACATACGATGCTGAATCTCCTTCAGTACTGGGACAAATTAACAGTCAGATGCTGATACCGTGAGTGGTGCTGAGTACTACCTTGCTCCAGGAGACTTCAGTGGGAATATTCACAGAGCAAGGCACTGCTCGACATAAATGAATAAGGATCATGGATCTGACCCAATAAAAACAGTTAAAGTGGCATCCCATCATGCACTGATATTGGAGGCCACATGCACTGTTTCTACTATGTTGTGTTTTGCCCTTGTATGGGCTGAGGGATGCATTCAAACCTTTGCACAGCTGCTTATGGCCAGGTAACAGTCCCTGTAATCTTAGGAGTGTATGCACTGCTTGTTTCTACTTCCTCTAGAAGAGCAAACAGCCCGCATGCAGAATGGCTATCATAAAATGTGCTTGAAGCACAATCATCTTTGGTGCCAACAGGTGCAACTGCACTAAACGCCACAGTAGAGCGCTTCAAAAAGGTATTAATTTCTAGTCTATCCTATTTTTAATGTACTTTGTACTCTTTGCTGATTTTATTTTCAGCAGTAGGAGTCTTTCAAACCCCTTCCACAAAATCAGTTTTGGAAATGCAAATTCTAATCCAGGAATTTATTTCCTTTCCGAGACCCCTGCCATAACATCAGCAGTTGATTAGACTCAAAGGCTTTTACCAAATATTACAATCATGCTTTGGAGATTTGGTGAAAAGGATCTGGAAGAGGACTACTTGCCTCCTTCATTAGTGCAACACAAAGAGCACTCAATCCTCATTTTCTGCACTGTCCTTGAAGACCTGTTGCACTAAGATTTAAAACCAGGAGGGAAATCAGTCACAGTTTTGCACAACGCTTTGCTCTCCAAGGACTCTCCAAGTCACTTTCAAATTAGCCAGACTGCATGCTGTCATACACAGCTTGAGTGAGGAGTGTGACACTTTTCAAGCGCCACCCACCAACTAAGCTGAACCCATTTGGGGATAAAATGGGATGCCACTGACAGTGGTTTGTGTTCGAAGTAGGACCACATTCTCGGCTGGGCTCCTCAGGTTTGGTTCCCCACTTAAGGAGTTGGGATTCACCCAGGCATGTACCTTGGACTTAGCAACCAGACTCACATGACATCAAAATCTCAGCATTCATTGTGGATTTATTTTTAAGTTTTCAAGGTTGCAAAAATCCTGACAGCGTAACTCTAAAAACATGGTATCTGCCCGAGTCTGTGTGGGGGAGAAAGGGTAATTACAAGACAATAGTCGAGCTATTAGTAGTGAAGATGCTACTTCCAGGCACCAGCCCAAAGTTACACGTTGTTTTGTCAAGGCCATGCCACTTCTGGGAAGACTTGCTGGAGTTGCCCTTCTTTGAAGGAACGCCCCGCCCCCCCCCAAGCATTTTTCCTTGTCATTGTAAGAAAGCCTGGACTCAGCAGCAGTCCTAATGGGAATAGCTACTTAACAACTGTGTATCTTCTCAGTGATGAAGTGGGCAGAGAAAAATGTGAGAGAGGTACGTTGACCAGAGCACCAGCTCCACCCAGTTCTCCCATAGTTTCTTCTGTTGCCTTTCTCGAATTCCTCTCCCCTGATGCCTCCCATGTCACCTCTCTTGATTTCCCCCTTATAGTTTTCCCTCATACCATTTCACCAAGTGGTGCTATCCTGCTGTAGACCAGCTAAATAAAAGTAAGACAGTTATTTCATCTGTTTCACTTTGCAGCCCACAGTGCAGAGTCATAAAGGAACGGAGCAGAACACACAGCTGGACTCTTGGACACTGGGCTCTGATCACCTCCTTTGTGCTGAATGTGCACTGCCAACTTCAAGGAACAAGAGACCAGAGTTGTCTAACTTTCACTTTGCAGCTATAGTAAACAGATTGGAAGACACTGATGGGGAGACAAGGCACAGGGGCAGGCTTGTAGGAGGCCTAGGCAGATTGCAGGGAGGGAGAAACTGTATGACAAGAGTCTGTCCCATTAGACACTTTTCATCTGCTATTATGGGGAATTCTGTCAGAGATAGTTTTTAGGAGTGGTCTTATGAGCACTACATTCTTTGCAAGGTGTTTACTTTACACATCAATAGGGCTCATCCCTCACAGCAAAACTTCTGGAGCAATCAGGTGCATAGGCTAAAATGAAGTATCTCCTCCAGAATGGGGGCAGCAAGAAACTGAATCTATTGCCCAGTGGGCATGGCACTTAAACCCTCATCTCCCACATTTCAGGTAAGTCCCTACTTACTTATTTATATAAAGTTGAACAGCTCTGAGAGGAGAGAAACTCACCCCAGAATAGCCTGGTGGGTAGGGCACTGATCTGGGGTATGGGAGACCAGCATTTAAGTCCTTGATTTCAATCAGGCAGAGCAAGGATTGGTTTTTCATGACAGTTTTTTCCAGGGTCCAAAGCCACCTATCAGCAACAAGAGTTACATGAACGTTCCCTCTCAATTCAGAGGCAGCGAAGGAGTCACACGAGACAAGGGTGGGGTAGATCATATTCCACAGTAGCAGCAACACTAGAATGCTTTCAAGCAGGCGATTCCTCATGGAATCAATCTGCCTGGGAAGGTTTTAAATGGAAGTTATTGCTCTCCCAGGGCCATATATAACCTCTGACATTAATAAGGGAACACTGTCAAGATAATGGGGGGGAGGGGGGGAGATCTCCCATAAAAATTTATTTGCAGCTTAGGTCTTAAATTCAAGATTACCCCAATGTACTTTTTGAAACTGCTGCTGGCTATGAAAAAAAAAAAAGTGGTCAAGATTGAGAAGCAGAAACATGCCAAAAATTTCCTGTTTTCTGAATGATCCTTTCAAAACGTATAAACACCAGCTATTAGAAATACAAAACTAAGAGGTCCTACCATTTTGGAGAGGAACTAGAAAGCTTTCTTGTAAAAATGTAGGATTGAAAAGGTCACACTAATGTGCAGACATAAAAATTACAAATCAATAGCGTGTCAGACAAAATAGTTGGAAAAGCAGGGCCTGGTTTACCTCTGGCAAGTGCAAAGTTCTGGTTTCTGCACTTCCTAGCAAGAGTTAATTACATTAACTAAACATTTAAACAGTGCAGGTAACTCAGTTCCCTGAACTATTTTACATTAAGTATGAAATGACATACAGTTGAGGAACAACACTGGACCACCAAAACCAGTGCTTCCTGAGTCAAAGACCCTTCAGTTCACCTTTAAAATCCTAGCATCAAAGTGAGGCAAAACACCATCAGACCTGGGTAATTCATTTGCCAGGATCGTAAATGCACTCGATCACATCATGTGAGTCCTTCTCTTGCCAGCTTAGTTTTTGTGACATTGCAACGAATTAAAAATGTACAAGATTTCTGCTCTCTCAAATGTCCAGAGAAAAGAATTCTTGTCAGTCACAGTCCTCTGTTGGCTCACTGGAAAGAAATCTGTAAGGACACACACTCACAGCAAACTAGGTGCTTCTCAGCCAGGTCAGAGAGCATGGATTGTCACATTAGCTGCCCAGGGGATTTTTTCTTCTTCCTACTCACAGGAATATTTTACATTATAAAAATGTCTCTTCCAACAAGGGGGTGTCACTTTTAGTCCAGTTAGCCACAACCCTTTATTAAAAGAATAAATGCGATTCCACACACACACACGCGCTGCACTGATTCTGCACACACTAGTGCTTCTAATGGCTACAAAGGTAGCCAACTCTTTCCTCCACCCACCTTTCTCCTGCTCTTTTCCTTGCACATTCTGAACAGACAGATCACATGTGCGTACATTGGGTTATATGCTGGGACACAAAGAATCTTTTGTTTTGTATTTGTTTCCCCAGTACTGCAAACAGTGGTTTCAAACTAGAGGAACACCTGAAATGAATGCACATAAAACAAATCTTTGAAGTACTTTTTAAAGCCTTCCAGTGGCAACCACTAATCAGCACTTATCTAAATGTCCTAGGATTCGAGAGAGGACCTGCCACCACCTGTAAGACCTTCCTAGCACAGGTGATAACTCCCCTTCTGCAAAGACACGCGTAGGTTTTCCACATGCCAATAATCCCACTGACTTGAGTGGGACTATTCACATTGGCAAATTTAAGCACATGCATCAGTTTTTGCAGGATGGGGACAATGGTCTGATCCAGATATTTATAATTAGAGTATCTGTAGATTTAGAAACAAAGGAAAGCTGAACATTCAGCCTTCAGAGCATGTCCTTGAGATGGAAAAATTTCCCTGGTCATGGCACTAACTTTCCGCACAGTGAACTGGAGCATTTTCTTTCTACTCCAAAAATGAACTTGTATTGCAAGGTAAATATGTTTGCTTTTTAAGGTCGCTCACTGTAGATAATTTTGTTTGTAGGATCTGGGCCACTTATTCATGGGATAACTTACATCAGTGAACTTAAGTCCATGTGCATTTGCAGAATGTAGACCACAGTAATCTATAGTATGATCTTAAATAGGGAACAGTTCCTTTGACACAATTACATTCCTTGTGTACAGAAACCTTATTGTAGAAAACTTGGCACCATGGTACAGTCTCCTTTTCAAAGTCACCCTCTGTATAATGCAGTGTTCAGCTTTCCTTTGTTTCCAGTTCAGCAGGCTACCCCACATTATAAATATCGGAAACAGAATAGGTCCTGATCCTGCAAACTTCCCTATACCAGTAGACTTCTGCCTGCATGGAGAAGCTTGCAGAAAAGGAGTGTGTAATTGTGCAACACCTGCTTCCATTTTAAATTGGAGAGACATTTGTTCTCAATGTAACCAGAGCTTATTTGCTTAGCTGAGAGCAGATATTTTCCCTCTCATTGTTATGCCTGATGCATTGTTCTGAGCTGCTTTAACAATATATATTTTACATATGCAACTTGTGTACCATTAAAGTGTCACACACAGAATTTGAAAGTATCAATGAAAATGTCTGCATTTTCTACTTGTAGACTGGGAAACTAAACCTTTTGAAGATTAACTGAAAAAAATCAATGTGAAGGAGGTTTTATCTGCAGTAGCAAATGAAATCTTTGGAATGAAAAATATTGGCTGATGTATACAAGCACAATACTTGTGCTTCATTTATTAATGTATCTCTGCCACTGGCATAACATCTTTCATAAAGATCATGAATTTAATTAGCTCTTTCTTTAATACTGTACATTTATAACCAACAAGGAAGAGGGAGAGGGGTGTGAGTGAGAGAGAGAATCAGTTAGTCTAGTTATATGACTTTTCAATGAAATCCTGGCTCCACATAAATCAATGGCACAACTCCCATTGACATCAGATGGGCCACGATTTCACACTTCATAAATTTAACAGTAGCCATAATGGCCAAGATTTTCTAAAGAAGCTACTTATTTGGGTGTCTCCATTTCTGGGTGCCCAACGTGAGACACCATTGTTGTCCTGCATTTCAGAACGTGCAGAGCATCCATCCTCAGAAAAAAAAATCAGGTGAAAATAACCCTTCAAAGTGTCTCAAGTTGGGCACCCAAAATCACTAGTAATTTTTGGCAATGTAGGACACTAAGTGTAATGCACACAGCTCCCAGAGAACATACCTGCCGGAAATATATTATGCAGCATTACAGTACTGAAATAGATTGGAATGCTGCAGCACTAAATGGTAATGTGAAGAGACCACTGTCGAGACAGAACTGAGCTACTGCAGCACAAAATTAGCAAAGCAATTAATTAATATAAGCATGTGGCATGACTGTCACTTATATTTTTCAGCTGTCTTAATATTCCCAATGAAAAAGGCCAGTGTTGCAAAATGTTCCACTTCCTGCTACAGCTGTGACACAATCACTGAAGGGCGATTTCATGCATCGTTACATCAGCTTATTTTTCTGTATTTCTAGCCACTTCAGGTAATTTAGGATTTAAAATTATATGCTGTTTGACAAAGATAGGAAATTAACCTAGTGACGTTGTTGTAATAATTTTAGTCACTCATGCCAGTAAAGTTCATCTACTTCTTTGCTGTCCAGAATTTTGGTAAGAAAAGTGTATTTAATAAGTGGCAAATAAAGATAAAGAAGAAAACGCATAGATATAGAAGATGATGCTCTCACTACAGACAAAAGTTGGAAACGTTGGCTACTTTCATGCAACAAATCTTTAAAACATCTTTGAAAAACTGAACACAAAACAAAAACATTGACAGTTATTTTTAACTACATAGTGCTTTAAAAATACTTCTTGACCTGCAAGTAGTTACATATAACAGGAACTCCATTTTTCACCCTCTACAGCAGGAAGGATTTTAAAGGGCCAGGACTCTTAATTACCAATGTCACACACAGAGTTTTGGGCTTGACAACCTGTTTTAATGAGAGAAAGAATATTGTTCCAGGCATTAGAGTTATGCCCTATTCTTTCTAAATCATGTCAGAGGGATTTTTAATTTTTCACCAGGCCAGTTGTGTTAGAAAGGACCATGGTTTAAACATTCCTTAGATGGACAGCACCTACAAGTCAGACAAACAGCTGGTATTCAACTAAAACTTCAGAATCTGGAAGAAGAAGAACAGGGACTGATGTGACTCATTACATTGTACTACCAACTTTTATTATAGCACACATTTTTATATCTTGGATTGACATTTTACTCAAGATCAGTAGCATCATTAAACAGATATGATGGGAAACATTTCTTATGTGGTACAATATTCACTTTAAAATACATTGACTAGAGCATTTCATTTCTATTAGGAATTGTAATTTATACAGAAAACTCAAGTTTAGCAGGTATTAAAAGCATGGATAGGACATCATGGACAGACAGAAAATGTAATTTTTGTTCAGATTTCTGAAGCCACTGCGTACATCTCCCTTAATCTGTTTAGTAGAGTACATTATCCTGTTGTGATGCAGAAACAATTTAAAGATATAACCACCTGTGCTGGGGTCAAATGGAGGAAAATCATCTTTAAATGGCTTTTCTTGGAGCTCTTAGCAAAGTAGCAAATGGCTACAAATCTAAGTGATACTCTAAGTTCAGGAACAATTTCCCAGCTTCAACTAATTGTACCAGTGGACTGCTGTTTGAGGTCCATGTTGTTCCTAGGTTTTGGATAGAAGAATGGGAAGAAATACAATGTCCTGGTTAAAGTCTGAATTTATATTTGAACTAATTATTTGGAACCGTAAGTAAGGCTTAAGGAACAGGACTCTGTGGATCAAAGAAACACTACTAGTAGCCTGAGAGATCCACCCAGTTCATCCTCTGCCTTCCAGAAAGTATTTCCTACCATTTGAGCACATTTAAATTGCTGGTCTCCGCCTGCATAGTATCTCTGCAACGGAGATCAGCTGAACCACTTCAGCTGACAGCCCCTGGTTTAACTAGGAGGGAGAGCTAGTGGACAAGATGAGTGGCCCTCAGCTTTAGAATATGCTTCTTTGTTGGTCTAATACAGCGCAAGTCTGTTGATTTTCAATATATGCAGCAAGGACCATCTCTTGCTTAGGCTCCTAAGAAAGAGATGTTCCTTGCAGCACATATTGAAGATCAATAGACTTGGGCAGACAGACTGGTACAATAAACCAGCAATTTTTACAATACCCTTCACCAGAGTACATGCATTTTAAAAATGCAACTAAAGGGCACGATTCTCTGTGTCCACGTTCTGCTCATTGTGGTTTGTGGGGCCATCAGGGAGCCAGTTATGCTTCCCTGACTCTGTGCCAACCCAACCTCAGTGCAAATTGGAGCAGTCTATGGGACCTTAAACTAGTGGAAGATCAGTGCAATGAAGCTCTGCCCCACCCCTGCCCCCTGAATGCTCTTGCTTTTTTGGGATGTGGGGGCTGTTGTGGGAGCCAGTTCTATTGGCTTTATTCCTGCTAGGAGTTCCTTTTTATCAGGAGAATTATCCATGGGCTATGTACAGTCAGAATCTGGCCCCAAATAAATAAGTATTGGATTCTACTTTTACTGTTAAGTTATTTACATGATCCACCACTAGGTAGACTGTTTCACATTCCAGTAACTAACTGGAACTTTCTTTCTATAGGTTCTAATCATGGCTGCATGCTATATTACTTTGCTGGATGGAACATACCATTGGAATAAAATCACTTCACAAAGAAACAAACAATGGTATCTGATGCACCAGGAAAGCTAAGTGTTAAAGAAAGCATGGCCCTCTTTATAAGTGCAGGATGGTTTGAAACTCCATAACCCCAACTCAGGCATATTCAATCTGACAACATAAAATAGCCCATGGTTTAAATAGACATGCATCACCCTACCTTCTGTTTACACACCCTCCCCGCTTTTCCTTCTTAGAAACACTGTAAAACCTGAGGTGGATGCACTTCAGCATTGTTAGTGAAGTGAGTTCCACCTATATAGTAATTAGTACAGAACTCCTGGATACTTTAGGAAAACAAGTGCCATATAAATTAGAAACTCACAAATTATACCCATCAAAAGGAAATTTCCTTCTGTGTGCGTGGATCATTAGAATCAACAAGTCAGTCTTCCTTAGGGCACGGCAAAGCTTTATTTCACACAAATAATTTGAAATCTGCTATATCAGATTCTCATGCATAAGAAAAAAAACAAATACATATGCATAATAGTTAAAGTCACATTCATACCTCTGAATGATTACTAACTGGCAAAAACAGAAAGGGTAAAAATAATTGCAGCAAGAATATTAATTATACAGAGCCATAAATTTACAGAGTGCAGAAAAAGCTTGCCATTAAAGACAAGACAAACGCATGACAAGACACAGAAAACAGTTCAAAGAAGGGAAAGAAGAGAGATTGTTGGTTGGGAGAATGAGAAAGAAAAAGATTCTTTGAGCAAATATTTGAAGAGACAGTATTTGGCAATCAGGAAATGTGAATCTGCTCCAGCAAGCACAGGCAACAGAACAACAGAATGCTTAGAGGCAAGAAAGGGGGTGGTGGGGGGGAATGAAGGGAACAGTAAGGAGGAGATGGGAGGAGCATAGTGAGAGTACAGGCATAGGAGTGAGAGAAGAGATGTAGGGAAAATATGAAGAGTCTTGAAGTTAGTGGGTACACACTTATGGAACACGGAGAGGGGACTTGAAGGACTATCCTCACTTTCAAGGAAATATTATCCTTATCTAGAGCCTAGGTGGTCAGGATGAGCTAGAATGTACTTACCATGGACATGTAGCAGTGAAAGCTTATGAGGAAGGGCTGATGTGTGCAGAGTGACGGGGGTGGAAATTTTAACAGCAGAACTGTGGACTGATTGAAGAAACATAAAGGGGGACCATAAAGGAAAAGGTTAGTGATTTAAATCTGAGCTGATTATGCACAAGGCTTACACAAGGAGATGCCATAGTAGACAGAAGTAGAAAGGCCAGGGATGGAGAAGTAGAATTGGAAATCATTTGCGGAGAGGTGCAAGTCGAAACTATGGGAGTAGATGAGGTTCTCAAGAGGGAGACAGGGAACAGATGAGTGAAACCTGAGGGAAGCCTGCAGGTAGCTAGAGAGCAGAGACTGAGAAGTTGATGAAGAATCAGCCAATAATGGAGGAGAACTCGGAATAAGTAGGTTTCAGAGTAGCAGCCACGTTAGTCTGTATTCGCAAAAAGAAAAGGAGTACTTGTGGCACCTTAGAGACTAACCAATTTATTTGAGCATAAGCTTTCGTGAGCTACAGCTCACTTCATTGGATGCCACAAGTACTCCTTTTTTCAGAATAAGTAGAGTCAAAGAAGCAGCAGTTAGAAGAGTTCACTAATTTAACTGAATGATGCAGAGTAAAAGGCTGTCATGGTTATCTACAAGAACTAAGACTATGTCTACGCTTGGAGTTGCAGGTGTGTGATTCCCAGCTTGAGTAGACATACTTGTGCTAGCTCTCATTGAGGTAGTGCAGCATGGTAGCATGGGCAGCAGCAGTGAGTGATGACATATACTTGGGGTGGTTAGGTTGGATATTAGGAAAAACTTTCACTAGGAGGGTGGTGAAACACTGGAATGTGTTGCCTAGGGAGGTGGTGGAATCTCCTTCCTTAGAAGTTTTTAAGGTCAGGCTTGACAAAGCCCTGGCTGGGATGATTTAATTGGGGATTGGTCCTGCTTTTGAGCAGGGGGTTGGACTAGATGACCTCCGGAGGTCCCTTCCAACCCTGATATTCTATGATTCTATGTCTACTCAAGCTGGGAATCACACCTGCAACTCCAAGTGTAGATGTAGGCTTGGAGTCAGGTAGACACTATGTCCACGTAAATAAGGTCATTAGAGATTCTAATGAAGTTTAAAATAAGGACTAACAGTTATCACAAACTGGATGATGCAATAGGTGAGCTGAAGCCTGAATCAACACTATCGGAAATATTTACTTAAACATAGTAAATAATACATTAAGTCCATCTCAAATACCTGCACAGTTTCTCTCTTTACTAAAGGAGTAACAGCAAAGAGGAAAAACAATTCAGACTCAATTCCCTCACATTCTGAAGTATTAGGATCTGCCTCAAAGTCCAATGACATCACACAGATCAGACCATTAGTAAACAGTTTTCCTGCACTTGAAAAAATGTATTTCCAATATGTAGTGGGAATCCTAGATACATAGTGCAACAGGAGGACCCATGCACATCATGTCAATCTATTAATTTGTTGACAATTGCTTAGGCATAAGCATGGTACGTACAGAAGGGATCAAAGCACTGAGGAAGATTTATCCAACGTAGGGGTCTATTCTCCCATCAATATTGGTGTATAACTTGTACTATAGAAGCTGTGTGCACTATGCCTAGAAAATAAAAGATTTCCTAGATAGGTGACCAAAGTCAAACCGGGAGCTAGTTAAAGAGTACAGGCTAGGCTGGAAAGAAGGGTACTGTAAAGAATTACCCAATGTCCATGACTGTTTTTTAATGTGGCAATCTCGTGTCCTGCATGTCTAGTTTGTAAGATGCTAATGGGCAGAACTTGCAACATTACTTTATGTGACTAAAAGTCTCACCGTACCACATGCTGATGTCTGTGGGATGAGTTTGTGCTGGCAGCGCCATTTGTGTGTCAGAGGCAACCCTACAGTGGGTAAAATGCCTGGTAAATTCGGAAGAGAGCTTTAAATGCTACGAAGCAGATAGGGTCTGTCTGGCTACTTGTTAAAGATTAAAAATTCCCACGGTTTAAGAGCTCAGCTCTTTAGTGTGTTCCCTACAGTCTGATGATAGAAAGCCTGTCAAAAGAACTAATAAGGGGATAAAGTAGAATTTAAAATATTCCATCTATTAGATATTGCATAAAAGCTTCTATCTGTGTTACTATTTAGGGCAACAACATTTAGTTGAATAGGAAATTACGCAATTTTCATTTAGCCTCAAACATTTTCAAACAAGATAAAACAAGCTCTCTAAAATAGTCAAATTAATGTACAAAAACAATGAGGAGTCTGGTGGCACCTTAAAGACTAAGGGATTTATTTGGGCATAAGCTTTCGTGGGTTAAAAAAACCCCAACTTCTTCAGATGCATGGAGACTGTAGGTCTTTAAGAAATTTGTTAGTTTTTAAGGTGCCACCAGACTCCTCGTTGTTTTTGTGGATACAGACTAACAAATTTCTTAAAGACCTACAGTCTCCATGCATCTGAAGAAGTTGGGGTTTTTTTAACCCACGAAAGCTTATGCCCAAATAAATCCCTTAGTCTTTAAGGTGCCACCAGACTCCTCATTGTTTTTGTGGATACAGACTAACACAGCTACTCCTCTGATATTAATGTACATTTCACATATTCCAAATGATATACATAGTTCTTATCCTGGAATATATTACAGATACTCTTTGCATCTATAAATAACCACATTTTTATACCCAATTAGACTGGGTATAAAAATAGGTCACATGACCACAATGCAAGTTGCCCTTATGCTCTCCTAAACGGTGATAACACTCTTTGAAGGCCCAAAATCTTTATCTGACATCTTCACTAAGATGGCTACCTCCCAAAAGGCTCGCCAACATGAAAACTGGCTTCTTGCCAGTGGAGCTAACAGGCTCTCTTTCAACCCTTCCCATGGAAGAGGAGATCCGACAGTCTTTCCAGCCTCCTGATTAAGATAAAAATTGGCTGATTTCTCAATATCTCTTGCGCATGAGGACCTGGCTGGTCAGCTCAAACCCACCAGTAAGATGAGGAGAGAGTGGCTGATCAACTCCTGTTGAGGAGAAGACATCAGGGAAACTGGCTGGCCCAAACATTTGTATGAGGTGACCTCCTTACCATAACACCTCTGAAGACTTCAGTGTGCATTTACATTCTAGATCATAAAATAATTTGGTCTTTGCATGGGAAACAAAAAAAATAGGCCCTGGGTTAAAAAAAATTCGTAGACTATTCTTTCCTTTAAGCAATGTTCACTGCCCTTGGAGCCAATCCACATTTGTTTTACACACATCTTTTGGTCTTGTTTTTTATAATTATTCAAACAAATACAAACTTGAACAAATGAACTGTTCAAGTGTAATATTTCAGTTTCAATTAACCTTTTAATTTCAGTGTTCATCTGCTCACTTCCTATATCATTTAAAACTGGTAAAAAAAAATCAAAAACCTTCAACATAAATGAAAAGATAGTTTGACTGGAAGGCCAATAACTTCTTAGGTGACACACAAGCAGAGATTTCCTGTACAAACTGACAGTGAGGAAGAGTGGTGCATTTCTGAAGGATATGAAAAACAAAAACTTATTTTTCTATTTTGCTCTGCTACCTTCAGCGGAATTAAAATCTAGATGGTCCTATTTTTCCAGTTGAGGAATGCTAAACACATGCTCATCAGCTTCTCTGCAGTTATCAAACAGGTGCTCAAAAGTCTAATCTACCACTTTTAATTCTGACTGCAGTTCCACACAAAAATATTGTTAAGTGAAGGCAGCTAACAGGCTTTTAGTTTTCACCTTATGACACAAATGTACCAAAAGTAGCATTCTTAATTACAGCTAGTAGGTAGGTGACCCAGTGGGTTAAAGCACTTGCCTTTCATTGCTGCAAACCCGGTTTCTTTAAATCCAATGTCAGGTCACAAGTGAAATGAGTTTGGTGAAGACAGACCAATCTGCAGTGCAGATTATGTGGTTGCATCAGAGTCATTGCATAATTTGACACAAATGGCAGTCTATCCATTCCCTAAGGGGTGGGGAAGCTTGTGACCTGTGGCTGTTCCACACTCACCTCCAAGCAGTGCGAAATCAGACTGTCACTTCTAAAACAATTCACCACATTAAACCTTCTCCTCACTCCTTTATAATTTCAAGCCATGAAAAAAACGGAGCAATTCATCCCAATTTTGTGCCTGCTGATTTACAACAGTGAATGACGTACAACTCTAGACATGAATGTGCGGGAAAAAATCGTGCCCACCTCCTCCCCCCCCCCATCCCTCTGCACATAAGAGTGATCGTTACATTGGAAGGAGGAAAAAAAAAAATCTTTGAAATGGAAAATTGCCAAGAAAAGAAATATTCCTGAATCAGGCATCACAAGAAAGTGACCAGCAGTGAGTTTTCACCCACAGAGTGAGGGTTTTAAAAGTGGTTTGAAAAATAACTGACCCCACTGAAAATCATAACACTACACCACGGACACTCTTTCCCCCCTTTCCCACCCCGCAACAAATATTAAGGCCTGATTTTCCTTGCTCTCTGAACAGTACACAAAAGATGGAGATGCAATGGATAGGGCAGGGAACCTCCCTAGCACAGGATCTGGGCCTGACTTTACTCTTTGTGGTCCCCTGAGCTAGACTGCTGAGTCTAGCACCTCTACCAGTCCTGTACTCCCCAGGATGTGCGGAGCAGTGGACTTGTGGGGAATAATCATGCGCAGTATCAAGTATGGCACAACAGCAATGCTCCCTCTTCCACTTCAAGAGCCAACATTTCCCTGAGCCATAATGCATCTTGAGCTTTTGAGGGGAAATATCCTCCCCCCAACTGTGGGATGTTAATTTCTAACCAACCAACATGACCATAAGAATGTCCACTCTTTCGGGAGGCTGGACTATATGCCCACATCCTATGTGACAAAGTGCAGTCCTAAAATTCCCTATCTCCAGACCCAGCTGACTCCAGTGCCAATGGATCATGGCTAACCTGCCCTCCCCTTTCCCTGTTTTAGGGGTTACAATTTGGCTTCACCTCCTGGCTGTACATATATGATGCACAAAAGATAAGGTTGCTCTTACTTTAAATTTAGGGGGTGTGGGAGTTACCATAGCTCACAGCTCCAGCTTCTGGAATCAAGAGACTGCATGGGAATCTCAGCTTTCATTTAAAAAAAAATGAAGTAAGACTCTTGTGCTGATGATTGCAGAGAAAATCTTGAAAACGTGAAGCAAGTCAACCCTAATGGCTCAGAATGATCAGCAGGGCTGGTGATGGGTGAATAAGACCAGTTGGCTACTTTCTCTCTCTCTCCTTTACACTCTCTCTCATACACAAACCTCCTTTGCTCAAAAATTTGCCATTGCTGTTGTAGGAAGGGCCTCAATTCCCTCAAGAGACCATGGACTGCTAGTTCTCCAGGTGTCTGATCCATTTTGCTAATGATTTTGAAGTCTTTTGACCCTTCAATCTGAAATGAAATATGGTAAAAATGATGCTTGAAGCTAATAACGGAGATCTGATATAAAAAACTTTCTAGTTCTTTGGACTGCCAAGTGATACCACAATCTCCTGAGCACCATGAAAACTGAATTAGCTTTCAGTGGTGGTTTCAGTGTGGCTATTTTCCTGTGAGAACAACTCTTCTTTGGAAGGAACTTCCTTTCAGTATCCATAGGGATAGGCTTAGGTTGCATGGATCTATTTGTAATATCAGGCCTTGAGTGTGGAGTTCTTGCTAGTTCAGAAGAATCATTGGATTGCTTGTTCATATGCCTAACAGATCTGAAAAACATGGTTCAGGAACTTTGTGCCCACACTGGAACTGCTTCTGTCTATTTTGATTTGAGCTGGATAACATTCAGATGTGGCTCCCAAACTCTTAAAGAGAGCATCTCTTAATACAGTCACTCTTGTACATATTTATCCTTTGAAAAACATTACAATCATCTGACAACCAAATGAGGGATTGGATGATGGTGCCTGGTGTGGATCTCTACATTTATTAGTCATTGTTAGTGGTTTCAGTGACAGGGAGAGACTTAGTAGCCCTCCTTAAATGGAAATTTTCCCATGTTATTATTTGCATATAAGACACAGACTTAATAGTTGGGAAATTGACCCGATTGTAAATTCTGAATCTGTTTTGTTCACCAACAGATTGCTGATTGCATTTTCAAGCGTCTTTCTTCTGAGAGATACCTTCCTCATGGTCAAGTCTGTAGTTTGTCCTTTCTGGGTTTTTTTTCCATCAAGCCAGGATAGTGAAGAGCTGATCGTATCAATGAATGATCTATGTTGAAATGGTACTGCCGAAGAGACTTTCCTTATACATAAACTCTCAAAATGGGTAGATGTGATAGATTTCTTGCAATTGCATTGCCGGTATCAAAACAGTAATACTCAATGCAATGTAGCATCTGAACAGCAGATTAATGTCGAATCAACAAAAGCATTTCACAATAAGCAAATCTTAGCAGTCCTCTGTGTTTCCCACAACTGGCCAGTGGGCATGAGACATCCATACATTATATCGAGTTATTTATTATTGCAGAAGTACTCCGAGGCTTCATTGTGCTAGGCACTATATAGACACATAAAACACCATCCCTGCCATGAAGAGTTCGCAATGCAGTTTAAACAAAATGCAACAGACAGACAATAGAAGGGAAGGAGAAAAGGTTTCAGTTTGTGCACATACATAGCCTAACAATGGCTGCAGTCTGAATGTCTGAAATCAGTTACCCACTTTTTTGCTGATCACTTTTCAAAACCAGGCTTTTTTTTGCGGGGGGGGGGGAAGGGGGAGAAGAGATTTGTCCGTTCTAAGGTGACCCTAGAAATCCTATAAAAGACACAGCGGATCCTACTGTAGTGGAAAAAGCTTAATAGCTATTTTCTGAGTAAAGCCTCAGTGTTTTTGTCTGCTGGGTCCCATAGAGATTATGGTCTTCCAACATTGAAATGACTGTTTTGACAGTGGTGCTACTATAGCAAACATGAATGCCTTTTAACACATGACAATAAAATGAGAATATGTTACAGAACAGTAAATACACAGCCCATTAATTCCTCTCCCCTTAATAACTTAATACAGGCGTAGATGCATTTCACAGAGAGGACATACTTATCTAAATTGTCTTATACTTCCTATACCTAGTAACTCCATGCCACTCAGTTAGATGGGAACATTTGTGCAGTTACACCAGTGATGAAAGAGTGAGTATTTTACTATGGGTAAGCCCTCCTGGGTCTCTGAACTAGATTACTCATTCACAGAATTAGACTAGTTTCCTAATGCTAGAAAAAGATGAAGGGGTCAACTTAGTTTCCTCTTTGATTGCTTCAATAATTTGAACTTAAGTTTTCCATGTTTTACTTGGGCTAGTGGAATCAGAACTAAATCATGACCCATTTCATTTGACTATCTTCCCTTTTTGGCTAACTCTTCCACATTAAAGATTCCATGTTAATCAAATTTTGCTTTTGTCAGATAATTCAACTCCCACTAACTCATTTCATCCTGGGACTATGACAGGACTACTCATTTATGAGCTTCCTTATTTCATAACTCCTGTCTCGTGAGCAGACAGGCACAATAAAATGCTTGCTTCTTTCTCAGGCTCTGCTAAAAGTCGTGTCATTACAGAAGCCTACAGAAGGAATCTAATTTAAAATTTGTGAAATGCCTACTTATTCCCTATGATCTAGGGTAATGGTCACTTACTCTTTCCTTGTGGCAAGTTCCTTACCATTCAGGCTTCTTTTCTCAGTTATACCATAATTGAGGCTGCTCCCGAAGCATTAAAGGGATGGGAAACCTCACCTTTACACCAGTTGAAAGTTCCCACTGGAGCCAAATCAGAAGCATTCCTGTGGCAATGAGACTGAGAGACTTCTTCCTCCGACGCATTCTCTAAACCGGTGATATTAATCTTTTGTAATACTGGGAGAGGAGGTACAGACTAGGCACTGAAAACCCTTTATTCAGGCTGTGAAGACAGCATGTTTTTCCACTTTGTTATGTACTGTGTGGAAGGAGTGAGGAGGGCACATCTTTTCCTACTACTTTGTCAGAATCTGACTGAGAGACTCCATGATGCTGTCACACTGACCATCTCCCTGCCCAAATAGATAGAATTTGTCCTCTCAAAAGTGATTGCATATTGTATTTTTGACAGAACTATAAACAGCCACACATCTTTAGACTCCTCGTTGACCCCAAATCAATATAAACAGCATTTGGATAATGGAGGTGCCCTTGCTGTGGTTTTGTTCTCTATGGAGGCAGCATTTCTGGAGGGTCAAAGTGCAGGGCAGTTATTTTTATGTGAAGCTCTATTAACTGCCTCTGGTCTTTCATGAGAGAAGGGCAACTATATAATGGAGGAGTTGTGGGTACAACACTGAGGAAGAACTATGTCTGAAATGTCATGTCAGACATTTTCCAAAATATTGGAGGCTCCTCAGGGCAGGCAGGATGGGCATTGCCTAATCTAACTCGAATTAGATTATTAATCACAGTTGTAAATGGTCTCCAAGCCCATCTTTGGGTGAGAGTTTTGCCTTCCCAATTTCAAATAGCACCTTTTGGATGGCGGCCTCTGAAAGCCTGTCCCTTTTCAGAAAGGTATGTTTGGGGAAAAAAAATCCTGTGTAGAAAATACAGAAGTTTAATGCTTCATTGAACTGGGACTATGCTCTTACTAAATAGGTTAATCCCATGCCACTAACAGTTTATATCTGCCTATCCCTGGATGAATGGTCAACAGGGGCAAACATTTTATATTCAACTGCACTGCTCAGTTCTTGCTTCTGTCTCATCCCTACGAGTGTGCTAAAGTTTGGTTCAACTACACAAAAGAACTGACAGTTTTAAGCAGACATCATGAAATCTGAAGCAAAGAACAACAAGAGAATTCAGATGCATTTATGAAGCAGAAGAAAAAAAAGTCTTAATAAATGCAACAGACTGCTAAAAATGTTGCTAGCAAGACATCTCCAGATAAATATATTTCTGGATTCTGACTGACAGAGCTATTCTGAACCACTCTGCAGTTAAGAAATGTAATTGTTTCAGTTTTGCTTCAAGAGATTTTTTTTTTTTTTAACAAGAATGAAAATCCTCAGACTTTCGCACTGATTTGAGGGAAACCACCACCTAGGATTCTAATATTCATCTCTATGCAGTACAAAACAAATCTCCCAAAATCTATAAACATCTGACCACATGTTCACACTCCCACATTAGCAAAATCAGTAGGTAATATATTTGGGGAAAAATTAAGAGGAAAAACCCAAGGAAGTTCTGCTGTTGCCTCAGAGAAGGTAAGAGGACATAAGTTTAATAGATACACAGTTGTCCCTTACCTTAGTCTGCGGTTTAATATAGCAGCACGCTCTTAATCCTTCTCTTTGAGTACAAAATATGCTAGGAACTATAGCATTTGACCTTACACATTTCTACACAAGAAACTCTAAAGTAATATTTAAACTTCAATAAAAAGCTGTGTTCATTCTCCCCCTTACACTCAGCGCAGAGCAATCTAATACACCTCATCATGTGGTGTGTTGCCATAGCAGCACTGAATCCAGCTGCTGCAATACAAAAAAGAGTCACAAAAAGTTAATTTTTTTCCCCTTCACCCACCCTGTAAAAGTCAGGGTGCTCTTCTTGTGCAGTAATCTAATCCAAATAGATTTCTGCAACCTACAAGACCTAAATTTGTGAAAGTCTAAAAAGAAACTGTAAAATTGAAAATGTCATTTTTTGGGAGGGGAGGGTGAAAGGAGTTAAGAAAACTGAGTGATGTAAAATTGCCCTGATCCCTTAAACAGCTTATTATCTATCTGCTCATGCCATTTAGCAGGTTTCAGAGTAGCAGCCGTGTTAGTCTGTATCTGCAAAATGAAAAGGAGGACTTGTGGCACCTTAGAGACTAATAAATTTATTTGAACATCAGCTTCCGTGAGCTACAGCTCACTTCATCGGATGCATTCCCCACTGTATTTTCCACTGAATGCATCCGATGAAGTGAGCTGTAGCTCACGGAAGCTTATGCTCAAATAAATTTATTAGTCTCAAGTACTCCTTTCCTTTTTGCCATTTAGCAGTTTCAAAATTCAGATCACTGCCTCTGTAGGAAATGCAGTTACATAACCACGCTCAACAGAACTACAACAGTAAAGCTGCATAGTAGGTGAAGAAGATCATCAAATACAGAAATAAGTCAGAGGCACTATTTCTAGCATGTTGGCCTTGGGAAAGATTTACAGTACATTGTTGCTTAATTGTCGAACAGAACGGTATTGCTTCAGAAAATGTGAAGGAATCTACATTAAGACTTTACTATTCATTACCATTATATTACCACTAACGACAGCGAAATTGCTTGATTCAAATGTGGATTGTTTACATTTCTATATGAATTCACAGATGACAGTTTTCATAGTAACACTAGCCATAGTAATAGTAAAATATGGTCTTTGGACACTGGATGGTTCTGGAATAGTCACAGAATATGGACTCTTTCAACTGTCAAGCCCCAATCCTGAAACTGGATCCATTAGGCTAGACACTTGCTATAGTGCAGAGACTCACATAACCTTAATTACCAGCGTGAATCTAGCCAAAAATCAGAGGCTAAAAGCAGATACCATCTGAAGGTTGTTCAGAGACCTATGCAAACAGAAGGTCTCAAATAAATCCTTAATGTACAGGTGTCCTCAGCATGACTGCCATTCTAATTAGCATCATTTTTAGCAGGAGACACACTATAATTAGACAGACATGGGCACCTTTCACCAATAGGTGTTTCCTCCAAGTCAAGCTTACGGCACATTGGCAGGGCTGTCAGTCATGTTTCATAGGAACTAAATTCACTTTAAGGTAGTCTAAAGAGCTGCGGCAGCAGTAATGTTCTGCACTGATGTGCTGGGTATTTGAGTTAGAGTCTCTCTCTCTTGTTCCCAGGGTTACAAAAACTGTTTCAAGGGTGAAGCATGGCAACCCTTCATGAAGCAAGCCCAAAGTAAGAGCAAAATTTCCATTACTACTGTGGCCGCAAGCTATGAGTTTTCCTGCCCAATCGGTCCTATGCCTGAATTTGAAAGCCAAGCCACAGAGAAGTCATATGACAGTAGCACGAGATGGGGGGTGGAGGGGTGTATCTTGAAAGATGGCCAGCTACCACCACCATCTCCTACTCACAGATTTATTAAAGGAGCCAATCTAGTGCCAAATTAACTCCTATAGTTTAAATGAAGAAACTTTCAAAACCAATGGAGGCATCTTTAGTTTAAAACAACCGATAAAAGCTAGTTTGAGCTCAGGATCTACTATATTTTTATGGGTGTACAGAGCCCCAGGTGAATCTCTGTCACAGAAGCCTCCCAAGTTTGAAAATAGCAATGCAGTTTCCTGGATGAATCACCTTCTATGCCTCAAAGACATGCAGCTATTTATTTACTTTAAATTAGGCTACCTGGTATTCTAGATGTATGGATAAAATAGACAAGATATGGAAGAGAACAGAGTTATAACCACAATTAACCCTCTCATTCTCAGAATGGCATTTTACCCTCTCATGTATCCCCTTCCAGACAATTTCTTCCCTAAATCACCCTTACCTCAGGAAAAATCTGGGGGAATTGATAGGCTTTAAAACACACTCAAGTTACACATCTGAATACAGTTCCAGTTGCTATACATTTACTTACAAGCCCTTTGATTAATACGTTAAATGAAAAGTTACAAAATATAAAAGCTGCAAGCAAAGTGAAATTCCCATGGAGGATGCCTATTTTACTATCTTTCATGGCTATTTTTGATGGCTTAAGAAAGCAGGCAAGGCAAAAAAGAGAGTCTATTGAAACAGCTTAATAGAGTATTAAAAGGAAGTCACCTGTTTCAACAGAAAATGACTACGAAGAAAAGGCTTTGTATAGCAGTATTTCCTCTCTCTGAAATAAACAAAAAACCCAGTTCAGGTGATTGAAAGTCCCACTCCATAGCCTATGATTCATGGCAATACCCTACTGAGTGGGCATGTAAGGCAGTGACTGCACTGGAAATACAGCATCTGCTATCTCTTTACACACAGGGAGATGAAGCAAAGATTAATAGAGCCACATTTTGAATAATTCATGTTTGCTCTGGAGTGCAAGAGCTAAAAGCAGACTGTGTCACTCACAGTTACTGCTTCCCCCAAGACTCTTTCCTCCCCCTCCCCTGTGGGTTTTTTTGTTTGTTTTTGAGTTGTGTCTAACTATAGTGGGCTCACTGAAAAAATTCTTTTCTTCTAGAAGAACTGCCAGTTTGAATGGTATTCCCCATTCATTGTGAGTCTAGGGAATAGCTCTGAAACCTTCACTATCTGTAAAACTGGTAGGCATTTTTGTTAAAAAAGTGTTCCTGCTGCATGTAGGAACTAGCTTCCAGATGGTGTTTGCTTTTGAAAGGAAAGGTTCTATTGTGGTTTTAAGCAACAAGTGCTTATTGTTGTGGAACACAGTAAGTTAATTTCCTCTGGGGGGAGGGGGAAGAAGAGAGAGAAGACATTGAGCCAATGTGAAATATATTCAAATGAAGGTAAGTCTGCTTTCTTTTAAATACATTCTGCTTCTGGACTTAATTTTTCTTGTACCGCATCAAGCGCATTGTTGCTTAATAAAATAATTTACTATTTATATTTGTGATGAATGTATTTGTTTTGCACATATTTTTCCTGCTAGAAATGCTATTTCTATAAAAGGCACCTGTTCCTACCATTATAGCAGCACTTGATTATGTGAAATACCCACACCATACAAAATAAAACTAGCAAAACCAACCATGACGCATAAAACAAAACAATCAACTGCTGTATGAATCTAGCCCAGGTCAGCAGTTGGGGTAGACTATAACTTTAGGATTGGTTTTCTGCATGGGGCAGTGAGTAGCTGTGCTATACTAGGAGCAGAAAAGAGTCCCACTTCCTCCCTACTTGCTCTACGAAGTGTGTAAATTACTTCATTTACCATGTTTTCATGGAGAACTTATTCCTCCCTACACACCAATCAGCTACTCAGGCCAGTGAGTGGTAGGGAGGAAGCACAGATCATTCCCATACTCAAGACTGCCAACCCCAAACATTTAAAAGTCATGACTCAGGCCTCAAAGAATCAGGAGAATGATTAAAAACCATGAGTTTTTTTAACTCATACATTTTTGGTTTTATTTGCCTTCTGGTTTGAGCCTTTAGGTTACACTCAGGTCACATCCAGGCTTCTCTGCAACAATGAAGGCTAGAAACTAAATGAACTCCAAACGAAAGCTGGGACTTTAAGAAAAAACACTAAATATCATGATGCTTGCAATTAAATTGCGAGAGCTGGCAAACTCACGTACCCATTTTTCATCATGCCCTTCCTATCCATTTGCTCCCAGCAGGGTGTATTGGGAAAATAGCAACTTGCTCTCATCACCCCGACTCCAACCAGTTGCAATCTGAGCAGGGCCAAATAAGTAAGAGAAGTGAGGAGGGCTTAATCGCCTGAGCAGCTAAATAAAGTAAATAGTCCCTTCTGTGACATTATACTCCCTATTCTTTATGAAAATATGCTTGTAGTAGGAATATGACATAACTAAGATATGCTTTATGAGAGAAAACTCTTGTAAAGTGTCATTGGAAAGGTTATAATTTACTGAATGTGATTATCCAATTTGCATGCATGTATCGTTTCTGTATCTGAAATTAGGAATATTGACTATGTATCTGTATTTCAACTATGCTACTTTGGGTGACGCCCACTGCTAACACTTCAGGTACAACAATGAAAAAGCCCATCAGCAAGAGACAATGGACTGTAAAAGAGCTTAGTCTTCCTGTGATACCTTACAAGAGTTATCTTGCATAAAGCATATTTTAGTTATGTCATATTCCTACAACAAGCATATTTTCATAAAGAATAGGGAGTATAACGTCACACCTTCCTGGAGACTTCAAATGCCCCATACCTGCAGGTATCCCCTCAAGCCAGAGAAACTAGATCACTCTTGCAGCATGTCAACAAATGCAGCCTATTTTGGACCAAGGTATGGGAGAAGTGAATCTGATCATTCAATGACTAGCATATCCCTCCCCTGACTTCACCCTTGGTTGTGGTTCCAGCATCAAATGTGAACTGAAGCATCTTGAACAATTTAGGATTGTGGAGTGTGGCCACAATAAGCAAGTAGTCTCTTGTCAGTCTGAATGCTGAAAAGAAGATTTTGCTTCAAAATCAGTCCAAGTTGGAAGGGATGAAAACTCCAGGGCGAGGGAGAGCTTTGAACTGCCACCAGGATAAACCCTACTGCCGATCTGGCCAAAAAGCAGTAATCTACCGCCTGAGCCCTGCATCCTTGTCCTGAATCTGAACATGAAAAGGGCACAGAGAACCTCATGTGCACATTAAATATATTTAATATGCACAAGTATTTTACATGCTGCAGGATGAGAGAAAGTGAGCAAGAGAGTCCTTTAGAATTGAAGTGACACTAATAAAAAAAGCCACAATTTTTTTCAGTCCTTGAAGTCTTATAGAAGGAAGGGCTAATGGTTAAAGAACAAGCCTAAGAATATGGAGATCTGAATTCAGTTCCCAGCCATACCACATTTTTCCTTTCTAACCTGAGACAAGCCACTGAGGCCTGGTTTGGGCAACTCACTCTTATTTACATGTTGGCGAACAGCTACTCACATAATTCCAGTGGGACTACTTGTCTGTACACCCGCTTGCCAGTGAGAGTAAAGGGGTTCAAAACTGGCCTTTAACCTCTCTGTGGCTCAGGCTTCCTTGTCTGCCAAGAGGATAATCCTTAGCTGCTTCACAGGGCTGTTGTGAAGCTTAGTTAATATTTGTAAAACGCTTTGAGAACCTCAGATGAAAGTACACAATTATTCAGGTCACCAGAAAACCATTTAAAAACCTGATCTAACAAGATCTGTCTCCATGGAGATTTTTAAAAGACAGCCAGTGTCACGAATTAACATGAAACCTTTTTGTCAAATAGATTTTACAGTTTTTGCTAGCTAGAAGTACCTGAAGTAAGAGGGCCAATATTGTGTGCACTCATTGGGTTGAATCCACCAGAAACGTTGACATCAGTGGCCTACCTATGTAAACTGCAAAAAAAAAAAAAGTTCAAATGTCCTGTTTACTTATGGCTGTATCTATGCTAGATTTTTTTCTTAATGTTTCCCAACGATTGCTATGAATATACAGCTCCAGAGGTGGGAGAGTACACTAGCACAGACTGGGTGTCACTATTTTAACCACTGTGTCCACTAAATAGGGTTTGGAGACATTGCAGTTAAAATGGCACCAGTGGCTAGCGTACACCAGAGCTCTCACCACTGCCAACATGAGGGCAGGTGCAAGAGTGGTAGGTAGCACTATTGAAAAGTATTATGAGTCTAGTGTAAACAGGGCTGATGAGCTGTAACCACATGTGAAACTTTTCACACTACACGGTTACTGCCAAGCACAGGTACAACACTGTGTGTCCACTCCTAAGGTGGATACAAGACATGACTGCCAGAGAGGAGGGTAGATAGCATGGTTCTCAAAAACAGAAAACTCCCTCTTGACATTGGACACAGACAGACCATGCTAGAAACAACCAATGTAGGGTTTCCATATGTCCTGGTTTTCCTGGACATGACACCTTTTTTGGTCCTCTGATCTCTGGGTGGATTTTTGAAATATGAACAAATGTCCCTGATTTTTCCTTGCTTGTCCTTTTTCCAACATTGATTCTGGTAGAACTACAAGTCCTAGTATGCCCTAATAGCAACATGCATGTTTACTGGATTTGACACCCTTACTTCTGGCACTGTCTTCAGAGCTGGACAGCAGCATTTGCTAGCCAGAGGCACCCAGGTCTGAAGGCAGTACCACTGCCAGCAGCAGCGCAAAAGTAAGGGTGCCTGGTATGGTACTGCCGCCTTTCTATGCTGCTTCTGGCAACGGTGCTGCCTTCAGACCTGGGCAATTGGAAAGCGGGAACTTCAAATATGATAACCCTAAACCAATGTGAGAAATAGCTGGTAAGTGGGCTTGACAACTAGTTCTGAGTATGTTGCACATTTCAAGCCATTTTGCTGACAGGGCCAAAGAACTCTTATGTTTCACGTCTTTATGGCACAAGATATTATTCCCGTTAGCCCACAGTGCAGGAAACTGCCTAACTCCATGGAACTTCCACTGTTGCACAGAAGGGTTCTATCTACCTCGCTGTGTATATAGCCCTTATCACCGAGCTCCTTAAATATGAATTAGTTTATTCACACAACATTCCTGAGGGGTAGAAAATCATTGTTATCCTTATTTTACAGATGAGGAATGTAGGTTCGGAGACATTAAACTCCTTGTCCAAGGACACATAGGAACTCTGTGATACAGCTGGGAATTGAACCCTTACATCTCGAGTACTTGACTAACTATTTCTCAGAATTTGGTGGAAAAAGTTGGGTAGTTATTCAGAGTATGTAAGGACACCTTAAAAATCTCCCCTTTCTTGGCTCACAGAACTTGAACTGGCTATGCACTGCAGTCTTAGGTACATTTCAGTGTTCGGTGATCCCTTGCTTGCATTTGGAAGAATGGCAGATTACTTCTCCCCAGTAGTGAAGACCTGCCCTAAGATGAGAGATCGATGCTGCTGCAATCGATGTAGCGGATGTTGATTTAGCATGTCTAGTGAAGACCTGCTAAATTGTCGACTGGTACTCCAGCTCCCTGAGTAAGGTAAGTCGGCGGGAGAGCACAGTGAAGACGCTGGGGTAAGTCAACCTAGCTACGTCAACCCAAATTACATTATTTACATTGCTGGAGTAGTGTAATTTAGGTCGACTTACCCCAACTTACTTTCCACCTCTAGACTATCAGGATTGCCTTTGGTTTTCTTGCCTTTAGAGACTACATACTCATGACCCATTCCTGAAAATATTCACTACTAAATATAGTGCCTTCTTTGTCCAGTAGCCCCAATGAACTCCTTGGCACCTCTCACAATAGTAAGCACAACGGTGTGCTTGGGAGTAAGTGTTTGCAGATTGTTATTTAGTATTGTTGCCAGAATGAAAATTAAAGTATCTCCAAGAAATTGGAACAAACATGCAAGATCACCATCATCTCAGGAAACTCTTTGTTGAGACAACTGACTCTTTCAGCATTTCTTAATGCACACTATTAAAAAGTTATTTACAAAGAAATTGGGTCCCTCTGCCTCTATGGTCACTAACAAGCTCCAGAAGAGAATATTATATTCAACACCAACATTTTCATCTTTGTATTTTAACATGTGACTTCTAGGAGAGCATCGGCATAATCAGCACATAGAACCATCTGGGCTAGTCAATCCAGCAATATGTCTCCTGCCACCCATCTGAAACTAATGGGAATGCTTCTGTTAATTCATTTAAAGCTCTTCTTGCTTTCTGACATCTCTCCCACTGGTTGCTAGGCAACCACAACAGTTCTGCAGCACATACACATTAAGCCTGATGTGTGTGCGCGCACATGCATGTTTTTAGGAGCAAACAGCCATGATCTACAATAGATTTTATTTTTTAAAATAGAGCATGTATGATTCTACAGGCTGTATGGGTCTTTCAGAAGTCAGATGATAAACAGTGTTTGAAGACACAAACACACATATACAATGGATTGGAGTTTACTACCGTATACCTACTGTCCGCTTCAAATAAATGAAGCTCTTCCCTCTTTAAAGATAAAATTTTCAGTGATAGGAATCTAGAGCTCAATCAGCACAAGCCTAGAAGATACACTCCCCAGAACCTCTTCTTGTTCCAAGGCGATTGAGAGAGTACTAACACGTTTGGGTTTTTTTGTTTGTTTTTTTATGAATTTACTGATCTATTTTGCTGTAGTCATACTACCTGAGGTTATGAGTGGTACAGATCTCAGAAGCTAGAAAGGGTCAAGCCTTGTCAATCTTTGAACAGAAACCACAAAGACAAACTGGGATGCCAGAAGGTGTGCTTGTGAATCAGTAGGTGGCACTCTTCCCCTGAGTCAGTGCTGATATATCATTCCAGTAAGGGGTTTCATAGATATTAAGATCAGAAGGGACCATCATGATCATTTAGTCCGATCTCCTGCACAACGCAGGCCACAGAATCTCACCCACCCACTCCTGCAATAAACCTCTCACCTATGTCTGAGCTACTGAAGTCCTCGAATCGTGGTTAAAGACTTCAAGGTCCAGAGAGTCCTCCAGCAAGTGACCTGTGCCCCATGCTACAGAGGAAGGCGAAAAACCTCCAGGGCCTCTTCCAGTCTGCCCTGGAGGAAAATTCCTTCCCGACCCCAAATATGGCGATCAGCTGAACCTGATCATATGGGCAAGACTCACCAGCCAGATACCCAGGAAAGAATTCTCTGTAGTAACTCAGATCCCACCCCATCTAACATCCCATCACAGGCCATTGGGCCTATTTACCATGAATATTTAAAGATCAATTACTTGCCAAAAATCATGTTATAAAGCAAAGATTCTGATCACCTATCATTAAAGAGCCCATTGCACTTTGATGTTCTGACACAAATTGTAATTTTGGCAACTAGATTCTGTTTGCTATAATTCCATCCTGCAGTTTCAATTGGATTGGACATTCTTCTTCACTTCTGGACCATAAATTTGGTGTTCTTCTGGAAGTAGAAGGTATAAAGATTCCCATATGTAAAGTTTTGTAAAGCACTTTGGAATCCTTAGGCTATTACCTCATGGTTATTATGGCTACATCTGCCTACAGGTGAGCTCATCCCAGTGTTCATTTGTTAGAATTGCCAGGTCAACATACAAATTTGGAACAATTCGCAAACTCTATACAAGAACAGCTGAAGATGCTGGATGCAGGACTGGATTAAGGCAACCCAGGGCACTAGGCACACCACAGCATGACATGCTCCGGGCTTTGCCCCAGTGATCTACCCACCTCCACCCTTACAGTGGTGGAAGCAGGGACACACCAATCCTCTACAACAGTAAAGGTTCCTCCCCCTGGGGAGGTGGGGGGTTCACCACAGTACTTACCCCAGCAGCTGGAGTGTATGTGTGTGTGAGCCACTGCATTCTTCTCTGCTTGAGTTCTCTACTGGGGTCATGGTGACAGAACTGTCCATAGTATTGGGTCTTAAAACACTCCATTGAGATGTATGGGCCAGTTCACATCTCCAGACCTAGTTTCAGGCATTCTGCAGACTCAGGCAGCATTACCGAATGGGTTATGCTCAGTTCACATTTTTGAGCTTTTCGCAGCCAGGAGGGCTGGGAAACTTCCTTAAAAAATGAAAGTTGAGATTCCAGCCTCGTGATGAGATTCCAGGAGCTGGGGAACCTAAGTATGGGCCTATAATGTCTATGGGAGACTAGCAAAGATTCCTCTAATAGTTGAGGTAACCAGTGCTCAAAAACCATGGCAACGAGCACAGTACAAATATCTAGACAGCTAGCAGATTGTGTAAGCGCGCTTCCTTTCTAGATTGCAGTGTTATCATCCCCATTCAAGCAGCATCTGTATTGTGCTGTGGAGCTGTAATGGCATGCCTTTATTTTTTTAAATTAGTAAGTGCTATGGAGGTTTTTGCCCTAAAGGTGCAATAACCTGCCTAGTTGATTTTGTTTTCTAAAAAGGACCAAACTATCTTTATAAAAGAGCCCTGAAAAGGGACTGTCAAGTTAAAACCAAAACCATGTTTGTCTGAACATTTTAATCTGCTGTTACACCTAAAATGACTCCCATTGAAGAGATTAATGAAATACATATTTTCCTCTGATTTTTTCAGTTTGCGCTGAGCTATTGACAGCCTGTTATGTCTAGTCAGTTTCACTCTTTACCCTGTTTATGTGGGCTTTCCATATAACAGGGGAAAGGAACAAAACATTTTTAAAATAAAGAAAAGGGGATTGTGAAATCAAGAATATGAGCAGGGAGTTGAGGGACAAGGACAGTACATGAAACTACTTTTAGCTGGGTTTTTTTTGGTTTTTAAGCCGAGTAGATTTCAGGTTGACAGAGTCCTTTTCACCTTTTTGAAATCAAGAAACTGGAGGAAATATTTTCTGTAATTTTAAAACTGATGTTACTATTTTATTTCAATTGCTGTCTCTTTACTTCTTCCCCTCTGACTTCATTAGCTAGAAACTTCGCACTCTCTTCTCAAGTAACTTACTTCTAGGCAGGTTTGGAAGACCAATAGGAAGGAGATACTGACAAAATGTTTCCGATATTTGAGTCTCCTTACTACTGTACTTGAATGGAGCTAACTAAGGCTCCGACCCTGCTCAGACTACTCACATAGTGTAAAGATAAGCATGTGTAGAGTCTCATTGAGCCCACTGAGTGGCATTAAATATGGTCTAAGTCCTTCATTGACATAGATTTAACAATTAAATGGCAGGGACACCATTTCAGAATAATTCTGGGATGGGGAAAAGTTGGGCCAGCATATAGAACATTATTTGTGGTTATATGCTGCAAAGTTGCGGAGTAGGGGCAGAGTAGAAGACCTAATGGAACAAAGAATTATGAAAAATCTGGGGAGAGGGGGCAGCCAAGGTCAATGGGGACAACTGCCCTCCTTCCCCATAGCAAATGATCCCCCTGTTAAACAGAAATAAACCTTTGGTTATCATTCAAGGGCTTGTTGCACTTTTAAATTAATGCATTGGAATGCAGTATTTTCCCTAAATCTCTGAAGGGATATTGATTTTTTTTTAAATTAATAAAAAAGTAAAGATAGATGAATCCAGAAAATTTTACACTACTCAGAAAGAGAATATGAAATATATAAGCCACCATCAGGCAACAATTACAATAATGTAGCAGCATTACCGCATCAGTCTGTTAGTAGCATGGAAGAGAAGTATGAGAAATGGAGTTGTGATGAATGTAAAAACCTCCCTAGTGACAACTTTGAGGAAGATGCGACTATGAAGACTGGGTGAATCACATGACTTAAGGTAAAATAGGCCTGCCATTCCTGTTGGGACTGTACTGAAATGCAGGGTTCTTTAGGGAGGGAAGGGAACAGGAGTTCTAAAACCACCACTGTTAGGTGATTATTCTGTTTCACTGAATATTCCAGGAATTCTCTATACACTCGATGAAGTACAATGAGCATCCTCTGAAGTTTGCAATTTACAGGTGTGGGTACTTCAGCAGAACTTCCAAATCCCTCATATGGGCACTTAGATATAGGACAGGCTAATTTCAGTGTCCAAACTAATGGTTTGGATGTCCTGTAAAGAGGGCCGCACTTGTAAGTTTGCCCTCATTCATCACAAGCGCATATTTTCACACATTAAGGACAATGGATGAGAAATGTAGCACTGGAGTCAGGGGTCCACTCTGCCAAAAGTTAGCTGCTAGAACAGGTGAGCTCTTTTTTGCAGGGGTGGGAGGAAGGATACATCTTTTTGGTTAAGATTTTAGAACATTAAGCTTTGGTATTGATTTTAGAATTACTCCAACTATCTTACTAATTTATAAATTATAATATGGGTTTAAGTCAGCTAATGTGCTTCATTTTCACCTCTAGAAATCTGGGTTCTTTTCCTACTTATTCACAAACATAAATAAATTTGATATTCTCTCACTGCTTTTCTACACCACAAAATTCCCCACTCAAATTGAGAAGATCAGCAGTCTTTGCCTAGGAGAGGCCAAAGTGTGAAATAGTGGGAGTGATGCAGATAGGAACAGATATAAAAACAATAAAACTAAGTATGGAGAATTGAAAAATTCTTATATGAACTGGTTTGTGCTTTTGCCGATTTTTTTTCCTCTCCTAGTGATAACCCTTAAGACCAGACCCCTGATCACTTAAAAATACAATCCACTCAAATTGTATTTATAGTAAATCACACTCAAGACCACAGCCTTTGGAAACAAGAGCTTAACAAAGGTCTCCAGGGTTATGAGAGAGGAAGCAGTCCAGCTTAGCAGAGGTGAAAAGAACTTGCAGAAGGCAGAGCCCAAAGGGTCAAAACATCACCTCTAAATGGGACAGATGTGGCAGAGAGGGTCTCTCTCGAGTGGGTCTCTTCAGCCACAGTCACAGCTACCATAAAACCAACTGAGTAAAGTTTGTAAACCTTGCAGGGACGCATACCCAGGGCCATCCTTAGCATACGCTGAGTATGCCTGCTGTGTAGGACACCCGAAAATTTGGGGCACCACCGGGACAGCAGGTAAGAGTGGGTTGGCTCCTGCACACCCAGCATGTGCTGCAGTCTCCTTAGGCGGAGGCCATATTCATTGAGCCGAATGCGCTGGTATTCTGCGTGAGGGAAAGGGTATGGGGGTCTCTGCAGGGAACTGTGACTCTCTGCCACCATGAGGTGGGCTGGGTAGCTCAGTATCCTTTGCTGCCTCGTCCCCACCCGCTGCCAGGCTGCTGCAGCGTCTGCTGCCTACAAACTCAGGGTATGTCAGCAATGGGGTGGGGGGTTCTTCTGCAGATCCGTGAGCGAGGGTGGTGGCTGTGCCCTAAGTCAGACATAGGGGCACCAGTTTAATACTGCATAGGGCTCCATAAATCCTAAAGAACGGCCTGCATATACCCATGGTCTCTCCAGACTGAAGGATGCCTACTATTACTTCTAGTTTATAAGAGTTCCTTGTTAGGAGGAGAGATTTCCGCCTGACATTTAAAGATAAAACTAGTAAAAATTAACAGTGTCATTGTTAATTTATACACTCTGTTCTTAGAACCAACTGGGAAATTTGAAGATATTTTCTTTTAAAACTGATTCTTCATTTGGCAAACCTTGATTCCTTTCTGTCTTGAGCCAAAATTTACCCTGGCTGTCTTGTTCGTGAACAGCTTCAGCATGTAGACCTAATCTCTCCATGCCAAGATATCTTCAACTGTGCACCGACTTCATTAAATGCTGTCAAAACAACACTGGAAATAGGGCTTATCAGTTTATTGCTGAATGAGGCATTTTGTATTCAGGCCCAGCTTTCGTTTATTTTGCCAAAAGAAAATTGTGAAAACAAATATCTGGCGTAGTTTATACTTGGGTGCTCAATCTGGATTTGGCAACAAACCACCACAACCCACCCAAACCTCCAATGCTGTTATTTTCAAGGCTCCTCTCTGCTCCAAACTCCCTATTGGGAACATATGGAGAACCTCCCACTTGAGTGCAAAAAGCAGTCTCAAAAATACTAAAACTAGATTTCTGATTTTGGTGCTCATGAAAAAATAAAGGGAGAATAGCTATGACCATGTCCTAGTGCTGTGATGTCTTCCATGTACAGACCTGCTAATATAAGTCATCCTAGCTCATCAATCCCACCATCTTCCACTCACCAACAATCATCTGATAAACAAGCTAAATCTAGTTGCGCCTGTTCGTCTACATTCTCAGATTTTTCATTCTAATCACATGAATATTACTCCTGGTGGGCATTCTTCACCAAAAAATTAAAAATTCTGAAAATGTTATTTGTCAAAATAATAGGGCTGTCCAGCAACTAAAAAAATCATAATTAAGTGTGCTGTTAACTAGAATACCAATTATTTAAATATTTTTGGATGTTTTCTACATTTTCAAATATATTGATTTCAATTACAACACAGAATACTACGTGTACAGTGCTCACTTTATATTTGATTAAATATTTGCACTGTAAAAAACGAGAAATTGTATTTTTCAATTCACCTAACACAACTGCTATTGTGCAATCTCCATCATGAAATTTGAACATGCAAATGTAGAATTACGTAAAAGTTCATTTAAAAATAAAACAATGTAAAATTTTAGAGCCTACAAGTCCACTCAATCCTACTTCTTGTTCAGCCACTCTCTCAGACAAAATTTGTTTACATTTGCAGGATGTACATTTAAATCTGCCTGCTTCTTATTTACAGTGTCCCCAGAAAGCGTGACCAGGCATTCACGTGACACTTTTGTAGCCAGCAGTGCAAGATATTTACATGCCAGATGCACTAAAGATTTATATGTCCCTTTACACTTCAGCCACCATTCCAAAGGATGTGTCCATGCTGATGATGGGTTCTGCTCGATAACGATCCAAAGCAGTGTGGACCAATGCATGTTCATTTTCATCATCTGAGTTAGATACCACCAGCAGAAGGTTGATTTTATTTTTTGGTGGTTTAGGTTCTGTAGTTTCCACATTGAACTGCTTTTTTAAGACATCTGAAAGCATGCTCCACACCTCAGATTTTGGAAGGCACTTCAGATTCTTAAACTATGGATCGAAGCTGTAGCTATCTTTAGAAATCTCACATTGGTATCATCTTTGCATTTTATCAGATGTGCAGTGAAAGTGTTCTTAAAAACAAAGAACATGTGCTGGATCATCTGAGACTGCCATAAATTTCATTTTTATAGCAGACTGGGGGTAAAACAGAAGGAGATATAAAATTCTCCCCCAAGGAGTTCTGTCGCAAAAAAAATTTTTTTATTATTATTAAAAAATGAACTCAGCATGGGCGCATGTCCTCTGGTAAGGTGGCTGAAGCATGAAGTGGCATATGAATGTTTAGCACATCTGGCATGTAAATACCTTGCAATGTCGGCTACAAAAGTGCCATGCAAATGCCTGTTCACACTTTCTGGTGACACTGTAAATAAGAAGCGGGCAGCATTGTCTCCCGTAAGTGTAAACAAACTTGTCTGTTTTAGTGAGTGGCTGAACAAGAAGTAGACTGATTGGACTTGCAGGCTCTAAAGTTTTAGATTTATTTTTGAATGCAGTTATGGGACAAAATTTACATTTGAAAGTTGTACTTTCATAGATATTTAGGTCAGAAGGGACCATTATGATCATCTAGTCTGACCTCCTGCACAATGCAGGCCACAGAATTTCACCCACCACTCCTAAAAAAGACCTCACACCTATATCTGTGCTATTGAAGTCCTCAAATTGTAGTTTGAAGACCTCAAGGAGCAGAGAATCCTCCAGCAAGTGACCCGTGCCCCATGCTACAGAGGAAGGCGAAAAACCTCCAGGGCCTTCCAATCTGCCCTGGAGGAAAATTCCTTCCCGACCCCAAATATGGCGATCAGCTAAACCCTGAGCATATGGACAAGATTCATCAGCCAGATACTACAGAAAATTCTTTCCCGGGTAACTTGGATCTTACCCCATCTAAAAACCCATCACAGGCCATTGGGCCTATTTACCATGAATATTTAATTACCAAAACCATGTTATCCCATCATACCATCTCCTCCATAAACTTATCGAGTTTAATCTTAAAGCAAGATAGATCTTTTGCCCCCACTACTTCCCTCGGAAGGCTATTCCAAAACTTCACTCCTCTGATGGTTAGAAACCTTCGTCTAATTTCTAATCTAAATTTCCTAGTGGCCAGTTTATATCCATTTGTTCTTGTGTCCACATTGGTACTGAGTTTAAATAATTCCTCTCCCTCTCTGGTATTTATCCCTCTGATATATTTATAGAGAGCAATCATATCTCCCCTCAACCTTCTTTTAGTTAGGCTAAACAAGCCAAGCTCCCTGAGTCTCCTCCCATAAGACAAGTTTTCCATTCCTCGGATCATCCTAGTAGCCCTTCTCTGTACCTGTTCCAGTTTGAATTCATCCTTCTTAAACATGGGAGACCAGAACTGCACACAGTATTCCAGGTGAGGTCTCACCAGTGCCTTATATAACGGTACTAAAACCTCCTTATCCCTACTTTCAGGATAAAGAGATTGCACTACAGTATTTGTATGAGGTGAATTGAAAAATACTATTTCTTTTATCATTTTATAATGCAAATATTTGTAATCAAAATATAAAGTGTGCACTGTACACTTTGTATTTTGTGTTTTAATTGCATATATTTGAAAATGTAGAAAAACATCCAAACATATTTAATACATTTCCATTGGTATTCTATTCTGTTGTCCAACAGTGATTAAAACTGCGATTAATTTTTTTTAATCTGGATTAATTTTTTTGAGTTAATCATGTGAGTTAACTGCGATTAAGCAACAACCCTAGAAAACACCAGTTTCAATTATTTGGTAATTTATTTCAAAATACCTGTCAGCAAGTATGTCTGTAACAATCTAGATACACAAAAATTCCCCAAGGTGTAGAGAGTTAAAGAAACCCCCTATGACAACCCAGTTCCTGTTTCTCTGACCCCTTCCCCACCGCAGAGCCCAGACAGGGGCAGACACCCACACCCCCTCCCCAACAGAGCCCAGCCGTGAGACGCCCCAGCCCAGATACCGCCCCCCGTCCACCCCGCAGAGCCCAAAGATCCAGAGGAAGAAACAGCCTGATGCTTGGTCCCAGGCTTGCATGGAGTTTCCTGTGCACCTCCATCTCCTTCCCTCAGGGCATGCTGGGAACTGCAGCTGCCTGATACCGCCCCCCGTCCACCCCGCAGAGCCCAAAGATCCAGAGGAAGAAACAGCCTGATGCTTGGTCCCAGGCTTGCATGGAGTTTCCTGTGCACCTCCATCTCCTTCCCTCAGGGCATGCTGGGAACTGCAGCTGCCTGGAACACTCTAGCTCCCCTCTCCCTCCCCCCAACAGCTTCTTCTGTGTGCCAGCTGGGCTCTGCTGGGTCCAGTGGCCCCTAGTGGCAGCTAGCAGTACTGCAGCCCATTTCTGTGGTGGGGAAAGGACATTCTATGCACACAGTGTTAATTTCTGCAAAATTCTGCATTGTGCAGTGGCGCAGAATTCCCCCAGGAGTAACTGTGTATTCCAGTGTAGACCTGTTCAAGACAATTTCTTCAACAGGCCTTACAAAACTCCATGCACAACTTGCTCTCCTTTCCCCACATCCAATAAGCCCACCTTTATCTGCTGTGTGATTTCTATGAGGGAGGAGAGACCAAGCCAGCATCTTGCTACCCACCATACCCCACCTGTATCCATATCTTCAAGAGGATGCCTAGTGGCCTGCTTTCCCTCTCCTTTCCAAGATTCATCTTCAGGAAGGCCTGAGTTTAATGAGTATTCCACTTCCATGTCTGGTGGAATGGCATCCAACAGTCTGAGTCCTGTTTTCTGACTACTTAAATTTAAAAGGCAATGTGGAGTTTTTACCCAGAGAGAATTATAACATTATGAAACTTTCACCCATTCATGCAAGGACCAACGATCTCTCCCTCCCCCTCTGTGCACATTGAGTGATATATAAACATCAGCCATAAGAGGAAAGGTTCCTCACTAGTGCAGTTTACCTCAAATACAAACTCTAAAGTGTTCAAAATTCTAGTGCAACAACAACTACACACACTTACTTTCCAGTGCAAGTGCCACCCCTCCCATCATTAAAGGAAAGGCGGGTTTTGAGTGGGGGTGGGGGTAAGGGCAGCAACAAAGATTACATCCAAATCAGCAGATCAAAGAGCTGTTGCAAGGAAAAAGAGAGGGGGCTGAGTCAGCCTGAACTCCCTCCTTCAATGGCTAACTATTGTTTTAACTCCTTAAAAGCAGTGCTCACCACAAGTAACACCGCTCCTTCATGACCCCAAGATAGCTTTCCCTGTGCCCAAATAAGTGAAGAGCTATCTGAACTACCAAGTCTGGCTATTTACTTACCAGGACACTCACTTTGTGGATCAGCAGGAAAACAAAAAAACAAAACAGAATCCAGCCACATTTTAAAAAACACCCTCCCTGAAGGGACAGAAGCCCTTCATTGTACCATTTGCTCATTCTTGGGGATGATTCCATGTTGAGCGCTACAGCCTACAAATTTCTACGGTCCGATGAATTAAATGTTGCACACATGTGACCAACAAGCCAGAGATGATCTGTCCTCTTGGGATCCAAGCATATTAGAAATGGCTGATAAATTGCTATGCTGATCTCCATATAAATAGCTTGGGTGAATAGTAAGAGTGCAAGTGAGGGAGGGAGGGAGGAAAAAAATTTCTAGGAACTTGAAGTAACCAAGTTAAATACAGCGATGAACACAGCTAATTAAAACAGTTTCAGTTTTACTAGTATTGAGGACTCCATCAGGACTAGTGTGCAAGGATACAAATTAAGTATTTGTTTGTGTGATATGACATATGCGCGAATCCTGGTATTTTGCTTTCTCGAGCTATGCAGTGGTCATTACGGAAACTGCAGCATTTCTGAAAATATGCAGATCATAAAGCATCACAGTTCCAAACAACCATAGCTAACATGAGTATGACAGTTCATTCAACTGTGGTGAAGAGATGCATAACAAAACAGACCAAGAGGACTGCATTTAAAAATGAAGGCCTTCTAGGAACAGAGTAATTCCCAATAGAGACCGCATATAGAAATATTTTTACACCATGATACTCCAGGGCCAGCGGCAAAATATAAACTGCATCACTTCCAACTGCACATGCCCCACAGCCTTTTATATGCCATAAACCTTATTACAAAATCTAGCATCAGTCCACCAGGACATGTTTACACTATATGCAATAGATTTTTACTGTGATAAACATTTCAGATTCACAATAACGTAAAAGCAGTTTTTTAAAAAAAAAAAAAGATTTACAAATCAGCAGAATTCACGTTTACCTTAACAAATATTTGTCTTCAGCTCAGAATTCTTCTGATGTATTTACTTAAAAATCAAGACTACAAATACTGGAGGAAAAACAGTGTTTTATAATTTTCTCCTTTCTAGGAACCACAGCAAATAGCATCTATAGGGCATGATCCTGTTCCAATTGACAGCAAAATTTCACAGCCACTTCAATGAAGTGGCGTTGGACGCACAGCATAAACTGCTTCAATGGCAAGAGTATGGTACCTATTGTATAAATGCTCCAAAATGGAAAAGATAACTGTCACATAAATAATTGTCTGTTAATTTCATAAGCCGTTTATAGAATTTCTTAGCCTGTAAAGCAAGCCTCTTTCACCTCACTGAAATAACTTTAAAAATAAAGGCAACATTTCATGTCTGGGTGTATTATTTCTGGCTTTCAGAAGGAAATCATTTTTAACAATGGACTTGAAAGGACTACTTATGGCAACAAGCGCCGCCATGCACCCAGTACTAAATGTTTGAAGACTGAGGCCCCAATACCGTGGGCTGGTCTCGAAGAAAACCTGTTCTATTTTATTTGGCTTCACTCTGTGTTCATGAAGGCTGTACAATTTTCTATATTTCTGCTATAAAAGATAATGGGCTCAATTTTCTCCTGCACCGGTGAGGGTGGGGAAAGCAGATTAGGGAGCCAGTTCCAGCTCCCTAGTTCTCATAGCCAGTGCCGGCTCAGACGCAAGTTAAAGCTTCTGCCAGCCAGTATTAAGCTCCATTGCTGACTTAGGGTCCTTACTGGACTTGGAGGGGAAGGTTGCAGTGGCAGACCATCTTTACCATAACCAGGACCTGTGGCTCTGCCTGCTCACCCTAAGGAAGCTGAACGCAGAGTAGACATATTAAACCCAGGGTGTGTTCTATAAAGCCTGAGTGTCACTTGTACTGGTCTCTTCTCACACTGTACAAATATGCAAAGCAACAATGAACCTATCCCACATAATGTACACATTGTCTCCATCTCTGCAGAGTTAGTGCCAAATAAGAGTAAAGCCCCCTTTTCTGATCAGCCGTCACTCCCACTACTAGGATTAACAAAGATATTTATGCTCCTAACAATTTGATGGAAACCAAATAACCAGTTGATACTTGCCTCTCACTCATTCAATATACCGGAATGACCTGAACACTTAGCCCTTAGTATTCCATCAGCTATACCACCAGTGACTTCTCCCTAAAACACTACATAATAAAAGGAGACTAGAGAATGGCAACTACTGTTACAACTTGGCTTGGAGCACAGGATTCACTGTTAAAATGTAAGTGACCAGAAAAAGTTGAGTTCTGGTATAAAGGTACTTTATTTCCCTCTCTAACCCACTCGTTTTAAAGCTATTTTAGTAAACATTTTCCCCTAGACATGAAGAGGCAAAGGCAGTCTATAAAATAGGCTGTTATTATGGAAGCGGTTAATAAAAGAAAATTTATAGCGCTCAAGCTTCTCATACAATCGTTAAGACGCTTTCTAATTGAGCAATAAATCTAGTCTCTCCTTCAAATTTATCCCTTCCCTCCAGCTCCTTAGAACAACTGCAAAAGCCTTGGGCCTTGTAGTTAATTGTGCTTAACTCTCAGTCCTTACTACTCAAAAGTAAAATACCACCCAGCTAGCAGGACTTTAAAAAGAAATAATGGCCAAATACAGCTCTCGCATAAAAACAGGCTGAAAGCACTGCAATTGCTTTCCAAACAATGCCATTGTGGAAAACCATGTTTCCCATCCAAACCATATGAAAGGTATAATCTAGTGATGGAATGTATAGATTTGCCAACCAACTCACACACAGATACAGTACTAGGATTCCTAGTTATATACAGGTTTCAGAGTAGCAGCCGTATTAGTCTGTATTCTCAGAAAGAAAAGGAGTACTTGTGGCACCTTAGAGACTAACAAATTTGAGCATAAGCTTTCGTGAGCTACAGCTTTCATGAGCTGTAGCTCATGAAAGCTTATGCTCAAATAAATTTGTTAGTCTCTAAGGTGCCACAAGTACTCCTTTTCTTTTTAGTCATATACAATGGATAAAAAGTCTTCTCCCATTTTGTTTACTGACTGAACCATTTATTTACTGATGCAATAAATCAAGATCTGTAGGTTATCAAGACTATACAGTAACTTAAAAATATATATGAAGCAACTTCCAACCCCACTCACCTCAACAAAAAGAGCATGTTGATAGGGGAATTGACATAAGGACTTCACATGCAAAGACTAAGATTCAGTTTCCACATGGAGCTGCTGTAAAAGCCTATGAGAAAAGTCTTTGTTTACTTTCAATATTGCGATTCGCCTCTTTGTGTGCACTGGATTTTTTTGCCATCTCCTGAACACCTCAGTAATTCAAATTAGCAGAAGGTAGCATGTGCTGACGCCAGGAGTGAAAGTAACCTAAAGGACTTACCAGTATGCCAGAAATCCTGAGCAGGGGTGGGCCTCAACTGGAAGAGGAGGGACCTTTAAATCACAGCTGGAAGCCCCCGGGGTCAGGGCAATGTAAAGGGCCCGGGGCTCCAGCCGCTGCTACTGCAGCGGAGCTCCGGGCCCTTTAAATTGCTGTCTGAGCCCAGCTATCGGAGCCCCAGATTAGCGGCAGCAGGGCTCCAGTGGTGATTTAAAGGGCCCAGAGTTCCAGCTGCTGCCCCAGGGCTCGGGAGGTGATTTAAAGGGCCCGGGACTCCCACCGGTGCAGGGAGCCCCGGGCCCTTTAAATTGCCTGCCTGGGAAGCCGGTCCGGTCCAGTCCAGTCCGCCATACCGGCTCTTGCCGGTACACCGTACCAAACTGGCTTACTTTCACCTCTGGCTGATGCTCATCGAGACTAGGCCTCTTTTGCAAAATCTGGAGAATAAACAATTCACAAATCTTAATATTTTCCCATTCCTACTTTGCTGAGACCTCAAAACGATCTTAGCTTGTTACGAGAGATGAATTCTATCACAATTCAGTGGCACTGCTATGGGTACCCGCATGGCCCCACAGTATGCCAACATTTTTATGGCTGATTTAGAACAACGCTTCCTCAGCTCTTGTCCCCTAAAGCCCCTACTCTACTTGCGCTATACTGATGACATCATCATCTGGACCCATGGAAAAGAAGCCCTTGAGGAATTCCACCATGATTTCAACAACTTCCATCCCACCATCAACCTCAGCCTGGTCCAGTCCACACAAGAGATCCGCTTCCTGGACACTACAGTGCTAATAAAAAATGGTCACATAAACACCACCCTATACTGGAAACCTACTGACTGCTATTCCTACCTGCATGCCTCCAGCTTTCACCCTGACCACACCACACGATCCATTGTCTACGGTCAAGCTCTGCGATACAACCGCATTTGCTCCAACCCCTCAGACAGAGACAAACACCTACAAGATCTCTATCAAGCTTTCTTACAACTACAATACCCACCTGCGGAAGTGAAGAAACAGATTGATAGAGCCAGAAGAGTTCCCAAAAGTCACCTACTACAGGACAGGCCTAACAAAGAAAATAACAGAACGCCACTAGCCGTCACCTTCAGCCCCCAACTAACACCCCTCCAACACATTATTAAGGATCTACAACCTATCCTGAAGGATGACCCAACACTCTCACAAATCTTGGGAGACAGGCCAGTCCTTGCCTACAGACAGCCCCACAACCTGAAGCAAATACTCACCAGCAACCACATACCACACAACAGAACCACTAACCCAGGAACCTATCCTTGCAACAAAGCCCATTGCCAACTGTGCCCACATATCTATTCAGGGGACACCATCACAGGGCCTAATAACATCAGCCACACTATCAGAGGCTCGTTCACCTGCACATCCACCAATGTGATATATGCCATCATGTGCCAGCAATGCCCCTCTGCCATTTACATTGGTCAAACTGGACAGTCTCTACGTAAAAGAATAAATGGACACAAATCAGATGTCAAGAATTATAACATTCATAAACCAGTCAGAGAACACTTCAATCTCTCTGGTCACGCAATCACCGACATGAAGGTCACTATCTTACAACAAAAAAACTTCAAATCCAGACTCCAGTGAGAAACTGCTGAATTGGAATTCATTTGCAAATTGGATACTATTAATTTAGGCTTAATAGAGACTGGGAGTGGCTAAGTCATTATGCAAGGTAGCCTATTTCCCCTTGCTTTTTCCTCTCCCCCCCCCCCCCAGACGTTCTGGTTAAACTTGGATTTAAACTTGGAGAGTGGTCAGTTTGGATGAGCTATTGCTAGGAGAGTGAGTTTATGTGTGTGTGTTCGTTCCCCGAGGGGGGGGGGGTGAGAAAGCCTGGATCTGTGCTGGAAATGACCCACCTTGATTACCATGCACATTGTAGGGAGAGTGGTCACTTTGGATGGGCTATTACCAGCAGGAGAGTGAGTTTGTGTGGGGGAAGGGGGGGCGGAGGGTGAGAACCTGGATTTGTGCTGGAAATGGCCCAACTTAATGATCACTTTAGATAAGCTATTACCAGCAGGAGAGTGGGGTGGGAGGGGGTATTGTTTCATGGTCTCTGTGTATATAATGTCTACTGCAGTTTTCACGGTATGCATCTGATGAAGTGAGCTGTAGCTCATGAAAGCTCATGCTCAAATAAATTGGTTAGTCTCTGAGGTGCCACAAGTACTCCTTTTCTTTTTGCAAAGACAGACTAACACGGCTGTTACTCTGAAATCTATCACAAGAGTTTCTACTCTACTCCAAAAAATGAGTCACATGTAGATGTGGGACCTATTGTGTCAGCATAAGTGAGATACTAGTGTAAATCAAAAGCAGAATCCACTTGTATAAATGCAATGATTCCACTGGACTTTTATTCTGTATCCTTCTGTAGCAACTGACCTGAGCCAATTTGAAACTGCCAAAGCAAGGTTTTCCATAATAAAGCGAGTGGGGATAAACACTTCCATGTTTTTAGAAACCCCATAAATGCTTAACTTCTGGGACAAACGGGACAAACAGAACTATTTCTAGAGTCAAAACTGTAGGGTATAAATCAAGGATGGATGAAGAAAGGCAAATACGTGGTAAATTATATATTTCTGTACCTTCAAGATCATAATGCAGAGAGATCTGTCTAGCAAGTCTACTATCAGACTACTTAGACGATGGAGCACAGATTTTTACATTGGCTCTATTTCCCTTAGGACTCGCCACTCAAGTGCAATGTCCGCTGAGATAAAGTCCACAATATTTAGCAACGGGGGGTGGGGGGGAGGGCTATTTTTCCAGTCCATCTGGGGCTGCTCTTTTATATATAGGTGTGTCAGACCCCAGCTCATTCAGGTTGGGTACGGAGGGTATTCCATTTGGAAACTTAACCTGAGGGCTGCCCTACCTTGCACCTGAGGATAACACCCTCATGAGGCTGCTTGGCTAGTCAGAACTGCTGGAGTGCATTATGCTCTGGCCAACCCTATCCATCCAACATGGCCCCCCTCCCTGCTAATCATCTGGGAGATATTGCCTGCAATTGGGGAAATTAAAATGTGTAGTCAAGAATGATTTTTGTATTACAATATCATGAGTTGCCTGGTTAGCTCTATTGCATGTACAAGGTTGTGTTTAAACAAAGGGGAAGATGAATTCTTTTGTGTGACACACTATGGGTAATCTTCTCATGTAAGAGGGCTGATCTGAACAGGCCATTGGGGAATCTTTTCAGCAGGGATGCTTTGGCAGTATCGGATAGAAGTATAGCTCCAGCAGTGAGCTCTAGACTTTGTCTGTGATGCTCACACCTTAAACTGGGCAGTCATAACGCCACTGTTTGCATGTTGCTAGATTTTCTTTTTAGTTTTGTTTTTAAAATATACCTGGGACTTGATTTCATCAGTTATGTGGGCCAAATCCCCGATGAATTCAGTGGGAACCCTACATGTGCACAGCTGCTGAGCAGGCTGAAGGGTTTTTTTTAAAGACGACATAGCCTAACCTATGGGCAGCTCTGCTTCCTCATACACTTCCGTGATGCAGGCAAGGTTGGTTTTGAGGGCTTGGAGTGCTGGCAAAGGTTTCTCTACCAAATAAAAACATTTTTCTGATGTGTAAAAATCCTTTGTTCTTTCCAAGCAACAATCCAGAGCCCTTCAGACATTTCTTCTGAGTGCATATGGGCAGAAAATGGGAAAGGGAAGTCCTAATTAAAATGCAAATGCAAAGTAGTAGACAGTCTGAGGCACAGGTTGGCACCATTCTGCAAACACTAATAAGGGTGGTTGACACACTAGAGCAGCTATTCTCCATATTTGTGAAGCTCAGAATGCCGCAACACAAGCGCTTGTCTCACAATGCCGGTTTGACTGTTAGCAACCACCACATGTGTCAAGGAGGACATTTCATGCTGCGCAGCTACAAACATTTCACAAACTTCCCCATGGACCAGAAACAAAAATCTTCCCCCTGCCTCCTCAAAGTGACTTATTGATTTCTTGGTTTTAAAGAAAAAGAAATGGAATCTTTGTTATGGTTATCCATCATTGATCATCTACAGGTTCCTTCTGGAAAAAGATTCAGTACATGCTTATCATTTAGTACAGATCAAAATAGAAGGGTCTACCTCTCAAAAGCAGTGTACAAACTATCTTACAGTCCAGTCCAAGTATTGCTTTTACTTATTAATGTAGGTTGCCTAAGAGGCCTTCACATACTGTAACTGTTAGGAGATCCATCAACTAATACATAAAATCAGTAATCATTTTTAAGAAGTCTGCAATGGTGGAGTAGGCACCTTGCTCTGGGAACAAAGTCTCTCAAACGGTGATGTTTATTCCTCAAAAGGCTTAAAGTGCACGGATTATAATGAGTTTTATATAAACCAGTGGTTCCCAAACTAGGGGCACCGCTTGTTGAGGGAAAGCCCCTGGCGGGCCAGGTTGGTTTGTTTTACCTGCCGCGTCTGCAGGTTCTGCTGATCGTGGCTCCCAGTTGCCACGGGTTGCTGCTCCAGGCCATGGGGGCTGCGGGAAGCAGCAGCCAGCAAGTCCCTCAGCCCGTGCTGCTTCCTGCGGCTCCCATTGGCCGAGAGCAGCAAACCACAGCCACTAAGAGCTGTGATCGGCCGAACCTATGGACGCAACAGGTAAAACAAACCAGCCCGGCCTGCCAGGGGCTTTCCCTGAACAAGCGGCACCTCTAGTTTGGGAACCACTGATATAAACAAAAGAGAAAAGGACCAGCTCAGTGTACAACCTGATCTTCTGGCTGCTAGGTGTGCAGCTCTACTTCCTCAGAGGCTCTTCTTCTCTCCTTTCACTGCCCAACTTGGTTATTCAACCCTATGCATCCAGCAATTAACTCTCTGCCTCCTTGGCTTGTGTAACCATTGGTGAGCTAAATGCAGCTCTGATGGAGGAACTATTTTTTTTGTTCAAAGATCAGATGAGGGAGTCTTCCCTCCCCACCTTTTATGGGAATGAAAGAACTGAACACTCAAGGTGTTCTGCCATATAATCCTCCTCCACAAAACATTCATTAAGACTCTCCTGAAACATTGCTATACCTGTGTGTGAATGTAATTGCTATCTTCTATAATTGCTATATTTGCAAACTAGTACCCTGCACAAAATTTCAAAACCACTTTAAACTATGTTTTAAAAGAAAACAAAAAAAGGAAAAAACCTGAGAAAGTCAGTAAAATTTAGAAAGTCATTCACTGGCATTACAGTATTTCCTCAGAACTTGCTTAGCTCTGAATGTCTTTTGATAAAAAGTGTTTCTTGCCAAGGAGGAAGGCAGGCATGCCTGTTACATGCAGTTAATGTACAGTAGGTTAATAAGTAATTTGAACAAAACTCTAGCCCCAGCTTGTAAAGAGAAGCTGCACTGAGTGTTTAAAATCAGATTATGAGTTCATTTAAAAACATTGAAGGATTTAATTTTTTCCACTGTCTGAAAAATACACTGTACATATTTTAGTAATGTCTCAGAAAGCTATTAATGTACTCAGATAGGCCAGCTGTTTTATAAATCTTGCACCAAGTTTCTGCTACAAGTTTCAGACAGCCAAAACTCTTTTTTCAGACACTGAGGGCTTGTCTACATGGAGAGTTAGTGTGTAGTAAGACAGCCTGCGACACTCAGCCCACCAGCCTGTTGTGCACTAAGTGGCCATACGGACCCTGGTACGGCACACTCAGTTCCATAGAGCATGGTGACTTAGTGGGTGGCAGGCTAGTGCACTGTAGATTCACACCCTGGATTGTTGCACAAAGACACTCACGTAAACTAGCCCTATTACTTCTTTCATCAAACTGAAGTAATGTAATATATATATTAGGAACAACAATTTCCAGCAAACTCCACCTCCTACCCCACAATTCAAAAGCCTGGGAGAATACATAGGCCTTGCAACATACCCTGAGGGCTCAATCATTTCAAAGAGGGTTGAGGTACTGTATGACGCATGTCCCATAGTCAAGTTCTCATAGTCACAGAATATGCCCTGCCATCAGCCCTTTTAGCCCCATAACAGCTGTGGTATCAACACAGGAAAAGAGTGTCTCTAAAGAAGGCAGGGAGAATGGGAGATCCCCTCCCACCCTCGGGAAAGTGAGAACCCAGGTGGTGCCTCCTCCCTCCCCTCCCCAGCCAGAGGGGGCGGGGAGAACTGCAAGGGAGTTGGCTGGAGACAGCAGCTGGTAGGAACAGATACAGAAGCAGCCAAGGCAGCGACCTTAGGACATTTACGTAACTTTCTAGTTTTGACTGAACTGTCATGTGCTGATTGGCTGTTTGCCCCAACCCTCCTGCTCCCCCAACTCTCCTCACCTCAGGTTTACTCCACATCTCGCTCTGCTCTCTGTTTAACGGAGGATGAAAATAATTGGGATACCAATTCTTGTATAAACAGCACATACATATGAACCTCAAATTGTACTGGCAGCTCTATTGTTTGATTATTGCTTTCTTCTAAGGGGGATGGAATCTGTGCTAGGGAAGCACGATTCCCATTTCAGGATTTATGATGAGGAAAGACAGCTGACTGGACATCATTTCAGCTGTTCAAACAGCACAAAGGGAGCAGTAGAGACTTACTGGAACAGCCCTCTCGGAGATTGCGTCAGGATCCAGGAGTCCTCAGCTGGTGCGCAGCCAGTGAAACCAACTCCTGCCCTGCGCCTTCTGCAGCTCCTGGCATGGAAGGCATTTTAGGGGCACAGAAGGGCATGTTGGCAGGAGAGGGACAGTGGGAGTTGTTAGAACACAAAGTGCTTCAGCAATCCCGTCACTGGGCAGTCCCTGTCAACTGACGTAGGTTACAGGCACAGCAACCCGGACCTGGGGCTGGGACCAAAAAGAATGGGAGAGATCTCTGGGTCTCTGACAGTCCCTTATCTCATTTCTGTTATGCCCAATGCAAGCTGGACTCAGAATCCAGGCCCAACTGGCTCCTCTACAATAAGGACTACAGACATGGATTGGTATTTTAGGCAGAGAACATTTTCTATTTGTCTATACAAAGAGAGACAGCAATGTCTTGATTCTGAAAAATGAGAAATCAAGACATTTCCTTGCTCTTGGGCCTTGGATGTTCTTTGCATTGTTTGTGTAGCTGTGCTTACTGCCCCTGCTTTATACATCACTTTTTATGTATACTGCTGTGGATCCAAATTCAGCTCTGTTCCATCACTGTTAAATGTGAGTTAATACATCACCTCGCCATTAAACACTTATTTCAGGAAAAAGAAAAGGAGTACTTGTGGCACCTTAGAGACTAACCAATTTATTAGAGCATAAGCTTTCGTGAGCTACAGCTCACTTCCTCAGATGCATATCGTGGAAACTGCAGCAGGCTTTATATATACACAGAGAATATGAAACAATACCTCCTCCCACCCCACTGTCCTGCTGGTAATAGCTTATCTAAAGTGATCATCAGGTGGGCCATTTCCAGCACAAATCCAGGTTTTCTCACCCTCCACCCCCCCACACAAATTCACTCTCCTGCTGGTGATAGCCCATCCAAAGTGACAACTCTTTACACAATGTGCATGACAATCAAGTTGGGCTATTTCCTGCACAAATCCAGGTTTTCTCACATCCCCCCCACCCCCATACACACACAAACTCACTCTCCTGCTGGTAATAGCTCATCCAAACTGACCACTCTTCAAGTTAAAATCCAAGTTAAACCAGAACATCTGGGGGGCGGGAGGGGGGGAGGAAAAAACAAGAGGAAACAGGCTACCTTGCATAATGACTTAGCCACTCCCAGTCTCTATTTAAGCCTAAATTAATAGTATCCAATTTGCAAATGAATTCCAATTCAGCAGTTTCTCGCTGGAGTCTGGATTTGAAGTTTTTTTGTTTTAAGATAGCGACCTTCATGTCTGTGATCGCGTGACCAGAGAGATTGAAGTGTTCTCCGACTGGTTTATGAATGTTATAATTCTTGACATCTGATTTGTGTCCATTTATTCTTTTACGTAGAGACTGTCCAGTTTGACCAATGTAAATGGCAGAGGGGCATTGCTGGCACATGATGGCATATATCACATTGGTGGATGTGCAGGTGAACGAGCCTCTGATAGTGTGGCTGATGTTATTAGGCCCTGTGATGGTGTCCCCTGAATAGATATGTGGGCACAATTGGCAACGGGCTTTGTTGCAAGGATAAGTTCCTGGGTTAGTGGTTCTGTTGTGTGGTATGTGGTTGTTGGTGAGTATTTGCTTCAGGTTGCGGGGCTGTCTGTAGGCAAGGACTGGCCTGTCTCCCAAGATTTGTGAGAGTGTTGGGTCATCCTTTAGGATAGGTTGTAGATCCTTAATAATGCATTGGAGGGGTTTTAGTTGGGGGCTGAAGGTGACGGCTAGTGGCGTTCTGTTATTTTCTTTGTTAGGCCTGTCCTGTAGTAGGTAACTTCTGGGAACTCTTCTGGCTCTATCAATCTGTTTCTTTACTTCTGCAGGTGGGTATTGTAGTTGTAAGAAAGCTTGACAGAGATCTTGTAGGTGTTTGTCTCTGTCTGAGGGGTTGGAGCAAATGCGGTTGTATCGCAGAGCTTGGCTGTAGACGATGGATCGTGTGGTGTGGTCAGGGTGAAAGCTGGAGGCATGCAGGTAGGAATAGCGGTCAGTAGGTTTCCGGTATAGGGTGGTGTTTATGTGACCATTGTTTATTAGCACTGTAGTGTCCAGGAAGTGGATCTCTTGTGTGGACTGGACCAGGCTGAGGTTGGTGGTGGGATGGAAATTGTTGAAATCATGGTGGAATTCCTCAAGGGCTTCTTTTCCATGGGTCCAGATGATGAAGATGTCATCAATATAGCACAAGTAGAGTAGGGGCTTTAGGGGACGAGAGCTGAGGAAGCGTTGTTCTAAATCAGCCATAAAAATGTTGGCATACTGTGGGGCCATGTGGGTACCCATAGCAGTGCCGCTGATCTGAAGGTATACATTGTCCCCAAATGTGAAGTAGTTATGGGTAAGGACAAAGTCACAAAGTTCAGCCACCAGGTTAGCCGTGACATTATCGGGGATAGTGTTCTTGACGGCTTGTAGTCCATCTTTGTGTGGAATGTTGGTGTAGAGGGCTTCTACATCCATAGTGGCCAGGATGGTGTTATCAGGAAGATCACCGATGGATTGAAGTTTCCTCAGGAAGTCAGTGGTGTCTTGAAGGTAGCTGGGAGTGCTGGTAGCGTAGGGCCTGAGGAGGGAGTCTACATAGCCAGACAATCCTGCTGTCAGGGTGCCAATGCCTGAGATGATGGGGCGCCCAGGATTTCCAGGTTTATGGATCTTGGGTAGTAGATAGAATATCCCAGGTCGGGGTTCCAGGGGTGTGTCTGTGCGGATTTGATCTTGTGCTTTTTCAGGAAGTTTCTTGAGCAAATGCTGTAGTTGCTTTTGGTAACTCTCAGTGGGATCAGAGGGTAATGGCTTGTAAACCACACTATCAGAGGCTCGTTCACCTGCACATCCACCAATGTGATATATGCCATCATGTGCCAGCAATGCCCCTCTGCCATGTACATTGGTCAAACTGGACAGTCTCTACGTAAAAGAATAAATGGACACAAATCAGATGTCAAGAATTATAACATTCATAAACCAGTCGGAGAACACTTCAATCTCTCTGGTCACGCGATCACAGACATGAAGGTCGCTATCTTAAAACAAAAAAACTTCAAATCCAGACTCCAGCGAGAAACTGCTGAATTGGAATTCATTTGCAAATTGGATACTATTAATTTAGGCGTAAATAGAGACTTGGAGTGGCTAAGTCATTATGCAAGGTAGCCTGTTTCCTCTTGTTTTTTCCTCCCCCCCCCCCGCCCCCCAGATGTTCTGGTTTAACTTGGATTTTAACTTGAAGAGTGGTCAGTTTGGATGAGCTATTACCAGCAGGAGAGTGAGTTTGTGTGTGTATGGGGGTGGGGGGGATGTGAGAAAACCTGGATTTGTGCAGGAAATAGCCCAACTTGATTGTCATGCACATTGTGTAAAGAGTTGTCACTTTGGATGGGCTATCACCAGCAGGAGAGTGAATTTGTGTGGGGGGGTGGGGGGTGAGAAAACCTGGATTTGTGCTGGAAATGGCCCACCTGATGATCACTTTAGATAAGCTATTACCAGCAGGACAGTGGGGTGGGAATAGGTATTGTTTCATATTCTCTGTGTATATATAAAGCCTGCTGCAGTTTCCATGATATGCATCTGAGGAAGTGAGCTGTAGCTCACGAAAGCTTATGCTCTAATAAATTGGTTAGTCTCTAAGGTGCCACAAGTACTCCTTTTCTTTTTGCGAATACAGACTAACACGGCTGTTACTCTGAAACTTATTTCAGAAAGGCTCTATTTGATTCTTATTGTCCTTGTAACTACAGACCTTCACTCGCTTTCTGAATAACTGTATTCTTCATGCATACCCTTTGGCAGACCTGACACCATAAAATAATCTGATGGACTGAAACACAATTGCTTTTACAAGTACAATACTTCATTATATATTTGTTTTGAAAACAGTTTCCAGAGCTTGGAGCATGTCAGCGAAAGCAAGAGAAAGAATGTTGATGTTGTTACAAGGTCAGTTTTTCCAGAGACGGTAGGCAGTAGTCACTGGCACACTGTCAAATTATCACCATGGCAAACATGGCAGCTCACGGACAGTGATTCAGCTGCTTTGACCATATTAAGTCAAGTTACTCACACTCCCTAACATACACATACAACCTCCAGGAATTTTTTAAAACTAAGTTAAAGAATTTAAGGTGGAAAAAAGCAGCATAGTTGAGGCTGACAAGCCCCTTAAGCGAGTGCCTCTTCTTCCCATGCATATTTTATGTATGCCCTGTTTAGACAGAATAGAATAAAAAAGCCTATTAGGGCTGGGCCTGCTAACATCGCTTTAAAAGGGGGAAGCCCGGTGTGCTGTGCTTGCACTCACAAGGAAAAAAAAAAAACACGACAACTTTGCACATGGTGCCATCCCTTGTCAAGAACCCTGTGCTTAAGCATCTTAGCAAGCAAAATCCATATCCATGTTGTTTGCAGCCTAGTATCTTTCCCAGGCCTGAAGAAGTGCTGTGTGAGCTTGTCTCTTTCCACCAAGAGAAGTTGGTCCAATGAAAAACATTGCCTCACTTACCTTGAATCTCTTAAATCCATAGCAGGTACCTGAGGAATGGAGCTGCCAGGGAAGCACAAAGATGAGAGGCTGTGCTGTTGGCATGCACAGGTCACCTGCATCTATGCCAACAATCCTATTTAAGGTACCTGTACTCTATTCAGAACTGGAGGGAAGACAGTTCTGCTCTCTGATGAGTCACTGGAGTGCCAGCAATCTTTGGCACAACAGGACTTCAAAAAACTATATTCTCCTACAGGGTCCTATGACTGATGTGGGTCTGCTCTGTAATAATTTATGAATACTGTATGTGACCTGCTTATTGGGATGCTCATTGTATGAATAAGTTGGTTTAGTTCAATAGGGACGTTGCAAGAAAAACCAGCAGGACGTGAGGACATTAAACAATGACTCTAGATAAGCCACACTACCACCAATCCAGTAAACACTGCAGGGATGTTAAGAGACAATGCCTGAGCTACTAGCTGTGAAAGTTCTACCTCTTGGCTCTTGCCACATTCTAAAATTTGTTTTGCCACACATGGCCAAGATCAAAAGGATCTCTGTCTGGATTAAAAGTGATCTTCTCCTTCTCTAAAAGAGTAGTTGGGGAGCTGCTCAGGCTGACACCCAGGACTCCATTAGGTAGACCTGCCCAGGCAATCATGAACCTTAGGCAAGATTTTAAAACAACAAACAGTCTACATGCATGTCTTATATTTTGTTCCTACTGCTGAAATTAAACAATACTTCAGTTTTTAAGAAGGCAATCTGATTACTGTATTTGCCACTGGTCACAGACAACTGAGGGGAATAACTGCAGAGGCCAGAACTCATTCAGACCTTCTAGGTAAGCACATTTGATGCACAGCATACCGTAGCATAGGGCCTGGTCTAGGAGTGGGATTCCATCCTGAGATAGGTAAAGGCATGAGGCCGGACACTTGGAGGGACACACTTCGACCCCAGGAAGGGGACAGATGGAGAGTTGCAGGTCCTAATCAGCATAGTACATATAAAGGGGAGTGCAGCCTCTAGTGCTATTTCTCTATACAGAAGGCCACCCAGAAAGGTGAAGCGCAATCCCTTCCAGAGCTTCCCCTGGGGCAGTGGGTGCCACACTGCCCTGTGCTGCAATTTGGTCCTTAGACTGGCCCTTCCCTGGGACAAGAAGCTGCTTTGTTCTAGGTCTGAGGTGCTTGTGTGTGCTGGTTAAATAAACAATGCCTCAGTAACCTTGTACAGCCCTACTAAAAAGCAAAGTGAAGAAAATAAAATGAAGCCACACCATTAGAATTGCTAGCGTAACCCTACTGCCAGGCGGCATTTGCAGAAACAAGGGCCAAGTTTGATAGCTTTTAACATGACACAACGTAACTGGCGTGAGCCCCCATCCAGAAATCTGGGAAAGTTAACCACCACCCCCAGCACCTCTCAGAGGTAATATTTCCCCACATGCAAACACTGAGTCTGTGTGTAACAAAAGAAAAAACTTTGGAAGGGGAGAGGGAACTGAGCATTCATTTGGGAAAATACCACAATAATTCAAAAATTGGCAAACCATACATAACCCACCACGTGCCCTCCCCCACGGTATGTCAGGCAGTAGTCCTCTGCTTCAGTTTCCCACCTGGCGATGTGAAAGTCTGATAGATGAGTGTCTTTCACAGAGTACTCCTCCTTCCCTCTGCTGCACCCCACTCATGGTTGGTTGTCCAAAGTCAGCCAAGTCCCAGAATTCAGGGTGCATTCATGTGGGTTCACATCCCACCTCTGAAGTGGGAGGTTGAGCAATGTCTCTGCTGCTGTTGCTAGCCACTGGTGCTGTTTGCCACTGTTGCTGCTGCCGCCTTTGCCACTTCTCCCTGCTGTCGCTGTTGTTTCTGCCACTGCTTGTCAGTGTCTCTACTGCCTTTGCGGCTGCTCACTGCTGTCTCTGCTGCTGTCGGCCACAGCAACTGCCTCTAGCTGCAATGCCATGTTCTGAGGTTTCATCACTAAGCCCAGTTCTTAGTGCTTTCGCCAGCTAGTGGGGACCCTCACTGCTTCTGCATCCTCTCCACTGTCCTTTATGGCAACATTACACCAGGTCTAATGTTCAGTCCCGAGACTGGCTCATCAGTGATTAAACCTCTAGCGATCACTGAGCAGAAGCAAAGACACTCCAGTAAGTCTGATTGGTCTTTAAACACCACAGTGGAAGGGTGAAATGGTACCTAGGACTCTTTAAACAGAGTCCACAGGACCGTCTGTCCCCCATCCCCACTGACTTTCACTTGGATTTGGCTTCTTTACCCCTTGCTTAGTGAGTCAGGCTATTAGGGTGACCCACTCAGGTAGGGCATGTTAAGTACAGCTCTGCTGCCCTTTAGCCTTGAACAAGGGGAAGTGAAATGTTATCCTTATTGTATGATTAAAGTGAATTTTAACCCTGAATTGATCACTTTTGCAAAGTGAATTTGTCCATTAATCACTTCAGCAAAGTAGATGTGTCTCTGCATATACAGGCTGCTCCTGAAGTCTTTCCGCCCCCAGTTCCTCAATAGATGGCAGGGGAGAGCTCATTCAGAGCTTGGCTTATGCCAGTGATCACTAATAGGTATTTTTGCATGCTTTCAACAGGATATGAGAACAGCCTTGGCTGCAAGGGACTGCTCACTACTGAGTTACTTCAAAGGGAGTAATAAGAGCTCTGTAATAAGCCCTGGTAGAAGCAGAAGGCTGACCATAGGTGTTAGAACTTGACAATGAAAAATTATAATCACTCACTGCAATGCTTACAGTGTAAACAAAGGAAGGTCTTTATTAGTTAGTGTAGTGCAAGGCAGGAAAGACGATTGAAAGCAAGTCACAGCCAACTGCCAGGGCCCTGGAAAAGGCACCTCTGGAAAAAGAATCAGTCTAAAGATGGTGAGAACTAAAGCTGCAGTGGGGGAGAGTTTCATATAGAAACCCTTCAACTATCTCATTAAAGGAGTATGTGAGACAGCAGGAGGAAGTGGATCGGACTATTAGCAAAACAGCATTAAGAGATACCTCCCAACCATCTCTGAATAGGAAGACCAGGAAGACCCCCCCACCCCCAATTTCCTAGAATGGGCAGCTAAAACTGCAACATCCCAGACCCAGACACACTGCAGCTCTTTTGTTAAGTAAGATTTTCTCAAAGGCGACTGAAAGAACCTGGGCCTATGATTGCCTCAGGGTTCCAGGATGACTAGAACAAACATCTGTCTCATGACAACAAGAGGGGAAAGCTGAAAACTAGCACGAAGTCCCTCAAAGTCAGCTGTTTCATTCAGCTCACTGGAAGTCTGTGTCCTTTGCAAGCAGAAGTCATTCAGCCATGCCCTTGCCTTTTTTTATTTGTTAACTTGGAGTGAGTTTGGTACTTGTGCAACAGTTTCCTTCACCCTTGCGTGGACTCCTCTCCCATCTTCATCCCTGCTCCTCAAGCAGGTGGCTGGCTGTGGGTAAAGCCACTACCCACCCAGAGACTACTACTCTGCTATATAGGAGGGCGAGGAGCCAATCACTACCCTCTACCCAGAGCAAGGAAGGGGATCTCTGAGGCATGATTTTTTCCCTGCTCTCCTCTTGGGTTAGCACAGCTACACACTGCCCCTTACATTGAGCAGATGGTAAACAAAATTTCACAGATTTAGAAGTCTTTGGTTAATGGTCTCCAAGTCTACAATCCTTACCTTAATAACACGATCATATAGGAGGTGAACAGAACATTTATATTTAAACTTGTAATGTAAGAGTTATTTAAAGAGGTGAATTTCTAGTCCCCTTCAAGGTGATTAAACTAAACAAAAGAAAAAAAAACACAAACAGAGTTGAAAAGGCAACTTGAGAAAGTGTTTTTTCGGTTCAGGGTACTGGTACCGCTTCAAGAATTCTTGTTTTAAAATCTCTTATGAGTTATTGTTGTAGAATGTTCAGAAACAGGTCACTAGTCCCTCAAAGGAAACTAAGAATGGATATTACACAGTCCCACTAACTAAATCTCTAGGGTCAGAATAATATAGCACAGGATAACAGGAGGAGGTGGTTTGATCAACTTCCCATACGGTCCTTTAAAAGGACATTTTTAAAAAAAATTATTCTTGACAAAGTCCCTATAAGCATTACTCAAAAAATGATAGATTTCCAATGTAATTTAGGATTGCATTTCACTCAGATAGTGAAGCTAACCTAGTCAATTTCACTCCCGAGATTTTTCATGGACTAACTCAAACTTTGTCGTTAACATACATATATTTTATGGACTAACACGATCTCAACTATTTTTAGTGACATTTGTTTAAAAATTCATGAAGATGTTTTTACCATATCTGAATGTTAGGCATCACTACTTCATGATGTCCCTTTAAGGTAAGGTAATAAAGGTTCAAGGTTACCAGCTACAGTTTGGAGGATATATGAAAATGTTAGTGGGAAGAAAGCTAAATAAATTAAAATGAGGAGGAAGAGTTACTGTCATGGGGTGCAGCCCTCATCAGCAGACCGGCGCCTCCTCCTGGTTGTGCTGGGGATTAGCTCAAGGGCAATACCCATGTCCACGGTCTGCACACTGGCCCTGTGTCTCTGCTCCTGCCTATGGCGCCTCTCTCAGCTCCCAGAACTGCAGCGTTCTCTGCTCAAGTCAGCAGTCTGGCTAGGTTGTCCAGGGGAGTAGGGGATGGCATCTCTGTCCAACAGTCCAGCCACTTCCTCAGTGATGAGTGAGCGAGTACCCAGGCCTGCCCACTACTCCAGACATCAACCTGGGGACCCTGTAAATAGCAGCCTCCTGCTACACGTCTGTAACCTGAGCCTCTATCAATGCTGCTATTTCCCTGGGTCATTTCCCCATGCCCCCAGCACCTTCTTCGCCTCAGGGCCTCAGCTGCTCAGTCCCAGGAGCCAGCCACTGCTCTGTCCAAGGTGCTTACAGTTCTCTCAGCCCTCCAGGGAAGCAGTCCTGACTCCCTGGGCTCCCAGCAGCAACTGATGGTGCTCTGCATTGCAGCTCTTTTTATATGGGCCTGCTGGACCTTGACTGGCTGTTCCTCGCAGCCCCTCTCCTATTGACTGTTTCCACACAGCCTCCCCAGGGTTCTGTTAACCCTTTCCCTGCCAGCGTGGGGCAGAGGCTCCATCACAGTTACAAAATACCCACCTCTCACCTGATCTGTAAAAGTTTGGTTGGCCACTGTCTTGCTGCTTCCTCCCACCGTGTATCGGAATGAATTCCACCACCTTCAGAACTCAATGTAAGCCCCATTTTTTTTTACACTAGCTTTACTCTGATAACTACGGTACACTCTTGCTATAACAAAGCCCTGGGGATCTGAGCAATTTGTTTATTATAGCAAAAGAGCACTGCCACAGAGGGAAAAGGGGCTGACACGTTGAGCCCAGGGGCCATGATGGGGGCCAACAGCTCCTCCTCGGCCAGAGGAGCTCTCAGCCCCCTGCCGTGCCCCAGGTTCAATTCCAGGACTGGGCTCATTATAGCCGAAGATTCGTTAATTATGAGGGACATTATAGCAAGGGTGTAGTGTACTGGTGGATAGTTACTAAATAATAATTCTACATGATAACCATGTGACAATGTAGAGGGTAAGGGTGGAGATTATAGAAGAGTATTGTCTTACAGACTGACTGGTTGTTTTGTTCTCTTGTAAGAGGCATCAGAAACAGTCAATAAGGCTAAGGAGATTTTCAGAGAACGGCAGCACCTACTAGTCACCTGCCTTAGTTCAAATACCTTTGATGCAAGAGTTTTGTGGGAGAAAAACCTCTCTTTTAAACAAAAGCACTCAAGCAATCCTTAACCACAATGGGGTTATTTATATACTTAAAAGTTAAGCACATACCTAAATCTTTACAGGATCAGTGCTTAGGGTAGAAACAGAAATGAAAACCCTAACCTAAATCATTGGGAAAGACTCTGTGCTTTAGAAAAAAATTAACAATGGTTGGGCAACAGGAAGAAATACAATGTATTATGACGCAGGGACTCAAAGAGCAAATGGGCTGCACTCCATTATTTTACAGCACCCACAAGTGGGCTAGGCTCTTCACAGAAAACACATAGAATGTAAATTCTCTGGGCTAGAGACCTAAGGGCCTGAAGTCAGTGGGGAATCTCAAACAATACATACCCATCCCTATAAAATATTTAGCATATCATTATCCAGGGTTAATTAATTCCTTCTTTAAGAGAAAAGTTTAAAATAAAGGAAATTTAAAAAACAAAAGGCAAGTGCAAAATACTACATTTCAGAATGAAAAATCAAATGCATAAATAGAAAATGGATAACAACTGGATAGCCAGTAGTTCTGCAGAAAGGGAACTGGGGATTATAGTGCATCACAAATTGAACGAGCCAACAATGTGATGCAGTTGCCAAAAAGACTCTCATAATTCTGGGGTACATTAAAAGGAGTGTCATATGTAAGACACGGAAGGAAGGCAATTCTTCCACTCTGTTCTGCACCAGTGAGGCCACCACTGGAGAACTATATCCAGTTTTGAGCACCATACTTTAAGAAAGATGTGAACAAATTGGAAAGAGTCCAGAGAAGAGCAACAAAAAATTATAGAAGTTTTAGAAAATCTGACCTATGAGGAAAGGTTAAAGAACTGGGCATGTTCAATCTTGAAAAAAAGACAACTGAGCGGGAACCTGATTAACAGTCCTCAACTCTGTTAAGCGTTGAGATCAAGAGGATGGTGATCAATTGCTCTCCATATTCACTGAAGGTAGATCAAGAAGTAATCAGTTTAATTTGCAGGAAGGGAGATTTAGGGTCGATTAGGGGAAAAAAGCTTCCTGGCTGTAAGGATAGATAAGTACCGGACTACATTAGCAAGACACATTGTGGAATCCCCATCATTGGAGGTTTTTTAAGAACAGGTTAGACAAATACTGTCAGGGATGGTTTAGGTATACATAGTCCTGCCTCAGCACAGGGTGGTGGACTAGATGACCTCTTGAACTCCTTCCATCCCTATAATATTATGATGAAAGGTATTCCCTACTCCCCAAAATAATCAATCATATAAGGGATGGAGAGGGAAAGAACACATTTTCTGTCTCAAAGAGAATCTCAGTAGAGATGTACAAGTACTTTCTTCTGGTTTAAGCTCTTGTTCTTTTATCTCAAATTCAACCTTAGCAGTCATTAGGTTCTTTAAATAAATGATCCCATTGTTGCTGCTAATGACATGCTAAGGTGCTCAAAGGACATGGAGGTTAATTATCCCCAGAATTAAAATGACTACTGCCATTCAATAAAGCACATTATTCAGGGCCATCCAGGACGTTACCCTGCAGAAGATTACAGGTGGAGTTCCTTACTGCCAGAGTCAGCAAAGATTGGAAACTCTGAGGAGGCAATTCATTTAGCTCTCAGGGCAGAAGCAATGTGTGTCATCTTCCAGCGACACCCGCAGGCCAAGTTAAGCTGAAAAACACAGGTGAGATTTGGAGAGAGAACGGTCTACCCCTGCTCAAGAGAGAGAAGGCCATAGCAATTTAAGGCCTATGAAAGAAAGGCATTGAATAAAAAGGGGAAATAGTGGGAGTCCCCTCAAGCCATTAAAACACATGAGGTTAATAATGACCTCACCAAAGAGGTTGTTGTCAAGGGTCTTTGTTGAAGGAGCTTGGAAGGTCCTTCCAATTACTTTTTAATTACATTTTACATGTAGGTTAAAACATGCAAGTTCTGCATCATGGCAGAACTCTCAGAGTAAATGTTAATTCTTAAAAATCAGCTAGTAAGGTTTGCTGCTGAGCAGTGGTTGAAATGCTCTCTATCAATCACCCTATAAACAATGGTCACATAAACACCACCCTATACCAGAAACCTACTGACCGCTATTCCTACCTGCATGCCTCCAGCTTTCACCCTGACCACACCACACGATCCATCGTCTACAGCCAAGCTCTGCGATACAACCGCATTTGCTCCAACCCCTCAGACAGAGACAAACACCTACAAGATCTCTGTCAAGCTTTCTTACAACTACAATACCCACCTGCAGAAGAAAAGAAACAGATTGATAGAGCCAGAAGAGTTCCCAGAAGTTACCTACTACAGGACAGGCCTAACAAAGAAAATAACAGAACGCCACTAGCCGTCACCTTCAGCCCCCAACTAAAACCCCTCCAATGCATTATTAAGGATCTACAACCTATCCTAAAGGATGACCCAACACTCTCACAAATCTTGGGAGACAGGCCAGTCCTTGCCTACAGACAGCCCCGCAACCTGAAGCAAATACTCACCAACAACCACATACCACACAACAGAACCACTAACCCAGGAACTTATCCTTGCAACAAAGCCCGTTGCCAATTGTGCCCACATATCTATTCAGGGGACACCATCACAGGGCCTAATAACATCAGCCACACTATCAGAGGCTCGTTCACCTGCACATCCACCTATGTGATATATGCCATCATGTGCCAGCAATGCCCCTCTGCCATTTACATTGGTCAAACTGGACAGTCTCTACGTAAAAGAATAAATGGACACAAATCAGATGTCAAGAATTATAACATTCATAAACCAGTCGGAGAACACTTCAATCTCTCTGGTCACGCGATCACAGACATGAAGGTCGCTATCTTAAAACAAAAAAACTTCAAATCCAGACTCCAGCGAGAAACTGCTGAATTGGAATTCATTTGCAAATTGGATACTATTAATTTAGGCTTAAATAGAGACTTGGAGTGGCTAAGTCATTATGCAAGGTAGCCTGTTTCCTCTTGTTTTTTCCTCCCCCCCTCCGCCCCCCAGATGTTCTGGTTTAACTTGGATTTTAACTTGAAGAGTGGTCAGTTTGGATGAGCTATTACCAGCAGGGGAGTGAGTTTGTGTGTGTATGGGGGTGGGGGGGATGTGAGAAAACCTGGATTTGTGCAGGAAATAGCCCAACTTGATTGTCATGCACATTGTGTAAAGAGTTGTCACTTTGGATGGGCTATCACCAGCAGGAGAGTGAATTTGTGTGGGGGGGTGGAGGGTGAGAAAACCTGGATTTGTGCTGGAAATGGCCCACCTGATGATCACTTTAGATAAGCTATTACCAGCAGGACAGTGGGGTGGGAGGAGGTATTGTTTCATATTCTCTGTGTATATATAAAGCCTGCTGCAGTTTCCACGATATGCATCTGAGGAAGTGAGCTGTAGCTCACGAAAGCTTATGCTCTAATAAATTGGTTAGTCTCTAAGGTGCCACAAGTACTCCTTTTCTTTGTGCGAATACAGACTAACACGGCTGTTACTCTGAAACCTATAAACCAATGGCTCTCAACTTTTTCGGACTCAGGACCCATTTGTAAATGTTTATGGCCTGTCAAGACACAGTAAATAGTCTGGGGGTGGAGGCCCTGGGGTGATTTTGGTCAGATCCTGCCTCCCAGGCGGGTTAGCTCCTGCCCAATACTCACCCCACAGTGGTGACTCTTGCAGCTTTTGTACTGTGGGGCTGGCTGGGTGGGTTTGACTCTCCGCTCCAGACTCTCCGCTCCGCCTTACAACCTCCAGAGTTGCAGCTCTGCTGAAATTTGGCCCCTCCCCCGACTGGACACAGTTTGTACAAGTGTAGTTGTGACCTGGCTCACAGGGTGCAGTGCCACTCATTCAAATTTGGCCTACCCGGGCTCCCATCATCATGATGGCTGGGCCAAACCTAAATGGCTCTGGGACCCCAGAGGCTGCAGTGCCTGGAAGAGGGAGGTGAGCCCAGCCAGACCCATGGGACAGGAGCTGCCACACAGCCCTTTGAAACATTCTGGTGATGCAATTTTGGGTCCTTACCCATGGGTTGAGAAACTCTGCCGTAGAGCAAGAGGCCAGAATTGGGAAATCAAACCTAGGTCTCCCACAGAAGTATTCTACCAAATGTGTTTTTATTTAGGAGACGCACATTTTGTTTTTAATAGACTTTTTTAGTAGTTGTTAGCAGTAGTAGTTGTTGGAAGACTCAGATAATCCAATATTTTAAAAGATAAAATAATTTGCAATGTTCAGCAGAACTTTCTAACAGGAGTTAGAACATTCTTAGGGAAAAACAAACCAACTTACATTTCCAGTATGTTCTAACCAAGTATTACTGCCTATTGTATTAGAAAGAACAGTACAAGGTTGAAAGGCATAGATTTCAACTGTCAAAAACTGCAGCGTAATAAGGGGTTACTTGGATTTGAATGGGCCTAGAATTTTATTCCCCCATTTTGCACTAAACCCCGCCCCCCCAAACACACACCACTCTTAAGAATAGTACAAGTTTGCAATAAGCGACAACAAAATGAAAAATGAACTCACTATTTTGAAAAAAAATAAAACCCATGCAATTCAAGTAAATAAATGTTGAGCCAGTAGCAACATAGGGAATGGACAATCTATTTAGACTGTTATACAGTTTTGTGTTTACTGCTTAGAATGGTCCAAACTGAAATTCTGGCAGGCTAGTTCTCAAACTCTGAGGCCAGATACATTTTATAGCCATATTAGGTTGTGGAGCAAGTTCTGATTCAACAGTTCTGCTCTGTTTGTATCTTACAGGCACTATGCACACTTATGAAAACATCAAAGATGAGTTTTACCACTCTGCTCTTGAAATTAGCTACACATATATAAGACAATGGGCATTAAACCAGAAACCACAACTACTGTGTCACAAAGTTCAAGAAAAATTAAAATATCTAAAAGGGATGAAAATGTTTGCAAACTAAACAGGAAGTTTTAGACCAAAGCATAAAAATACCAAATTAAATTTGTGATTTACACTAAAGAAATGTATAAAACTATCCTGATCATTCAGTCAAATTAAAAAAAAAAAAGACTTAAATCCATCTTTGTAAAAAAAACTTCACTATGATTACTGTTATAATTATACTACTGATTTAATTGATTTTTTTATCATTCTGAAATGGGGACCTGTAAGGTCCTAGTTTGTCCCCATCCCACAAAGGGCACATTGCCACACCCAGAGTCTTTTTCTAGGCAGTTTTATTACCCAAATATAGTCAAACAAAAACAGCTCCCCAGCACACCCTGGGCTACAACTCCCAGGGTTCCCCCCCTTTACCTCTCTCAGTCCTTCCAGTTTCAGAGTCTATTGCAGGATTCTTCCATCCATGCTGAGTTCCACCTCCTACAACTTTCTCCCTAGAGCGCCTTCCCGCAGATTCTCTCTGCCTCAACTCCCAGGCATCTATCACAGCTAGGGCTGCCAATTTTGGTTGGACATATTCCTGGAGGTTTCATTACACAACGATCTTTAATTAAAAATTACTCTTTACTTCCTGGAGAGGCCAGGAAAATCCTGGAGGGTTGGCAATTCTAATCACAGCCACTCCCCTGGAGCCTCCTGATATACCTGCTCCTGTTACCCAGACCTTTTTGTTTCTTTCCTTGAGCCCAGAGACCAAGCAGTGCAAGTCCTATATCTGCTCTCATTCATATTCTACCCCATTACTAACTGACTCAGGCAGATTCATCTGGCCTCCCCCATTCTAGTCCCCAGGTGCCTTCTCTTATAGCCAAACAGGGCTCAACTAATCAATCAAAGGTGCATTGGCCTCTTCCCTCTTAAAGAGTTACCCCATGACACCCTGTAGCAGGAGCATTTCAGTGTACAGTATATACATCTTAGTGAGTCAGGAAGAATTAGAAATACTCTATTTTATTACAGCTTTTACACCATGCCCATCCCTGTGGTCTCGGATTGCTTTGGTACGGTCTGATTATGTGGACTGGGATGCCCAACTAATGACCCAGCCAACAAATTTTCAGATTTCAATATAGAGGGTAAAATGGCGAAGAAAGGAAAGCTGTGTCAGGAAAACTTGTAAACACATGCTTAACTTTAAATATGTGCTTCCGGGTATGTCCACACTGCAAAAAAGATGTTCTTCACTCAGGTTACCTAATCCAGGTTAGCTAACTTGGGTTAAAATAGCTGTGAAGACACAGCAATTTGGCTTTTAACTCTGGTTAACAACTTGAGTTAAAGCTTACAGGGGAGCCTGGAATTGAACTTGAGCTGCTAACCCAAGTTAAAAGCTGGGTTGCTGTGTCTTCACTGCTGTTTTAACCCAAATTAGCTAACAGGGATTAGCTAACACTGAGTGAATAATACACCGTTTCTTGCAAAGTAGACATACCCTGACTCCCACTGGCACATGTGGAGTTAATCAAAGTTAAGCACATGCATATGTGCCTTCCCAAATAGTGGCCTTTAAAGAGTAATTAGAACTGTTGCAGATAATATTCATTCTGTGAGTTTCTCGGTTGTGACTACTCTGATCTATGTCCATGTGCAGCTCCAGCCAGAATTTGACCTTTTATCTATAGTCTAAAAATCCCTGGAAGTTCAGTCTATTTCTAAAAGCAATTTCCCCCATCAAAATGTTTATTTATTAGAATACATGTACCAATTATATCCCACCGTTTTGGGAAAGCAATACTATATAGACGTATTTAAAATACCACATCATGTATGTGCGCTGAAAATGCAAGTACAAATTATTGTTCATGAACTGAAAAAATCCCTACAATTCCAAATGAACAGGAATTTGGAACACCATTAATTCCAGCAGTCAGTGAATGCTCTGCTCTTCCTATAACACAGGTTCTCCAATATAAACAAAATTGAAAACTTATTATATATTTTTAAGAGTGTCTTACTGAGATCTAAGAGTGTTGAATACAGAACCAGAACTAAGAATCAGAAAGTATGAACTATGGATTTCTAACTAGGAAATAGTATGATGAAAGCAGAAGATGTATGAGCCTCTGAAAATATATACTCTAGGCTAAAACCAATTAAGACTTCAGTCATTTACAGCAGAGTACTTACAATAATTCTAGGCCCAAGAGATAACTCTCTTTCATTCCGTGACAAGATTTCCTGGTGAATGTTTTTATGGATTTTGAAAGCAAATCCATAATGCCTTCTAAAAAATCCTGGTGATAGCAAGATTCTCCCTGACAAGAGACAAGTGATCAAGCTGAGAACTGGCATTTCTCACTGAAGATTTGTTCCAACTTAACTCTGGGCAACTGCTGTGGGAGGCAGTTTGCCCAGACTTATGGAACAATCTATTACAATCTGCAGTAGAGTTTGAAAGCAACATCTTGAAACACACAGGAGAGTAATTAGAACCACCTTGTTTGTTTTATTCCTTATTAGACTGTTCTTTTAGGTGAGCATCAAGTGTGGAATTATGGTACAAGAGGACAGAAGGAGCAGTGTCTCTGTGCACCTGTCTGGAGGCTTAGGTCCATCATACAGCTATTGTGTGCTTTATTGCGCAAGAAGGCAAAGACATTCAGAGTTATGTTCCAATTCCAGCCCCAGAAATAGCCTTTGTAAGAAAATTCTAAAACTCTTTACCTCAAGTAAATAGAAAAAAACCAACAAATTTAACTCACAGGTTGGAATTACTTAATGACATCTTTACCTTAATGTTTCTGCATCTGTCCACCTACCAGTTGCTGTGTTTCTCCCTCAATATTTCATGACCCTCTCTGTGGTGTAATATGCTAAGCATTTGTGGTGTAGCTTACTCCTGTGCAGACAGCAAGCTCAAGGCCTACACACTACTTATGTCTCACTTAAGCCCTATTTGCTGTGAATAATTCCAGTGGGAAATTGAAGAAGTTATAAAACTGATTAAAATTTATCATAAAACTATACATTTCAAGTGAGATTTTCAAAAGCACTCACCACATGCCTGACTCTGTTCACACTGTCAATGGGTGTTTTACCTCTGAATGCAAAGGGAGATGAGTTAGGCGAGCATTAAGTGCCTTATGGCCTTGTGCTGGTCTTTGAAGTAACTTCTGATAATACCATTTATCATACCATTTAATACTACTCCACACTTCTTCTGCAGTCATCCTGGTCTCCAAAGCTTTGAGGAAGGGACTCAAACATGATACTAAGGTTAAGAATCTAAGGTTGTACTGGAATTAGAAAAGGTTCAGAGAAGAGCGTTCAATATGATTCGGAGCATGGAACAGCTTCCATAGGAGGAGAGAATCTTCAACTTAGAAAAGAGACAACTAACAGGGGTTATGATAGATGTCTATAATATCATGAATAGTGTGGAGAAAGTGAACAGGGAAATGTTATTTATCCCTTCACATAACCCAATGAAATTAATAGGCAGCTGGTTTAAAACATACTAAGGAAATGCTTCTTCACACAAAGCACAGTCAACTTGTGGAACTCATTGCCAGGGCATATTGTGAAGGCCAAAAGCATAACTAGGTTCAAAAAAGAAATTAGATAAGTTCCTAGAGGATAGGTCCATCAATGGCTATTAGCCTAGATGGTCAGGGATACAACCCCATGCTGCGGGTGTTCCTAAACCTCTGCTGCTGGAAGCCGGGACTGAATGAGAGAGAATGGATCACTAGGTAATTGCCCTGTTCTGTTCATCCCCTCTGAAGCATCTGGCATTGACCACAGTTAGAAGACAGGATACTAGACTAGATGGACCACTGGTCTGACCCAGTATGGATGTTCTTATGTAAGAGTGTGCGCCTCATGAAATAAAGAATGATACCATCATGGGTTTCAATCAGTTATGACTTTGGACTAAGAGCATTCCTGGTACTTACATAAGAATGGCCATACAGGGTCAGACCAAAGGTCCATCTAGCCCAGTATCCTGTCTTCTGATAGTGGCCAATGCCAGGTGCTTCAGAGGGAATGAACAGAACAGGTCATCATCAAGTGATCCGTCCCCTGTTGCTCATTCCCAGCATGTAGCAAACAGAGGCTAGGGATACGGCTCAAGTTATTTTTATTTTAATAAGAAGCAGTGTGCTTTATTACCTAGGGCAGTGGTTCCCAAACTGTTCCGCCGCTTGTGCAGGGAAAGCCCCTGGTGGGCCTGGCCGGTTTGTTTACCTGCTGCGTCTGCAGGTTCGGCCGATCGCGGCTCCCAGTGGCCGCGGTTCGCTGCTCCAGGCCAATGGGAGCTGCTGGAAGCGGCGGCCAGTACATCCCTCGGCCCGCGCCACTTCCAGCAGCTCCCATTGGCCTGGAGCAGCGAACCGTGGCCACTGGGAGCCTTGATCGGCTGAACCCGCAGACGCGGCAGGAAAACAAACCAGCCTGGCCCTCCAGGGGCTTTCCCTGCACAAGTGGCAGAACAAGTTTGGGAACCACTGATCTAGGGATTCTTCGATATTAGACTACCAGAATTTAGTGGAAAATGCTACAAGTAATTCTTTGAAAATATATGAAGTTTTATTTACAATGACAAATCATCCTTATGCATTCTGAATATTATATAAAGGTGCCCCAAGAATGGCTACACTACTGTCCGACTGGATTGTAGACAGACATCTCCACAAAGCCCTACTTCACCAGCAAAAATCCTCAGAGGGCTGCCGTATCAGAAAGAAACATCACTACCCCACACAATTTCAAGTAGAATCCGTCTACAATGACTTTCCATGTTTCAGTAGCAATACATTTGTGAAAGTCCTGAGAAGGGTTGCTCTGGGCTAAAAATTACTTTGATAAGGATCAGTTTCATATCCTTTAAACTCTCTGTTTTGTGTTACTTTATTAAAAAATAAGTCCATGCCAAGTTGTCTCAGGCTGGGTACCCAAAAATTAAGGCAGCCGGAATTTCAACCACACACACAAAATTCTGGCCTATTTGTTTAGCAATGACAGTATGCTGGGGCTGTACAAGCCACAAAGATAAAGACAGTCATAAAGAATTCATAGCCTAAAAGATAGGCGCAAAGAAGACACGACAAATTTGGATATCTAAACGATGGCTGCTACAGCCCTCTTAAAAAACTACCATGCTTCATAAAAGTTGTTTCAGCTTTAATATGTTCTCTAAAACTCATTAAAGGAGGTTCGTGTATCTTTTTTTCTAATAGATGCTGTTAAATGAAAAGGTACAGATTTGAGGTAAGAGAAAAAAACAACAGTTAAGTCCAGAAGCACAGATCATGCTTCAAAGAAGAGGTTCTCTTAGAAATATTAGCTATGTTCCTGTGTGTAGATGGACTGTAAACGCTATATTCTTCCAGCAAAGAAAAAAATTAGATCAGATGGATTACTGATATTCTTCAAAGGAAGTGGTTTGGTAGATGTTTTGCTGTGATGCCAAATAACTCGTGGTGTTTACCATGACACTTTTGAGACGAAACACATCCGAGATGGAGTTTGATAAATTTATGAACAGGATTATTATGACAGGGTTGCCTGCAATAGCAGGGGACTGGATTCGATGACTCAGGAGATCCCTTCTAGTCCTAAATTCTTATGTCTAAAAGAAAATAGTATCTATATTGCTTAGTGCAATGTTGGAGTTCATGTGACAAGAAGCATGTATTACAGCATAATGCACACTATGAACTGCGAATTTTAATTGAAATAAGGAATTTTGTACTCTCCACCATCTAGCCTAAGGTAAAGTCACTACTACAAAGTGATGTGTAATGTTGGTTGAGTGAGACCACAACATTAGAGATATTAACCCTGTTTCCCAGTGAATATAACAATCAGAAGGACTTTACTTTTTAAGGGTTGCTGAATGCACAGTTCAGAAATTTTGCATAACAGTAGGCCACTCTCAAGGTTTACAGTCTTATTATTTAAAACTCTGGCTTTTTTGTTTTTAACTTCTCCTACTAATGTCCACTTGGAAACTGAAGCTTTAATTTAGTCTGCAAATAGAATTCAGTCAACTTATTATTTTCTTGCTAGTTGTTAAGAGAACAGATGCAGTATTTTCTATTCACAAGCACAGTCTATCAATGTCAGTTTTATACCAGTCCCATCACCAGAGAATTTGAGTGTCTTACTGTGGTTCCTGGGCGTGATGATAATGAATTTCAGAATTTATGATGATTGTACACTGCACTCTATGCACTCCACTTTCTTCTCTTTGGGCTCCAGAGAACTGCAGCTCCAACTCAGTCTTCCTCAAGCCTTCAGCTGCTTCTCTCTTTGCAACCACAGAGATTCATATTCTCTGTCCCTTTCTGAAATGGCCACATCTCTTCTGGTACTCCACATACTGTATGTAACGTTAGGTGTCAGAGTGACCACTGATAAGTCAAGTCATGCCAAAGGCTGCATATGTTTTGGGGTAAGGGTTGGTAGCCCCAAAATCCTACCAGATCAGAAGGAGATCAGAAACAGGACAGAACATCCACTAAGCAGATGATCTGCTTGTTGTAGTTGAAAACTTGTGCCGCTGAATCCCTCTCAAGTCACTTCTCTTCCCATAGGCATATCTACAAAGTGTGGTAGAGTCTATGGCCAACCCCTCCCCATTCAAAGCCTGATTCTCAAGGAGTCAGCAGGAGGTCAGATGGGAGGTCGCATTTGGGGTGATCTGTACGCCTTTGACCTCTTCCCTGGGACACCTGAACCACCCAAGATAACAGAGGGCATGGGAGTAGCAGCAACCAGCCAGGAGGCAGGGAAGGGGAGTACAACATTAAAAAGCCTGCAGAATGCACAGTGACACCAAGCATTAAATTTTAAAGTCAGTTTTCACAATAGAGAATTTATTTTGATTGATACATGAAGGTCTGAAGTTTGACAGAGAAAGGGATCCAGCAGCCTCATGTTGAAGGAAGAAAGTGAAAAGACACATCTTCCCCCTTATATGCTGTTTCAATATTGTTCTCAAACGAAAAAGGATATTTATGTGAGTGCACGCATAACTCCTTTCTAAGTATGGAGCTTCTACTAAGCAGGAAATGAATGAGGACAGTTATTTGACTACAAAAGCAAAGGAAAACTTAAAAGCAAAAAGACTCAGATCTCATGGGGTACAGAGCAGAGATACAGCTCAAAGACCTGCAGAATGATGTGTAAAGGAAAAACAAGAAGTGGTTTCTAATCCCAAAGCAGAAGAATGATGCTGTCTAAAGCCAAATAAATCTACAGCATTTGGATTATTTCCTAGATACTATTGGCTAATATTCTGTAGCCCAGGTTTCAGTGTACATATTTATTTCTTCTAGTGTTGTACAGTTAGGGGCTCTGTGTTTTAATCAAAAGTCTAAAAGATTTTTAAAGACAGCTTCTTAGCAAGACTCAACTCAAACACTTGCTACTGTAAATACTTTTTCACAAAATATTTTCCCTGAGAACAATATTATTCTTCCCTCCTTAGCCTAACCTATTGTGTAATGATGCTGTACTTTGTTAAACAGCTGCCACATTTCATTCCAGTATTGGCTGCATTTCAGTGGTGGGTTAAATGATCCCTATATATCCCTTACCTGCCTCACATGGGAAGTATGAAGCTTATCTAAATAAATTCTGTAAAGCACTCTGAGATCCTTGGATGAAAGATGCTTTGAAAGCTAAGTATTATTGCTGTACATAAATCATTGTACATTCTGCCACACTTATTCAACAGAATTTGAGGAGTGAATGGCATATATATGTATGCATATATATGTGTGTAATGTATGTGTGTATACATATATATATATATATACACACATACATTACACACATAAAAACTTCATTAAAAAAGCATTAAAGTGGCAAAGTCAAGCACTCAAAGGTTAGGAAATGCTAGAATTAAAGTTGCCTATGCAATCTTAATTGAGCTTCTTTCTGTACATCCATTATAATACAGTCTTAAATTACCTAATCAGATACTATGTTTTTCCACTGTACCCCTGCTTTTTCAGTGCACAGGATAGATGGTGCTGAATCAATGAGCAGCTATTCAGTATTTTGTTTTATCCTCATTGTCCCATGTGTGGCCCCAGGCCTTATTTACTGCACACTATTCAAACTCTGCTCTGAAGACAGATTAACTAACTTCCACATGGGTTTTTCTCTGCTGCTTATCAGTATGATATCTATCTGTCTTTCACAAACATAAATTATCTTCACAAAACCCATTACAGGTGGTATTATCCCCATTTTACAGATGGGGGGAGCTGAGGCACAAGAGATTGAAGCCCAAAGTATCCGTTAACTTGGGGTGCCCAATCTGAGATGCTTAGAACCTGATTTGTCAGAATACTTAGCATTATACAGCACTTTATGTATTCTAGTACAGCTCCCACTGACTTCAGTTACAGCTGTGAGCACTCAGCACGTCTGCAACTCAGGCCTCAGGGTCTCAAGCTGTTTACCCAGAAAGTGAGGAACACACAATTTATGACTGCCTCCAAAAAGTTTGATTTAAATTACATGCTTAGGAACTCTGAAGCTGAGGCAAAGATAGAATCTAATTCTCCAGGGAAGTATTCATCTATCTTAGCCATGATACCTTCCTTTCTCTTTCAGCAAACACTTCTCTCATTCACTACGCATCTTTCAAGCACATCTGCACAGAGTGCATCAGAGTGCAGCTCCTCTTCCGGCTCCTCCAGAACCTCTTACTGAGGTTCTGGCTGCACTTGCACCCCCTGATCCACTCGCATCCCCTACGTGGCCCCACAAAGTCACAAGATCTCCTTGTCAATCTCCTGGTGTTGGCCGAGACGACCATCCATCCATCATACCAGGAGGAGGAAGCTGGTGTGGGGTGCTCTACAAAGGTAGGGCCTATTTCTGGGCCCTTAATCCTGTGGTCCCCAAATCTTATTACATATGTGGGCCACATAAACCTAAGCACAACCTTGTATGGCCCAAACAGATTCTACATATTTTAATAAGATTTAAAGTCACCTGTATTGATTAATATTTTAAGTTCAGCTTGTTTTGTATGTATTTAGATAGGTTGTTTCTATGGACAGTTTTGTCTTTTTACACATTTGTGTAAACTAAAATTATGTAAACCTGATGACAAAACACTTATGAATCAGCCGTTAGTATTTTGTGTTGAAGCAGGCTGTGGGCCTTATGAAATGCTCTGGTGGGCCATGTATAGCCGACGGGCTGTAGGTTGGGACCCCTGCCTTAATTGATCATGCCTCCAGGCAGAGTTTCTCTAGATAGTTTCCACTGAGCTGTGGGCTGAACTTGAATGAGTCCACAGAAAATCTGTGGCCAGACTAGACACAAAGCAAGAAGAGTTTGGGGCAAATGGATATATATGACATGTTATAAAGCATACTCAGAACTGATACAGGAGGCTTGAACAATATGATTATTTTTTCCCTCTCCCAAAGTCATGTGTCTGAAACCCACAGAGCTAGACAGTTTGGCACTATCATCTGAACACAACCATACAGGCTGATGAGATAAAATTAGTACAATCATATTTCAGTAGTGGAAAAAGCAATCTGAGATGGATGCCCATGTTAGATCCAAGAAAGAGGATACTTGGAACATACACTTCTATTCTCGTCCTGAAAGGAACACATAATACAGATTTCACACAAACCAGTATTTAGAGAAAGAGGAGCAAAACCATACCTTCTTCCCAAATAGTGGACATGTATTTACAGAGCTATGCAATTACCTCAGAAAGTACAGACTTTATTTGTGATGCCCAAAAGAACAGTTCAGCAGTGAACTCCACTTCCCTTTTCACCCAAATGAGTTTCAAATTGCTTTAACAATACACACTGGACACAGAAGTTCTCAGTGTAGAAGCAAAATTTTTGACTATACTGTAAAATACACAGCATGGACTTTTTCAGAATTACACAAACAAAAGCAAAACCCACCAGTTTGGACAGTTTTAGAATTTATTTTCCTATAATGTATAAAGAATATATTATAAAAGTAAACAAAATACAGCCTGGGAAGCTTTGTAGTGTGCATGTGTGTTAGTTGTTTTTATTTTTTAACTGAATAAGGTGTGATATTAGGATCTTTTAAAAAGTGGTTATTGCCCGTTGCACAATAGCTTTTTAAGGAAATGTTAATACACTTATTGTACAGCCATGTTAAAGACAGCATTAGAATCTGCAATGGTATATTTAATTTCCTGGCTTTTTTCCATTGAGCGTCATAACCTTAAGGTTATATAAATGAAGTTTTTGTATCAAGTCAAGAGAAATTCTGAAGAGCCAGAAATTCTCTTTCTTCCACTATACAGGTCAGAGCTATCATTTTAAGGATAATAACCATACTTGTATAGGTTGTTGCTTTTGAATTTGTAAATGGGTTTTTGGACCTCTTAGCTTTAATAATATGTGATTTTATCTCTTTTCCCCTTGTTATACTAATATGAAGTGACACTACTTTACTAAGGGCTCAGATTTAGTTTGACCTTCCATTCTCCACTGGACAAATGAATGAATCGGACTCTCAATTCCATAATAACTTGCTGAATGTTTTTTTTTAAATAAGATTTCCACAAGAAGTTATTTTCAAGCAATTCTATCTTTCAACTTTATATAGGGTCAATATAACCACCCTTGTTCTGGATCATGAATTGTATGCAGCAGAATCATATATGGATAACTTACAAGTACAAGTTCATAACTTACAAGTACAACATTCAATAACCAAGAGACCAAAGATAAGGAGTTGGTTCTTATTAACTAGTTGAAATGCAAACTGTACCATACAAATAATATAGGAGGACTGTCCTACATTATTTGTATGGAAACAAAGCTCAGTTACACCTGACTGACCCCTGGTGCAAGGTCTGTTACAGATCTTACGTCACTGGCAGAAGTTAGTGTAGGCCCCTATGGTCCCAACTCCCAAAGGGGCTGGGCAAACTCAGATCAGGGAGCCATCACTGGCTCCCTGAGACTCCCACTCTCCACTGAGAGTAAGCACCACTCAGCCAGAGTGGAGAAATGGGGCCCTCCATCTTTATTCTTGTGACATTTCTTTCGATTTCTGTTATCTCTTTGACATTTTGAAGCAGGTAGGTCTGGATTTCCTAAGTAGTAATGATATCCTTGGTACAAAAGATACCTCGGCTTCTATTCTGCAAATGCATCTGTGCAGGCAAAACCCCATGGCCCATGTGTCACAGCTGCAGTTAAGCATCCCCTCTAGGCCACTCCCCAGGCGGTTGTGAGGGGATCCAGCCACTGCATTCCCCAGGTATTTTAAACCCACAGATTCTGAATGGACTCTAGGCACTGTCCCTATCTTAGAGCCTCTGGGCACAATAAGGGTGCAGATCTTCTGTCTGGCACTCTTTTCTCAGAGGTTAGGTCACATGGCCCACTGCCCACTCCTTAGAACCAATGCTGACCCCGCAGACTTCCCGTGTAGCTTAAAAACATCCTCTTCTAGAAATCAAGCCAAATGGTGTTCTGGGTCCACAGTTCACTTCTTCAAGGGGCATGAGAATATAGTAACATGAAAAACAGACACTTTCCATTGGATTCAACAACACCATTGCTATTTCTTTAATAGCATGAGAAATACACAGCTCTGTACAAAAACAACAAATCCTATACGTATTTCTCTGCCTCAGTTTCCTCACAATCCCATAGCATTCTTTGGGCTGGGGTCAGAATTGTCTGTGGCCATCCTAGGTCCTTCGGCTGCAGTGCATGACTTCTGTTCTGAAACACGGAGCTGTTTCTAAGTGACCTAGCCTTCTCTGATCTTGGATGGCCCACTTCCTTCCTCTATCCTGTCCCATACTTCCTGTACCCGTCCCCAGTCTTCCCCCAGGAGTCCTTTTATGACTTTTCAGTGTCTTTATCAAGTGACTCCTGGTTCACCCTCTTGAGGTGATAACAGACCCTTACTAAGTGACTTCACTGCTAGGCGACCTCTTCCCTGATAAAGCAGTTCTCATGAATAGGAGCCAGCCTATTGTTTAGATTGATACCATTTCAATGGGAGAGCACTTCATTGAACATTAGCCCTTTGCTACAAGTCTTTGGAATTCCAGTCCAACATGGAGGTAACATGGAAACAAAAGGTAAAGAACCCCACATGCAAAATGGATGTCTGCAGTCTGACAAGATACATATAAACAACCCACACTATCAAACAGAATTCATAAATTGTATATACAGATTTCCCCAATTGTCACACCATGCAAAGCTCAACGGAAATTAATAGTTTGCCAGGTAGACTTGGGGACCAACCTACAGAGATACAGTTGTAGGATCAGGCCTAAAATACATATGTACTTTGTAGTATGCATAGCAACATTAAGTGTAATTTAACCCAGAGTTATCCAAATAATTGACACATTCATGCTCTCTCGTCTCCCTGTGGCAAGTGTGTAACTGTGGAACCCTAAGACAATCTAAGCAAAAGGAAGTTTGAAGAGTCCTTGAACATCTTCACTGGAAAAGCTTTTCATATCATCTTGGAGCTCATCTTACAATATTAAAAAGAGAGATTCATTTTAATGGCTCACTCCTTATAAATGATTAATGTACCGTACTGGCTGTAAGTGCTCTCCCACTCATAATGAACATCCAGTCGGGTAATAGTTTCATTTGTGATTAATATGCACGTTATCTCGTAATTGGCTCATAAAGAGAGTTGATGGGGAAGTATTTTTTAAAAGTAAGTTGGGCATTACAGACGATATCTGCATTGTGCATGAATAAATAATAGCATTAGCTTTAATCATGGGCGGCTGGTATCATAGACTGGCAGAGGCTGTGCCTCCTCAAACAAGCAGGTGTGGCCCCACCCATGTACTGCCCCCAGCTCCTCCCTCCTACTTCTGCTTGGCCCGGCCCCAGTCTCCCCGTAGGATGGCCCCAGCTCAGGACACGCCGCCCACCCTCCCGGTGCTCCAGGGCTGGGGCCGCGCTGCTTGCTCTCCCGTCGCTTCAGGGATGAAGGGGCTGCGGCTGCACCGCCTGCTCTCCTGGCGCTTGGGACAGCTGGGGCCGCACCACCCACCCTCCCGGTGCTCTGGGGCTGGAGGTCTGCGGGGTGCTCAGGGGCTGGGGGCTGTAGCTGGAGGCGGAGGCTGGGGGCTGTGATGGGAGGGAGCTGTGGCAGGGGGCACGGAAGGGTCAGGGCTCGGGGCTAGCCTCCCCCAGCCGACAGTTCACGCGCCACCCTTGGCTTTAATAATAGACAGTATAAAACACATGTAACTCTAAACATCAGGGTGGCCTGAAATATTAAGTACCAATGATAAATCATGGAGACCCAGATTCAGATATAGCAACTGAGCAGGTAAGGTTCACACATGTCCCAGAGGTCATATGCTTGAAAATATATTCTTCAAATGTCATCATTTCTTACTTGGGAGATAAATTCCCACTATAAAAGGAAGGCATCTGCTATGCTCACTGCCTTTTATAGTATGTTCAGAATGTGTTTGGCCCCCATGAAAATGTATACAAATTTAACCTCACAAGTGGTTATAAATATCTAAACATAGGAACATTATTTAAGGAAGCATACAATATGTATCCTGCTGGCCAGTGGACTCTGAATGCAATGGGTTGACCCTATTATTGCTTCCCAAACCTATACCCCAGCGTTACTAAGAAGTAGAAGTCTTATGAAAATTTACCAGTGCAGTCACAGAATATTTATGATAATGATTGATGAGAATCAGGAAAGAACTACCGCTATTCTACTTATCTAAAAAAATTACATTCCCAAGGCATGTGGCTTAGTAGAATTCAGGATAGCTCTAATAGCTTTTAAAGTACCAGTGCAATCAAAAGTCATGGTAGTAACTGGAGTAAAGTTAGTTCCACTGTCATTGCCTACATAAACTTGATGGGGATTTTCAGTTATTACCGTGACAGTGCTAATAACTGCAAAATAAATATATTTATACCTATAACTTTATTTTTCAAATCTAAGATCTCAAGTGCAGCAGGGCTTCCCCATTTATCTCAATAAAATATGGCACAGGCAACAGTGACCAAATCGGCAAGCAATGATTCTTGAAGCATTACCCAGTAATCATGTCTATCATCTGTGGGAGTTCCCATCCTAAAAAAGATTGACCCTGACATGATTATAAACTATCCACAGAGAAAAAAACAACTTAGGATTAACCATTTTACCAGAATACTATGATAGCTAAAATAAGAGTTTTAAAGAGAGAGTTTGTTAAGCAAACACCAAAATGAGAGGCAGAACACATTTTACCTATAGCAAGGTCACACTAGATCAGTTGAAGGAAAATGCAAAGTTGAAAATAGTAACAAAATGCCATTGTGCTCTTTTGATCCATAATTGTACATATTTTATACACAGCAATGCCTTTATTTACGGTAATATAACTTGGAGGAGAGAAAGGAAGAATTATTTGAGGTCTAAACTGCCCGGAGAACTCTGTATCTGAATATCTCAACCGCAGAAGTACAAATCTGTAACATACTCTTTAAAAGGGACATGTGCAATAGATGAAACAGCAGCCCTCAAAATTAAATCTGAAGATATTATATATTTCCAGTTGAACAAGTATTTGAAAAGTGCTAACACCCAAGAAGAAGAGGAATTATCTTATTCCTCTTAACTGTGAGATCTCTTAGAGTGTGGTCTAGTCCAGTGGTTTTCAAACTTGTTTTCTAGTGACCCAGTTGAAGAAAATTGGTGCAGGATGGGGCTCAGCGCTGGGGCACAGTGTTGGGGTGTGGGAGGCGGTCAGGACTCTGGGTTGGGGGTGCAGGCTCTGGGGTGGGGCTGGGGATGAGGAGCTTGGGGTGCAGGAAGGGGCTCTGGGTTTGGGGTGGCTCAGGACTGGGGCAGGGGATTGGGGCAGAGGGTTGGGGCACAGGCTTACCTCCGGCGGCTCCCAGTCAGCGGCACAGCCGGGGTGCAGAGGCAGGCTTCCCTCCTGTCCTGGCATCGCGGACCATGATGCATCCCGGAAGCAGCCAGCAGGTCTGGCTCCTAGGCAGAGGCACGCAAGCCGCCCTGTGCAGCTCTCGCCCACAGGCCGACCCCCCAGCTCTCTTTGGCTGGAAACTGGCCGATGGGAGTGCAGAGCCAGTGCTCGAGGTGGGGGCAACGCATGGAGCCCCGTGGCCCCCCTGCCTATGAGCCAGACCTGCTGCTGGCCACTTCAGGGGCGCAGCGTGGTGTCAGAACAGGTAGGTACTACTAGTTTTTACTGCCCGGCTGCTAGGGTCCCTGGGTGCTGAGCAAGGCAACCCAGTGCTTTGCATCCGGCAACCTACTACTGGGTCACGACCTGAACTTTGAAAACCACTGGTCTAGTCTCCCCAGGGAAGTGATGGCCCTTCAGAGTTGGCAGTGTAATCTAGTGGAGCATTGGTCAGCCTTTTCAGGTTGGCAACCCATTCTTTGAAGTCAGATTTGCATAATTCCCTTACATTTACTACAAAAATATCAATGACGACTATGATAATTGTCTATGAATTGAATATGATAAGTCTATATAATTTGAGTGTGTGTTTTGAAAGATTGACAGAGAATACTTGACTTGTAAGGGCAAAAGGGTATAAGAATTGGAGGAGAGATTTTCTTTGCTTTAGAACAGTGGTCTCCAACCTTTTTACACACAGGATCACTTTTTGAACTTAAGATCAACCCAGGATCTACCTCGTCCCTTCCGCTAGGCCCCGCCCTGCTCACTCCATTCCCTGCTCCCTCTGTCGCTCACTCTCCCCCACCCACACTCACTTTCACTGGGCTGGGGCAGGGATTTGGGGTGCGGGAGGGGGTGCAAGCTCTGGGCTGGGGCTGAGGGGTTCAGAGTGTGGGAGGGGACTCGGGGCTGAGCTTGGGGCAGGGGGTTGGGGTGTAGGAGTGAGGGGTGCAAGCTCTGGGAGGCAGTTTGGGTGCAGGAGAGGGCTCCAGGCTGGTGCAGACTTTTGGGGTCCAGGAAAGGGTGAGAGTTGCGGGCTCTGACAGGGAGTTTGGTGCAGGATGGGGCTCCGGGCTGGTGCAAGGGATTGAGGTGCAGGAGTGGGTGAGGAGTGTGGGCTCTTGGGGGGAGTTTGGGTGCAGGAGGGGGCTCCGGCCTGGGGCAGAGTGTTGGATGTGGGAGAGGGTGAGGGGTGCGGGCTCTGAGAGGGAGCTTGGTGCAGGAGGGGGCTCTGGCTGGTGCAGGGGATTGGGGTGCAGGAGGGAGTGAGGGATGTGGGTTCTGGGGGGGCGTTTAGGTGCAGGAGGGGGCTCCGGTCTGGGGCAGAGCATTGGGGTGAGGGAGGGGTTGCGGGGTCTGGGAGTGAGCTCTGGGCTGGGGTGCAGAAGGGGGTGCGAGGTGCAGGCTCCAGCCAGGAGGTGCTTGCCACAGGAGGCTCCTGGTCGGCAGCACCGTGGGGCTCAAGCAGGCAGGCTGCCTGGCTGCTGAGGCCCCACACCACTCCCAGAAGTGGCTGGCTGCTGGCACGTCTCTGCATGCGGCCCCTGGGAGAGAAGGGGGCAGTGGATCTCCGTGTGCTGCTCGTGTCTGCAAGCGCTACCCCTGCAGCTCCCATTTGCCTGTTCCCGGCCCATGGGAGCTGCGGGGACGGTGCTGGGCGTGGGGGCAGTGCGCAGAACTGCCTCACCCCGCACCTTCCACCAGGGGCAGCAGAGACATGCCAGCAGCCAGCATCTTAGGCCCACTGTGCTGCCAGACTTTTAGCAGCCCAGAGATCGCGATCGACTGGCCAAGGCTCCAGAATTGACCAGTCGATCGTGACTGACGAGTTGGTGACCACTGCTTTAGAACGTAATGACATTTCCAATGCCTTGCAACCCCATGATTGCTTTTCATGCCTCCTCTTGTGGATCACAACCCACTTGTTGAGAAATGCTATCTACTGGATAGTTGAACCACACCAGGATCTAGGAAAACTGGGTTCTATCCCAAGCTGAGTCCCTAGCCTGCAGTATGACATCAGGCATACAGCAGGCTAGTGGCTCAGCTGGGAACAGAACTCTGCTTTCCTGTGGTTCTGTCTTCCCCCTGATGCTTAGCCTATCTTGTCTATTCTAGATTGTAAAGGAGCAAGGACTGTCTATCACTACATGTTTACGCATAATGTGGCCCCGATCTTAGTTGAGGCTCTAGGCACTACCATAATATAAGTAATAATAATGGAAGTTCATTGCTGAGGAAATTTAAATCAATGGACAAAGTGTTAAAAAACCATTCCATATGGGACAAACCTATGCTGTCAGCAGTATGGTGGTGATGATCTAATTTCTACATAATAGTTCCAAAAGGGCCTGAGAAGGGCTAAGTACCTCTCAGGATCTGACCCTCTGAGATGAAAAGCCTCAGTAGAAACTGTACAGGGAACACCTTATGCTTCATAAGCTTTAGAACCACATCCTTTGAAAATTCCAGTGTTTTCCTATCAAACTACATATGGGTGGATAAATGGATCAAAAATAAAGGCACTATAGGGCATTCTCTGCTGCTTCCACTACACCATGTAGTCCTTCACATGTGTGCCACTGTGACTCTGGTACACCAGTTGCCAGCTCTTGCCAAGGCTGTAGGCCTCAGCTGAGCACTGACAAATTCATAGCTGGAAATCAGACCAGCTCACCTGTATGTTAGTATTGTTCAAGACAGGCATTAGACTTTTTAAGATGTATTTAGTGTTTAAATGCTATAAAATGCTTGCAAATTGTTACATGCATTATTCTTACTTGTAATGTCTGTATTTCATGCTATAAAATAATATGTAAGTTTTGCTTTATAACTGTAAAAATGCCTGCTCTGAACTTGTGCACTCAGGCACGAGGGGTAGAATACCCGGCCCATCAATAAGAACTATGAAAGCTAAGTGGGCCATTGGGAAACGTCATGATACAAACACTGCGTCAGTGGCCCTCTCCCACACCTGAAGGTGCCATGTGCAAGAAAACTCATCCCCCCAGCTTGAATTCTGGAAGAAGGAAATAAACACAGCTGACATGAAAAATTCTTCATCTCTTTGCTGTTTGGATTCTCACAGGGCTGGAGCTAGGAAACAAAAGTAGAGCTCCTCAGGGTCAACCTGTCTTAGCCTTAAAAGACATTCAGGTCTGACAGATTACTACATCTCTCACATTTTAGAACTATAGACTGTAACTCATTTGTGTATATGCCTTGCCTGTTTTAACCTGTAAATAACTCATTTCTTTTTTCTAGTCAATAAAATCCTTAGTTAGTTTACTAAGGGATTGGCTACAAGTGTTGTCTTTGGTGTGAGATCTGAGGTACAAATTGACCTGGGGTAAGTGAGTAGTCTCTTGGGACTGGGAGCAACCTGAGTCTTCTGTGATCTTTGGTGTAAGTGCCATTTATCACCTAGTCCAGCTTGCCTTGGTGGCAAAATAGACTGGAATGCCCAAGGTGACTGTCTGTGGCTCCATGGTAAGACGGTTATTGTGCTTTAGGAGTTCACACTGGTTACTGGATTGGTAATATCTAATTATAGAATATACCACCAGTAAAGTTGTGAGCCACGCCAGTCACCGTGACAGACACCATTTCAAAGTGGATGTCGAACTTTGCCACTCTGATCTCATGGTGTTTGACACAGACTTTGCGTTCACTTTGAATGGGCAAGTGTAAATTGTATTTCTTTAAGTTATTGCCCATCCCCAAGAATTCAAGATGAAGATAGCTTAACTGCAGCACACCCAAAGAAAATGATGCTCCTCTGAGAGCTCTCTTCCTTCCTCAGATCAGACCCACCCAACAGGGTAAGTGGAGTTAATTGCTGAGGGTAGTTGGGTCCCGGGGCTGGAGTCAGGGTACAGGAAGGTCTTGGAATATTGAGCTGAAGAAGCATAAAAGAGATCCATCAGAGTGCACAATCACTCAGGGATGGAAGTACAGGTAACCGAGAGTATCTTAATCTGAAATTGCTGGACACCATCTGGCAATAAAATTAAAAAAAAAAACAATTAGGTTAAAACAAACTGACGTACCAGAACATTTTTTAAAGTATATAATGAATCCCACCTAAAAGCTGTTCATATTCCTGTGCTTTTCCAAGTTCTGTAGTTTTAACAGCATGTCCGTTAATTTCATTTCCTTGTCAGTGCATCTAGCGGTTAGCATTTTTGAATCTGGCAGGTAAATCTTACCCATATGCTCAGGGTTTAGCTGATCACCATATTTGGGGTCAGGAAGGAATTTTCCTCAGGGCAGACTGGAAGAGGCCCTAGAGGTTTTTCGCCTTCCTCTGTAGCATGGGGCACGGGTCACTTCCTGGAGGATTCTCTGCTCGTTGAAGTCTTTAAACCATGATTTGATGACTTCAATAGCTCAGACACAGGTGAGAGGTTTTTCGCAGGAGTGGGTGGGTGAAATTCTGTGGCCTGCGTTGTGCAGGAGGTCAGACTAGATGATCATACTGGTCCCTTCTGACCTTAGTCTCTATGAATCTATAAAGGTTATATTACACACCCACACTCTTCAGATCAAAAACATTTCCAGTGCAAAGGAAGCTTAGTTGAGAAAACAGCAGCACTAGATAGCCATTTAATGGGGACATTAAAGAAGACACAATTAATAATAAGTTGCTCTCTCCCCTCCCCAATTCACAACTCTCATGTGGGGTTTCTGAGCCTTGGCTTAGGGGCCAAGGCAACCCTAGCTGACCATTGCCTAACATGGCTGGATATTTTTAAAATACATGTAACTGTTTGAAATGACTGAACTGCTCTGTTTCTAATTAATTTTTTCTACATGTGAAACACTGGAGATAAATGCATAAAATCTTTTTTGTTTCTTAATTCCAGCTCACTCCTACTGTGTCTTATTAAGCGAACGCTGCCATGACTAATGTTTCTGACAATATTAAATTAGCAAAAAGTACCTTGTAAGGAATGTGACCTGATTAGCATAAAAAGGATTAACTGCAAGTGTTTATTTTCAAATACAGATGGTTTATTAACCCCGACATACAATAATAAATAAAACCTGTTGTACACTCAAAGCTGCACAACAGCCTTAAAACAAAACAGTCAGCTCTCCTGTTAATTTTACTTAATTTCTCTTATGCCCACAGCAAGAGCTGCGTTTCCAAACTTAGGTGTGATGGAAACCCCTGCATTACTGGTGCAGATGGAGTACTACACACAAAAGCACTGGTTTGCATCCATGCGTTATTGCTGGACTTGCATGCAAGAGCACACTTGATTAGTGGGCACACCACACCCATTGTTCCTCATTACTGAAAATATGACCTAGAATGTCCAAGTGAGCTGTTCATTAATTACTTCCTAGCATACCTGACTTCTAAAAGAGCAGCAGATTTTTGTAGAAAAACTATTCTTATCAAACCATTAGCTCTCTTACCTTAGCCTCTCCTCCCATTCCCTGCGTCTCCCTAGCTAAGAGAACACTTTACCTTGATGTTTTTGGAAGGCTAAAATATGCTGCTAAATAGCACTGTCCTAGACTTCATATGCATCTGGGCCACTTTAAGACAATGCACAGTGAAGGTTTTGAGCCAGCTGGCACTTGACAAGGCAGCTTGTGACACTTGGGTTGCTGTTGCTGCCGCCAGGAGGAACCTCACTGGGGGAACTTTCAAAATATATTATTCCTTTTGAAAGGAAATCATCCAGAATTACCTGCCAAAGACCCTCCTCATGTGAAATAGCCTGTGTAGCATAAACCATTCAAAATGCTAACAGAGCCTGTCCTGTGCCGACTTTGCATCAGCAATATGCCCAAAGGTGGAAATATTAATTAACCTTTTACAGGCACTGACCTGGATCTCCACAGTTGCCACAAAAGGTCTGCGTATCATTCCTAACGCAACCATCGACCTGAATCAGTGCAGGTGTCTCCCATTCACAAGGCAGCCTTGAAAACAGCCTGCACAGGTTCTGTTTTTTTCTAGTACTGTTATGAGCTCATGCAGCATCTGTAAAATGTTAATTAATATTCACTTTTCCGGAAACGAATCAGACATCTGCTCCCAAGCCTAGGAGCGGCACTTAACAGGTATTGCCACAAGCATTATTTGGTCATTGTGCAGCTTCTAGGCCGGCAGTAGCACTTAGGAGCACTCAAAGGCACAGTTTCGTGCTTAGAAGGTTTCCCTCAGCCAGAGCCCCACATTGTGTCATTTTAGTTTGGGTGTAGGACACAATAAAGGTTCAGAAGGGCTAACACCATAACAAAATAACGACACTGCTATAGCACCTTTCAATCTTCAGGGTCCCAGTGCAGACTACGTACACACAAACAACTGCTCTGACATACAGTTGCCTCTCGCACAGGAGGGGAGCAGCCAAGCACACAACAGACTGAACCCCACATGCTGTGGAAAAATGGCAGAATTAAGGTTTTTATGAGGGGAATAGCCTTGCTATGCCAGTAGGTTTCCAAGCATATGCACTGTGATGTGCTGTTCTGGAAGTGGGCTGCCTCATCAGACAGGATTAGGGATGTTCATGTCACCTATTCTAAATTTCAAAGGAGCATTATGTTGGGCAAGTCTGTCCTTCATCCTGCAGGGGCTGTGCCCAACTCTGCAAATCTTCACTCATGCATGAGGTCATAGTGCAGTCAAAGGGCTACTGAAGTGAGCAAAGCTTTGCGGGATGTAAAAGAATAAATAAGAATTCAGACAGCGTCATTGTGCATATTATAATGACATAGTTATCATACAGGACAAATTGCTACCAGTGGCAACCCTACATAGGCTTTGCATTACAGCACTGAAGCATGTGCCCAATTTTAAGCATGTAAGTGGTCCCACTGAATTCGCTGGGACTACTCATGTACTTAAAAGTTAAGCATGAGCTTAGCTACTTAACTGAACTGGAGCTAGAAACAATAGCAGAACCTTCAATCAAGCCTATTCACTTCAGCTTTTCAACGGAAACACTGAAAATGCAATGTATTTGAGAAAAGGGATCATGGGAGAGACAGGAATTTAACCTCCAGGAAAATAAAGAGGATGAAAATGTGATTGCCAGTAGAAGGTTCACTTGCATAAATTGGGTTCACAATCAACTACTCACTTTTCCAAACCAATGGGGAAAGATCCTGACATAGTAATACAGCTTTCTGCTGGTGTTAGCTCACCTGACATATTCTGCCTATCCAGAACAAAATATTTTTTGTACTTACTGGAGCTCCCCCTATTCTGCTCAATACTTTTGTTTTCATCAGCGAGTGTTTAAAGCTGCACTGCTTAGGTTAGCAATATTACAGATTGGACAAGAAATTCTACTTCCTAGTATTAAGTGTCTGAAATAACATTATTCTCCTTTCCAAGTCCTCCTGGACTAGTGGGATCAGCCAATCTCCTCGTGTGCAGTTGCATTATAAAATTGCTGAGCAAACCCATTTTGTTGTACTGGGAAGGGAAACTTTCTTCACCACCGTCAGTAGGTCAATGAAAACATGTTGCGGTGGGGATTAAACTGTTTCTCTCCGTCCTCTTCCTCCAATGGTAGTTTCAAATTATTCTGATTTAATTATATTTCTAATGTCAGAGATAACATTATATGGTTATTAACAACAGATGCCCTCTGGGCCCAAATTCTGACACTTGTGTACTATGGGTTTCATTCTAACTGCACGTCTGTATGGTTACCTCTTATGCAAGACACAGCATTACAGAGTTAGAGAAACCTGCCACAAACGTGCTCAAAAGCAATTGTGGATTTTGACACATGAAACATGTAAACTCACATACCTAAGATCAGCACCGAGCCTTTACATCAAAATACTGTACATTTAAAGGCCAAACTCTGACTTTAGTCACACCAGTGTACAAAGTAACATCACTAAAGTCAATGGATTTACTCTGGCTTTACACTGGTGTAACCAAGAGCTAAATGTTTTCAACTGAGCTATTCCAATTTATATCAGTTAAGGATCTGAACACATGAATTTTACTATAGAGTATTACCACAACCTAAAGAACTATTTAATTTAAGTTTATACCAGTCAGGAATATTAAATTCAAATAATATGGTCACTGTCAACAGAAAACACATTTGGAAAAAAATCACTTCCCTCTTTTAATAATGAAACATTACATTAAATGGAGTATCAAAATCTAAAACACACGTCTAATTAAATCTAATTTTAAAAATGTGTGCTGCTTGTTTGCTTCACTGTTTGGAGCGACAGCAGTGAAGTTAAGCATGTGCGTCACTGTTTGTAGGATCAGAAGCTATGGGTGGAATTCTGGCCCTATAGAAATCAACAGCAAAACTCTCATTGATTTCAGAAGGGGCAGGATTTAATTTTAAGAATCCCCAGATTTGTTTCAAATTCAGGATTCTTTATTAAGTGGCTGAGAGACTGGTGTCCACAGATATTTGAGACTGTTCATATACAAACTGAACTTCAAAGACAGAAATTTGATAACTTAGTAAGGACCAACTAAATAACTTTTAAAGTGAGGAGTGTGTATGAGAGTTAAATTCCTGTGCACATCAGTTCATTTGTACCACACATGTTGCTCAGAGATCTTTGAAACCTGACTTTGGAGCATATGTTTTGTTGAACAGCAGCAACAACAACAAAACAGATTCAATTTGCAGCATTATTGCCAACGTCAGGAACTATCAGCATAGTGCTATGAGTACACTTCTCAACTGGAACAAACCAAGCTGCTAGTTTGTATTTTCATAGTGAGCCAAGAGTGCCGTTGCAGTGGTGTTTCATGAAAGAATCTGATTTGTGTTCAAAGGCATCTCTTTGTAGCTCTTATATAAAACAGTCAAAAACACTACAAATCCAGCAAGGACTTGGCCAATATTTGAACAACCTTCACCTCTTTCATTCTGGTGCTTAATCAGCTTGAGATAGGGTGGAAAAAGCTTTTTAAAATATTTTCTTCAAAGGACAAGAATCCAATTTTTATTTCCTTCCTGTTTATTGAGCTCACCAGTATATGTGGTTATGTGTACTATAAACCCTAACATTCATTTACAGTGGCATGCAACAGAGAAAGGGCAAAATTAATGTCCTGTGAAATAGGTACAGTCAGAGCAGGTTAATCTATGCTTGGTTTATCCCAAAGCTTGAGTATCCCATAGACATAACACAGTAGCTGGCTGATACAGAAGCTTGCATGCTCAGTTATGAATACTAAGTAGGCAGGAAGCTTGTACTCAAGGAGATATTTCCATTTTAGGGAAGAAGTGAGTATTGATATATTATCTAGTCTCTTTATTTATCACATACGCATTTCCTGGAGAATATATTCTCGATATTAAATAGCAAAACCAGCACAGATTAAGCTAATTTACTCGCAAATTAGAGCAAGGGCTTCTCATTAATAAATCTGTAGGTTTCTCAGCTTGCACAGGCATATATACAGATATAGAAGTTAGAGATGGAAGAGACCTTTTAGATCAAACAGGCCATGCTGCTGAAAGTGCTAGACTGTTCACTACAGTACTTACACTGCAATTAAAACCCCACAGCTGTCCTGATGCCAGCTGACTTGGGCTTGCGGGGCTTGGGTTAGGGGGCTGTTTAATTCTGGTTTAGACATCCAGGCTGGGGCTGGAGCCCAGGCTCTAGGACTCTGTGAGGTGGGAGAGTTCCAGAGCTCAGACTGCAGCCCAAGCCTGAATAAAAGTCCCTTAGCCTGAGCCCCGTGAGCGCGAGTCAGCCGGCACGGGCCAGCCACATGTGTCTAATGGCAGTGTAGACATACCCGAAAAGACTTCTCAAATACTGGAACAGACACGGGGCTTAATCACTGACATGGCTGTTGTGTGCTACCTTAGAAGCACAAAGCAGCCAGAAAGCTGCCCAGAAGGATTCCCCCAACCAAGTGGACATCCTAAGGTTAGAGCAATGGCATGCCCAAGCACAACACACTCTTCCTGAACCTCAACCAGTGGAGCTATTTAGAGTAGCCTCTCTACGCTACTCACAGTTATGTCAGAGGCCATTTTAGATCCCAGCTGGAGATATGTGGATTGCAGCCATTTTCCCTCTGCCCCAAACAATCTTTTTTAAATGCACTGAATGTAAACTCAGGACAGATGAGGATGACTGAGCCCAAAATCTCTCCCCCGTACAGTTCAATTCCAGCCTTTTGTAAATGTCTAATTTAACAGATTAAGATAGGTGTGTGTTTAAATTGCCCCAAAGAGCAAAGGTTTCCTTTTCTTTCTGTCTAAGGTTTTCGCAGTAGTATGTGAGCATCTTTCACATATGAGCACTTTCCTTTCACTAGGAAAGTCCCTAGTGGGCCATGGAGGTTCCAGCATTTCTCCATTAATGGAACAAAATCTCTGTTTAGGGTAGGGGTTTTATTTTTGACTTTTTAGATTTTATTAACGTCCTGGTTTTGGTTGGTTGGTAGGGGTTTATTGAGTAGAAGGGGGTGTCAGTGTTGACTGTCATTCTTAAGGTGTAAAAGACTTTGTTCCCGTTGGTGATTTTGCCTGTTGGAAGTGTTTGTGGTGCGGGAGGGAGGGCATGTCAGTGGCTTACCCATGCTGGCTTGTTGTTACCTTCTTTACTGTGACTTTGAAACTCAGAAGGAAATCTGCTTTATAATGTACTCATCACCATATGGTATTTGATGCACTATATTCACAATGCAGAGAAGTTACCTAAAGTGGTTCTCACTTTTCCAATGACCATGCTGTCTGACATCTTCCAGAGAAATGCATCATCTTGTCATGGATTCAGTTGAAAATGGAAAAATAATCTTTGGCCTCCAAATGGTGGATTTCAACGTCCATCTCAGGAGTCTCAGTAACCTTGCAGTGGATATACAACTCTCATATCTGCCTGGGCTCTCTAAAACTGACATGGTCAACCACTTTATTTAGCTGTTCCATGTAAGTATTTTTAATTCAGATACAACCTCGTAAGAGTTTACAAATTCACAGAATCACGGGACCTCGAGAGGTCATCTAGTCCAGTCCCCTGCACTCATGGCAGGACTAAGTATTATCTAGACCATCCCTGACAGGTTTAACCTGCTCTTAAAAATCTCCAATGATGGAGATTCCACAACCTCCCTGGGCAATTTATCCCAATAGATTGTATTTATTACCTATTGGACTGGCATGATTCCTTCTTTTACTTCCTAAAATCTCAGACAAAATACAGGCGGAGCTGGTAGCGACCTATAGTTAAGAATTCCTGACACTTCCCATTATAAGACCCTGTTTTCAATTCCTTTGTCAAACTATTCAGGCTGAAGTTTCCCAATCCGGGTGACTAGATCAGACTGAATTTTTCTAAATCTTAAGCTAAAACAATTCAGCCATTTTTAAGAAGAAGGTTAGAGAATAATACATTGTTTTGTCCATGTTAAAAAAAAATAATCTTACCACTGTTTTGTTGAGAAGCCTCCTTGTTTTGAATCAGGATCTTGAAATTTTTTGGGACTGCTGTCCTGATGTTAGGGATGAGTCTTCTGCCATCCCCATGAAAACAAATTTGGCCAAGTTATAAGGCTTTGAAAAAAAATCTGTTTGTACATGCTCATTGGAGACTTTTCAGAGTTTGGCAGCTAAATTCACTGAATATTATCTGCACTGAATATGCTCCAGCCTAGAGCTGCAGGGATTGAGACAGACATTTCCTGCAATTGCTCCTCCCAGCAGCTGTGGGGCACTGGAAATGGGAGCAGGGAGACGCTCTGAATGAGGTTCTGCTACAGGGGCACAGGCAGTGTGAAGGAGAAGGGGAAAGCCAGAGATGCAGAAGGGTAAGGAATTAGGTTGCCAACCCTCCAGGATTGGCCTGCAGTCTCCAGGAATTAAAGATTAATCTTCCATTAAAGATAATGCGATGTGATGAAACCTCCAGGAATTCACCCAACCAAAGTTGGCAACCCTATAAGGAATGGTGAGGGAAGACGAGAGACAGCAGAGGAGAAGGGAGACAGGAGCTTGGGGATATCCAGGAACAAAGTGGAAGGGAGGCAGGAGCTGGAAGGCGGTGGGCAGGGCAGGAGCACTGGGGGAAGAGGAACAGGAACCGGGGTGGGGGTGGTGATGGGAGGGGGACAGAATAGGTGCAGGGGAAGACAGACAGGCTGGGGGCACAGAGGCAGAAGGGTCACTAGAGTTCACTCCACTCCAGGATGTGGAATTGAATCCAGGCATGCTGAGTCTCACTGGCAAAGTAAGTGTTTCATCCCTCTTTAGCGCTCGTCCACAGGGAGGGCATCAGAGACTCCATTAATTCAAGTAGAAGTCTGTGCTGTGGGTACAATGGTCCAAATCCTGCTCATGACCCAAGTTACACAGAACTTCATTGACCTATGATAGAATTTCTGTTTCTTCAGGGTTTTTTTTTTAAATATAAAATTATGTTTAAAGACACTATGTTACATAGAATGTTAAGGTTGCAAAGTCAAGAACTCAAAAGTTAGGAAATGCCCACATTAAGGTTGCCTGTGCAATTTAACATCAGGGCCATCCCGATCCATATGCAAAGTATGCAGCTACGTAGGGCACCAGGAAATTTGGGGCACAAAATTTCCTGGTGCCCTGCACAGCTGCACGCTGCTCCAGCCCTGCTTCACCTCTTCCCCATGGTGCCCGCCCCTGCTCCGCCCCAGCCCCACCTCCTCCCGCCCCTGCTCTGCCCCAGCGCCCCCGCACCCACCCGGGGAGGCCTGGGGTCACACACAGTCCCTCCGCAGGGGGGCTGCATAGGGCACCGAATTGGCTGGGTATGGCCCTGTTTAACAGAGTGGGTTTTTTTAGTAATAGCGGTCAATTTGATGTCAGTTTACAGGAACAAAGAGTGAGCCATGACCACCAAGGAATGGAGATTCATTTGTATTTAAAATGAATGACACAGTATCTCTCTCACTCAGGTACAGATGAGAAACATAAAAATACGGAGCTGCAGCCAACACATTCCTGGCCTGAAAATCTCCTAGGAATCAAGAACATTCCAGTGTAATGCCAGTGTGCTTGCTTGCTTTCCAAAGAAAACATCCCATCATGTAGGAACAGTGACAGAAAAGGTAATAGCCAGTAGAAAGTATTCATTCTTGTTAAAATATTATATTTTTAAAATGTGGCAAGTCAGGATAAGCTTGTTGACTAATTTTATCTGCAAATCATTCTTCTGATTTGTTAATGGCTACTCAAAGGGTAGCTCTGATAACCCAGATGGATTCTCCTCTGTTTTGCCTTAGTTCTCTTTCAAAAAACAGGTTACCATGTCAGAGCTCAAGCATGTGTTTTTAAGTCTAATTACATGTATAAAACTTCAGTATTATACACTTCCTTCTCTTTATATTACAGTGCAGTGCCCAAGCTTTGACAACTGTACAGCAAAGCATATTATTGGAGAGGGGTTTTATTGTGATAATAAAAAAAAAGAAGTGTTTTTCAGCCATAGGTTTCAAAGCACTTTACAAAGCTGGGCAAACTTAATGATCCTCATCTTTACAGAAGAGGAAACTGAGGCACAAATTAGTTAAGTGACCTGCCTAAAGCCAAAGACAGAAACATAAACCCTGACTCTCAGTCTAGTGCCTAAAAAGAAAAGGAGTACTTGTGGCACCTTACAGACTAACAAATTTATTTGAACATAAGCTTTCGTGAGCTACAGCTCACTTCATCCCATTGAACAGTTCTGCCTCAGAAATGGTACAATTCAGCACACAGATCCATGATACTAAGATACATAGGTGAATATTCAGAGGGACTATTTTCACAGCTTATCCATTGTGATCTTGGTTCTTTGAAAAGATCCCAAAATCCTGTTGTTACTGCCAGATACAATAAGAGATGACACACCAAGCCAGGACTCAAACAGAGACAGCAAAATCTGAGTTCATCGACTCAGATTTTGCTGTCTCGGTTACATTTCCCCCCCAAAACAAAGCCTATTAGGATCTCTCTCACCTACCACAACTGTAATATTCAGCATCCCATTAATGGGAGGCTTCATTATACTTTCATGTCCTGCCCCCTAATAAATTAGCATCAAGTCAGCAAGCTAGCTCAGGAACTACCTCATTGCTTGCTACAAAAACAATCTGATCAATAACCAGTCAGAAATTGAAAACCACTTGATGGATGGAGGGATTTCAGTGGTGATCTCTCTCTCGTGAATGGAATTGAGAAAGCACATTGAATCAGGGATTAGAAAGATGGCCATGTAGGCATCATAGTTTGAGACTGTAAGGAAATACCTCTGAGTTTATAAATCTGAGATTCTCCAGGATGCAGTGAACCCCAGCAGGCACTGCGGGTCAGATCCTGCCAAAATAAACATGGCACCAGCTCTCAGAGTAGAATTTGTTAATACCGAAGGAAATGGTTACTGCAGAGGTATTTTAGGGGCACTGAGGCCCAGAACAAATACCTGCATTGTCAAGGATCCATTTCCGTCTTACACATCAATTTCTAAAGATGTTGGGAACCTAGATATGAGCAGTGAACTCCTAAAAAAACTTCTGTTACCTCCAGGCACCTTATACTTGGTGCTCAGCTAAACAGAGTGACGGTGAGGGAAAAGGCAAAAAGCAGTTTAAGACACTCAGGGACATAGTGAGTGGAAGATCTGGGGCCAGAAAGAAAGGAAGAGTTACATAAAGTACCAAGGAAGGAAGAGAAAGTATGCAGAGGAGGGAAAGGGAGAATGCAGGGGCGAAAAGAAAAGATGTGAAAGTGGAACCCAGAGAAGAAGGATTTTCATATTCCTACACTGCAGCTAGTGGGTGGTTCTCATGGACTGGATTAATAGACTTTAATACAAAATATAACTAATCCATAGCCACTTTGGATTGCATGGTTCTCCCTGTGTCTCACACCATAGCCATTCAGAAGTTCATGGTGACTTCCATGGTGAACTTCCTGCTCCAAAAGCACAAGTCTCTACTACTCAAGATAGAGAATCTTCACTAGGTGACAGTATTGCAAAGTTACAGCAATAGTTAATCCCTTCCACTAGAGCTCAGTAAAACACATATAAACCAGCTGGTTCACTACAATATTATCTGCAGAGCCGGTCAGGATTTTTCCATCATAACGATTTTCCAACAGAAAAATGCAGTTTCTGCACAATCAAAATTTTCCATTGGAAAATTTCAATTTTGTCAATAATTCTCAATTTTTCATTGGAAAACTCTAAATGAAATATTTTGTTTCAAGTGAGTTCAACTGAATTTGGAATATTTCATTGTGTTGAACTGACCCAAAATGTTTAATGTGTAAACCCCCACCCACACATTTCTCTATTGTGAGCATTGCCTCGTGGAAGTTGTAGTTTTGGCTCCCATTCTCTCATATGGGCTAGATTCCTTAGGGGTTTACATCTCCCAGGATGCAATATGGACTTCCCTCTGACAAAGCTGTATGGTGCATCATGGGTGTTACGTGACTGTGGATGCTTCATGGGTGATAGTCCAGCCAAGGAGCCTCACCCATAAGGAAGAATGGGGATATCATGCTTCAGTACTACAACTCCTGTGAGGCAAAACACCACAATAGAGCAATGAAATTTAATGTTGAACTGACTCAAAATAAAACATTCAACAAACTGAAGCAAAATATTTTGGGAACGTCAAAATGTTTGATGCAGAAGAAGAGCTCAGTATAACTCAAAATTTTCTCTCTCACAGCAACAGAAGCTGGTCCAATAAAAGATATTACCTCACTCACCTTGTCTCTCCATAAAGTTTGATTTTGATCAAAAATGTCAAAACAAAATGTTTCATGTTTTCAACATTTTTAGGAATATTTTGTTCCATGACAAGTTGAAATATCAACATTTTTCATCCCAATTTGAGATGAAAACAAAATTATTAAAACATCAGAATTTCTCAAGAGATGGAAATTCTGATTTTCTCTCAGCTCTAATTGTCAGCCTCCCTCTTTCAAGTTTGGAAGCTAACAAAAAACCACAGAAATCCACACACTCATCTAGAAAGCCAACAACCCTAGTCTCTTTTTATATTTGTATTACAATTGTACCTTGAGGCCCCACCTGAGAACAGAACCCTATTGTGCTAGGCACTGTAAAAGACAGTTCCTGGCCCGTAGATCTTGCAATCTAAATAGACAAAATGGACAAAGTATGTGAGAAAGGTATTATTGTTCTTTTCACAGGGGCTTTAAGAGATTATATGACTTGTCCAAAGACACAGAGATCTCCTATGTCCCAATTCATTGCTTCACTCCCAATACCATCCTTTCTTGTCAAGGTTACGTCTGTTCCTTTATGTTTCATCAGCTAAGAAATAATACTTTTTTACAATGATGCTATAATGTAAATAACCATTGTAGAATAAGACCTAGCTACAAGAGCTCCATGGGACAGATCCTCAGTGGGTGTGAACCGTCATAGCTCCACGGACTTCAATGCTGAGCATCTGCCCCAACACCACAGTAGTGTATTTGTCATTACTTCCTCTTACATTTGTTTTCAGATTTGCCTTAAGAGTTCTGCAGTTTCTCCCACGCCCCCACCTCTTGATTTAATTCATGCAATTCAATACAACCTACATAATCAAAGCAGAAATTATCTTTTATTTGACTTGCTGACACAAAAAATTCCAACGATATTATAAAATTCTGCAAAGTTGACTGATATAAATGAAATGAGTCAATCAGCAAAGGGGTAACAGCTACTAGGTACCTCATCTTTCCTTCGAATGAAAGAGAGATGTTTCTATTTCAGTCAAGTGCAGCTCAGTATATTTTGCAAGGCAAAGACTGACTTGTAGCATTAAATAACTCTTAAGCTACACTCTGTTTATAAGCAACAATGGCAGGATTTTTATTTCTCTATAAAAAGTACCCTGCTCCCCACGACTATTATGGGCAGCATTTATGCCAAAGAAATTCTGTATAAGTTTGGGTATGCTGACTCAAAAGTTTAAGCCAGGAGTTACATTTTACAAAAGTCAAATTTGCACACCGTATGCTGAAAAATGCACTTCCAAAATTCTGATAAAATATCAGTTTTATATGAAATCCTTGGAATATAAGTTCTTACTAGGAAACAAACGCCTTGCTGACTTTCTGATACTAAAAAGCCCATTTTGTCTCATACAAAAACCATCAGCTTTGTCAGAAACATATAAGAAATTATTTAAACAAAAGCTCAAAGTATCTCTGCTCAATAAAACGGCACATCTGTGAGATATAGTACCTACTTATTTTTGATAAATTGTTAAACCGAACAATGGCATCCTAAACCTTTCTATATTTCCACACTTTTTAAGGAAATATCACCATATTTTTGAATTAACCTAAAAATGACTTTGTTCAGAGAAAACAAAAACAGCCCACAGTGAAAGCTGTACAATGACAAGTAATAGCATTTGCAGGGAGAGGGGAAAGGAGACAAGAGGACTAGCGTAAGTAATGAAACCTGTGTTGTGTTCACAATTTACACATTAGAAAATGGCAGATAAATGAAACAATGAACAATTCACAATCACAAGAACACTACAGTAATGATTACCTTCCTTCTAACCATGGAAAAATAAGGTTATTTCAACTTTGGTGAAGCACGATTTACAACAAACAGCAAATCTTACCAATGAATAGACTAAAAGCATGGGTAGGGAAAAAATCGCAGGAAAACTCCATTCACAGTTATAAAGCTGAGATTATGAAAGTGTAAAATGTATTAAACATGTCAAAACAAGTACAGTTGTGTAATTCCAGCTCACTGAAACATAAAATCCAAATAAGTCATGAATGGCAACAAGGAACATTACCTAAAAACATATCTCATCTTAAATATACTGCTGAACTGTCATGAATCCCAAGACAGAAAAGCCCCATGAACTTGCTGTAATGAAGTTGTATCCAAAAGACAACTTTCTACTTACCCTTCAGTATGCACCATGATTTCCTATGCCACCTTAATAATTCCAATGAATCCAGAGTTGTTTTATATTTAAAGAAGTACTAATAAAGTCCTTAACGTAGACAGAGGAAAGCTGACAAAACAGAACTCTGTGAGAAGCTCGGCAGAGAGGGGTGAATTTAATCCTGGCTCAACATGCTGTGTATTCTGTGTCTATCTTTAACTTGTAAATGATTTGGTTTCACATTCCACTGAAGTCCGGCTGGCAGATGCCTTTGCAAAGCTTACCAATCACAGGCACTCTGGTACACTCCCTTTCTCTCTTCCCCTGCCACTCCACCCCCATACTCACCCCCACGATTTTTCTACTTCCTCTTAGATTAGATGTCTAATACAGATTCATTCAGCTGTCTTTTACCTGTCTTCTGCAGGATGAAAGGAGATGCTTTCACCGAGTGTTGTTATAGACAGACACGGAAAACAAAGCCTTCTGTTCTCATTGTCTCCCCTCCACACAGACACACTCTTTTGCACCCAGGAATTAACTGACTTCCAAACTTGGCTGCCCAGGGAAGGAATGTTCTGTGACTGACATTCCTGAGAGCCTGCAGCAACAGCGCTCAACAGCTATTCTGTTTCTCAGAACACTAAACCTGCAAAATTAATACAATGTAGTCTGCACGCAGGATTTTTAAAGGTATTCATTTAAATAAAACAACCCCCTCTTTTACAAATTACAAGAAGCACTATTTACAGAAATCAAATTGCAATTTTAATCACATTTTCCACTGAACATGGTGTTTTACAGTTAGGAAACTAACTTAGCTTGCATAAACTAAAAAAATCCAAGCCTTCCTTTCAAACCTGTTTTAAAAATACATAGGATTTGGAAAACATGCTGTCGCAGCACATCAAAACTGAAATGGCAAACTGTCAATGCCTGCCTATGGGCAGTGGAGAGGTAGCTGATAGTATTGCTTGTGCCAGGTCTAATATTAGTCAACGGCAATGCCTTTGAGTTTGAATCCTGGAATCACTGATTATATATCTCTATGAAATAAGATCACAAGTCAGCATTATCTACAAATGGTTACTAACGCAGGCAGTTCCAGAGGGAGGGAAGGAGGAGCCTCTCAACCTCTCTGTGCTGTTTCACATAGTTGTCATATCAGGCTTTGGCAGGAGATCGTATTTGGAAGCTTACAGCAGCCCTGCCTGTGCAGAGAGATCTATATGGAGGGACAGTGTGTAAAAAACAAAAAGATCATCTTACCAGATATCAAACACAAAACATCTAGGAAATACCCCTTAGTAAATTTGTATCTGCCTACGGATAAATTACTACCACAAATTGCATATTTGTTCAGAAGCCAGCACCCTGATACTGCATATGAAATATACAGACAGCTGATTAATGATAGCATACAAGGTGACAACCCAGAAAGTCAATAATATTAGCAGATAATAGCAATAATCAGCAGTCATGCGTGCCGATACAAACCCTTTAATATTACCCATTTTTTAATTTGTAAATATGCATTCAGTTAGATATTGGTTGCAAACAAGAGTTTCTTATCTCAAATGTCACACTAAGTGAGAATGCAACAAGCCACAAGATTCTGGGTAAAGCATTTGAATTACTGAACATTTTCAGATGTATCTTGAAAAATGTCAATTTGTAGTCAAGCCAATTTGCACACAATGATAACATAGCAAAGCTTTACATTTTACAGAGTCTTAGGCCTTTGTCTGATCTACAAAATAGAACTGTTGCTGATAAGAGACGCTAACCAAGTTTTCAGCTGAACCACTGCTGAACACAGGCCAAGTTCAACTGTAGACAAGTGTAGACAAACTGTGCTCAGCACCACTTCAGCTGAAAAAAACTGTTGTCAGCACTGGCTCTATTTTGTAGCTCAGACAAGGTCCCAAATATTTCAGAACACTGGGGCTGAGGGACTGAACCGTCTGAGTAACAAAAATTACCATGTATTTGCAATAATTCATGCTAACAAAGAAAACAGCTCAGGCTTTTGCAAGTGAGTCTGTAACACTGACAGACCTCGGTGGTCAGGATTGAAACTGGGACCTCTGGAGCTAAATGCCTGAGCCTCTACTGCATGAGTTAAAAGCCATTTAGCCCTTATCTGAGGCTGTAACAGACTCATTAATCTCTAAGTGGTCTCAGTGCCACTAGAAGGGACAGAATACCACACCCAGGAAGTGTGTGGGTTACAAATCTATACTGGAAAGTGCCCACAGTTCCACAGAATATCACTCTGGTAATAAACATCACCATTTTGTTGCTGCACATATCCAAGACTATTAGTCAGTAGAGACTCTTGATCCTCTGACAACAGAAATTTCTCCTGACAAGACCTAAAAGGCAGTCATCTTAGGAATGTAAAGATGTGTGTATTTGTAGGGAAGGCAGTACACCTGCACTATCTCCTGTGAGCTAATAACCATTACCGCAGCTGTCAGTCCTCATTGTTGAAAATGTGCAAATCTTGTACTACTCATCTGCCCTTCTGCAAGCAGTTGGGGGAGGTAAGGTTTGATAAAAACAAAGGACTGCATAGCCATTTCCACTTTAAGTCCCACATATACTAAACTAGAAGCTCCTCACAAATTAGAGTCTGCTACAGTTTATTTGTGTTTCAGTACTCTGGAAGAACTGGCAGTAATATACAAATATTGAAGACTGTACTAGCTGACAACAAGACGCCTCAAGAGTCAAACAAGCTGTTTCAAATCCCCAACCTTTGCCACCTTTAGCAAACATTGCACATATGTGAACACAGAGCTTTAAAAACGCCACCAAATGAAAAGCTTGTCATTGTAGAATTGCAGAAGCCATTTAACTTGTCTTTGTCTTAGTTCCCCAAAATTGTGACCTGTGAATAAAGTTTACTTACCTTGTAGCAGGATGCAAGGCTTAGAATTGCAAAGCATTATTGCACATCAATGCTCATTATGCTACTGGAATTGATATATATAATTAGACTATATGCTGATACCAAGTTTTTCTTAATAGGAAAAACAAGCATAGACATGTCACAGTCTCTCCTGTGCCTGGGGACAGTCTGACTGTTGTCCCACCCCTAATTTAGGCCCGTGCCTAATTGGCACAATCTGTCCCTTTGTGTTCAACTATTTACAAAGTGCACAAAATTTATTCCTTGTCTTCTCTTGTTTTCCAATGTCTTGAATTTATTTGTCTCGACAATCTTAGATTTTGAGATCACTGGAGCAGAGAATGCGAATTACCCTATGGGCCATATCCTGCACAAATCTTACTCACAAGAGTAGTCTTTGCTCTTACAAGTAGTCCCATTAACCTCAGTGGGATGACTTGAGTGAGGATTGCTTATAAGATTCACAGATTACAAGGCCAGAAGGGACCATTGCAATCATCTATTCTGACCTCATGTATAACACAGACCAGCAAACTTCCTCGAAATAATTCCTCGACCATATTTTATAGAAAAACGGCCACTCTTGATTTCAAAGTTGCCAGTGATGGAGAATCCACCACAACCCTTGGAATTGTTCCAATTATTAATTATCCTCATTGTTAAAAATGTGTTGCCTTATTTCCAGTCTGATTTGTCGAGCTTCAACTTCTAGACACTGGATAGAGTTATACTTTTCTCTGCTAGAATGAAGAGCCAATTATCAAATATTTGTTCCTCATCTAGGTAGTTATATACTGTAATCAAGTCATCCCTTAATCTTCTCTGCGTTGAGATAAATAGGATGATCAGAGGAATGGAAAACCTACCTTATGAGAGGAGACTCTGGGAGCCCGGCTTGTTTAGCGTACCCAAATGAAGGTTGAGGGGATTGCTCTCTGCAAATACATCACAGGGATAAATATCAGGGAGGGAGAGGAGTTATTTAAGTTAAGTGCCAATGTTGACACAAGAACAAATAGATATAAACTGGCCATCAATCTCTTTAGGCTTGAAATTAGATGAAGATTTCTAACCATCAGAGGAGTGAAGTTCTGGAACAGTCTTTCAAGGGGAACAGCAGCGGCAAAAAACCTACTGACTTCAAGACTGAGCGTGATAAGTTTATGGAGGGAATGGAATGATGAGACTGCCTACAATCGTATGTGGCCCATCTGCGACAGCTTGTAGTAAAAATCCCCAGTGGCCAGAGATGGGGCACTAGATGGGGAGGGCTCTGAGTTACTACAGAGAATTCTTTCCCACGTCTCTGCCTGGTGGGTCTTGCCCAAATGCTCAGGGTCTAACTGATCTGATATTTGGCAGAGTAAATGGTGGATTCTTTGTAACTTGAAGTCTTTAAATCATGATTTGAGGACTTCAGTAACTCAGACAGAGGTTAGGAGTCTACTACAGGAGTGGGTGGGTGAGGTTCTTTGGCCTGCCATGTGCAGGAGATCAGACTAGATGATCACTATGATCCGTTCTGGCCTTAAAGCCTTAAAATCTATGAGGTTGAGCTCTTTTAATCTACAACTTACAGCATGTTTTCTAATCCTTTAATCATTCTTATGGCTCTTCTCTGAATCCTCTGCAACTTATCAACATCATTCTTGAATTGCAGACACCAGAACTGTACACGGTATTCCAGCAGTGGTAATTAATACAAAGGTAAGATAACCTCTCTGTTCCTACTCAAGATTCCCTGTTTATGCATCCCAGGATTGCATTAGCTCTTTTGGCCACAGCAACACACTGGGAGCTCATGTTCAGTGCATTATCCACCACAACACCCAAATCTTTTTCAGAATCACAGCTTCCCAAGATAGAGTCTCCCATCCTGTAAGTGTGGCCTACATTCTTTGTTCTTAGATGTACACATTTAAATTCAGCCATATTAAAACACATATTGTTTGCTTATGCCCACTTACCAAGCAATCCAGATAATTCTGTATCAGTGACCTGTCCTGTTCCTTCTTTACCACTCCCTCAATTTTTGTGTCATCTGCAAACTTCAGTGATGATTTTATGTTTTCTTCCAGGGCATTGATAAAAATATTCAATGGAGTTGGACCAAGAACCAATCCCTAGAAACACACCTGCTCAGTGATGATTCCCTATTTACAATCACATTCTGAAACCTATAAGTTAGCCAGCTTTTAATACATCTAATGTGTGCCGTGTTAATTGTATATTGTTCTAATTTTTTAATCAAAATGTTGCGTGGTATCAAGTCAAATGCTTGAGAGTAGTCTATAACATCAACACTATAATCTTTATCAACCAAACTTGTAATCTCATAAAAAAATCAAATTAGTTTGACAGGATATATTTTCCATAAACCTATGTTAATTGGCATTAACCGTATTACCCTCCTTTAATTCTTTATTTAAAAAATCCCATATCAGCTGCTCCGGGATTGATGTCAGACGGACAGGACTATAATTACCCAGGTCACTCCATTTCCCCTTTTAAAATATTGGCACATTAGTGTTCTTCCAGACTTCTGGAACTTCCCCAGTGTTCCAAGACTTAGGCTATGTCTACACTACTGCGGTAAGTCGACCTAAGCTAAACAACTCCAGTTACGTGAATAACATAGCTGGAGTCGACGTACCTTAGGTCGAGTTACCGCAGGGTCTACACTGAGGGGGTCAACAGGAGAAACTCCCCCATCAACTTACCTTACTCTTCTCGTCGGTAGTAAAGTACAGGGGTCGACTGGAGAGCCATCTGCTGTCGATTTGGTGGGTCTTCACTAGACCCTGCTAAATGGACTGCCGGTGGATTGATCTCAGAGCGTCGATCCTGGCTGTAGTGTAGACCTGCCCTTACTCAAAATTAATGGTCCAGTGAACACCTCAACTAGCTTCTTTAAGAGTAAGTTGTGAGTAGGAGCCTTCCACCATGTGATCCAAACATATCCCCATCTGACTTTATTCATGGTTACTTTAAATTAATCTAGACAAGCTCCTCCACAATCCACTCTGAGGCTCAGAGTTCCTCCCCAAGAACTACTCAGCCACTCTGACCTCTTTAATATCCAGGTGGGTTACTGACCCACCTTCACCAGTGAGTCAATAAAATCCACTTACCATTTTCCAGTAGGAACATCTCCTGCCAGCCTATTAAACAGTTTTGCAGAATCATATCCTATACTTATACAGTATATTTAAAGTTAAGGTGCTATCCAAGTTATATTATTAATAATAATACATGTTAATAACCAGATGGGACAAAGCACTTTACAATCTACTTTATGGAGCAATCGTGCATTGATAGGGGTTGGACTGGATTTCTTCATTTCCAATTTCTATGATTCTGTGTATGGATTCAATCATGGTGGCATAAATTTAAGATGCCTCAGGTCACAAATGTAACCTCCCCAGAATGAATCATATTTTCAGGTCACTAATTTTGTTGAAGTGAAAAATATGAATAAATGGCTTACTCTCAAGCAAGTCTACCCTTTTTATATATTTCCCAAACATTGGGCCACATGTTCAGCCCACACTAATCCCATTCGCACCTCTCCAGCAGTTCAAAGAGGATGTAAAGCTGCTTTATGGGAGCAGCTGATAATTCCCCTGATTTAAGGATTCTCCAGGTAGCAGGCTTTAGGCCACCTGCTCACTATCTCTGTATAGTGGATATGTCAAGATAGTCTGAAATGGAGATGCATCTGTATGGCGTGTGCCCAGATCTTGCTGTGTTTTGGGCATATTAGGCCAGAATGGCCTCTAGGAGACCCTGCCAGCCAGTGTTAGACCAGCCCTGGGGCTGTTCTATCTTATGCTTGGGCTGGCTCTACTCCTGGCTGCCTAGAAACAAGGGAGGTGGAAAGGCAGAGCAGCTGAAGATCAAGCCCTCTTTTTAAAACACAGATCTCATTCCCTCCCTTCATCGAATGGCTAACACCATTTTCTAAATCCTCATTGCTTCTAAAGATGCAGCCCTTCTTGATTAACAATATTAAGTTTTCCCAGTTTATGTAAAGAGACCCTGTTATGCACCAGAATCATACAAATTTTGCAAGATTACAATGCAGCATGCATGAGCCATCAGACTATGGTGCTAAACCAAGGTCCTCAGCAGGCTAACAACCAAATGCTCAGGGACCAAACACACTCTTAGTTATACCAAGCAAGTATTTTTCCAGCTAATTAGGAGCCATGAATGGAACAGCTTTCTGTCTCAGAGTGACAAAGAGGAGGATTAGTGTTATAGAGCTATTTGCCAAATACATATCAGACACAGCTTTAAAAAAAATCTATTCCTTAGTAAAATACAGCATTTATTATATTAAAAAAATCCAACATTACCCAACTTTTTAAAAGATACTAGTATTCTCTCCACATCTTTCAGCAAGCAAACTAACAAAAATGGAAAAAGCATACAGAGTAGTTCCTAGCACCCTTTCTGCCAACCCAAGAGATGCCATAGAAACAGTGAGCACTTTCTTTTCTACAAGAGGCAAAGCTTATCAAATCTGCATGAGGCCATGATAACACTGCTTGCTACTGACCCAGCCACAAAATACAACAAAATATAAAGAAGAAACCAGAAGCTACTGAAAGACCATGAGAACATATCTTGTACTTTCTAAAACCATTATTTACCAGATATAGCTGTACACTCAATTTGTTTGAAACTCACTTACTACATTTTGATACAGTTTTATATCAAGGCAATAAGACCAGCACTGTACCGAAGGAGCTAGTCTTTAGAAACTAAGTGTCAACGTTTCCCTGACAGAACTACCAGAGAACTCGTGCTTCAGTTACACCTGCTCCAAACACTCATGAGGCAGGAGTGGATTTACCATGAAATAAACCATTTGGTGGCAATGGGGACCCCAATGACAGGGGGCCCCCCAAAATGCAGGACAAATATCTGACAACCTGCCCCCTGAGTCCCGGCCAGCGGCGCAGCAGGGCTCAGGCAGGTAGGCTGCGTGCATGCTGTGGCTGGTTGCCCCATGCCGCTCCCAGAAGCTGCGCACCCCTGGCTCCCTGCCCACTCTGCCTCCCTGTCTCCATGCTGCTTCACTCCCGGAAGCGGCCGGCATGTCCCTGTGGCCCCTGAAGGGGGTGGGAGTGTCTGTGGCCAATGGGAGCTGTGGGGGCAGCAGCACACTGAGATACCCTCCCCCACCGCCTAGGAACCACTGTCGGGGGGGGGGTGCCGGTGTCTTTGAGAGCCGCGCCACCCAAGGTAAGCACTACACACCTGCTCCCCTCCTGACCCCCAACCCCCTGCCCCAGCCCAGAACCCAGAACCCAAACTTCCTCACAGAGACTGCCCCCACACTCCCTCCTGCACCCCAATCCCCTGCCCCAATCAAGGTACCTCACTTTATTTTCATTTACTTCCCATTACTTATAATATAGGAGGAGGATGAAGAAAAAAAAAGAATGAAAACAGGGAGGGGGAGAGATAAGAGAGAATGTTCTTTTTCTTGGCTGGGTCCCAAGGGGGGGGGCAAAAATGAAGCTGCGCACAGGGTCCCACTAACTCTAAATCTGCCACTGCAATGAGGAGAAAATTCTATTTGGAAACTGACCACATTGATAGGCAAACCCAAGATCTAATGTCTCTAAAATACAATAAAATTTCAAACACTATAGTTTGTGGTAGGTGAATTTTTGACTTTATAAAATTGAAAGAAATAAGTGGTCTATAGAAAATAAATCATTAGTATGGGTACACAGAGTCCCATACCACTGAGCACTAAGTCTTTTCTGTGCTGGAGGGGCCTGTGGATAAGTAACAAAAGCATATCGTCAACTGTTGATTCCATGTCTCAAAAGGCCGAAAGTGGCAACTATAAAAAAGTCTATGAAAAAAGACAATTTAAAAGTTTCAATGCAGTGCTAACTACAGCACATGACTCCTTTCACCTGAGCACAGTAGGAATCTTTGTTGCTCTAAAGGTTCCACTGCAACCAAGCACACATACACAAGGATGTGAAGACAGCATAAAGCAGCGATTCTCAAACTGTGGGTTGGGACTCCAAGGTGGTTTGCAACCATGTTTTCATGGGGTCGCTAAGGCTGGCATTATGCTTGCTGGGGCCCAGGGTTGAAACTGAAGTCGGAGCTCCACCGCCTGGGGCTGAAGCCAAAGCCTGAGCCCCACCGCCGGTGCCAAAGCTGAAGCCCAAGGGGCTCAGGCTTCGGCTTCAGCCCTGAGTGGCAGTGCTCACATTACAGACCCCCCCATCCACGGTTGAAGCCCTTTGGCTTTGGCCCCCACACCCGGGGCAGCGGGGCTTGGGTGGGCTAAAGCTTCAGTCCCCCCTCCTGGGGTCATGTAGTAATTTTTGATGTCAGAATGGGGTCACGGTGCAATGAAGTTTGAGACCGCTTGGCATAAAGCATCACACTACTAAAGGAGACACCACGCTGCAATCCTCGCTTGAGAGAGAGACAGAACGGCCTGAGTAAGCACAAATCAAAGCACTAAAACTAGCCTCATCAGAGATCAAGAGCAGAGTGAGAATTGCTTTGTCAAGCAAATGGTCCTCACTCATCCTTGAATCTAAAGCACAGTTATCAATGAAGCGCTGTCTTCCACACAGAAGAAAGACTCCCAGTATGTTCTAGCACAGCAGAAGCAACAAATGCCATTTGTTTATTTTTGCCTGGACAGATGACCAAAGGCTCTTAGTGTAAATCTGGCCAAAGTCAGAGTCATAAAATCATAGGACTGGAGAGGACCTCGAGAGGTCATCTAGTTCAGTCCCCTGCACTCATGGCAGGACTAAGTAGGAACGTACGCAGGCAGGCAGGCAGGCAAATAAATACATTTACACACACACAACTGTCCAGAATGGAAAGGGGATAATCCCTGAAACAATTCAAATGAACCTCTCTTCTACTTGGCCCATGAATAAAACAAAACAAACAAAACAGCCTCTCACTAATTCTCTAATATAAAATTTGATATTAACTTTATTCAACCTCCCAGTGGAAGAGCTTGGGAAAGAAGGGAAAACAATGAGCATTCAGGTCTTGAGCAGTCCGGGCAAACAACGCACGTTACAACAAAGCTTAAACTTGTTCTTCACAATAATTTTTAAAACAATACCAGCTGCCTATTTAATTTTAAAAATTGCAAAAAATATCCACCTCCCTTTCCATTTCTTATAAGCAGTCTTGAAGTTTAAATCTCCTCAGAGTGATAGATATGCTTGCTTTGATCTGCTTAGCTCTTGGAAGTCCAGGGGCTCTGGGCTGCTGGCCCCATGGTGCCCGGGATCCCTAGGGACAACTCTGTCCACCATTAGGGATTTTTTTCCTGAGGACCCCCCCCCCCGTAACATTTCGCGAACCCTCAGTGGTTCCCAAAAGCCAGTTTGGGAACCACAGTTTTAGACTGAAGTATTCTCTCTCTCCTAAAGGTCCAAGCCAAGGTTGAAGCAGATGGACTAAATAATCTGAAGGAAGCTTGCTCCCTCTGCTGTACCAGTTCTGTAGATAAAACCCAAATGTCAGTATTTGGGGCTGTCTGATATCTTTCATAAGCACAGGACAGACAGACACAGACAGATCTGAAAAGAGGATAAAGAAAATCAGGACCGATGAAAAAAACAATGAGATGATGCTTAACAGATTTTTATGTGTTTAAAGCTTTGACTCTTTCTCTCTACTTTCTGGCAGGAAGCTAACCCCACAGTCCTAGAATGGTGGAAAGCAGGTAGCAGAAAATGCCTTTTCTTGAGCTTGAACTCCTCTCTTTACAATTGGTGTCTTATTATAGATAATGATCTCATCTTAAGATAAAGATGGATGTCGTGATTAGCTGCACTGCTCACTCTGTGAAGAAATTCACTTGAAGCTGGCCAGGCATAGTTGCTGATAGCTGTAGAATGACAAGTTATATAATATAGTCAATAAATGCTTCACATCCTGTGGTTCATTGCAGGCATCAAAAGGAAAAAAACACAAATGCCATGGTGGATTTAAAAAATGAAGTTTAAACAAAAATGGGGAAATAAAAAAAGGATTTAGTTAATATTTTGGAAATTAACAGTCTGATTTACAGAGAGGATGATTTTTTAACCTGTAACAACCTGAATGTGAACAGTCAATAAACGTATTGTACACAATATTTTTGAAGGTAGAGAAACTGCCATGTTAGATACAAGCCATAATTCACATCAGCAATTGCCATACAAGCTTTCCTATGAATCCATTGGAGATCTTGTACTTTAAAAAGATATATTTAGGCTCCATATTAGTTCTCAGCTGATCTTTAGAGTAATTTTTCAGTTATATCAAACTTCTCCATTTGATCTGCTGATTTTTTAATAATCCAAACTAGATTTGAGACAGTTTCAAAGTCATGATCTGGAGGATGGTGTGGATTGCACCTTCAGCAAGTTTGCAGATGACACTAAACTGGGAGGAGTGGTAGATATGCCGGAGGGTAGGATAGGATACAGAGGGACCTAGATAAATTAGAGGATTGGGCCAAAAGAAATCTGATGAGGTTCAACAAGGACAAGTGCAGAGTCCTGTACTTAGGATGGAAGAATCCCATGCACTGCTATAGACTAGGGACCAAGCGGCTAGGCAGCAGTTCTGTAGAAAAGGACCTAGGGGTTACAGTGGACGAGAAGCTGGATACTGTGTGCCCTTGTTGCCAAGAAGGCTAACGGAATTTGGGGCTATGTAAGTAGGAGCATTGCCAGCAGATCGAGGAACGGCATTGGTGAGACCTCATCTGGAGTACTGTGTCCAGTTTTGGGCCTCACACTACAAGAAGGATGTGGAAAAATTGGAAAGAGTCCAGCGGAGGGCAACAAAAATTATTAGGGGGCTGAAGCACATGACTTATGAGGAGAGAGTGAGGGAACTAGGATTATTTAGTCTGTAGAAGAGAAGAATGAGGGGGGATTTGATAGCTGCTTTCAACTACCTGAAAGGGGGTTCCAAAGAGGACGGATCTAGACTGTTCTCAGTGGTAGCAGATGACAGAACAAGGAGTAATGGTCTCAAGTTGCAGTGGGGGAGGTTTAGGTTGGATATTAGGAAAAACTTTTTGACTAGGAGGGTGGTGAAGCACTGGAATGCGTTACCTAGGGTAGTGGTGGAATCTCCTTCCTTAGAGGTTTTTAAGGTCAGGCTTGACAAAGCCCTGGCTGGGATGATTTAGTTGGGGATTGGTCCTGCTTTGAGCAGGGGGCTGGACTAGCTGACATCCTGAGGTCCCTTCCAACCCTGATATTCCATGCTTCTATGATTCAAAGACAGAAATCATCTTTTTAACAAGCTTTGTGAGAAAGTACAAAGTAACCCAAATGGGAAGGAATAAATATATGAAATACTTTATTTATCATGCAATAGTTCTAGGAAGAGAATGTGGACATGAAAGGGATGAAGAAGGTTGGAGTAGAATGCACCAATTCAGATTTGTTTGCCTCGAAAGAATCATCATACACAGATTTCACACTTTCAGTGAAATTATAAATACTCTATACAAGAAAACCCTCAAAACTACTATTAGTACCATGCTGATATTGAGTAATAAATTACTGAAGTGTGGAAATGCAATGTTACAATTAAGTGTTCAGCTGTGTTCCCTTGTTCGTATGCCTTAAAATATTATCTCTTATTATTTATCAGTTAACAAAATACAAAAAAATTGGTGTTTCCTATAGAACCTTCATAAAGTGAATTGTACCACACTACTTACAGTCATCAGGCTTGGCTTGATTAAATATCAATGGGATCTATCGAACAAGGCAAGTTTGAAGAAAACTGGTTCAGTAGTTTGTGAATATTTAGCATGGGATTTTCAGAAGTGCTCAGCATTGGCCTAACTCTGCTCCCAGTGAAGTCAATTTAAATTCTCTTAATTTCAATGGTAGCAGGGTTAGGGCAATGCTGAGCGCTGTTTAAAATTTCACGTTTAAAGCAGCTGCCCCCCAATAGGAGAATGGGGAGATCTTCACGTGGAAGGTAACATGTGTGTGCAGATCTGGGGTAGGCTGCAGGTGGAAATAATCCAGTTCAGTGAAGTTACTCCAGATTTACATGAGTGCAAATAAGGGCAGAATTTGGTTTCAGTCTGGGCACACTGGGCCCAATTCAGGTTGCCCAGATTTGCTTGAACTAGCACTGTCAAGAACCAGTTAGATCTAGTTTCACTGGTGTACAAAAAGTAAAAAAAGTTAGTTAACAGCATGGATGGTGAAAAGTTATATTTGATAAATCCTTCTATTGTTGTTAATCTGAGGTAACACTATTAGCCGAGGTTAGGACTTTAAAAAAAACTTATCTTATCTTAACGGTGTCTCCTTAAAGAAACGCCATTATAAAACCCACACAAACAGCACTCAGACACAACAGGCAGTTTTACTGTCACTCAGATGGCAGGTAACTGTCCTGAATGAACATGTTCCTGTATTACAGCGCTTCATCATGTGTTTCCTAAATCAGTGGTGTTTTTATCCCAAATGAAAGAAAGAATTATTTTTTCTCAGCTTTGAATACCGTACAGTCGATATAAGAGCCCTAGACACTACAATGTAAACTATTATGGTTTCTGCTACAGAACCCTTGCCCCAGGACTTTGTGAATGAACACTGAATGCCGTGGGGAGTTGAAATTAAAGGCAGCTGGGATAGATTTATTAAAGGCATGCTTTCCCATACATACAGTAGTCAGTTAACATATCCACAGGCACAATGATGGTGAGGATAATGAAAGGACTTTTCTCTAGGACACCATCATATTTCACTTTTCCGGTTATCCGTATTATTTTATAAAAAAAAGAGATGACATGACAATATTGATAGGCATTCAGGTTCCTCGAGGCATGTCATGCAATCCAGGAGACAGCTTTTCAAACCATACATGTCGTGCAGATATTGGTACTCAAAGTAAATAAAATATGAGCTTCAGGTTAAGAATACAAAGGGAATTGTTTTTCCAACACTGCTCAGGGTTGTCCCTGGGTTTAAATATGCTTGCACAAAGGGGTGGAACCTAAGAAACCTTCTGCCTGCTGCCCCTTCTTCCCTTTCTGTTTGTTCCTTTCTTGCCCTTTTACAAGGGGATATTCCCTTCATGTACTCCTGGGTGGTACATTTTTCTCCCAGAAGGATGGGAAGGAAGAGAGTCCATGGAGCCAGCCCCACTCTATATCACACTACAGTGCTAGCTGTCATGGTGACCCATTGGCCTCAAACCCAGGTCCACAGGAGCAGCCACGCTTCAACCCTCCACTTGGCAACCTGCTGCCAACTGCTCACCCAGGACCCATGAAGGCCAGCCCCAGGTTGAGGCTCTGCCCTGAGATACTATTGGCAGAGTCACAGAGCAACTGATTAGCCTGCTGGCCCTATTTAAGCCAGGAACAGGAAGCTGTCTGAACAAGTGGGATCCGTCATGCTCAGGACTGTGTATCTTGTGCCTCCTTTTCCCCAGGCTTGACTTCCCAGTGTCCTGACCTAGCTTGACTCCTGACCTCTGACTTGTGGTTCTGATCTCCAGTTTGTCTCCGGCTTCTGATCTCCTGCTATCCTGACCAAGCTGACTCTTCGCTGTGGGCTCTGACTCTGACCACTACGTATGGCTGTCCACAGACTTGACACCAGCTGGTCACGAAGAGGCGAGACAGGCTGCATCACCCAAAGGGGCTGGTGCAGACTGTACACTCCTTCTGCATGCCATGGAACTGTGATAGGGATTGTGCCCTGGGAGGAAGTGTCTCTGCTTGAGCTCCACCTGGGGCTGTGCAGCTTTACCTCACCGCCCAGTGCAGGCCAGTAGTTAAATGTCACAACTTGGCCCTAAAAATATAACCAATATACAATACCCAAGGGCTGTATACAAAATTTTTAGCCTGCACTGTAGCCCAGGACTCCTCATTTTCTCATGTTGTCAGCAGTGGATGTTTATAGTAATCTACGGATCCCTTTTTAGATTAGCTTGCTTTCTTTGTATGCACTGTATGAACTCCTCAGGGGTCACAAAACGGTAGACATCTCCGCTGCTTTCATGGGAAGGCTGGGATGTCCATCAATGCCTTTGGAGTGATTTGAAGGCTGTTTTGTGAGATTTAACATTTGTGTAACTGCAATACCGTTCCAAAGTGCAGGCAGTTACTGGGCACCACGGTCAGCCAAATAAGTACATAGCTTCAACGCTGGCTGTGTTGTAATCAAAGTGGCTCTCTTACAAATGTGGCTGAATATAGTAGAGGAAGGAGGGTCTGTGGTTAAGATATTGCACTGGGACCTAGGATACTTGGGTCCAATTCTCAGCAATGTCACAGACTTCCTCTGTGACCTTGGTGAAGGCTCTTTGCCTCAATTCCCAATCTGTGATGTGAGGACAACACATCTTTTTTCCCCACCATCTGTCTGCCTTGTGTCTTTAGACTGTAAATTCTTTAGGGCAGGGACTCAGGGACTAGCTTACTATGTCTTATCCAGTGCTTAGAACAGCGGGACAATGATCTTGGCTGGGACCTAATCGCTACTGTCATGAAAATAATAAGCAAAATAGCTTGGAGAGTAGCTTTTACTCAGTCTATTGAACAGGAAATCAACTAACTTAAGAGAAAAGAAGGGGGGATCCATAAGTCTTTTTAATCAGCCCCAGCATCTGAATCACTGGCAAGCACAAAGATGAAAATTTTGCTGAATGAAAAGTGAATAAATCAAAGAAGACAAAAGAAGCTTCCTTACAAAAGGGATGGAGTCTACCTGCCTGGTAAATAATGAAAACTCTTCTTTGCTCTCTTTTGTTTTCTATTTTAAGACTTTTCATTGTGTGGGAACAAAGTCAGCTCTAGTTGGAGCAAGTCAGACAAATCCATCATTGAGACAGAATGAATGTACGATCCTCTCCCGGCGTGATTGCAGACCAACTATACCACCTGTTTTAACTCGAATACATACCATTGGTGATAATAGTGACAATGTAAAGTGTACAGCTCTGCATTTAAGGGGTGTATGGAAATTCTCATCATTTACAAATAATGGCTAGAAATCTAATATGCCTTCTCCTGGAATACCATGTTCAGTTCTAGCAACACTAGCTCAAAAAGGACAGAGGAGTAATAGAAGGAGTTCAGAGATGGATGACATTAATCATTAGAAACATAGAAAGACCTCTGTATGAACAAAGATTAGTACCGTTTTGTTTAGGTAGGAGACAAATAAGAGGGAATATCACAGAGGTATCCAAAATAATGAATGTTATAAGAAAGGGAGATTAAATGTTCATGTTTACCCTCTCACAATGCAAGAGCAACAGGATGTGTAATGAAATTGAAAGACAACAATTTTAAAATGGAGAAAATAAAACACAGAGCTTAGTAGAACTCTCCACACCAAGGTATCATTGGAACCAAGGTTTAGTAGGATTAAGAAAAAAGTTAGACACTTATATGGATCATGAGACCATCAAGGATTATATTATAAACTTTTGGTTTTAGTTTTTTTAAAGAGATGGGATATAAATCTTTGTGCTTTAAGAAAGCCAACCATAAACCAACCACTAATTGTCAAGGATTATGAAGAAACTTCCCCTTTTAGTAGGTTATTCCATAATTGCCCATTACAAGGTTTCTTGTGCTTTCTTTAGAAACATCTGACCCCAGTCACTGTCAGGGACAAAAAACTGAATTAGATGGGATCACTGATCTAAAGTCGTAGAGCAATTAGAATCATAGAATCATAGAATATCAGGGTTGGAAGGGACCCCTGAAGGCCATCTAGTCCAACCCCCTGCTCAAAGCAGGACCAATTCCCAGTTAAATCATCCCAGCCAGGGCTTTGTCAAGCCTGACCTTAAAAACCTCTAAGGAAGGAGATTCTACCACCTCCCTAGGTAACGCATTCCAGTGTTTCACCACCCTCTTAGTGAAAAAGTTTTTCCTAATATCCAATCTAAACCTTCCCCACTGCAACTTGAGACCATTACTCCTCGTTCTGTCATCTGCTACCATTGAGAACAGTCTAGAGCCATCCTCTTTGGAACCCCCTTTCAGGTAGTTGAAAGCAGCTATCAAATCCCCCCTCATTCTTCTCTTCTGCAGGCTAAACAATCCCAGCTCCCTCAGCCTCTCCTCATAACTCAAGTGTTCCAGTTCCCTAATCATTTTTGTTGCCCTTCGCTGGACTCTCTCCAGTTTATCCACATCCTTCTTGAAGTGTGGGGCCCAAAACTGGACACAGTACTCCAGATGAGGCCTCACCAATGTCGAATAGAGGGGAACGATCACGTCCCTCGATCTGCTCGCTATGCCCCTACTTATACATCCCAAAATGCCATTGGCCTTCTTGGCAACAAGGGCACACTGCTGACTCATATCCAGCTTCTCGTCCACTGTCACCCCTAGGTCCTTTTCCGCAGAACTGCTGCCTAGCCATTCGATCCCTAGTCTGTAGCTGTGCATTGGGTTCTTCCGTCCTAAGTGCAGGACCCTGCACTTATCCTTATTGAACCTCATCAGATTTCTTTTGGCCCAATCCTCCAATTTGTCTAGGTCCCTCTGTATCCTATCCCTCCCCTCCAGCGTATCTACCACTCCTCCCAGTTTAGTATCATCCGCAAATTTGCTGAGAGTGCAATCCACACCATCCTCCAGATCATTTATGAAGATATTGAACAAAACCGGCCCCAGGACCGACCCTTGGGGTACTCCACTTGATACCGGCTGCCAACTAGATATGGAGCCATTGATCACTACCCGTTGAGCCCGACAATCTAGCCAGCTTTCTACCCACCTTGTAGTGCATTCATCCAGCCCATACTTCCTTAACTTGCTGACAAGAATACTGTGGGAGACCGTGTCAAAAGCTTTGCTAAAGTCAAGAAACAATACATCCACTGCTTTCCCTTCATCCACAGAACCAGTAATCTCATCATAAAAGGCAATTAGATTAGTCAGGCATGACCTTCCCTTGGTGAATCCATGCTGGCTGTTCCTGATCACTTTCCTCTCATGCAAGTGCTTCAGGATTGATTCTTTGAGGACCTGCTCCATGATTTTTCCAGGGACTGAAGTGAGGCTGACTGGCCTGTAGTTCCCAGGATCCTCCTTCTTCCCTTTTTTAAAGATTCTTTATTCAGCAACATTTTATGGATAAATTTTTGAGTTAAATTAATGCTGAAGTGACATTCATCTAAAAAGATTTATTTATAAAACTTTGTTTCCTAAATTTCAAGGAAAAGTTACAGTCCTATGGGTGCAAAATGAAGCACTGTTTTCTAATACATTATTTTAATCCATGAAATTATGATCCCTTTATGTCTAGCAGCATTTGAAGATAAAGAGCCAAATTCTGCCAGAGATAGACAGGCACTCTATTGAGTTCAGTGCCAAAGCACCCATTTACATCAACCTTATCCATGTATCCTCCTTGCGCAGCAGCAGCACACAGCCTTAATGGGTAGGGCCAGGAGATCCTCCACTGCACAGCTCCTTCCATCCCCCCATTGTGCAGGACTATAGATTGCTGCACAGACCCTCAGCCTGCTGTTCCTCCATTACACCAGGCAATGGATCCACAAAGCCCACATTCATGCCCCTCCTATAAGCATACCCTCCATGCACATCTCCGTCTCATCACAGTCAAAGCCAACATGAAGCCTACCTCTCTGGCATGCAGTCAGTGCAGACGTTACACTGGGTCACCACTCCACCATGGCCTCCCTCCCTTCCATTGTGATTATCACGCATGGCCTTGCTACAGTATGAAGGGGCTTGCATGGGCCCATGGGTGAATTTGTATCTTTATGTGAAAACAGTAATATTTGCAGTTATGCCAGCAGGTTAAAAAGAGCTTCAAACTTTATGCTTCAGGGCACAAACGCTTTGCTAGCAGGGGGCTACCAAGCTCTACGCGAATGGTAAGGCATTGCACAATTGGCCTCATGCATTATGTTTTTAGAGGAAGGTAAGAGAAGTTATCCTCAAACATTCAGTGCATACTATTGCTGGGGTTAGGGGGTGATATGCATCCCCATAGCCCATCCACTCCTTCCCCACCATCCCAGATCCCTAAAGGTGGTGTTGTCTCCAAGTCAGAATGTTGAGGCATTAACAAGAGAGTTTGAGGAAACCTGTAATGATGACGCCATGCAATACAATTCAAGGGCTTTAGGATTACCATAAATGGAGACAACTCCTTTCATTCATGCCAGTTTTCTTAAGAACAAAAGAATATAACATTACCTTTAAAAAAAAAGACTTGAATGATTCATATTAGGCTATCAATTTGTTTAAAAGAATTGTTCAACCTGTATGTCAGCAATATCAACAGAAGATGGGGTTTTTACCTTTGATATACACTGCATTGCCCAACAAATATAAAGGCTCAGTTTGGATCTCAAGCACACAAGCCTGTGTCCAGATTTCACAAAACTGAAAGAAAGATGTCTTTGTGTATCCAAGGAGTTCTCTGCACATTAAAGGTAATCCAGAATATGACAGGGTTTGATTTTAAAGCAAATTAACTATTTCTGATTAACTGCATGTATAGACATTCTGGAATAAGAGCGCCTTATTGTGAATTAACTTAATCCATATCAGATTCAACTAATTCAGAATATGGTGCTTTTATTCCAGAATACAAGTGTCCACACATGCAGTTAATCAGGAATAGCAATTCTGGAATAACTCCCTGTGTAACAAGCCCTTATATCAGAAACAAATCCAAGATATAGAAAGAGTAGATAAAATAGGGAAAGTAGCAATCTGCATAGGGACTCTGCGTCTCATGGGTTAACAGCCACAGTTAAATTCCACTTGTGTATGCTTAAGGTTATATTCTCCCTAGTGATGTCCAGAGGATTTATCTACATAGCACACAAATGTCAATGGCAATAATTCTGCAAGAAATGTATGTGTGTCATTCCCATTAATGCAGGGTTCTCAAGGCCTGCACAAGGCCTCCTGCGTCACATAAGACCAAGAATGGGGTGGTGCAGAGGAAGATAAGGGGCAGAGCTTCCACACAGGGAGGCACTATGCAGCCCTTCATACATCACAAAGGAAGGATCCTTGCCAATCACAAACAAGTTGACATGTAGGAAGATTTAGGACCAGGCTAAGGGGAGCGCCATGGGATCTGTGACAACATGGACCCACTGTCCCACAAATGCATAGCAGCAGTCGCCTCCATTCTGAACTGTTTTTTTGTTCTGTGTTTGTTCAGTGCCTGGCACAATGGGGTTCTGGCCCATGATTGGGGCTCCTAGGCCCTACCACAATATTATTATTTTATTCATGTTCATTTGTAATGATAATGACTACAAAACAGTAGCAGTGGGAGTCCTGCCCATGGACTGGGATGTATGCAAATATAATCTCTCCCATTTTCTGCTTAATGTCCAATATAAAGCCCATTTATTCTGGCTTTGATTGGAGGGGTAAATCCACCCATATGCCTACATCCACCCCATTTGACACACATCAATTTGGGACCCTTCCCTGAATTCCTTAGACTAGTAGGGTGAAAAATTAGTGCATTTATTACCTCTATTTTTGTCCATAGCATTCATAGGATTCAGTTCTCTCTCAGATAGATAGGTTTTATTTGAGTGGACTTATTTACTAAGGTGTGAGTAGAAGATCAGGTCTGTATTCTCCAGGGAGATATTCTAGTCATTTTTATCAGATAATGATTTATATTCAAGACATTTTTTTATTTTTATTTTCCCATCATTTACTATGACCCTGTGCTAGTAATAAAAATCTACTTGTAGCTTACTAACTACTTCAAATAGTTATTTCTGATGTGATTGAATCAAGGTCTTTTCACCAAAACACAAATAGTTTGCTCTTGAAAGAAAATGAAGACGGCGGTATGGTTTATTTGTATCAGCTGCCTAAAGAAAGCTTATTTGCTGAGTTTTGTAAAAACATTTTGAATAATCCAGCCAGAACATATTGAAAATTCTATTCAGTAATTCTCTACTTCAGTGGTTCCCAAACCTGTTCCGCCGCCTGTGCAGGGGAAGCCCCTGGCGGGCCAGGCCAGTTGGTTTACTTGCTGTGTCCGCAGGTTCAGCCGATCGCGGCTCCCAGTGGCTGCGGTTCACTGCTCCAGGCCAATGGGAGCTGCTGGAAGTGGCGCGGGCCACAGTTTGCTGCTCCAGGCCAATGGGAGCTGCTGGCACCGGCGCGGGACAAGGGGATACGGCAGGTAAACAAACTGGCCTGACCCGCCAGGGGCTTTCCCTGAACAAGCGCCGGAACAAATTTGGGAACCACTGCTCTACTTGATATCTCTGTTATACAAAAGGCATCAGGACACCAAAAATAATTAACCCTGTTTGCTGAGGGTCAATGTTTTAGTGACATGACAGAAGTACCAACAGAAGGTGCTACACACAGTTAATTGTATGGATTATTTGCATATAAAGTATCCAAATGGCTGAATTAAAGTCATTTGCCAATCTCTGAATTTCTGCTCTATATTCTGACATACAACTGTCAAGAATGTGCAATCTACCTCAATCTGTAATTTTGTGGAAAGACATGGATAAATAAAAGAACTATTCTCTCTCTTTAAAAACATGTCACTTCATTTGTACATGAAAGAAGGAGCTTTTTCACATGCTAAAAAAAGTTTGCTCTCTCTGAATCAAATAGGACTGGAAATTGTTATTATTGTTCTATTAAACTCTTCGCCAATATCTGAAGAAGAATTTTCCTGGAGCAAACTAAGCAAGCAAATTACTTTGCAAGTAATTTTTCATTGAACTGTTCTGTAGTTTAGACTGCAGATTGCCATGTTTGAACAATCGCTGTTCCAAACTCAAACTTTCCTCTTAATCTTCCAATACTTTCATAATCCTGGACATTAGTGTGTTGCCATGGAGTTCACTGTGCGGTCATAAATTCACCATAATGGCTTCACTACAGAATCTATTTGGTAGGGAAGATGTGTTATCAAAAGAGAATATTTACTTTCAACACAGGTAGAAGGTTCTATCCTGCAGACTATTATAGAGCCAGTTCTACCACTTTTATTCTTTCACTGTTACACTGACTTTTACATATTTTTCTTAATTTTTGCCATTGTTCAAAGATTCAAACTTAGACCCAATCCTGTTAACCTGCACTCATGTACCAACATAAACTCAGAATTCCTGCAGGTCTTCAGATTTACCCTTATCTAAACACAGACATATCCTTGAATATACATGGAGGCTATGAACAGATAATGAAACCTAAAGAGCAAAATCCTGAAGATCCCAGTATAGATCTGAAGATGGTAGTAAGTTTGAGTTGGATTGAAGTGCTGCATAAGGCTTGTGCAAGCCCATTGCACTGGAGTAACTTTCACCATTGGGGGCCATGTTCGTGGCTTACAAAGCCAACTCCTTCTTCTCATCCTTCATCAGCACATTCTTTTCAGAAAAAGGTGCACCCCAGCAAATTGTCCGTCATCTTCTAAACCGATTCACCCTGGCTCAATATCAAATTTGCTATGTGTAAATCCTTGCCTGGCAACAACTCCAGTGAGCAACAATTACATTATGGTTGAGATTTTCAAAAGCACTCAGCATTGGCCTAGCTGCTCCCACTGAAGCCTACGTTAGACTTCAGTGGGAGCAGAGTTAGGCCAACACTCAGTGCTTTTGAAAATCCCAAAATATGTATTTTTTAAAAGTTTAGCATGGATCCTATTAAGCCTGTAAGTATTTGGAGTTATTATATATTATGTACAACCAGATTTCAATTAGAAGAAAAGAGACTGAAGAATCATTCATCAGGATTTAATTCACTACATGAATTTTATGGTTGGTCAGTTATACTGTACACACTAATGCTGTTGTATGCAATTTGTACAGTCAGCTATATCAGATAAAGTTTAAAGATCCAATTAATTTGTAAAAAGAACAATTACCTTTTAAATAATGTCTCTAGTTAACAGAAGGGACAGTCTGATCATCCAGTGACAACATGATCATAGTCTAGGTAAATATAGCATGTGCAGCTAAGCTGTGGGAAATCCTGTTCAAACAATGAACATTTTATTGTAGTTTTTGTACAATATTCACACTAACCTTAGCAGTCCCAATTTGAACAGCTATTGAGCCAAATCCCAAAAGGCCTTACTCACTTTTCACTTCGCTTTTACTTTGCCTTTGCTCAGTCAAACATATGCTGACTTCATAATAAAGACTAAGCAAGCACTTTAGGATTAGGCCCATTGTTATTGTTTCAGAAGAGCGATTTTCCATTTGTAATACAGCTTATGCTGGTACCCTGGCTAAGTAGACTGAGACAGCTAGGATGTTCTATTTTTTAACTTGTTGTCATAGACCTTAAGGCCAGAATCGACCATCACAATCATCTAGTCTGACCTGCACATTGCTGGCCACAGAACCTCACCCACCCAATCCTGTAATAGACCCATAACCTCTGGCTGAGTTACTGAAGTCCTCAAATCATGGCTTAAAGACTTCAAGTTATAGTGAATCCACCATTTACATTAGTTTAAACCTGCAAGTGACCTGTACCCCATGCTGCAGAGGAACATGAAAACCCCCCACAGTCTCTGCCAATCTGACCCAGGGAAAAATTCCTTCCCGACCCCAAATATGGCAATCGGTTGAACCCTGAGCTTGTGAGCAAGACCCACCAGCCAGGCACTTGGGAAGGAATTCTCTGTAGTAACTCAGAGCCCTCTCTCACATTTGAACGAAACTGAAGTCCCCTCTACCTACCTCCGGGGTCCATGGCACAGCTTGCTCAGAACATTTACAACGAGTAGGCCTCAGCCCTTACCAACATTCCCATTTTCAGCAAGGAATGGATCCAAAGCCAACAGAATTCAGTAGTGTGATGGGGCACCTGCCCCGCACTGGCCCTGAGAGGGTTCAAACCAGCTAGGGAGCCTGAGCGGCAGGCAGCCAAAGGAGTGGCTACAGGGGAAACAGCCAATTAGGACAGTGGCTGCAGACAATTAGGGCGGCGGCTGGACCAGCCAATCAGGGCCCAGCCTGCCCATATAAAAGGAAGCTGCAAACCAGAGCAGGGAGCCCTAGAGAGAAGACTGGCTTCCTAGAGGGCTACAGAGAGACCAGCACCCAGAGAAGGGAAGTTGCTAGCAGGGATCAGGAGAGCTCCCAACGGGCTGCCAGGACTTACAGGCTCGAGGCCCTGGAAAGAAGGCAAAGGAGCTGGAGCCAGAGGCAGGAGCAGAAGGAACTGAGGCTGTGGGGAAGTGTCCCAGGGACTAGAGACAGTGAGCTGGAAGGAAGAGGCAGCAGGAAACTGCTGTTTGCAAGGTCCCTGGGCTGGGGCTCAGAGTAGTGGCAGGGCCTGCCCCACTCGTCCCCCCCTGACTAGCTGCTGAAGGAGCAACCCAACTGTGGACTGCCAAGCTGCTGCGAGGAGTGGGTTGACTCTTCTCAGAGGAGTCCTCCGGAAGCGGGGAAAAAACCGGATGGTGACATGGCCGGAGGGCTGTGCCATGAAGCAGATGCTGAGAGAAAGGAGCCATAATGGGTCTGTAGGCAGAGGCAAGGACAGGAGAGCCACCACCACCCTGAGGGTGCATCCGCTGGGACTGAGCAAATTCCTGAAATGCCCAGTAGGAGGCGCCAATGTGGTGAGCGACCCTGTGACGAGTAGGAATATTCCCGTTTACCTCAATCGGCTTTTAATCAGGCCTTTAAAAAGTTCTAAAGTTCCAGGGCTATGTGAGAGTTGTTGCTGAGCATATGAGAGCAGCCGTATTTGCCTTCCCAGTCTCCATTACCAGTATTTCTCTCATTCACTATAAGATGGATGCTGTAACTAGAGAAGATGTCACATAACATCAAGTTCCATTTATTTGAATGCTCAGTTTTAGCCACAGTTATCAATATACCCTTTTCTAAATTCTTCATTGTTATTGTAAGAATTTTCTAGAGAAATCTAAATCACATAAAAGATAAAATCACTTCACAAGGCAAACATCGTAGCTCAAGAATAAAACTGCTGAGCTTTACCTCTTAGAACAATACCTATTTTCCAACTGAAGGACACCTGCCAGCCAGATTTATTTCCAAGGTTAAGACATCAAGACTACTTCCTTGTTGGAATGGGAAGAGAGGAAACTGGGAGTAGCTAGAAACTGGGATTTCATGGAAGGAGTCAAGAGCTGCCTAGTTAGGAGCATGGGAAAAGTCACAACTTAGAGACTGGTGTGGGAGTGAACAGTAGATGCAGAATGAGGGTTTGGCAGCAAGGAGGAAAGTTTTGCAGGGCAGGAAAGGCCAAGGCTAGGAGGGACAGAAGATCTAGAGTTTGTCATGAGGCTGATAATGTGAACATGTTCCACAGATGGGATGGAGAGAAATCAGATTTGCTGAGCACTTTTGGATGACAAACCATTTAATTACATGGCTACGTAGGAACATGGGATTATCTACATGGGAAAGTTGCACCAGTTTAACTTAAATCAGTTTTAAAACGAATATAGTTAAACTAGGGCAAGCCCTATGTGGACACTTCTACTTCAATGTAAGAGTGCCTTTTAATGGTTTAACTTAAATCAGTTGGGTACAGGTTTAAGTTAAACTGGAAAAAGCCACTCCTAAAACAAATACTGGTGTCTAGAGAGGGGTTTACATCAGTTTAACTGTATCAACTTAAACTGACAACTGTCTTGTGTAGACAAGGCCTTAGGAAACTAACTTTTGGCTCACACTTTTGAAAATGTTAGCCATCATTTGTACTTACTTCTAGAGCTGTCATTAAAACATGCAGCTCTAAAATGAGGTAATTCATTTTAGTGGCTTTACTTATCCATGACCACTAGACACAAGCCACATTTGTAATAACCATAGAGATCCATTTGTACACCTATATGTATGTGCATATAAAATTACTGCAAATATATGCATATATTAGCAGAACTGAGCCTTTCAAAAAATCCTAAGTTGTCATGGAAAAATTCACATGGGGTACTATGGGGAAGAAGGATTAAATTAATAAAAAGAAAAATGAGTATCAACAAATATGTCTTGACAGTGGGACTATTATACTTTGGAACAGTCTCCCAAGGGAAGTGGTGGGAGCCACATCACTTTGATCACTTAAAACTACTCTAGCAAAAAAATAGTAATTCTACAATATAGAATAATTCTATACAGACAGGGCAATGATCTAGATGACTAAGTCTTTGCCATCTCTAACATCTGATTCATGTGAGCTTGCCTGGGGTTTTCAATGTAGTCTCTGTGCGTGGATGGTAATTCAGACAGATAGGCTGTCACATGGTACTAGCTAGTAATGGTTGGAGGAGCCAATTTTTTATATGCGATAAACCATAAATACAAACATTAAAGTGTCTGTTTAAAGTCTATGGAGAGCTCATGTAATGAGGCTTCACTTTAAAAGAAAAACAACGTAACAACACCACATCCACTGCTGGTTCTACTGTAACAGATGTAGTCTTATTTTACTGAGACAATAGTAAGTATGTTATGCCCTCGTAGCTGACAGACCATACGGAACAAAATTCTGAGCTACACTTGCTGGGGGGAGAGGGGTGTGTGTGTGAGAGAGAGCGCAAATGCCTCCTCTCATTAACAGGGAAGACCATGGTTCATTATGGGAGATGTAGTCTAACCAGGGAGCCTGGCCTATACAAGAGAATGGAGTAAGAGGCACCTGAACTATGACTCCCTTCCCATGAGGCACTGCAGTGGCCTTGTAGAATTGAAATATTTTGGTTTCAGTCAAAATATTTCAGATTTTGATTTTTTTCACTGAAAAGTCTTAATTTTCTGTGGTGAAAAAACATATTTGACCAGCTCGAATGGTTATTTTTGGATGTCATTCTTCAAGTAATCTTATAAAGTAAGAAAATACACACTTTGCCATGGTTGTGAGATAACCACATGCATGCAACGGGAGGTGAGAGAGCTTGGTCATGTGCTACACTGTTTATTCCACCCAAGTTTCTTACTCAATTCCTTCTTAGGATTGTGTAGTGTAAAACAATAATTTGCCTTTACACATTCAGAACGATTTAAATGATTTTGAACAGAAGTCAGGTGAGAGGAGGAAATGCAGCCAATTTTTCCCCACTTCTTTTTTTCATTCTCCCCACGTTGTTTCAGGTGTTGCCTACACCAGTGTGGGCAGACAAGTGCTATTTGAACTAAATCTGCCCAATCCTGGCCCTCTGCACTCAAACACCATTCTAGAGTCTAGAATCTCTCCAGCGCATCATCGAGGATCTACAACCTATCCTGAAGGACGATCCCTCACTCTCACAGACCTCGGGAGACAGGCCAGTCCTTCCTTACAGACAGCCCCCCCAACCTGAACGAAATACTCACCAGCAACTACATACCATGTAACAAAAACACTAACCCAGGAACCAACGCCTGCAACAAACCCTGTTGCCAATTCTGTCCACATATCTATTCAAGGGACTCCATCATAGTACCCAACCACATTAGCCACACCATCCAGGGTTCGTTCACCTGCACATCTACCAATGTAATATATGCCATCATGTGCCAGCAATGCCCCTCTGCCATGTACATTAGCCAAACCGGACAGTCTCTACACAAAAGAATAAATGGACACAAATCAAACATCAAGAACGTAACATTCAAAAACCAGTAGGAGAGTACTTCAATCTCCCTGAACACTCAATAACAGGCTTAAAAGCCGCCATTCTTCAACAAAAAAACTTAGAAAACAGACTTCTACGAGAAAGTGCAGAACTGGAATTAATTTGCAAACTTGACACCATCAAATTAGGCCTGAATAAAGACTGGGAGTGGCTGGGTCACTACAAAAAATAATTTTCCGTCTGTTGATATTCACCCCTTCTTGTCAACTGTTGGGAATGGGCCACATCCACCCTAACTGAATTGGCCTCGTTAGCACTGACCCCACCCCCCCGCACTTGGTAAGGCAACTCCCATCTTTTCATGTGCTGTATGTTTATACCTGCTTATTGTATTTTCCACTCGATGCATCTGATAAAGTGGGTTATATCCCATGAAAGCTTATGCCCAAATACATTTGTTAGTCTAAGGTACCACAAGGAGTCCTCGTTTTTACTGATACAGACTAACATGGCTACCCCTCTGAAACCATTCTAGAGTCTAACAATTAAGTGGCATTCACACATCAGAATAGTTCTCTAACCAGCCTGTAGCATCACACCATTTTTGGGAAAGTAAAAATTGCAACTGAAAACATAAGCAAGGGTTAACTAAGGAATCACAGCATAAAGATTTAACTTTGATGTAACCTAACGCCTTCAGAGATTTAACTAATGATCTAAGAGCATTTTTAGCTTTCAAAGTTGTTAACAATAATTCACTACCCAATCAATAAAACTGAATATATTACATGTAAATGAAAAATGCTGCTTTTTTTGCAAAAACTTTTTAAATTTTTCTAAATACATTTTGTTCCACAGATTTAAAAAAGAAACATTTTTCAGTTTTTCACATTTTGATGCAACTTAAGTTTGTCAAAAAAATTTCAACAAAAATCTTTCAGTTTTTGTCCCCCCTTCCTCTTCTTCCTTTTCCAATTTGCAGATGGAAAAGGGGGTGGGGAGAAGAGATCAAAAAGGGGACCAAGGAGGAAAAAATAAATTCCAGAAAAGAAGAAATTTAAAAATGTTTCATTTTTCTATATATTTCATAAATTTTCATTTTTGAAAAAAGTCATTTTTCATTGAAAACGATGTTCCCAGTAACTAATTTTGACCAGCTCTAGTATAGTGTGTGTATATATATACAAAAGAAAGTTAAGAATGAGTTGATCATGCAAGATGCTGAATACCTCCTGAGATGTGCTAAATGCCCTTAACTCCTTTTGTTGTATGCAGTGTTATAGCCATATTGGTCCCAGGATATTAGAGAGACAAGGTGGGTGAGGTCATATCTTTTATTGGACCAACTTCACAGCAATCTTCTTCAGTTCTGGAAAACTTAAGTTTTCTATGTAAGATCTCTCTCACCAACAGAAGATGGTCCAATAAAATATATTAACTCATCCCCTTTGTCTCTCATCTCCTTTTGGGTGCATTGGGAATGGAAGGAAATTCAGCATTTTCCAAGAATGTGTCTGATATTATTATACTGCTGGGTAAAATAAAGAGAGATGTCACCCATGCCAGCAATAGTGAAAAGATCATGCACGCATAATACAATGACCAGGTATAGAATACACAACAGTGGGTGAAATCATGACCTTATCAAAGTCAATTGCGGAACTCGCAGTGACTTCAATGGAGCCGGATTATCCCCAGGGTCTTTAACTAGTCATGATCCTGGCAATAAACTCTGAATAATGAATCCCTGCAAGCTTTACATCATTTATGCATTATCCTTGCAATTTGGCCAGTACGGTCTGCTTTATAATATGGAAAGAACAGCTGAATCTTTACGTTTATGACAGCTATCATCATACTAAACCCCAAGACTCTAACCTATGACTTTGGTTTTCATTACCTGATCATAGTTTTTTGACACGTGAGTAGTATTTAAGGTCCTGATTGTGCAGACACTTAAGCATATGTATAATTTTATTCATGTAAGCACTCCCAGAGTGTTCAAAGTAGCTACTCGTGTGAGCAAAGACTAAGACATGTAAATGCTTAAATGTCTACAGGATCAGAGCCCTGGGTAGTGAACTGTCATTAACTCCTCGGACGTTAACAAGTCATTGATGAATTGCTTTTGCTTTTATATCTGACCAAGGCTATTAGGGCAGATATACAACACTGCCATTTTTTAAATGCAGAATCAGGCTTAAAAGGCAATCAATAGCAATCCAGTTGTAAGATCTCTAATGAAGAGCAGCAAAAAACCAATATTAGATTTCATCTAAAAGGCATCAGACACAATATCCTTCAGTGGCATTTTTCTGCACAAGCAACTGCTTGCAAAAATAGGGATAAAGGTGTTCAGCTACACACCTGGCCCCGATCCTTCAAAGAAATAGTCATGTGCTTAATGTGACACCTTAAGAGTAGTCCCACTGAGGTCAATGGACTATTTACTGCATAAAGTTAAGCATGTTTGTAGATCTTTCCAGGATTGGGGCCTAGATTCTGTTTGTCCTGCTCATGTCCAAGTCCAATGAATATTTTTTCAGTATTCTAAATATTCAGGTGAATTAAGTATATTCAAAGGCACACACTGAATTTTTCAAACTGTCTAGTTTTTTATTGCCTTTGAAAACTGTTGTGTTTGAAAAAATTCAAGCTTCTAATAGGGGCTCCTTCAATAGCCTGTAGTTTGCTTGTCATTGTTAATATGATAAGGATTTTTCTGCTCATCTGCTGATATTTATAAAGGTTCTGACAGCGAGGGATAATAGGGCAGTGCTGAGAACACCACCAATCCTGCTCTGACCCCCTCTCCTTCTCTAGTCACTTATCTGCCTGTGCTACCCTTTTCAGTTTTGCTGCTGTTACTGGGATGTGTGCTCACCCCAGAGCAGTCCCTGAGAGTGATGTCATCATGTGAGTGCATGAGATGGGAAATGAAACTGACTAGGCACAAAGTGCTGCCAAATACACAAACTAAAATACACGCAGAAGGAGGGGAGAGAGACACAAACAGGAAATAACCCTTTCCTCTAATCTCTGTTGGCTATATTTACCTTATGCATCATCTGTAACCAACAGTGGACACAAATTTTAAAATGTGATTTTTCAAGTTGATGGTGTCTCTAATGTTCATGAAAAATGACAGATTGATAGCACTGGTAAGGTCAGACACAGTGCAGGCTTTTCCACACAGCTCTGCCCTTGCACAACAATTCTCCCTACAAGTCCCCTTGCTCTCCTCCTCCTAAATCCATCTTTAGCCAAGATCGGAAATCATTCTAAACTGATATTTTGTCTAAAACTAAAAAATGTCAGAGGAAAATCATTTTTCTTCTTGCTGTGGGAGCTTTCTCTGAAGACAGAACTGAAATCCAGCGCCCCAGCTCACCACTCCCTTCTCCAGTTCCCAGCTCTCCTTACTAAATAAATTCACAAACACACAAGATAATTCTCTGCTGCTCTAACCTGCAATTCAAACCATCCCATATACAATATATAATAATCAAAGCTCAGCTCCATCAGCAGAAAGTGGAGCTGGTAGTGATTTTCATATGCCTTTTAAAATATGATTACTACTTTTTGGTTTTAGATGCCCAGTGCCCCTTGAAAACCAAAGTGATTCTCTTTTCAGATAAGCGTGCTAGAAGGAAGAAACGGAATAAATTCTGGCCGTAATTTCTTCAACACAAATATGGAAAAAACAAACAAACTTACATCGATGGGTTTAACCTAAGATTCTACAGTTAAATAGAAGGGAGGGAGGTGGTCAGCATCCATGTCTCCAATCTACCTCTGGGACTGAAGGGTCCTTTCACACTGGTGGATTCCACTCTGGGAGCAGAATGCAATGAAGGGCTTCGGTACCAGAATTCAGGTTTCAGACTAGCAGCCGTGTTAGTCTGTATCTCCAAAAAGAACAGGAGTACTTAGTCTCTAAGGTGCCCCAACAAATTTATTTGAGCATAAGCTTTCGTGGGCGACAGCCCACTTCATCGGATGCATAGAATGGAACATACAGCCCACTTCATCGGATGCATAGAATGGAACATATAGTAAACTATATGTTCCATTCTATGCATCCGATGAAGTGGGCTGTCGCCCACGAAAGCTTATGCTCAAATAAATTTGTTGGTCTCTAAGGCACCAGAATTGGCTCTTTTTGGTGTCAGGGACTTCTCTGATTATCAGTCACTAACCGGAGCTCAGTATGCTTGGAGCTACTATTGCTGCACTGAGGGACTTTGCTTCTTCAATTTAGCAGGGATTTGAGGGTCAGGCTCTCATGGCCTCCAGCACGAGGAAGGTCAGGTGAAGTGGAGCGTGCCTGTCCTCCTTTTGGGTAATGGCCTGGCACACAGAACCAGGGAACAGCCTTCTTCAAGACACATCAAATAGCAGGTGTGCACAGAACTGACTTTAGGAACGTGAAGGGTCACAAAGCAAACTGCTTAAACTCATTCTCTGTGATCCCAGATCAGTCATGATGATACTGGAACCAAGAGCAGGGTTGGTCTGGGAATTTAAGACATGCAACAATTCAGACACTAAATAAAATATCTAAAACACACATAAGGTAAATATAAACCTAAAATAAAGGGGCAAGAACTCAGTACCACGCCTGGACTAAACATGGAGAGAGAACATATGGTCATATGGGTGAAAGTCTACAGAGGCACAAAACCCCCACTTATATCTATTTTTCAAATCATCATCCACAGCAAATGAAAGGTTTCAGAGTAGCAGCCGTGTTAGTCTGTATTCGCAAAAAGAAAAGGAGTACTAGTGGCACCTTAGAGACTAACCAATTTATTTGAGCATAAGCTTTTGTGAATGAAATATCACTCCTACAAAGGAGCTTTACTTTTTAAAACCTCAAACAAACTTAATGCTACAAAAAATGAATGTTTTAAACCAAACTGAAATTTGTTTCCACTATTTACATTTTGTTATACAGCAAATATTTCATATCGATTGTATCTATTGATCTTTTCTTTCCAGGCTGAAAATTTACTTTGTTTATTCTCTGGATCTTATCTTCTACCATCCTGTTTTCCACTCACATTTCCCCGTCCTGGAAGAAAAGTTGTTTGTTTAGTGAGTACAGTTGAAAGAAATTTTATCCAACTCAAAAGAATATTTTAATAGTTGACCTTCGTTTAATAACATGCCCATGTAAAGGTCATCAAAGCTATTCAACTTCCTTTATCCAAGCAAAGTTATCACATCAAAGTATAATATTAAGCATATAACCACATAATTAAAACCCTGCCTGAATCACTGTGAATTTCCATATCCTCTATGGTGGTTTATTGTAATTTTATACATTCTCATACTTCCCTGGGATTTTCTTTCTCCCCAGTTTCACAGTTTACATGTGATTTTGGCGTCAGAATTGTTATTTAAGAAGGGTTCAACACGTGGGGGGTAGAACTCAAGGAAAGCTGGATCAGGGCTGTGGGCTGGGTCAGTAATTAGGTGAGAACGCTCATGTAAGATTTGTTTGATAGTGTGGATGCAGAGGAGATAGCTCTGAAAGTCTCTGTGAATAGGCTCATCAGCTGGAAGGCTAGGACCAGGTTTGAATGCCTGTCAGAGTTAGTTAGCTGGAAGGGATGTTGAAGAGAGGTGCTCAGCAGCTCGGGAGGCAGGGAGCTTTTGCCTTGCAGAAGGGTTCAGCAGCTGTGGTGTGGGCAGAGTCATTAGTAATGCAGTATTTATGACTCATCTGTGGGGTTTGTCTCTCTCACACACACATTGCAATTTTTTGTTCTTTGAACACAGACTTGGCCAAGGCTTTCAATAACTGTATAGCATGTTGCTAGTAAAATACAAGGAGTACTTGTGGCACCTTAGAGACTAACCAATTTATTTGAGCATAAGCTTTCGTGAGCTACAGCAAGTGAGCTGTAGTTCACGAAAGCTTATGCTCAAATAAATTGGTTAGTCTCTAAGGTGCCACAAGTACTCCTTTTCTTTTTGCAAATACAGACTAACACGGCTGTTACTCTGAAATCTAGTAAAATACAGTGCTTGCACTTCAAACATTTCTTCCATTCTGAGAGATGGCACTGGTTCTGTCAGTGTTCCCCGTTTTATAGATACAGGGAACACCTCTGAGAAGAGCAGAATCTTTCAAAAACAAAAGGAACTTTTTTACGTGCAACCATTTTAAGAAGGATAAGAAGTCGGTAGATTAGAGCTGATCAGAAAACGGCGGTTTTCTTTTGTGGGAAATTTCAACTTTCCTTTGCTCACGACAGCTTATGCTCAAATAAATTGGTTAGTCTCTAAGGTGCCACAAGTCCTCCTTTTCTTTTTGCGAATACAGACTAACACGGCTGCTACTCTGAAACTTTGCAAACTAAGTTTCCCTTCGAAAAATCTAAACAAAAAATCTAAACAAAAGTAAAACCTGCCAAGAGCGACCACTCATGGGAGTTAGCAAAAGTGATCTCTTGTAAGAGGTTCTCTCTTCAAAGGTGTCATAAATATAAAGGGAAGGGTAAACCCCTTTGAAATCCCTCCTGGCCAGGGGAAAGCTCCTCTCACCTGTAAAGGGTTAAGAAGCTAAAGGTAACCTCACTGGCACCTGACCAAAATGACCAATGAGGAGACAAGATACTTTCAAAAGCTGGGAGGAGGGAGAGAAACAAAGGGTCTGTGTCTGTCTATATGCTGGTCTTTACCGGGGATAGACCAGGAATGGAGTCTTAGAACTTTTAGTAAGTAATCTAGCTAGGTATGTGTTAGATTATGATTTCTTTAAATGGCTGAGAAAAGAATTGTGCTGAATAGAATAACTATTTCTGTCTGTGTATCTTTTTTGTAACTTAAGGTTTTGCCTAGAGGGGTTCTCTATGTTTTTGAATCTAATTACCCTGTAAGATATCTACCATCCTGATTTTACAGGGGGGATTTCTTTATTTCTATTTACTTCTATTTTTATTAAAAGTCTTCTTGTAAGAAAACTGAATGCTTTTTCATTGTTCTCAGATCCAAGGGTTTGGGTCTGTGGTCACCTATGCAAATTGGTGAGGCTTTTTATCTAACATTTCCCAGGAAAGGGGGGGGGTGCAAGTGTTGGGAGGATTGTTCATTGTTCTTAAGATCCAAGGGTCTGGGTCTGTAGTCACCTAGGCAAATTGGTGAGGCTTTTTACCAAACCTTGTCCAGGAAGTGGGGTGCAAGGTTTTGGGAAGTATTTTGGGGGGAAGGATGCGTCCAAACAGCTCTTCCCCAGTAACCAGTATTAGTTTGGTGGTGGTAGCGGCCAGTCCAAGGACAACGGGTGGAATATTTTGTACCTTGGGGAAGTTTTGACCTAAGCTGGTAAAGATAAGCTTAGGAGGTTTTTCATGCAGGTCCCCACATCTGTACCCTAGAGTTCAGAGTGGGGGAGGAACCTTGACAAAAGGTTTGCACACCAGAGAGTGGTGGTGTTCCGTGGCCTCTGCAAATAGTCGCTCGTGACAGGGGGCCTCTGTAAGGCAGGTTTTATTGTATTTCATTCCAAGTCAGTTTGACCAGAATGGAACATTTTGGTTTGTTAAACTTAATCAAAATGTTTTGTTCTGGGGCAGTTCCACACTCGACTGTATCAGCCTGTGCTGCCTCAGTGCCTCATGGGAGTTTGGGTGCCACATTCTCCGTCATGGGCTGGGCTTCTTGGCTAGACTACATCTACTGTGATGCACTGCAGTCTCCTGTCTTGCTGAGCCATTGGTGTATACCATGGGAGTCTCATGCCCATGGTTCATCATAGGAAATATAGCCTGACTGGGAAGCCCACCCACAGAGGAAAATGGGAGCATGAGGTATCTGAACTACAACTCCCATGAAGCACCACAGTGGCTCAGAAGGCCACAGTCTAATTTCAAACCGAGCTGAAACAAAACATTTTAATTCGGGAATGCTGAAATGTTTTGTTTCAATCAAATTAGTCAAAATGAAACATGTTGACATTTCCAAAGTGAAAGTGTCAGTTTTCAGCTGAAATTTTTGGTTTTTGAGTGTTGTGTTTTCAACAGAAAGTTGAAATTTTCTGCAAAAAGTAGGCATTTTTCCTGAAAATGTCATATTGTTGAAAACTCAAATTTCTGTCAAACAGTTCAACCAGCTCTACGCTGCACTCATTCAGAGAAAACCTGCTGCCAATTGCATTAATGTAAAATCAAAATCAATGGAGTTAATCTTCATTTTCAGAGGTATAAAAGAAAAATTTGGGCTATCAGTTCTGATCATTCATACACCAAAAAGCAACATATTTACTTCAGTAACAACACAAGATACCTGAAAATCTCCAGAACTAAACATAAAACCATATTCATATGCAGTGGGACAAATTTTACTTTTGTTTATACGCAGTGAATCCCAGTGGAAATCAATAGTGTGGCAATGGAACATAACTTAGGACAGAACTTTAACTCTGTATGTTCAGAGTGGCATATGTTTGCTATTAACTGTCTAAAGCAGAGGTTCTGAAACTGTGCTCCGGGTCTGCAAGCTCCATTCAGGTGGTCCGCGGATAGTTCCCTCTAAGGTGCGCACCTGGGCGGCCGCACACAAGAGAATGAAGGGCCACCCTTGCAGCGCAGGCGTGACTCCACTAATTAGGTGCTTGGACCCTGGAGAAGATGCACATGTAAGGTGAGGTAGTGGCCTTGGGGGGCATCAGGGGGTAGGAGGCAATAGGGTACAGTGGGGTGAGAAGAGGGGGTGGGGAGAATTTGGGATGTGCAGGGCTGCGGCAGCCAGAGAAAGAGGCGACTTTCCCCAGCTCCAGAGCTGTAGCTACTGGGGAGAGACGGCCCTCCTTCCCAGCCTCAGCTCTGTGGCTGCTGTGGCAGGGGAGAGACCCCACCTCCTTCGCAGCCCTAGCTCAGGGGCTGCTATGGTGCGGGAGAGAGGGAGAGACCACCCTCTCCTTCCCAGCCCCAGTTCAGGGGCTGCTATGGTGGGGGAGAGGGAGAGACCCCCCACTCCTTCCCAGCCCAGCTCGGGGGCTGCTGTGGTGGGGGAGACCTCCGTCCTTCCTAGCCCCAGCTCAGGGGCTGCCGCGGTGGGGGAGAGGGAGAGACCCCCCTCCTTCCCAGCCTAGCTCAGGGGCTGCTTCGGCGGGGGAGAGAGGGCACATCCATCACATTAGAAAGGTAAGACTACTGATATTAAAATATGAGTTGTGTGCTTTTATTTGTAGAACAAAAAACGTTAATTATTATAGGGTTTTTTATATAGTGCTTTTATCCAAAGTGCTTTATAATAGTTAGCTAATGGTACAAACAACATTTGGAAAGATCATTAAGTGGTCTGCTGAGGCCCTCAGCAATTTTCAAGTAGTCTGTGGGGAAAAAAAAAGTTTGAGAACTACTGGTCTAAAATATGAGTAACACCTCTAAACAACAACTCTGTATCTAATTTTTTCAAGAATAAAGACATGGCAATTTTTTTAGCACCACAATGTATTTCTGTATCTTAAAATCCACTGTGTGTGATTGTTCCTTCCTTTTCATCGCAGCTGCTTCTTTCTCTGCTTTGAAAACGAGCGATACAATTTTTAGAAAATAAGTGCCACAAATGACTCATCTAATTGTAGTAGTTAAACTCCAGTCTTTGAAGACACTTCTGCAGTGGGGGACACTAACGGATTTCTTTAGGTGTTCATACTGTATGGTTGGTTGACCTTTAGTGCAAGCTGTACTTGTTCAGGAACACTTCTGCTGCACTTACTGGAGGTTAAGAGCAGAGACTTAATGATTGCTTTGTGTGTAGGAGGATGAAGGGCACACACTGTAAATAGTCCAGGTGAGAATTACTCACAGAGTTCATACACTTTTGGGTAACACAAGCTCAAATATGGCAATCAAAATCAAAAGACTTGAAGGAAAAGAGCACTGGTCAATTAACAGGGTAAATAACCATGGTTTCTGCTGATTATCTTTGTTATTTTACAGTTCCTTTTCATCCTAGAACTTTAAAGTATTTCCCCCTGTCCATAAGTTACATAGTGTACCTTCATACAGAAAAAGGGCCACATTCAGCGATATGGTAAGAAATGCGAATTACTCCTCCTTGCCCCAGCCTGGCCTTTTCCCCAGGGGAGATTCACCCAAAAGGAAGGCAGCAGTGAAACGACTGCCTGCCCCCTCCCTCAATACTCTATGTTGGGTTACTCCTGCTGGGAGAGGCTAGTTTTAAGCAGGGGTGCAGGAACAGTTTTTATAGTGGGGGTGCTGAGCCATTGAACCAAACTGTAAACGCTGATGGAAACCACTTCAAGTCAGAGGGGTGTTGCTGCTCCCCCAGTTCCAGCGCTGACTCCACAGGAGCCCTACAGGTAGCGGCTGCTGGGAGGCTACATTAAGAATTTGATCCAAAGCTCACTGAAATCAACAAAGATTCCCATTGACTTATGTGTGTTTGAATCAGGGATTTTTAGCTGCCCTGGCCATGTCCTGTTCCCACCCAGCGCCACTCACTTTTTGAGCTCTGCTGGTCTGCTGGTGGAAGGGAGATTTCAAACACTTTGCAGAGCCACAATCCTCCTCCTGCTGTACCACTGGGGTCTATACGTGAACTTAAGCCAGCACAAACTGATGTAAACTCAGGCTCACCATGGTCCTAAAGTATATTAGAGCACCAAAGACATGACACCTTAACCAGGGCTGAGAAACTATGGCTAAGGCATTTGTGCTTTTAACCCTATGAAAAAAACCCCATGCTTGTTGTCAATTCAAAAGGTGTCTTTCAAAAACAGTTTGGCAGCTATTTTTGGTTATTTGAGGGGCCAGAAAAAGAAAAAAGAAATCACTGGATGAAATGTGCAAACTGCCAACGTATTACCATTCACCCTGCTTTCTTTGCATTTGGATCATTCCAAATCAGCTTAGTTTATAAAGTATGAAATGTACCATGATTGTCATTAAAAATCAGTATTTGACAAGTTATCAAACAGCATTATCTGTGATATCACTGTTTTCCCTTACACTTAAAATACATTAGATCTGGTTGAAAATTTTCAAAAAGTTTGAAATCGACAGAAATCAAAAATTCTGTCAAATGTCTTCCAGTTTTGTTTTTACCAATTCTGATTAACTTTCTTCTCAAACATGTCTCCATCTGACACAAGTGTACTTTTAATTTATCTTTACTGACGGCCAACGTGATATAACAATTCCTTGGAAATCAAAATATCCTTACACCCTTTAACAAGCTGGCTGGGGATTAATATGGGACTGGACTGCATATATTTGAAAGGGCCTCTTACCATTTCAAAGAAGATCATGCTTCAGACTTTGACCTCATTTTTGTCATTCACTGCAAAGAGAATATATTTCAAAGAGGCAGCTCGAATATTTATCCCTAATTTTAATGAGTTGTTTTAAAATGTATGATCGTCTTCCCTTTTTCATCACTAATGCTGTACTCTACCACCACCCAATCATCGTGTCTGTGTGCGCACATCCGTGTACAGACACCCAGGTGTTCATTTCCCTGCTTCATTTTGAGAGATGTACTTAGGTTCCAGTCCTGCTCCATTGAACTCACTAGGGTTTTGGCATTAATAATTTCGGTGGGAACAGCATGAGACCCAGGGCAAACTCTATTGATTTCACAAAAAGAAAAGGAGTACTTGTGGCACCTTAGAGACTAATACATTTATTTGAGCATAAGCTTTCGTCAGCTACAGCTCACTTTGATTTCAGTGAAACTATGATAATTTGCACCAGCTGAGGGTCTGTCCCATAGAACATAAGTATATGTCATACAGCACTTGTATTTGTGGAATTACAATAGCTTTACTGCTTTGTATTCTACCATACAGTTTTCTGGATTGTGGGGCTTTTTGCTGCATCTGCTGTTAACTGTTCCTTTTGTTTTGTTTTTAAAAGAAATTAAAAAAAAAAATAGAAAAAAAAACCACAGTGGGATTAGCGTGATAGCTATTTACCACAGTTGTTTTTTTTTTAATAGCAGCCCCTGTAAGTGGCTCTCACCTGAGATTATGATTTGCTAGAAGGAAAAAAGCAGTGGCTGAGAAAACATTTATAGAAGTAGATGCTCAGACTACCTGGTGAGGGGCTTGATATAAAAGCCTAGTTCAATACCTTGAAACGAACACTATTGATATGATTCATTAATCAGTGAGTAAGTGGGTGCTTTTGCTATCCTCCTCTAAAACCAGCCAATACTCAGCCCTTCTTGGTGGGCTGGCTTTATTACAAAAACTAACACTGTCAAAGTTCAGTTCAAGCCTTCTCCCAGACTTGGCTGCTTTTAGGTCTCCCAGCTCAGGACTGCTCAGTGCAAGTCTTTGATCTTCTATCTCTCTCTCATCAGCCCTTCCCACCTTCCTTCCATTTGAATGGGACAGTGAGCACCTGCGCCATTGAGACAGCAGACCCTAATGCATCCTTTCCTACCAAGATCATCATCTGGCAAGAGGGTGGGGTGTTTCAGACAAACACTGCAATAGGACTACATAACTTTGATTTAATACACCAGTGATTTATGCACATACTCAACACAGTTACCCAGATACTTGCACGCATCCTTCCATTTGTATGGCGACATGCACACACAACTAAATGTAGCGGCGTTTGTTTCAATATCTGATGAGCCATACCTGTGACGACACTGACATAAAGAGCACATATTGTAATAAACTCTGGATTCATTAAGACAAAATTGATTAAACAATCTGCTCAAGTTGAAGTAATGATGCATCTGTGTCCTGTTCTCTCTGGCAAAGCTACATTACCCAGCATGACCAAGGAGGCACCAAAACGTGCTCTGCTCAATTACTGCCCTGCATGGCAGTTCCGGAGTTTTCAATCTGAAGAACACCAGTGCATGAAATTAAAGCTTCTGGTCAGTTCTAAATAACCATGACCATCTAGTAGGTTTGGCTGCAGATTTCTGCTTTTGTTTTGTAATTGAATTTCAAGGTCTTGCAAAATGCATGTCAGTTCATGGAGGGGAAATTCAGGTTTCAAGGACAAATCTCCCCAAGAGCTAATCATTAGGAACAGAAACTTTTAGGCACAAAACCTGGCACCAGAGAGACCCTAATTTACATTTTAAAAATTTCCATTTAGTTTTGAAGAAACAAACAAGACACCTTATCCATTCATGGAGCAGGAATATTAAGGTTTCTGCTAGAGTTGATTCTAGGGTTACCAACTTACTAACTTTTGAAAAACAGATCCCCCTGCCCTGCCTCTTCCCCCCCAGGCTCCACCCCTTCTCCACCTCTTTTTCCCCCAACCAAGGCCTCACCCCCCACTTGGTCCCCTCTCCCCTACCCCTGTTGCTTGATCCTCCCTCACTGGCCAGCTAAGCTCCCTCTGCTCTGGGGCTGGGATCAGAGCTGAAGCCTGACACAGAGCCTGCTGCCTGTCTGCCCACAAGATACATGTACGAGGTGGCCCCAGGTGAGCAGGGGCTGGTGCGGGTTGATGACCCAGCACCTCCCCACTCTCCCTCACCTGTGGTAACTGGACTTCTGGTGTCTGGTCAGTATACCTAACTGGATGCTGCCAGGCCCCCTTTTTTATTGGACTTTCCGGTTGAAAACCGGACACCTGCCAACCCTAGCTTGTTTCTGTTTATATCCTGTTTGGACAGAACTAATGTGTTTCTTAATTACATATTTAATTGCATATATGACTATAGTCATGGGTGCATTAGAAATACATAAAGAAACTGGTCACCAAAATAGCACACACATGAAGAAATGGATCTTGCTGTACTCCCTGTTAAAAGAGCAGCTAATGTGCGTGCCTCAGTGGGATGCAAAAGGTCCTGAGGCCTTCTTAATTAAATAAGAGAAGATTCAAAGGACTGCATTAGATCATGTCCTTGAAACTGGCTGATACTGACTCTCAGACAAAATAGCAGTCATTTTTCATCTGCTGTGAATGCTCAATAAACATTATTGCACAGACTTTTAAAAAATGAAGCAAAAAAACAGTAAAAAAAAGCTAAGAAGTTACCCTTAAACTTGATGTAACCTTTACTTTAGCCTCAAAATAAAAAGATGTAAATCCATGCCCCTTCTCTCACTTACAATCAAAACTGAAGGCCCACACAAGCTAGCAAGATCCAAAAGTCCTAACTGAGGCCTACACGCATGTGCAACTTCACCGAGCAGTGGTTTTACAACACCCAGTTTACCAAGACTGCATTTCGCTCAGTGTCTTTATACTAATTTTATTTAATGTTAAAATACTCTGGATACATTTTCTAACTTCAAACTGTTCATCTTTCTTGAAATGGTAACTGCAAATGCTTTGATAAATAGTCTGAAACATTGTCCACAGTTTCACTGTGATTTCTGTCAATAAGACTGCTAAAATGCTTCTGTATAATTCCTTGCCTCAGAGTATCACAGCAGCTATCCCTGCACATCTCCTACAACAACAGTACACTGCCACAGCTGCTAAGGTTAGTGCTACTCCATGGGAGATTTTAAGCAAATTATTTTATATGCTGATTTGCATCTTTGTGAACCATTTGCATTTAACTATGCACTTCAATTTAACTTCACCACATGCTGCCCCAAGCTGCGTTGGAGGTAAAACACTGAGCTGCACAAAATTTGGCACTATGGTTGAGGTGGGAGGGGAAGTAGGGTGCATTCTGGACAGTGTTTGTGGGACGAGCTGGGTGCTGGCTGGGAGTGCCAGGAAAGGAATCGGGGCGGAGGTGCTTGGTTGCTGAGGATATCTGGGTGTGAAGTTGGGATAGGTGGGGGTGACTGAGAGCTTCAGGGGAAGCTGGGTGGGAGGTGACTGGGTCCAGGTGCTGTACTGGGATTACAGAAAAAACACAGCAAATTTTCCAGAAGGGACAATCACTTCATCATCCTCTTTGTTTAGATGTTGGTTTCTACGTGTGAATATGCTTCTGGGCTTCCTTCATCTCTAGTTCTGTCTGGAATGTTTTGGTGAAGGAAAATATGGTGGACGAGTGTGCCAGTGAGCGAATGAGTGTGAGGTGCAGGTGCAGGCCAGGAAACTGTGGGGAACATGGAGGTAGGATGTGAATGGGCCAGCTGCCTATTCTGCAAAGCTGGGCAGAGGAACAGAACGGCAGCTCCCCACGCCCCAAGGGATAGGATAGGGTAACACAGCAGCAAACAGGGAAGGCTGAATTGTGTGTATTTAAGGTTGACTTTTGCAGCTAAAATGATTGCACACAGGTCATGGGAGGGCAGCGTCCCCTAAAAGTGAAAACACCATAAGACAGGCACAGGCCAAGATTCATTATTTTTAAGCCAGTTTCGCGATTTGTTGGGGAGATCTAACTAATGATTTTTGAATTCTTTAGAGCTGGCAATACTGTCCCAATGCACTTGATGTGCCTATGATTGCACAAAGCACCACTTCTCAAAAGTACTACCCAAGCCCTTGCATAATGACAGGTTTCAGAGTAGCAGCCGTGTTAGTCTGTATCCGCAAAAAGAAAAGGAGTACTTGTGGCACCTTAGAGACTAACAAATTTATTTGAGCATGAGCTTTTGTGTGAGCTGTAGCTCACAAAAGCTTATGCTCAAATAAATTTGGTAGTCTCTAAGGTGCCACAAGTACTCCTTTTCTTTTTACCCAAGCCCTGTACGCCATGTTCCTATTTTAAATTAATACACCCACTGTTCCGGACTTACATCAGGCGCAGCCTACAAAAATATGTATTCATCTGATTAAAAGTAATTCTCTCACAAAATACTTAACAAACCGTAGTTACACAAAGGCATTAAACCTCTCCTCCCCCTATACTTCCTCTGCCAGCAGGATCAGAACCACATGTACGGCACACAGTTGCTTCTCTCTAAACCCGAAAAGACGGAATTCTGGAAGGCTTTCTCCTAGTTCTTCCATTGGGCTCCTTGTTGAGCTCCACAGGCAGGTACACTGATGGTTCAGGAATTAGCACTGGATCTGTCATGTACGGTTAAGCTGCCGCTGGGCTGAGCTCCCCATTTCACCCTGAATGGTATTTTCTCTTTGATCCTGAGGAATTTATACAGTTTTATCCTTTCAAGTATCTCTACAAATTCCTCATAAGATCTATCGCACAGACAGTGCCTTTTTATGATAGGACACAGTATATTCCCACGCTAGAGTGTTGCATTCACCGTAACTTTAGCCCATTGCTTCACTAAGCCCATAAGATTCCATTAGCTTTTCCTCAAGAGAGTAACCCTTCCTCAGGCAAGTAGTCCCAGTCAAGGTAATGCCGCTACTCACCTAAGGAGTTTTGTAGGATTAGGCCCTACAGAGAATGGAACCAAGTTTGGGCTCACATTAGTATTCATTATCACCAGGCACTACTCATTTTATGAGCCTCTTGTCTGTCCCGGCTCATTCTCTCTCCCTTTGGTTTTGTTGTTGTTTTGTGCCTCCCATCTCTTTCCCTCTACCATTCCTTCTGCCTTCCCTCTCCCTCTCCACCACAGATCCCATTATCCTTGTTTTTGATCTTCTACATCAGTCTCCTCTCCTAACATCTCATCCTCCGTCCTGTTTTTCTCTTCCCTTACCCTCACCCAGCCTTTTGAAGGATTGTGCCTCTGCTTACTAAACAAAGCTCTTCCCTAGAAATGCCACCAGGAGCAGCTGAATGAAATTGATAAGAAAACTGATAAAAATTATAGGATCCATAAGCTCCCAGGTTTGTAGAGGAAGCACTAAGCGCAGGAAGCACAAATGTGATCCTCCTGTACTCCCCACAAGGGAATATTAGCAATTAGGCCAATGAGTGGTGATGAAAGAGGCAGGGAAATGCAGAATCTTTATGCACCAAATTTAAATCTGTGTAACTTCCTTTAACATGCATACCACAATTACACTGCCTGTTCTGGATGTGTCATCATTGCTGTCCAGAGCTACTATGTATGTGCAAGTGTGTGTGCACACGTGTGTATAAATAAAAGAACAGAACCACATGATGAATGTTTCTGAAAGATTAAAAGACGAGTTATATAAATCTTACAGCATTAGCATCAATAACAATATGCCTATGTCAGACATTGTATAATTCATTGAATTCAGACAAAAGCATGGTTATTTCATTTTACTTTTCAATGCATTAGACATAATGCATAATGTCTATTAAAGTAACTAATGCTTCGGTGCCACCACTGATGAATGGAGGGAAGTCTCACCTTCCATCAAAGGCCTGATCCTTCACTGAAGACTGAAACATACTGGCCTGGATGTCTTCTGGCTTTATAAACTGGCTTGCAAAGCTTCTGTTTGTACAAGGAAGGCTGCAACTGCTGGATTGCTTCCGGAGCCACACAGAATGCTGCCACATCTTCCGTTTAAACAAAAAGGGTGACCTCAGGTCCCGCAGATGCAGTTTACCCCCAAGACTCGGAGAGAGAGTTTGCTACTCCGAATCAGCTCAGCCTATCTTTGTGAAGAGAGAGCCTGACTTTGGACCCATGAAACCAGCAGCCATGGGTCCCCCTGAATGTTCTGGGCCTAGAAATATAATGGAGAAGCTCAGCTTTCATTCTGACAAACAGAAGATGTTTGTTGGCCTTCTCGTTGTGAAGATAGCCTTGGAAAGGTAAAATTATTTCAACTAATTCTAGAGGTCAAAGCTTGATTTTGCCTAAGGATGACAGCTTATTCAGATACCTTTAGGGCCAGTGCAAACTATGGTCCCAGGCCCATCAGAGTTCTGGGAGGATCCCAGATCAATTTGCGGCTCTGGGGCAGACTGCAGCTGATAGCTTGTAGTGGCCCTACTGCTTTCTCCCAGCAGGAGTGCTGGATCTTCTACCAAGATGCCAGTGTGGTCTCTGGCACATAGATAGGCAGGTCCATACCACTGATCTAGTAGATTAGGCACAGGACTCAGGGACTGCTGCACTCTAAGCCCAGCTCTCACGACTCCCTCAAGTCGTTAACTTTTCTGTCTTGTTATCCTCATTTTAAGATGGACGGACAAACAAATACCTCAGAAGAGGGGTTGGTGATGATTGTGCCCAATGTTTGCAGAGCCTATACACATGCTAAAAGTCACTAGCATCCATATGGTTGGGGCTAGTGGTTCCCAGACACACATGCATGCACAAATGTATTTTAACAACTGTCCACTGCAGAAATTTTTAAAATATCAGCAACTACATATGTACCCCAATAAAAGTATCTGGGCTGCACTGTGGCAGAAGAAATGGTCTCTCTCTCACACACATACTATATATATAAAACAAATCTGTTCATTTTGTGGTGTAACCCACACATTCACTTTAGTAACCCACCCAAACTCTTAGGCCAAACCCATATACAGTGGTGTGATCATTGTGGAGCAGAGTTGTTCACAAGTTTTGGGAAAGCATAGAGAAATGAATTTGTTCGCAGACCCACTCAAAAATGCTCAGGCTGACTTTGGGTAAAATTCTCAAAACCACCTAAGTGACTAAGGACCATAAATCCCATTTTGAAAAGTAATTTAGACTTCTAAGTCTAATTAATATCAATGGAACTTAGGCTCTAGGGCCCAGATCCTCACAGGTGTTTAGGTGCCTAACTCCCATTAAAATCAGTGGAAGTTCAGTGCCTAAAGACATTTGGGGATCTAGACTGAAGAGCCAAAGAAACAGATTGAGTTTATCCAAAAAGGATACTGTTCTACTTGGTAGACAGTGGCAACTAAGGAATGCAAGCCAACTCTCCTCTGATGGACAATGACCACTCTTTAATTGCTAGTTATTTGCTGTCACTGTCTGCTGGCAGAGAAACACATATGTATGAGTAACCTTGCTAGGACAGAAAAGCAAACAGACGAGAAAGGCTCATTATATCCTGTACAAGTGTCTGCAATTTCTATGCAACTCTTGCTCTCTCAACGAAATATTTTATGCTGTGATTACTTCATAATCAAGATCTTGGCAAGCAATGATTCTCCCAGATCTCATGTTTGATTAGCAAATGCTTTGATAGCTTCCCAGTTACTAGCAAGCCTCATACAGGTTTAAGGAAGGACATTCATTGAAGTAGATGCCATTTTCTATGTTCATGTTCTCCCAGTTGTAGTGACAAGAGTGCGTGGATTCAAAAAGCCGAAGAGCCCCTTTATTTTTTTATTACAAATAACGCAAAGCAACAAGAAGAGGGACCAATCTCTTCACCTGAACAATTTAACAGCTAAAAGTCTATTTTGGCGCATAGTTTAAAAGGTCAGCCTTTCAGTTCAGAAGCTGTCATTTTCACATTAAGGATCCCCAATTATTAATACATGTACATACATGCATGACATACATATATGTTTGGCTGACTGCTTTCGCTAATATCTCTCTGTTTGGATGGCATTCTGCCCACTGACAAGTTGGTCAGACCATTTCATGAAAGCATGACTGCCAAACCAGGATGGGCAGCCAACAGCCATTTCTTTCTTTAGAGAGGCACTCCTCGGCAACAGAACTGAAGCTTGTGCACCACGCCACATGATCGCACTTGTTGACACTCAGCCCATCCAAAGAATATTTCAAGAGTGAAAGAAAAGAGGAGAGTTTACAGGCACTTCTGCCTGGAATCAAGGCATATGGCATTGCTGTGGTTACAGTGGGAAATGATTCAGTGGCAAAACAGATGCACCACTAACTACACCATTTCTGAGAGAAAGTAATCCCTTTACAGAGAAATAAACTAAGGCTGTCAAATTATAAAAAAAAAAATCGCAATTAATCATGAGATTAAAAAATCTAATTGTGATTAATTGCAGTTTTAATCACACTGTTAAACAATAATAGAATACCATTTATTATAAATATTTTAGCTGTTTTTCTACATTTTCAAATATACTGATTTCAATTACAACACAGAATACAAAGTGTACAGTGATCACTTTATATTATTATTGTTTATTACAACTATTTGCACTGTAAAAAAGAAAAACAAAAGAAATAGTATATTTCAGTTCACCTCATAACAAGTATTGTAGTGCAATCGCTTTATCATGAAAGTGCAACTTACAAATGTAGATTATTTTTTTTTTGGTTACATAACTGCACTCAAAAACAAAACAATGTAAAATTTTAGTGCCTACAAATCTACTCAGTCCTAATTCTTGTTCAGCCAATCACTAAGACAAACAAGTTTGTTTACATGTACAGGAGATAATGTTGCCCACTTCTTATTTACAATGTCACCTGACAGCGAGAACAGGCGTTCACGTGGCACTTTTGTAGCCAGCATTGCAAAGTATTTACATGCCAGATATGCTAAACATTCATATGCCACTTCATACTTCGGCCACCTTTCCAGAAGACATGCTTCCATGCTGATGATGTTTGTTAAAAAAATAATGCATTAATTAAATCTGTGACTAAATTCCTTGTGGGGAGAATTGTATGTCTCTTGCTCTGTGATTTTACCTGCATTCTGCCATATATTTCGCGTAATAGCAGACTCATAAGAACGGCCATAGTGGGTCAGATCAAAGGTCCATCTAGCCCAGTATCCTGTCTTCCAACAGTGGCCGATGCCAGGTGCCCCGGCAGGAATGAACAGAACAGGTAATCATCAAGTGATCCATCCCCTGTCACCTGGCAAACAGAGGCTAGGGACACCACCTCTGCCCATCCTGGCTAATAATCATTGACAGACCTATCCTCCATGAATTTATCTAGTTCTTTTTTGAACCCTGTTACAGTTGTGGCCTTCTCAACATCCTCTGGCAAGGAGTTCCATAGGTTGACTGTTCGTTGTGTAAAAAAATACTTCCTTTTTGTTTATTTTAAATCTGCTGCCCATTAATTTCATTTGGCGACCCCTTGTTCTTGTGTTATGAGACGGGGTAAATAACACTTCCTTATTTACTTTCTCCACACCAGTCATGATTTTATAGCCCTCTATCATATCCCCCCTTAGTTGTCTCTTCTCTAAGCTGAAAAGTCCTAGTCTTATTAATCTCTCTTCCTACCGAAGCCAGTTCCATACCCCTAATAATTTTTGTTGCCCTTTTCTGAACCTTTTCCAATTCCAATATATCTTTTTTGAGATGGGGCGACCACATTGGCACGCAGTATTCAAGATGGGGGTGTACCATGGATTTATATAGCGGCAATATGATATTTTCTGTGTTATTATCTATCCTTTTCTTAATGATTCCCAACATTCTGTCTGCTTTTTTGACTGCTGCTACACATAGAATCATAGAATCATAGAATATCAGGGTTGGAAGGGACCCCAGAAGGTCATCTAGTCCAACCCCCTGCTCAAAGCAGGACCAATTCCCAGTTAAATCATCCCAGCCAGGGCTTTGTCAAGCCTGACCTTAAAAACCTCTAAGGAAGGAGATTCTACCACCTCCCTAGGTAACGCATTCCAGTGTTTCACCACCCTCTTAGTGAAAAAGTTTTTCCTAATATCCAATCTAAACCTCCCCCACTGCAACTTGAGACCATTACTCCTCGTTCTGTCATCTGCTACCATTGAGAACAGTCTAGAGCCATCCTCTTTGGAACCCCCTTTCAGGTAGTTGAAAGCAGCTATCAAATCCCCCCTCATTCTTCTCTTCTGCAGGCTAAACAATCCCAGCTCCCTCAGCCTCTCCTCATAACTCATGTGTTCCAGTCCCCTAATCATTTTTGTTGCCCTTCGCTGGACTCTCTCCAATTTATCCACATCCTTCTTGAAGTGTGGGGCCCAAAACTGGACACAGTACTCCAGATGAGGCCTCACCAATGTCGAATAGAGGGGAACGATCACGTCCCTCGATCTGCTCGCTATGCCCCTACTTATACATCCCAAAATGCCATTGGCCTTCTTGGCAACAAGGGCACACTGCTGACTCATATCCAGCTTCTCGTCCACTGTCACCCCTAGGTCCTTTTCCGCAGAACTGCTGCCTAGCCATTCGGTCCCTAGTCTGTAGCTGTGCATTGGGTTCTTCCGTCCTAAGTGCAGGACCCTGCACTTATCCTTATTGAACCTCATCAGATTCCTTTTGGCCCAATCTTCCAATTGGTCTAGGTCCTTCTGTATCCTATCCCTCCCCTCCAGCGTATCTACCACTCCTCCCAGTTTAGTATCATCCGCAAATTTGCTGAGAGTGCAATCCACACCATCCTCCAGATCATTTATGAAGATATTGAATAAAACCGGCCCCAGGACCGACCCTTGGGGCACTCCACTTGATACCGGCTGCCAACTAGACATGGAGCCATTGATCACTACCCGTTGAGCCCGACAATTTAGCCAGCTTTCTACCCACCTTATAGTGCATTCATCCAGCCCATACTTCCTTAACTTGCTGACAAGAATACTATGGGAGACCGTGTCAAAAGCTTTGCTAAAGTCAAGAAACAATACATCCACTGCTTTCCCTTCATCCACAGAACCAGTAATCTCATCATAAAAGGCGATTAGATTAGTCAGGCATGACCTTCCCTTGGTGAATCCATGCTGGCTGTTCCTGATCACTTTCCTCTCATGCAAGTGCTTCAGGATTGATTCTTTGAGGACCTGCTCCATGATTTTTCCAGGGACTGAGGTGAGGCTGACTGGCCTGTAGTTCCCAGGATCTTCCTTCTTCCCTTTTTTTAAAGATTGGCACTACATTAGCCTTTTTCCAGTCATCCGGGACTTCCCCGGTTCGCCACGAGTTTTCAAAGATAATGGCCAGTGGCTCTGCAATCACAGCCGCCAATTCCTTCAGCACTCTCGGATGCAACTCGTCCGGCCCCATGGACTTGTGCACGTCCAGCTTTTCTAAATAGTCCCTAACCGCCTCTATCTCCACAGAGGGCTGGCCATCTCTTCCGCATTTTGTGATGCCCAGCGCAGCAGTCTGGGAGCTGACCTTGTTAGTGAAAACAGAGGCAAAAAAAGCATTGAGTACATTAGCTTTTTCCACATCCTCTGTCACTAGGTTGCCTCCCTCATTCAGTAAGGGGCCCACACATTCCTTGGCTTTCTTCTTGTTGCCAACATACCTGAAGAAACCCTTCTTGTTACTCTTGACATCTCTGGCTAGCTGCAGCATCCACATTGAGTGGATGTTTTCATAGAACTATCCACAATGACTCAAAGTTCTCTTTTTTGAGTGGTAACAACTAATTTAGACCCATCATTTTAAATGTATAGTTGGGATTATGCTTTCCAATGTACATTACTTTGCATTTATCAACATTGAATTTCATCTGCCATTTTGTTGCCCACTCACCCAGTTCTGAGAGATCCTTTTGTAGCTCTTCACAGTCTGTCTAGGACTTAACTATCTTGAGTAGTTTTGTATCATCTGCAAATTTTGCCACCTCGCAGTTTACCCCTTTTTCCAGATCATTTATGAATATGTTGAATAGGACTGATCCCAGTACAGACTCCTGGGGGACACCACTATTTACCTCTCTCCATTCAGAAAACTGACCATTTATTCCTACCCTTTGTTTCCTATCTTTTAACCAGTTACCAATCCATAAGAGGACCTTCCCTCTTATCCCATGACAGCTTACTTAGCTTAAGAGCCTTTGGTGAGGGACCTTGTCAAAGATTTTCTGAAAATCTAAATACACTATATCCACTGGATCCCCCTTGTCCACATGCCTGTTGACCCCCTCGAAGAATTCTAGGAGATTGATGAGGCATGATTTCCCTTTACAAAAACCATGTTGACTCATCCCCAACAAATTATGTTCATCTATGTGTCTGAGAATTTTGTGCTTTCTTATAGTTTCAACCAATTTGCTTCGTACTGAAGTCAGGCTTACCGGCCCATAATTCCCAGGGTCACTTCTGGAGCCCTTTTTAAAAATTGGTGTCAGATTAGCTATCCTCCAGTCTTTTGGTACAGAAGATGATTTAAATGATAGGTTACAGACTACAGTTAGTAGTCCTGCATTTTCACATTTGAGTTCCTTCAGAACTCTTGAATGAATACCAACGACTCAGCATATGTTGTTTGATTTAAGAAAACTTTCATTGCAGATTTGACAAAATGCAAAGAAGGTACCAATATGAGATTTCTAAAGATAGCTACAGCACTTGACCTAAGGTTTAAGAATCTGAAGTGCTTTCCAAAATCTGAGAGGGATGAGGTGTGGAACGTGCTGTTAAAGTCTTAAAAGAGCAACACTCCGATTCAGAAACTACAGAACCCAAACCACCCAAAAAGATAATCAACCTTCTGTTGGTGATATTTGACTCAGATGATGAAAATGAACATGTGTCGGTCCACACTGCTTTGGACTGTTATCGAGCATAACCTGTCATCAGCACGGAGGCATGTCCTCTGAAATAGTGGTAGAAGTACGAAGGGGCATATGAATGTTTAACGTATCTGGCACATAAATACTTTGCAACGCCAGCTACAACAGTGCCATGTGAACACCTGTTTGTTTGGTTTTTGTCTCTGATACGGCCTGATTGCGTACTTCTGATTCCAAATGAGGTGTGTAGTTTATTGGTCAGTTCGTAGCTCTGGAGTTAATAACTCTGAGGTTCTACTGTATGTGATTTGACAAAGCTCAATACACATGGACCACCAACCTAAAGAGCAGTTTAATAAGACACAAGGGCATACAATTACTTACATGAGTTAGCCTGAGCCCATCAGAATCCTTCATGCATGTACATGCTGAGGTGATAAACTTTGTGCTTAATGCAGGGCAAAGAAAGGGAGAAGGCAAAAGTTATTCCATGAGCCTGGAGTTTGAGCCAGGCACAACCAGTATCAGAACTTGATTTCATCCCAAATCATGTGCAGGAAGAGAGCACATTACAAGGAGTTGCTCCTACAATCCACGCATTTTTTTAATTAAATCTGGTCCTTATTTTTCACACATTTTTTAGTCTTTGAAAAAAAAGGTGGATAGTGGTTTGGTTTTTAAGGGCACACCAGAAAGTGTTGCATTGTTTGTTTTTTACTTTTATCTCTCTTCCATCACCATGAGGCAGGAGGCTGCCTCATGACCACTTATCATGATGGCTCTTCTCTTACTCGGTGGGCAAAGAGAATAAGAAACAGTTTGCCCATGCTCCATGCTGGAGTTAGTGTAGTTCAAAAGTAGTTCTACTCTCCTGCACACATGAAGATGAATGGCTCCAAGTTTCTCAGAGTCTTCAATGGAGCTATTCGCGCATAAGTGGGATGAGCCAGTTTTGGTACTAACTTAGTAGCTGCTCTGTCCCCAGCAGGCCCAAAGGCAGGGGAGAAATTCAGGCTGTTAGTTTAAAGTGACATGGCCAAAGTTACTTCTGGCAGGGTTTTACCAGCTATACTAACTTAAAACCAAAAGCTGGACTCCACAGTTATGGGGTTTCGTAATGGGGAAGCAATTCCTGAGAAATCTGAAAATCCCTGTGTAATGCAGAGGGATTTCCTTTCTTCACTTAATTCTCATCCTGTCAGGAGTATTTCATATTATGACTCTTACATCACAAAAGTTTCTAGAAGCTGCTTTCACATCACGTTTTAATTGCTGTTACCATTTTAGACAACAAAACCAAGCCAGAATTTGTCAGAACCAAGAGAACAGAAAAATCAGTGTGTTTTTTAGATCAAATTTGTTTTTAAACATTGTGAGGGGAGAACTCTAGGATACTACCCGAGAAAATTCTAACCTAAACTTCCTACTTTACTTCTGTGGAACTCTCTTAACTCCCCCATCACCACCAGCATACACCACAAGATGATCTTTAAAAATAATTTTCGTACTTACGCCCTGGCTACACTGGCAAGTTTCTGCGCAGTAAAGCAGCTTTCTACCTTTTAAGTCCCGAGGTGCACACACTGCCATGCCACGTAGTGCGCAGAAACTGCGCAGATGCAGCGCCGTAAAAAAAAACCACCCCGACAAGAGGCCTACAGCTTTCTGCGCCGGGAGTACAGCGCTGCGGTGCTAGAGTAGATACCCTGGTCGATCACAGCGCTGCGATTGGCCTCCGGGAGGTGTCCCACAATGCCTATTCTTGCCTCTCTGGCCATCGGTTTGAACTCTACTGCCCTGCCCTCAGGAGACCAACCGTCATCCCCACCCCGTCAATTCCTTTGGAATTTTGAAAGTCCCCTTCCTGTTTGCTCGGTGATGTGTGCAATGGTCTGAGGGCATCTTTCCAGGTGGCCATACCTCCTCCACGCAGCAGCTGATCCCCAGCTCAGAGCAATGCTGAGCTGCTGGACCTCATCAGCATTTGGGGAGAGCAGGCTGTTCAGTCCCAGCTGCGCTCCAGCTGTAGAAATTATGATACCTATGGACAGATTTCATGATGCATGACAGAAAGGGGCAATGACTGGGACACATTGCAGAGCAGGGTCAAAGTGAAGGAGCTGGGGAATGCCTACCACAAGGCACGGGAGGCAAACCGCTGCTCTGGTGCTGCACCCATGGGCTGCTGGTTCTACAAAGAGCTGGATGTGATACTTGGTGACGACCCCACCTCCACTAAGAAGCCCACTGTGGATACTTTGGTGGCTCACGTGCCAGTCCAGAATTGACTGAACCAGGAGGAGAAATCTTGGACGAGGATGTGGAGGGAGAGGGGGACCCAGATGCAGAGGATGACTCAGAGGTCAGAGATGCAAGCAGCCAGGAGCTCTTCTCTGCTCCGGAGGAGCCTAGCCAATCACAGCTGTCGGAGCCCGGCGAAGTGCAAACAGGAGAGGAGGCCCCTGGTAAGCAGCTTTGATTTTGGTAATCACTGAAGCGAGTTGTTGGGGGCAGGAGGGTTGCAGAAAGTAGGCTTGTGTCTGTATGATGTGCCTACCACCACATGCCTAGTCTGAGTGGTGGAACAGGCTGTTGATTGACTCCCTCACTTCACAGGAATCTGCCTCAGAGATCTCCAGGAAACTTTCCTGGAGATACTGGGCAATCATAGAATCATAGAATATCAGGGTTGGAAGGGACCCCAGAAGGTCATCTAGTCCAACCCCCTGCTCAAAGCAGGACCAATTCCCAGTTAAATCATCCCAGCCAGGGCTTTGTCAAGCCTGACCTTAAAAACCTCTAAGGAAGGAGATTCTACCACCTCCCTAGGTAACGCATTCCAGTGTTTCACCACCCTCTTAGTGAAAAAGTTTTTCCTAATATCCAATCTAAACCTTCCCCACTGCAACTTGAGTTCAATCCACTGCTGCAGGTTCTTTGGCAGAGCTGCTTTGTTTCTTGCCCCATTAATGGTAACTTTCCCGTGCCACTGTGCCATCACGGGGTGGGGTTGGGGTGGGGGGGGGCTGTTGCTGCACACAGGAGAGTTGCATAAGGGCCAGGGCAGAAGCCGCAGTCCTGGAGAAGACCCTCCCACATGCCCAGTGTACATTATGGTCCGGGAACACTGATTTACCCTGCCCCTGCAGCTATTCACCATTTTGGGAGTCTTGTGGCTCATGTGTGCTTGCCTGGGGTCAGCCAATTAGTGACAGGTATGTGAACAGTGGCTATGTTTTAAATAAGTGGTTTTCAAACTTTTTTTTCTGGCTACCCAGTTGAAGAAAATTGTTGATGCCCGCGACCCAGTAGAGCTGGGGATGAGGGGTTTGGGAGGGGCTCAGGGCTAGGGCAGAGGGTTGGGGTGTGGAGGTGAGGGCTGTGGGGTGGGGCCAGAAATGAGGGGTTCAGGGTGTGGGAGGGGGCTCTGGTCTGGGGGAGTATGAGAGGGGGTCAGGGCTCTGCGGTGGGGGTGCAGGCTCTGAAGTGGGCCAGAGATGAGGAGTTTGGGGTGCAAGAGGGGGCTCTGGGTTTGCGGGAGCTCAGGGCTAGGGCAGGGGGTTAGGGTATGAGAGGGCGTCAGGGCTCTGGGCTGGGGGTGCAGGCTCTGTGGTGGGGCTGGGGACGAGAGGTTTGGGGTACAGGAAGGGGCTTCAGGTTTGGGGGGGCTCAGGGCTGGGGCAGGCAATTGGAGTGTGGGATTGGTGCATGGACTTATCTCAGGTGGCTTCCAGTCAGCAGCACAGCAGGGATGCTAAGGCAGACTTCCTGCCTGTCCTGGCACCGTGGACTGTGCTGCGCCCTGGAAGCGGACAGCAGCAGGTCTGGTTCCTAGGCAGAGGCGCATAAGCGCTCTTCATGGCTTTTGCTCACAGACACCACCACCCCCCAGCTCCCATTGGCCAGGAACCGGCCAATGGGAGTGCGGAGCTAGTGCTCAGCATGGGGGCAGTGCGTGGAGCCCCGTGACCCCCCACCTAGGAGCTAGACCTGCTGCTGGCCACTTCTGGGGCACAGCACAGTGTCACAACAGGTAGGAACTAGTCTGCCTTAGCTGGGCAGCACCACTGACGGGACTTTTAATGGCCTGGTTGGCGGCGCTGACCAGAGCCGCCGCAACCCGTGCCTTACATTCTGTGACCCAACCTGCAGTTTGAAAACCACTGTTTTAAATAACTGAATCAGTGTTCTGTGAGTTTCAAACAATACTGCTTCTGTAAAATGTTGCATTTTGGCTTCACAGCGATGACCATGTGGGCCCATCCTCCCTCTTTCATATCACTGGCTGAATGGCTGCACAGAATTAGAAAGCGGCCACAAAGAACTAAGGAGGACTTTCTGCGTGAGGTTATGATGCTCTTTGTGGCCGAAAAACAGGAACTGAAGGATTTGCAGGACAGCGAGAAGAGGGACTGAAAGGAGAACGCAGCGTGCCAGAATGAAGCTACGGAGTGGCTCTTAAACATTATAGAGCGCCAAGCGGAAATGCTCCAGGAGATACTAGCACTGCAAACTGAGCAGCTTCCCGCCAGCCCTCCCCTGCAGCCGCTGTCACAAAACTCTTTCCCATGTCCCCCCAGACACCACGAACACACTCTTATCAACCTCCTGGCTCCAGTCTGTACCCGCTGCATTCCATTCCTGCCCTGTCACAGTCCAGCACTGCAGACTCCCAGTACCCACTGCACTCAACACTCGTCCCTCTGCAGTTTAGCCCCGTTGAAGAACAGTACTCACTGCACTGTACTCAAAAGGAGAAGGTTGGGTATGATCCCTGGACGTACACAAATCTTTAACTGTCCCGGGACCCCACGTCCTCTTGGGACCTGCCCTTCCCCCATCTCCCGCAGTGCTGATGTGTTTTTTTGTTTGTCTCTCTCCTCCAGTTGTTGTTTTTAATAAAAGAATTGTGTTGGTTTGAAAGCAATCTTTATTCTATTAATGGAAAGCAAACGGAGTCCCGCAAAGCAACAGACAATTATCCTAAACCTTCATATTGCATCATCTGCACCAATCACAATCACCTCCTAGCATTACAAGCACTGCACTCCTGAGCATAGCAACAAATATTAGTGGCTTTCAGCTTCAAATTGCTGCCTCAAGGCATCCCTGATCCTTATGGCTCTGCGCTGCACCCCTCTGATAGCCCTGGTCTCTGGCTGTTCAAATTCAGCCTCCAGGTGCTGAGCCTCAGCAGTCCATCCCTGAGTGAAGCTTTCACCCTTGCCTTCACAAATATTATGTAGTGTGCAGCATGTGGCTATAAGCATAGGAATATTGTTATCAGCCAGGTCCAGCTTCCCATATAGGCAGCGCCAACGGGCCTTTAAACGGCCAAAAGCACACTCAACAGTCATTCTGCACTTGCTTGTCCTGTTGTTGAACTGCTCCTTGCTGCTGTCAAGGTGTCCCATGTAAGGCTTCATAAGCCACAGCATTAAGGGCTAGTTGGGGTCTCCCAGGATCACAAAGGGCATTTTGACTTCCCCTATGGTGATCTTCTGGTCCAGGAAGAAAATCCCAGCTTGCAGCTTCCTGAACAGTCCAGTGTTCCGAAAGATACATGCGTCATGCATCTTTCTGGAACGGCCTGCGTTAATGTCCGTGAAACGCCGACAGTGATCCACAAGCGCCTGGAGAACCACTGAGAAATAACCCTTGCGATTAATGTACTCGGTGGCTAGGTGGTCTGGTGCCAGAATTGGTGTATCTGTGCCATTTATCACCCCTTTGCAGTTAGGGAAGCCCATTTGTGCAAAGCCATCCACAATGTCATACACGTTGCCCAGAGTCATGGTCTTTCGAAGCAGGATGCGATTAATGGCCCTCCACGCTTCCATCAACACGAGTTCAATGGTTGACTTTCCCACTCCAAACTATTAGTGACCGATCGGTAGCAGTCTGGAGTAGCCAGTTTCCACAGTGCAATTGCCATGCACTTCTCCAATGGCAGGGCAGCTCTTACTCTTGTGTCCTTCCGCCGCAGGGCTGGGGCAAGCTCATCACACAGTCCCATGAATGTGGCTTTCCTCATCCAAAAGGTCTGCAGCCACTGCTTGTCATCCCAGATGTGCATAATGATGTGATCCCACCATTCAGTGCTTGTTTCCCAAGCCCAAAAGTGGCGTTCCACTGTGGTCAGCACTTCCACGAATGCCACAAGCAATCTCGTGTCGTAGCTAGTACACGTGGCAAGATCAATGTCACGCTCCTCTTGCCTTTGTAGTTTAAGGAATAACTCCACTACCACTCGTGACGTGTTAGTCAGAGCAAGCAGCATATTGGTCAGCAGTTTGGGATCCACAAAACATTGAAATATGGTGCCAAATGTGGACGGAAGCACAGGGATTGCTGGGTTGCAGAGTAATGCATCACGGGGCATTGGGACAGAACCCAGGATGCCCCGCGACCCCCTCTGCCTTCCCACAACTCTTGGCGGCAGAAGAGTAAGAGTGTGGGATAGCTGCACCACTCCAAATATCACTGTAAGTGCCGCAAATGTGAACGCACTATTGCGCAGGCAGCTGACAGTGTGAACACACAAGAGCAGTTTCCCTTCAGTGCTCTCTGAGTGATGCTGTAACTACCGGCGCTGTAACTCTGCCAGTGTAGACATACCCTTAGATTGCTTTTGGCAACAAACTGGAAGAGGTATAGCTATACACAGCTGGGAGGTGTAATTCCCATCTCTTGGGTAGACATACATGGGCTAGCTCTGCTAGCGTACTAAAATTAGCAGTGTAGCTATGTCTACCTGCGCAGCAGGAGATGTTGTGATCAGTGGGCCTACAACTTTACTCTAATTGTAAACTCAACTGGTGAAAAGCAGATAAAGATTCATGAATTTTCACAATGATCACTTGTATAAATCTGTTTAAAAAAAGATGTGAGGAGACAAAGACTGAATAAAGAGGGTTTACTGATCCCACTCAAAGACTATGTTAAGATTATGACTGGTAAACAAAAGAGCAGAAAACCAAAAATCAAGGAACCAACTCTGGAAATTAGGCCTACTTTGTGGTCAAAATAATGAGAGGATGGCTATTTCGCTCATCACTCCCTTCGGTGTCTTTAAAAAGAGACCATGGGGGAGAACAAGGAGACCTTTTACCATCACTGCAGCAGAAGGATTGTTGTCATGACACCAGACCTTGATACTCCACCGGCGACATTTGACCATCATCGCTGCACCAGTGAGGAACCCAACCTGATACACAAGAGATCCTGCTCTGTGTTCCCCTCCTTTGTGTGCTTCTTTCTGTCCCTCCTCCCCCCACCCTGTTCAGCTTTTCACTGGATCATTAAATCAACTGTACGGTTCAGATAAGGCAGTCCATCCAGCTCTGCCTAGACTGAGAAGGACCAGTGAAGGAGAGGGACCTGACTAGCCAACCAGTTGATACATTTCTGATGGGGAGGTGAGTCAGTGTCCAGAGCAACAGCTGTTGTGGCTGACCTGCCAGCCCAAAGCATCCATCCGTGACTGACCAGCCGCGCCGTATACTGAGATCAGCAGTAAAAGCCGTATTTTACTCATCTTTATTATCCTCTCTCTTCTCTCCCTTCTGTGTCTGTCTGTTTTGTCTAAGGCAGGAAAATGACTGTCATTTGCAATTCAGAAACTAACCCTTTCTTCCCCACCAAGAAGGACTGTTTGACTGAATAAGAGACTTTAACCAACATTCACTGTCCCCAGAAAGGACTTTAATCAGTTTTGATTGTTTGTTTTGCAGAAACAGTTTCAGTTCTAATGATCTTTACCTCATTTTGATTCTTTTCCTTTTGTGTATTTCAGTCAATAACTTTCTAACCTTTGGTCCAAGTGTTACAGTGTGTTTGTCATGGTATTAAACACACTAAGGTCTCTGTATATCAAACCCCAGTCCTTGGTTAACAGTGTTTAAGCTGGACAATGACTGAGTTATTTTAACACCTTTGGCCCACATATATTCCATCTTGATTAGTACAACAGAGAGATTAGCCACCTGAGTACAATCCCATCCAACCCCTGGGCACAGGTGCAGCTACACAGCAAATCTTAGTGCGCTAGCTCAAGCAGAGCTAGCAAAAGTACATCTACTCAGGGTGGAAATTACACTATGCAACTGCTGTGCAGACATACCCTAATGTGGGTTTTTTCCTGAGTGGGATGTTTAACAAAACTTTTCATTTCCTCTCTTAGGGAGATTGTTGAGTTCTCTTCAGCCAATATTGGGTTAACTTTTTTAATGTATGCAATTCTACAATATACATGCATCCAGAGACTACAATATGTATATTTTATCAATTAAAAATCAATACTGTTCATATGCTGTAATTACCATGCTGTAATCAGACGTTTCCTTACTGTACATTTTCTAAACCAGTCTAGTCCTGAAGTTCTACAGGTTTAGGATGCTTTCAAAAGACAGCTCTCCTCTTCTCCGAGAGCTCCCAGAAATGGATTCAAATTCAAAAGGAAGCTGATTTACAAAACATGCATAAAAAGAATTGGGTTGATAATTGTGAGATTCAGAAATCAGTTGGATATTTTACACAATATATTTTAAAATTTACAGATCAGTAATGTTTTACTATGAATTAAAACAGAAGTTTTGGGGTTGTTTAAAAAAAACCACAACCCAAACCAGTTAGACTTATGACTGGTAATTCTTGTTGTAATTTAGGTTCCCCAACTTGCTTGCAGAGGGGAATCAGTTGTGTGAAATAAGGAGAGAGCTACCTTACATTAGACTCTCCCGGTTAATTCTCATTGCCCCAAACAATTGTTTTTCCTTACATTTTCAATTATAATCTGTAAGGGACTGGGGCCTAGGCTATCTGGCCCAGCAGTCATAACTGGGCTGGTGTCCACAGGTCAAGGATGGCCACAAGGCAGTAGTCAGTGAGCAGGGATCAAAGTAATCACTAGGGCTGGGATCAATAGGCAAGAGTCAGGGTCAGAGCCAGGCCAGGATCATAAACCAGAGGTAACTGCCAGGCTGGAATCAGGAGACAAGAGTCAGTGTCAGGCTGGGCTCACAACCAGAGATCAGAGGTAGCTACTAGGCTAGACTCAGATGGCAAGAGTCAGGCTGAGGTTGGAGACTGGAGATCAGAAAGCAAGGTGAGGTCTAGAGTCAGAACAAGCCAAAAATCTATGTGATTACCCAGACAACATCCTGGGCCACCCTCCAGGGCTAAATAGAGAGCATGGGCTACAGGGTGCTGTCACTCTGGATCCTTTGGGTGGTACTTCCTGCAGTGCCTAATTAACCTACATAGTCTCCAAGTGGCAATATCAGCTGCCCCAGGCTCTACAGTTGTAGGTTCTATTTCCACAGATTCTTACAAAATTGCATTGTTGTGGTATTTGTATCAGTAAAATTTATTTCAAACAGCCACTCCCAAATTATTCTAAATCAAGGAACTCACATGCTCTGTTATCTGTTGAAGATAAGTGCCATAGCAAGTTCAGAATACATTTCTAATTCAAGATAACTGTACTGTAGATGTCTTGTTTTGTTTTTGAATACAGCTTAGTGTGAAATCTTCCCTGTCACTGTTTTACATATTGCTGAGGCTATCGTTACTGTAGTACTTGGGTGTTATTTACTTTAATTTAGAACTAATATCAGTTTCCCCTGGAGAGAGGAACAAAGCTGTCATTTCTTAACATCACCTAGACAGATCAAAGTCACTTACCAGAGTCAACCATTGGGGCCTGGGTCCGTCTCCTCTCCTGGGTCCAGTTTTGGAACTGTAAAAAGTCTTAAGGCCAGTCTCCAATTTCATTATTTACAAAATGAGTGAACTCATGGCTCCATGGAAGTCAATGGCAAAAGTAGACCCAGAATTTCAGTCTACGCCTCTTAGCCTTGAAGATGTAGCCTCATGTAAACTGCTTACTCTGTGAAAGTCTGTCACTGATTTTTCCTGAAAACTCAGGTTCATACTGCTCATGGTCACATACACAGCTTCCAGCGTTGGCCTTTGTGGCCCATGAAAGACACTCAGCCGTGGTTCCCTACATTCTTGGAGGACCCTAGATCAACTAAAAACTATATGCTATGCTCTAACTGGCCTCTCTGAACTGCAGCAAGCACTTACTCCTGGGGGAATTCTGCTCCAAAAAATTAAAAATTCTGCAACAAAAAATTAAAAATTCTGCACACAATATTTTAAAATTCTACAAATTTCTGCATATTTTATTTGTTAAAATAACACAATATAATCACACCAGTTTCAATTATTTTTGGTCATTTATTCCAAAATACCTGTCAGCAAGTATGTCTGTAACAATACAGACAACAAAAAAGATTCAGAAAATGTTTTTTGACAAATAGATTCCTTACTAGGCATATTAATACAGAACTCTGAGATAATAATTCATTTAAACTACAATACAGAACCATATTTCCCATACTCCCCAGAAGCAGTGCAAAGGCTGGGGGGAGTCAGCGGTATCAGAGGAGCTGAGGGAGAGGGAAATAATTGCTGGGAAGGAGCTTGGGTGTGAACTTGGAGGGTTTCTGGGTATGGGTGGGAAAAGTATGGAATAGTTTTTTTGGGCGGGGGCAGGGAGGAACTGTTAGGAAGCTTCCCCCATGCAGACTCTGGCTGACCCTTAGCCTCTCCCATTCAGTCAGGCACATGTGTCCCTCCACCTCCACTCAGACACCCACTCCCCGCATCCCCATGTGTCTCTGTGCCCCCACTCAGCTACCCCTGTCCCTATGTGGCCCTGTACCCCCTCCCCATCACCATGTGGCACTGCACCTCCCTCCCGCCTGTAGTCCTGCACCTCCACTCCCATTCAGCCCCTGCCCCAGTCTGTCCTCCCACACTAGTCCTTATGAGCCCCTGTCTGACCCCGCAGCACCCCACGCTCTCTGTCTCCTGATCTAGCCTGACAGGCACTGTGAAGAAGGCAGACTCTTTCTCTTCCTTTGCTGGCTGGGAGTGGCTGCTGTGTTCTATCCCCACAGCACCCTCTGGTGTAAAAAGGCAAAACTGCAGCAACTTTTCAGCAGAAGCTTTTCTACGTGCAAAAAATGTAAAATATGCGGAGCTCATTAATTATGTGCCTGTGCAGTGATGCAGAATTCCCCCAGGAATAAAGCTCTGTCACAGTTGCCAGCCAGTTGCTTGCCTCTGCAGAGCAATTAATGTGGCTTCAGGCCACAAGGAGAGACCACTCAATATTGTGAGAGGCAGCCCGGTCTAATGGTCTAAGCAGAGGTCTGGGATTTTGGAGCAAGGAATTCCTGCATTCTAATTCCTTTGTGGCCTGGACCAAGTTACTTCAATTTCCCCAGCTGTTAAATGATGAAATTAATACTACTTACTTCTTAGGGATGCTGACACTACTAATTAGTTAAAGTTAGCAATGTGCTAAGCACTATTAGCAAGAGCAGTGAGGCACAGACCTCAAAGAAACAAGGCAATAAAGGTATGAGAAAGGGTGACAGAAAAGTGAAACTGTAGGGCAATGTTGTTCTCTCATGTTACATTACTTAGGGCACACAAGTGTCTGGCATCAGCCCTGCAGACATTCACTGGGAAGAAATCCTAGCTTCATTGAAGTCAATGGGAGCTTTGCCATTGACTTAAAGGAGCCAGGAGTTTTACCCCTGGTATCTAAGATGTTTTAAAAGTGAGCTAAGGTTTCATGTTTAAATGTGATTTTATTAATGATGAGTACAACCTAACTAATGTCCCAGCGGCAATTTACACTGGAATCAATAGGGCTCCAAGCAGGTGAAGCAGTCCACCCGCAGAGAAATTCCAGGATCAAGGCTTATTTTAGAAAGTACTATTCAGTGACAAACTCAGCTGAATATTATAGTATGGCTGATAGATGGGTAGAGTTTGGAGTCAGTATACCTATGTTCTAGTCTTACTTTTGCCGCTGACTTGCATGCAACCTTGGACAGTTCATTTAACCTTTCTGTAATCTGTGTCCTTATTTTTAAAATGGTGATAAAGAGACTGACCCAGCTTTGTCAAGCACACTGATATCTACATGTTTCAGAGTAGCAGCCGTGTTAGTCTGTATTCACAAAAAGAAAAGGAGTACTTTTCTCTAAGGTGCCACAAGTACTCCTTTTCTTTTTGATATCTACATGTCAGCCAGTGCAATATAAGTGCTAGGCACATCAGACTGTATAAGAAACTGGAGTTTTTATTGTATTGTATAATATTTGACATACTAATATATCATGACATAAGGCCTAATCTTGCACCACTGATTTCAATGGAAGCAGGATCAAGCCCATAAAGAAATGCCATATGAGGGCTCATCATTAAGGCTAAGTGTTCAGTAACTTTTTCAACTGCATTTATGTTAGTTTCTTGCCTGGATTCATAATGAATGTCATACACACAGTACATACATACCAGTAGTATGAAACTTAAACGTAAAGGGCCTGACTCATGACTCCAGTACACCAGTTTTATACCTGTGTGACTCAAACCCAAGATTCTCTCCCCCCTACAACATAGCTGGTAGAAACACTCACGGAGTACCCCACACAGCTAGTCATGAACTGTGTAGCCCACGTTAATGAATAGTTAAATCTCATAGCACAATTAATCAGTCTGTAACAGTCCACAATACTTACATTTTGTAACTGTGCTGAGTGGGTGGGGACTTATATAATTAATGTAAAAAACAATAGTTTAAAACATAGTCATTAGGATTTACCATGATACACTTGGCAGTATACTTAGGCAGCCTTTTTAAAGAAAAACAGTCTTTGCCAACTGTTAATAATGAGTTTGCAAGTTATGCTTAACACCACAAAATTAAGGGCATGGAGCTTAATCAGTTTAAACAAAAAGTTGTTCCAGAACAATGTTAACTCCAAGACTGTAGTTCAGAAAACTGCTGAAAATAAAAGAGAGGAACTTTCTGGACAGCTGTTAGATGGCAATTTATTAAACTTTTTAAAGAAGGACATGGTGTGTTTGTTTGTGGCCTTTGTTCTTCACTGCTAATTCCTTCTGACTTTCAACTGTACAAGAGTAAAAGATTATGGAGCTGATTCTCTGGTCATACCAATTTTACATCGGTGTATTTCCACTGACTTCATTACACTTATAGCTGATTAAGGCTCTGATCCTGGAAACAGATGTGCAGGTGCTGACCTTTACATACTGAAGTCAGCAGAATTTTATACTTGTGTAAAAATGGTGTGAGGGGAAAATGAGCTGTACAGCCTTTTACAATGCACAAATAAAATTCAGAGGAAACTAGCTGAGAAGAACAAAGGTCTCAAAAACAAAAAAGTCCCCTTGTTTTTCTTCTAAAAGATTTAATAAATTTCCCTCTAACAGATTCCCAAAACCACTCTCTTGTTTTTCAGCAGTTTTTAGGTTGTGAAATCAAGAGGATTCCTTGTGGGTGTCACCAGCACATCTCCTTCCAGGATCAGGGCCTGATACTGTTATAAGTGAGAGCAGAATCAGGAATGTTTGCGTATGCATAACATTGATGTAAACTATTGTTGGTATACATTATAACACACAAAAACTGTACATGGAGCAGATTACAATGAGACACAATTGGGGGGCCACATACACAGTGTCACATTCATAATTTATGTGCTCAGGCAGTGGGTGAGGGGTAATTTTGTATTTACTCCTACTCTTGCATGAGTGTAGCTACTTATTTTGGTTATAACTAAATCTCTCTCTAATGGGACAGTACAGAATTTTGCACTTTATGCACTGCTGTTTATAAACATGAGGAATTCATTTTCATATTTTATTGCAATCATAATCATAACTTGACCATAAATTCTGTTCTTGTGGTAAAACAATAAACACTACCAATACATTCAGTGCTGATATTGGGTAAATATGGGAAATTTGCCATTGACTTTAGTGGGAGCAGGATCAAGCTCTAAGAGTTGGCAGTGGTTATCATTGAAGAGGTGGTACAAAGTCATAAGTTATGGAACTGAATTTGAACACACACTAACACATCTTTTGTCAACAGGTTACCTTTTTTAAAAAAAAAGGACACAGCACTAATTTTTTACACTTTTTATCACTTCATTAGTGAATAGTGTACCGGGTGTCAAAAGTGTGACAGATCCCCATAATGTGTTTGTCCCATGGTGTTGGTGATACATATGCAATATATGCTAACATTCAACTGAAAGCTTAGAAAAATACTGTTGGATTCTACAGCAATGATGGAATTAAAGCTGAAAACGTTTTCCTTTTTTTAAAAAAATATTATATAACCATCCCCAATGCTGGAATAATAGGGAAAAATGGTAGCAAAGTGTTCAAAAGAGAACAGTAACTTACACAACTTTGAGCTTGAGACAGGACTGAAAGTCTAGAAATAATAAGCTTATGATGTTGTTTCAACACATTCTATTTCATGAACCTCTCATTTCAAAACCTTCTAGGTCACTGATAAATATCAGGATTTATCAAGTGACATTTATTCACACTAGTGTTTAAACACCATCTGAAACATTGCATATACTAAGAAATGAATTCCTATGCACATTTATGAGGTTCATCTGACCACAGTACCTCTAAAAGCTTAATTTAATTTTTAAGTAATAATTATTCTATGGGTAAAGGCTATTACAGTATAGTATGATCTAACTATTCTGCAGTGACTAGGATATTCATTGCAAATTATTAAAGTTTGTGAATTAGCAAGTAAGTGGACAGACAATTACAAATACAAAAATAATGCATTATCAAGTATATTTCAATCATTTATTTAGCCAGTTTTCAGTTACTTGATGATAATACTTCATAGCACACCCGTGAAAGTGCTCCCTGATACATTTGGTAAAAATTATAGACTCCACTAAGTTAAATTTCTAGAAAAAACTTACAGAGCTGGTGTTTAAAGATGCTAGAATTTTATTAATCAGAGCTAGATTCATCTGTCCCTCTTCCAATCGGCCTGTATGTACACACATACACAAACATCTTACAACTGCCAGAATCATCAATGGAACGGCAAGTACGTTTAAAGCCCAGTGACCGGCAACGTGCACCTTCACCATTGAAAAAAACCCAACCCCACAGAAAAGCTGAAGTACAGTAAAAGTCAAATAACATATGTCGCAGGCCTATGAAAAATTCCCTGTGCTCCCCCCGTCTCCCCACATACACACTCTCCCTCTCTGCACATGAATGTATATATTGGTAATGTTTGGTAATGGAATGCATGATGCCAATAACCATCAGACCTTATCAAAAAGGGAGCTCTCCCACCGGGACCTACTTAATAGCAGACACCAAGTTATCACCCCCATTTCCCCCTTCTTACCACCTCAAGAATTCAGTATCAGCATCCCTCTCTCTGTGTAGCAGGGCAACTCCAGCTTGGGTATTTCATACATTGGAAAAATGAATGCATAACAACGTACCAATGCAAATATGAGTCACCCAAAATATATTTATATCTAAGTGGGCAACAGGCTGAATAACCCTCTCCCTGCCAGCACATCCTTCCCCTTAGCCATTTCCACTGACACCGCAGTGCATTGCAACACTAGCAGCCGCCTCTGGCTCAGAAATTTTCATCCCTCCCTCCCTCCCTCCAATATTAAATACTCCTCAGGCTCTTTGCAGTGGTGGGAACCATCCTTAATGGAGGCTTCAGAATCCTCTGCGAGCCTTTTGGCTTTTGCCTGGGAAAAGGGGGGGAGGGAAAGGAGAGGTGAGGGACAAGATGAGTGAAGGAATGAATGAATTGCTACCTCCAGAAAGGCTCTGTGGGCTGATGCTTGCTCCTGCTCCTGCTGCTGCTGCTGCTGCTGTCACAGCGGATCAGCTGATATTTACCTGTGAGGTAATGCACACTCTGTAAGGTCACCATGCACCCACTGAAATAGAGTGCAAAGCAGGAGAGAGGCAGAGAGAGGGAGCTGCTGCCGCCGCTTCCCGCTGCGAGCCGAGAGGCGGCACCGCGCGCAGGCTGCTGATGCGGCTGCAGCTCCTGGCACATGCGGCAGGTGTCAGGGCCGAAGCTGCCCTGCCTCAGACGGTGCCCATCGCGCGTCTGCCCATGCTCCGGCCCCCGCGCTCGCCCTCATCATGGGCGTGTGCGCAGCCTCTGCACATGCCTAGTGGGCCCGGGAAGCCACGGGGAAGCCGCTGCCCGGCCCCGGCCCTGCGCCTGGAGGAGTCTCGCCGCCCTTCCCCGAACGCACCGTGGCCCTGCCGGAGCCGCGCTGGAGCGGAGCGGAGCAAGGGGCCGGCGGGAGGACGTGTTGGGGGATGGGGGAGCAGGTGGGACTGGGGGCAGGGAGCGCAGCAGATCTGGGGGTGGGGGGAGCAAATCGGGGGCCAAGCGGTCGGGGGATGGGCGCTCAGGTGCGGGGGATTTAGGAGCCGCGGGGGGCGCAGGAGCAGATCGGGGGAGGAGCGGGTCAGTGGGGCGCATTGGCAGGATCGCAGCTCGGGGCCGATCAGCTGGGGATGTCGGGGGGGGGGGTGGTGAGGGGGGCGCAGCTTGTGGGGTGGGTGCGCGGGTAGAGAGGCAGAGCCCGAGCGTGGGGGGCTTGATGGAGGAGCAGCAGATCAGGCGGGGGCTGCACATACTGGGGGTGGGGGGGCTGGATTGTCAGTATCCGAACCCAAATGCGGAGTGACATACAAAGTCACAGCGCATCACGTAGGAAATGTCCCTTGTGCTGGAACCCGAGTTCGTCCCCTCTTCTGATCCATTGTTAGCTGGGCAGTGACGTCACCCTGTTTCCCCTTGAACATTACCTCCCAGGAGGGGCAGGTTTTGTTCCAAGGGCCTTAGAACCTGCATTGTACAAGGGAATCAGTAAAGCTATAGAAGAAAGAGGTTCACTTTTTAGTGACTTCCTGGTCACCTATTAATTCAAATGTTTGGCTGTTTTAATATTTGTTTGCTAATTTGCATGTGGTCTCCCTAATTAGTAATGGTTCTACTAATGTCAGAAAATGTGCCACCTTGTATAAATGTTAGTAATTGTTTTGCTAATGAAGTACTTTGTCAATTCCACCTCATTATTTTGCAAAAATTTATAAACCTGTTCTGGTGATGTGTAATATCTGTGTCTGTTTAAATTGACAGATAAGCTATTTTCATGACATTAGTTAACAAAAAATATTACAACCCTTCCTGAACAGAATTTTTCCTGTGAGAGGGAAGCCACTTATAGTACTAGAACCTTGAAGATTTAATGTATTTTCTTTCCTAAGTGCTAATGTATTTTGAATCACATTTTTCACCTCCACACTCAGTCCTCATATAGCCCTCTTATTTGAGCTACAGTGGGAAGAGCAGATTTAAGCCTTAGTACATTGAATTACAGTATGTATAGAACCACATTGTCCTATTTCCCAACTTTAAACGCATGAACCTACATACAGATTTAGACCCTGCTCCTGTAGGGAGTCGTGTGTGCTTAGCTTTATTCATATGAGCAGTTCCCTTTAAGTCAATGGGACTGCTCATATGAGGAAAGGTGAGCATGTGTATAAGTGTAGGATTGCAGCCTCACACTATAAGTAGCCCGATGTTGATGAACCAGTCACAGCTTCTATTGACTGCAGCACTTCTGAAAATCATGACACTTACACTTAGAAGCCTAAATATGATTTTAGGAGAATTAACATTAGGCATTCAGGTTTGAAAATGTTGGCCCTAGTATCAAAGTAATGTGATTCCCATGCTCCCCAAACATGGCTTGTCCAACTGTTCGGAACCCATTCAGTGTGGGGGTTTAATACTGCAAGGTGCTCAAGGCTCAGCACTTGGCAGGATCGGGTTCTAAAGTGCTCATCTCCTTCCTCTATCACACATTACCTGAAAATTAGAAGCAGCTATCTTTATGACAGATCTAATACATGCAGTGTTTCAAACAATAATATTTGAAAGTGATGTTTCTGTTCTGCTTTTGCAGATTTTCCCATCTGCTTTGGGCTACACATGAAAATTGTTAACTGACATTGTGTGTAATTCTTTAGCTCCACTGCTTATGTCAGAACAAAGAACACTTGAGAGACTGATGCTGCCAGTCATTACTCCTCACACAACTTCAGGGGGATTCTTTGTAGGCAGAAGGGTCTGTGCTAAGTGTACTTTGTTGTAGGATTGGGGGCTTAATTAATACAAGCACAATGACAACACAATGACAAGCACAAGCACATTGACAACTGGTTGAGGGGAAGTATGATTATGCTGCAGGCCAAAATATGGGTTGTGAGGTATTTTGGGGTGTTATATATGTGAATATATGAATAGTCTATATGATGCTCTACCTTAAAAAGAGCAATTTTACGGAAAGCATGTAAAAGAGGAGAGAGGGGAGGCATTAGCGATTGAGGGCCTGATTCTCATTTACCTTTAGAACCCTTTACACTCAATTTAATGGCCCTTTTACACCGTTCTAGTGTCCCACAATTCATAGATCCCAGCAGTTGGACAAAGCACAATGGGATATTTGCCCAGAATGCTGAGCACTTATTTCTAAATATGTCAGTGCTGTTTGTATGCACTGATTCAGAGGGAAGTGGGTAAAACCCAGCTGTGTGAATGCAATTGTTTTGAAACAGTTAGCTTAATCTGCAAAAACCACACCCTGTGAATAAATCCTTTGTGTAAATGAGAATCGGGTCCATAATCAAGAGAGGAGTCCAAGGCAATAGGAGACACAATGAAAGAAGGTGCATAGTGAGAATGGTAAAAGGATGTGATACAGGCATGGCAGATACCACAGAGGATAGCCTGGTGTTATGCTCTTCTTTGGCAGAACCTAGGGGGCATAGGGGGGATATCCGAAGCAGGGAGCCTGCTAAACAACCAGTGGGGCCACTGGATGATCAAGCTGCTAAAGGAGTACTCAAGGACGATAAGGCCATTGCGGAGAAACTAAATAAATTCTTTGCATCGGTCTTCTCCCTCACATCCCCAGCCGTGATTCCCTGAGCCATTCTTTTTAGGGGACAAATCTGAGGACCTGTCCCAGATTGAGGTGTCATTAGAGGTGGTTTTGGAACAAATTGATAAACTAAACAGTAATAAGTCACCAGGACCAGATGATAGTCACTCAAGAGTTCTGAAGGAACTCAAACGTGAAATTGCAAGACTACTAACTGTAGTCTGTAACCTATCATTTAAATCAGCATCTGTACCAAATGATTAAAGGATAGCTAATGTGACACTAATTTTTTTAAAAAGGGCTCCAGAGGTGATCCCGGCAATTTCAGGCCGGTAAGCCTGACTTCAGTACCAAGCAAACTGGTTGAAACTATAGTCAAGAACAAAATTGTCAGGCACAGATAAACATAATTTGTTGGAGAAGAGTCAACATGGTTTTTGTAAAGGGAAATCATGCCTCACCAATCTGCTAGCATTCTTTGAGGGAGTCAACAAGCATGTAGACGAGGGGAATCCAGTGGATATAGTGTACTTAGATTTTCAGAAAGGCTTTGACAAGGTCCCTCACCAAAGGCTCTTAAGCAAAGTAAGCTGTCATGGGATAAGAGGGAAGGTCCTCTTATGGATTGGTAACTGGTTAAAAGATAGGAAACAAAGGGTAGGAATAAATGGTCAGTTTTCAGAATGTAGAGAGGTAAATAGTGGTGTCCGCCAGGAGATTGTACTGGGCCCAGTCCTATTCAACTTATTTATAAATGATCTGGAAAAAGGAGTAAACACTGAGGTGGCAACATTTGCAGATGATACAAAACTACTCAGGATATTTAAATTCCAGGCAGACTGCGAAGAACTACAAAAGGATCTCTCAAAACTGGGTGAGTGGGCAACAAAAAGGCAGATGAAATTCAGTGTTGATAAATGCAAAGTAATGCACATTGGAAAATACAATCCCAACTATACATATAAAATGATAGGGTCTAAATGAGCAGTTACCACTCAAGAAAGATCTTGGAGTCATTGTGGATAGTGCTCTGAAAACATCCCCTCAATATGCAGCGGCAGTCAAAAAAGCCATAAGGATAGATAATAAGGCAGAAAATATCACATTGCTAATAGCCATTGAAGGACCTATCCTCCATGAATTTATCTAGTTCTTTTTTGAACACTATTATAGTTTTGACCTTCACAACATCCCCTGGCAACAAGTTCTGCAGGTTGACTGCACGTTGAATGAAGAAGTGTAGCAGATCAACGCTCACCGGCACAGCACCTCCTGCTGGTCATCTGGGCACTAGCTCTTTTCCAACCTCAGAGCACCCTCTGCTGGCCAGTGTCTCGCCTGCCTCAGGGCCCCATGTCTGTCTTGGATCCCGGTGCCCTTTACCTTGGGGTTCTGCCCCAGCAGTACCCCCACACTCTGGGTCTCCCCTCCCAGAGGAACCCCAAACCCTCTAGGCCCACCTTGCCTTTGTGGCTACTGCCAGTTGTCATCTAGCCCTCTTTCACTGGGGTAAAAATGCAGTTTGTAATGGCCACTCATCACTGGCAAGGGGGCTGGACCAGCTGCCTTTCCCTTCAGCCCTGGTACCTCCCTAGGCCTTTACCAAGGCCTCAGCCTGGGGAGTTGTCAAGGTTCCTCCCCCACTCTGAACTCTAGGGTACAGATGTGGGGACCTGCATGAAAAACCTCCTAAGCTTCTCTTTACCAGCTTAGGTCAAAACTTCCCCAAGGTACAAAATATTCCACCCGTTGTCCTTGGACTGGCCGCTACCACCACCAAACTAATACTGGTTACTGGGGAAGAGCTGTTTGGACGCGTCCTTCCCCCCAAAATACTTCCCAAAACCTTGCACCCCACTTCCTGGACAAGGTTTGGTAAAAAGCCTCACCAATTTGCCTAGGTGACTACAGACCCAGACCTTTGGATCTTAAGAACAATGAACAATCCTCCCAACACTTGCACACACCCCCCTTTCCTGGGAAATGTTAGATAAAAAGCCTCACCAATTTGCATAGGTGACCACAGACCCAAACCCTTGGATCTGAGAACAATGAAAAAGCATTCAGTTTTCTTACAAGAAGACTTTTAATAAAAATAGAAGTAAACAGAAATAAAGAAATCCCCCCTGTAAAATCAGGATGGTAGATATCTTACAGGGTAATTAGATTCAAAAACATAGAGAACCCCTCTAGGCAAAACCTTAAGTTACAAAAAAGATACACAGACAGAAATAGTTATTCTATTCAGCACAATTCTTTTCTCAGCCATTTAAAGAAATCATAATCTAACACATACCTAGCTAGATTACTTACTAAAAGTTCTAAGACTCCATTCCTGGTCTATCCCCGGCCAAGACGACTACAGACAGACACAGACCCTTTGTTTCTCTCCCTCCTCCCAGCTTTTGAAAGTATCTTGTCTCCTCATTTGTCATTTTGGTCAGGTGCCAGCGAGGTTACCTTTAGCTTCTTAACCCTTTACAGGTGAGAGGAGCTTTCCCCTGGCCAGGAGGGATTTCAAAGGGGTTTACCCTTCCCTTTATATTTATGACAGGAGTTGCCAGGCTGGAGCTCCCCAGCTCTGCTCACCCTCCCCCAGCACTGTTCTGCTTCCGTCACCCTGTGCTCCCAGGTAGTTAGGCCCATCTCTGTGGCCACTTCCCCAATCAGCCTACTCTTTTCTCCCAGGAGTAGGGTATCTGTCCCGCTACAAGAAGTATTTTCTTTTGTTTGTTTTAAATCTGCTGCCTATTCATTTCATTGGGTGACCCCGGTTCTTGTGTAATGTGAAGAAGAAAATAACACTTCCTTATTCACTTTCTTCACACCATTCACGATTTTAAAGACTTCTATAATATCCCCTCTTAGTCGTCCCTTTTCCCAACCTGAAAAGTCCCAGTCTTTTTAATCTCTCCTCACATGGAAGTGGTTCCATACCCCTAGTCATTTTTATTGCCCTTCTCTGTATCTTTTCCAATTCTAATATATCTTTTTTGAGATGGGGTGACTAGAACTGCACATAGTATTCAAGGTATGGGCATACCATACCATGGATTTATATAGTGGTATTACGATGTTTTCTATCTTCTTATATATCCCTTTCCTTATGATTCCTAACATTCAGTTCCCTCTCCTGCCCCCCCCCCCTTTTTTTTAAACTGCTGGTACATATTGAGTGGATGTTTTCAAAATATTATCCACAGTGACTCCAAGATCTCTTTCTTGAGTGGTAACAGCCAATTTGGATCTCATCATTTTGTATTATAGTTGGGATTATGTTTTCCAATGTGCATTACTTTGCATTTATGATCATTGAATTTCATCTGCCATTTTGTTGCCCAGCGACCCAGTTTTGTGAGATCCTTTTGTAATTCTTCGCAGTCTGCTTTGGACTTCACTGTCTTGAGTAACTTTGTATCACCTCACTGTTTACCCCTTGAATATGTTGAGCAGTACTGGTCCCAGTACAGATTCCCGGGGGACACCACTATTTACCTCTCTCCATTCTGAAAACTGAAAAACAGATTTTGATAAATGAATGGGGGGGAGCTCCCTTTTATGGACACCTAGCCAGCCAGTTAGCTATAAAACCCCTGTTAGTAGCTGTTCTATACTTGCTTTACCTGTAAAGGGTTAAAAAGCCCATAGCTAAAAGGAAGGCAGTGGGCACCTGACCAAAAGAGCCAATGGGAAGGCTAGAACTTTTTAAAATTGGGGAAAAACTTCCCCTTTGCTGTCTGTGTTATTCTCCTGGCGAGAGAGACAGGGCTGGAACTATGCTGTAAAAAGCTTTGGGCCAGCTATGAAAAATCACCAGGTCATACCTAGAAATTACTCATTTGAAACCCCAGATATGTAAGTAGATCAGGAAATGTCTAGGAAGATGCGATTAGATTTCTCTCTTATTTCTTTATGGCTTGTGGACTCCTCTGTGCTAATCCTAGGTGCTTTTGTTTTGCTTGTAACCTTTAAGCTGGACCTCAAGAAGCTATCTTGATGCTTAATCCTTGTAATTGTTTTTTTTCCAAATCTAGCAAAAAGCCTAAGTTAGAGGATGTATTTTCTTTTTTTGTTGTTGTTACTAAAATTTATCTTTTTTAAGAACAGGATTGGATTTGTGTGTCCCTAAGAGGTTTGTGCACATCTTGTTTAATTAGTTGGTGGCAACAGCTGATTTCCTTTGTTTTCTTTTTCAGCTCTTCCCCAGAGGGGAGGTGAAAGGGCTTGAAGGTACCCCACAGGAAGGAATTCCCAAGTGTCCTTCCTGGGTCCTCAAAGGGGTTTTTGCACTTGGGTGGTAGCAGCATCTACCCATCCAAGGTCAGAAAAAACTTGTAACCTTGGGAGTTTAATACACGCCTGGAGTGGCCAGTATTATTTTTTAGAATCCTTGCGGGCCCCCACCTTCTGCACTCAAAGGGCCAGAGTGGGGAATCAGCCTTGACACTGATAACACATGACTCCAGCTGTAGTCCCACTGAAATCAATGACACTACTTATGGAGTAAAGTATTACTCCCTTTGAGAATGGGTATTTCAGTCTGGCCCAGAGTGATTGTTTTCAGTTTGAAGTGTGCATGCAAAGCCAGAAAAAGTTTACATCAAATGAAGGATCACATTTAGGAAGAATATTAGATTGATACAGCTCAGAAAGTGCCTTGCTGTGGAACAGAGTTGAAAACAGATGTGTGGGTATTTCCTGAGTGGTGTACAAATTGTACACCATTGTACATCACTATGTGTACCTACTTATGGACCAAGAGCCTGGTTCACCACTGCTTTACTCCAATTTTACATAGGTAAATTACATAGATTTCAGTGGAAAACAATTATTTAAGTGAAAATACACTAGCATAAAACTGGAATCAGACAGCTGTAAATCAGGGCTCAAGGGAGCAAACTGAAGCGTAGGCATTGTCCGAAGGGTATGTCAGCCTTCACAATTTACAGCCCATAGATTTCAGGGTGTCCTATAGCCCTCAGAATTTGCAACCCATAGATTTTATTGCCAGAAGCTAAGATGGCTAACAGGCACATTTGGAGGCAGGTGCAAAAGGTGGGTTGACGGTTTCCTGCTGACTTTGCCAATTATTGTACATTGCCTTGCATTACCTCCTCCATCCTTCTTTCACTCCTGCTGCTGTCCTCCTTGCATCTCCTGGATCAGCTGTGTGTGCTGTGTTAATGGAGGGGCCCCGGCACCTTCCCAGTTCACAGTGCCACTATGTGCTAAGCAGGGGTAAGCCTGAGCCAGCTCAGCCCCAGCCACCTGCACAAAGGCTTTGCAGTCTCTGCCTGGCTTCGAAGGAGTGATTTTGTTTTTCTGAGCATTGCCCCCATTTTGGGTCTCTCTTAAGCACAGCACATGTTGGCAGCTGCAGCACAGTGGAGGGGATTCCCTCTGAGTTAAGGATCCACCGACCAGGATTTCATTTCTCCCGCATCCACTTACTGTGTGTGCTATCTGCAGCCTCTTTGCTGGAGGTGCCCTGATTTCTCTCTCACACACACACCAATAGACAGCAGCTGAGGATCAGGTTCTCAGTCTCTGCAAAAGTGCTGGAGATGGCCTCATTTCTCCCACGCTGAGCATCTGACATATTCTGTGCTGGAGCTGTCCGTATTTTACACCCACCCAGTTACCCTCCCCTCTGTTCCAGAAGTTACTTATTTTCCACCCTCAGACTGCGTGTGTCATTCTCTCTGCTGGAAGTGTCCTCCGACTCCCTCTCCCACTGCATGTAGTACATCTTCTGTGTCGGATGCGCCCTTATTTCTCCCACCTGCTGTGGGTGTAATGTAAGGTCAAATTTTTCGCATAGTGTTGCTTAAAGCACCTAACTCCATCCTTAGGAAACTGTGTAAAAGTGGCCTGAGTTTTGGAAGTTCTGGGCATTCGCAACACCCCCAAAAGTGAATGAGAGCTGCAAGTTCTCAACACCTCTAAAAATCAAGCCATTTTACATAGGTGCCTAGATGTGAAGTTAGGTGCGTTACTTGTGAACCACACTTGGATATTTTGGTTTTCATGTTTTAACTGGAGTTGGAGTTAATGCATCTAAAATATTCCTAGTTCTCCTATCACTGTGACAGATAGGCCTCAATTTATAAGATCAACAGTCTGTGAAACCAAGCTGTAAACAGAGTTTTTTTCGATTGAAATATGTGTTTATTACTCCTTTCTTTAACTAAAGGTATGTCTACACTGGCGGAGTTACAGCACCGTTCAGAGAGCACTGAAGGGAAACCACTGTTGTGTGTTCACACTGTCAGCTGCCTGTGCAATAGCATGTTCACACTTGTGGCACTTGCAGTGGTATTCGGAGCGGTGCACTCTGGGCAGCTATCCAACAGAGCATCTCTTCCTCTTCTGCCGCTAAGAGTTGTGGGAAGGCAGAAGAGGTTGCGGGGCATCTTGGCTCCTGTCCCAATGCCCCGTGATGCATTGCTTCGCATCCCCGCAATCCCTGTGCTTCTGTCTGCATTTGGCACCATCCTTCAACGGTTTGTATACTGCACACTCTGCTATGCCTTTTTGGTCTGCAGGAATGGATCCCACACTGTTGACCAAAATTCTGCTCGCTCTGACTAACATGTCACAAGTGGCAGTGGAGTTATTCCTTAAACTACAAAGGCAAGAGGAGTGCGACATTGATCTCGCCACACATAGTAGCTATGACACGAGATTGCTTGTGACATTCACGGAGGTGCTGACCACAGTGGAATGCTGATTTTAGGCTTGGGAAACAAGCGCTGAGTGGTGGGATCACATCGTGATGCATGTCTGGGATGACGAGCAGTGGCTGCAGAACTTTTGGATGAGGAAAGCCACATTCATGGGACTGTGTGATGAGCTCATCCCAGCCCTGCGGTGCCAGGACACGAGAATAAGAGCTGCCCTGCCATCAGAGAAGTGTATGGCGATTGCACTTTGGAACTGGCTACTCCAGACTGCTACCAATCGATCGCTAACCAGTTTGGAGTGGAAAAGTTGACTATTAGACTCATGTTGACAGAAATGTGCATGGCCATTAATTGCATCCTGCTCCGAAAGACTGTGACTCTGGGCAGTGTACATGGCATTGTAGATGGCTTTGCACAGATGGGCTTCCCTAACTGCAGAGGGGCAATAGATGGCACGCATATTCCAATTCTGGCACCAGACCACCTAGCCACCGAGTACATTAATCTCAAGGGGTATTTCTCAATGGTTCTCCAGGAGCTTGTGGATTACCGTGGGCGTTTCACGCAGGCTCATCCAGAAAGGTGCATGATGCACGCATCTTTCGGAACACTGGCCTGTTCTGGAAGCTGCAAGCAGGGACTTTCTTCCTGGACGAAAAGATCACCATAGGGGAAGTCGCAATGCTCATTGTGATCCTGGGAGACTTTATCTACCCCTTAATGCTGTGGCTTATGAAGCCATACCCGGGGCACCTTGACAGCAGCAAGGAGTGGTTCAACAACAGGCAGAATTACTGTTGAGTGTGCTTTTGGCCGTTTAATGGCCCACTGGCACCGCCTATATGGGAGGCTGGATCTGGCTGATGACAATATTCCTATCCTTATAGCCGCATGCTGTACAATCCATAATATTTGTGAAGGGAAGGGTGAAAGCTTCACTCAGGGATGGATTGCTGAGGCTCAGTGCCTGGAGGCTGAATTTGCACAGCCAGAGACCAGGGCTATTAGAGGGGTATATCACAGGGCCATAAGGATCAGGGATGCTTTGAGGCAGCAATCTGAAGTTGAAAGCCACTAATATTTGTTGTTATGCTCAGTAGTGCAGTGCTTGTAATGCTAGGAGGTGATTGTGATTGGTGCAGATGGTGCACTATGAAGGTGTAAGAAAATTGCCTATTGCTTTGCAGGGCTCCATTTGCTTTGAATTAGTGGAATAAAGATTGCTTTCAAACCAAAACAATTCTTTTATTAAAAAACAACAGAGGAGAGAGACAAAAAAAAAAAACACTTCAGCACTGAGGGGGATGGGGGAAGGGAGGGTGCCAGTAGGAGGTGGGGTCCTGGGACCGTTAAAGATTTGTGTATAGCCAGGTATCCTATCCAGCCTTCTCCTTTGGAGTACAGTGCAGAGGTTACTGTACTTCAGCAGGGCTACACTGCAGAGGGACGGGTGATGAGTGCAGTGGGTACTGGGAGTCCACAGGGCTGGACTGTGACAGGGCAGGAATGGAATGCAGTGGGTTCAGACTGGAGCCAGGAGGTTGAGAAGAGTGTGTCTGGGGGGACGCATGGGAAAGAGTTTTGCGACAGCGGCTGCAGGGGAGGACGGGTGTTGAGCTGCTCGGTTTGCAGTGCTAGTAGAGCCTGGAGGATTTCTGCTTGGCGCCCCATAACGTTTAAGAGCCGCTCCGTGGCTTCGTTCTGGTGCGTTGCGTTCTCCTTTCGGTCCCTCTTCTCGGTGTCCTGCCACTCCTTCAATTCTTGTTTTTTGGCCACGGAGTGATGACATCACAGACAAAGTCCTCTTCAGTTCTTCGTGGCTGCTTCCTAATTCTGCGCAGCCATTCAGCCGCTGATAACAAAGAGGGAGGCTGGGCTGTCAAAGTCATATCTGTGAAGCCAAAACATAACATTTTACAGAAGCAGTATTGTTTGCAACACACAGACCAATGATTTAAAACACAGCCACTATTCACATACCGGTCACTAACTGGCTGACCTCAGGCAAGGATACATGAACCGCAAACCCCCCAAAATGGTGAGTAGCCGCAGGGGCAGGGTAAATCATTGTTTCCAGACCCTACGGGACACTGGCCATCTGACTCTTGGAGAGAGCCAGCACTGGGGTGGGGAGGGGCTTATAATCATTCCTGTCTCCACGTTTTCCACAGGCTGTGTTCATTATGGAAGATATCTCGCTGCTGAGGGTGAGCAGGGAATCAAGGGAGGGTCTTTTCCAAGACTGTGGCTTCCGCCCTGGCCCTTCTGCGACTCGCCTGTGTGCCACAATGGTCCCCACCCCCAGTGACAGCAGAGTGGTGCAGGAAAGTTACCGTTAATGAAGCAAGAAACAAAGCAGCTCTGCCAAAGAACCTGCGGCAGTGGATTGCCCAGTATCTCCAAGAGAGTTTCCTGGAGGTCTCTGAGGCAGACAGACAACAACCTGTTCCACCACTCAGACTAGGCATGTGGTGGTAGGCACATCATACAGACACAAGCCTGCAGTCTGCAACCCTCCTGCCCCCAACAACTCGCTTCAGTGATTCAAAAAATCAAATCCACTTACCAGGGGCCTCCTCTCCTGTTTGCACTTTGCCAAGCTCCGACAGCTGTGACTGGCTAGCCTTCTCTGGAGTAGAGAAGAGCTCCTGGCTGCTTGCATCTCTGACCTCAGAGTCATCCTCTGCCTCTGGGTCCGCCTGCCCCTCCACATCCTCATCCAAGATTTCCTTCTGGCTCCATCCACTCCACCAGCACATGAGCCACTGAAGTATCCACAGGGGCCTTCACAGTGGAGGTGGGGTCACCACTGAGAATCACATCCAGCTCTTTGTAGAACCAGCAGCTTGTGGGCGCAGCACCGTAGTGGCAGTTTGCCTCCCGTGCCTTGTGGTAGGCCTTCCACAGCTCCTTCACTTTGACCCTGCACTGTAGCGTGTCCCGGTCATGGCCCCTTTCTGTCATGCATCATGAAATCTGTCCATAGGTATCATAATTCCTACAGCTGGAGCGCAGCTGGGACTGGACAGCCTCCTCTCCTCAAATGCTGATGAGGTCCAGCAGCTCAGCATTGCTTCAAGCGGGGGATCGCCTGCTGCGTGGAGCAGGCATGGCCACCTGGAAAGATGCGCTGAGACCATTGCACGCATCACTGAGCAAACAGGAAGGGGATTTTCAAAATTCCCAAGGAATTTACAGGGTGGGAATAACGGATGGTCACCTGAGGGCAGGGCAGTAGAGTTCAAACCAATGACCAGAGAGATGAAAACAGGCATTGTGGGACACCTCCTGGAGGCCAATTCCAGCACTGTAATCGACCAAGGTGTCTACACCGGCACCACGGCGCTGTACCCCCGGTGCAGAAAGCTGTAGGCCTCTCGTCGGAGTGTTTTTTTTTTTTTTTTATAGTGCTGCAGCTGCGCAGTTTCTCCACACTAAGTGGCTTGGCAGTGTGCACACCTTGACTGTACAGAAACTTGCAAGTGTAGACAAGGCCTAAGACTTTGTTACATATTAGCAGTTAAAGTAGCTATATTATTTTTAGTGTGCCAATAGTTTGTTTTTCTCAGTACAGACCACAGTACAAAAAACCTTTTGTAGTGGTAAACAACCATTTTTTCATGGTTTGTGTGTGTATAAAAAGATCTTCTGTACTTTCCACAGCATGCATCCGATGAAGTGAGCTGTAGCTCACGAAAGCTTATGCTCAAATAAATTGGTTTGTCTCTAAGGTGCCACAAGTACTCCTTTTCTTTTTGCGAATACAGACGAACACGGCTGCTCCTCTGAAGACTACAGGATGAGGCACAACCCCTGTCCCCGGGAATTTACCATCTAAGTGTTTATAGTATTTAACATTAAGAATTGATTAGTATGTGGATATTTAAGAATTTGATTGATAATATGTTAGCAAGAAAACAAGGACATCTTTTATAATCTTTCCATTGATTTTATTTTTCTCTCCCCAAAATGAAAAGGTCTGGCTGGGTTAATATGTGCAGATTGCATCAGTAACCAGTGTGATCTAAGGCTTTCTCCCAGCTGTGGGAGTTAGAATAGGAACTTTAAATAGTCTTACCAAACTAATGGCTTTGCAGCAGCTGTATGAGATTTATGCAGAAGATTATGGCAGCCTCCAGAGAGGGCAGAGGGCATCAAAACCACATTGCAATGGACATTTAGTTATTTGCTTGCAGTGTGAGGCTACAGTTGCCTACTTAGGAAATATCAAGCAGCTGCTCTAAGTATTGCCTATTCTGTTCCAAGAAAAGTTTTTAAAATGTTTAAAAACTGTGTGAGTTCTTAAATATTTCTTGGAGGTGGAAAAACCAAGAGACATCCCTGTCTTCTGTTTCATGTTGTAGTTATGTGACTACCCCAAGTTCAGTTATAAAAGGCTCACTCCTGTGCCACACCAGTTCTACCATGGTGCCAGAGAGAATAAAGACTCTCAGGGGAGGATAAAGGACACTCAAAATGTTTTGTAGAAAAAAATAAATATTAACCCTTGCAATTAGAAACTTAGAGCACAAAGCTGGAAGCACAGAGTTACAAGTGGCTGTGAGAAAACAGATTGTTTCATTAAATTATTTTCCTTTAAAACAATTAGATTTCAGCTTGTCCAAGAGGGTATATTTTTAAGAGGGATACATTAACTAGAAATGTTATTCAAGACTTACTTGCTTTTGCATTTTATCTTCAAGAAATAAGACACTCATGACTGATCCATGTCATTTTTAAAAGAGCAAGAACTCTGTAGACCCATACAATTGTTATTGAAAATCTATGTGTAAGTATATTGTTATTATTGTTTATTATTTGTACTAAGCCTCTAGAGGTCTCAATCAGGATCTGGGTCCCATTGTGCTAGATGGTATACAAACACAAACTAAAAAGACACAGTCCCTTTCCCAGTTTACAATTTAAGCACTGAAATAATCAATAGTAACAATATGGGGCTGCATGTAGCCTTTCATTAGAACCTTGCTATTTTGCATGCCACAGGTGAGCCAGCCAGATAAATAGAAGGCAACATTTGATAAGGGAAAATGAAGGTAAATGTATATAACAGTAAATCCTGTCTAAACTCTAGGGACTCATTAGTAATGTTTTATTTTTAAAATTAAAAAGTTGAAATTTTTAATCAACTCTAGTCAGCTAACTTTTGAGGCAGTGTTGACAACATAGCTGAGGACAATAGTGGAAAGTTAATAAATTGACTTACCAGTACCTGTCATGAGATATTGTCATTTCTTTTCTCTTCTCATCTGGGTTCAAGCCTGTAAACCTCCATCGCTATTAGTAGTCCTTACTCATTGGGGTCACTAGCATAAGCCTGTCAGTAAGAATTTTCAGTATCAGATTCTGTGATGGGATGTTCACCCACACCCAGCCCTGAAGAGGGCCAAGCTGGCTCAGAAGGGACTTATTAACCATACAGGCTGGACATTGGGGAGAGCCAGGGATTGAAAAAGGCTTATTGATGATGAAGCTGGGTCTGAGCAGGCTGAGCAAGTACAAAGCCAAGAAGTTTGTAGCAGAAGGGGACTGTAGAGAGAGAGTGTCTGCAGTCAATCTCCATGCACAGAAAGGTGGGTAGGAGGAAATCCAGAGGGTAAAAGGCCTGAGATCCTAGCCCTGCAGGAAGGTTTTACCCAGAGATACTGTGGAGAAGAAAGCCTGTGGAAGGTAGAGTGTGAAGAAGCCCAGGAAAAGAACAGCGAGGGTGGAGACTGTGGAGACCTTGGCTGCTGATTATAGGGTTTATGGACTAGAACCTTGAGTAGCAGGTAGCCCCAGGTTCCCCTACCAGCCACTGGGAAAGTAGCACGGACTTAGAATTGGTACGGAGGACTGCCTGAGATGGCATATGGACAGTTTACCTAGCTGGGCTTTGATACCCTGGAAGGGAGGGGGTGCACGGAACAGACTGTATAGTAACCTGGTTGGAGGGCTGAGTCATGAAGAGAGAGCACCTTGAGTCCTGGAGAGTGAGAAGGGGCCACAGGATGAGCGAGTGACAGAAGAGGGCTCTAGACCAGATGATAGCTGATCTCCAGACCCAGCCATGAAGAGGTTGCACTTCAGTTAGTGTACTCTGTTACAGGTTCCTTTTCTTCTTACTAGCAGGTAAAGGTTTGTCTCTTTACACAGCACACTAAACTTGGACTCTGACTCTGGTTTAAGCCCACACAGAAATCAGTCAGACTCTGCCAGAAACCCCTCTGACTCAAGTCAACTGCAAGGGAGGTGGGTCAGAACCAGAGTCCCACTGTCATGTGTGACAAAGCTCAGGCATTTTGCCATGTGGACTCAAGTCAGGTCGCCAGACTCAGATCTTGAGTCCATTAACACTACGTTACAATCTCCTGGGACTGTGCTTCCCAGTCTTTCAATCCCAAAACTTCCCACTCATTTCCTGGAAAGTAAAAACAACCTCCTGGTTTAAATGCAGCTGCTCAGCATTCAAACCTTCATTTCCATGTGGCGTGGTCAACTGGGAACACAGTCAACCCTCATTTGCCTTAGCCTAGCTAATTCTAAGAAGTTTTGCATCAAGTGCTAGCTGGCCAGAGGAACACTGCCGGATTCTGGTTAACTTCTGGTTTGAGGTGAGCAAGCCATTCTACTTCAGCAATAGCACAAGAAATCATCATCATCTTTACATAACTATATCTGAGTGGTTGGAAGTGCTGGGGATCGACCAGACAGCAGAAAAATGCAGAGAGTGAAACAAGCTGCTGCAAATCAAGTACTACGAAGTTTAGGATGCTAGCGACACCTCTGGGAACTCCCAGTCTTCCTGCCTCTTTTACAAGGAATTGGACTGGTTATTGGGAATGGTAGCAAGCACTGATCCCAGACTGATGCAAGACAATCTACTGCACAGGGATAGTAACCTTATAACTCCCACCCCCTGTTCCAGGCACCACCTGAGGAGAGCGAGCCACCAGGTGAAGGCCAAGAAGTGACCCTGGTGCTGAGGCCAGTACCCAAAGAGGCTATGCTGCTGGAGCAGCTAAAGCACATTTTAGGTTTGTAATCAAAGGAGCTGTTTGGGAATGGCCTTGGGGAGCAGCCTGCTGCAGAACCAGCATCAGAGCAAGCACAAGTGCCTGGTGAGTTTCTGCCACCAAGTTTGTTATGATTAATATATGGCTGGGGGGGATTTCTGGCAGATGGGCCTATAAAGTTATTAATATGAGCAGGGTTTTTGATGCGCCTCTGTCCATGGCAGAACCTATGCCATTTCCCTAGTGCCCCCACCTGCACCACATGAGATTCAAAATGGACACCGGGGAATGAAGAAGAAAGTTAAACATGCAGTTATGACATTTTTATAAGTTCCTCATGGATATGAGTTTGGGTTGTGGTGTCACAATTAGCTGTACAGACCCCTCCGGTCTAATACAGCACACCTTGTAAATCTGCCTTGCCTGCACTGTCCTGGACCACCTGTAAACTGAGTCCCAATAAAATCTGGCTGGTATGAGTCCAAATAAGACTAGAGTGTGTGTGTTTGGTCCATCACTGGCTTTAAAGAGTCCCAATTACATTGGAGGGTGGCAGTCTGTGTTAAAATACCCCAGGGCTGGCAAGAAGTTGAGTTTGTGCATGGACGCAGGTGCTTGGAAGGAGGCTGTATTGCATATCTGTTCTAATCAGCATTTTGTTGCTTTTACAATGAATTTTTCATCCATTGAAGGCTGGTGATGAAAGTGAACATCTCCTGGAGCAGGAACTCCAGATGGTTGGTTATGTTCTGAGGCAGGGCATATTTATTAGGGCTGCCTCTAACTTATGAGCCCCCTCCATTCTGAGATATGCTGTCACTAGACAGCTAAACATCTTCTTACCATACACAGATGTCTGTCCTTTGCTGGCCTGGAACAGAAGTTTATGCTTCCACTCAGGAACCTCCAGAATATCAATGTTCTCCAAAGCTTGCCCTGCCTGAGAAGATGGAAGAACCATAGCTAGTAACTAGACCACTCATAAGTAAGGTTACGTTTATATCACAAAAAGAAAAGGAGTACTTGTGGCACCTTAGAGACTAACCAATTTATTTGAGCATGAGCTTTCGTGAGCTACAGCTCACTTCATCGGATGCACGAAAAGCTCATGCTCAAATAAATTGGTTAGTCTCTAAGGTGCCACAAGTACTCCTTTTCTTTTTGCGAATACAGACTAACACGGCTGTTACTCTGAAACCTGTTTATATCACAGAATCCATGACTTCCAGAGACCTCTGGTACATTCTCTGCTTCAGCCCCAGGGGCTGCAGGATTCTGGAGCTGGCAGCCAGCAGGGCCCTGGCAGCGTTCTAGCAACAGGCAACTCCCTGCAATGTTCCAGGGACAGGTGACAGACTCCTGAGGGCAGGGCCTCCTTAGGCATATGCAGCTGCGTAGGGCCCCTGAAAATTTGGGGAACTGCTGGGTCTTAGTGTCCACCCTCCTGGCTCTCCTATCCCTGTTCTGACCCTTCCTGCAGGCTCCCACAGCTGGCTGCTGCAGCCTGGGGAGTCTTCCTCAGGAGGGGATCTAGTAGTTAAAAGTGAAAAAGCCTCCAGCCTGCCAGACCTATTAGCACAACATTGAAACTGTTAAAGAGCCATTCAAGAAGTAATGAAGCCATTTAACAGGCATTTGCCAACCCCCAGGTATATACTGTCAGTTTCTGAATTTACTGACAAAAAACAGTTGTGCATTACTGTAATATTTGCTCAGAACATGGCAGTCTACAGGACCTTAGTTTACAATTTGCTTTAAAAATATTTAATTAGTCTGTTGAAGATTATAAAATCACATCTCTAAAAAATCCTTGCATAGATTTTTAGATGCACAATCATCTTTAGCCTTAAGTGCTTGGATTTTCAGACCTATAGTTTTTTAAATAAAATCTTTCAAAAGACCACCCTTATCTAAAATACACATTTTAATTACTATAGTAAAAAAACAAAAACAAACAAATTTACTTCCAAAGTCTTCCTGTCCATCCCTGTCTCCCTCATTAAACAGAGCCTTTAAAGGGACAACACCCCTTTCCTTCCAGATAGCTGGATAAAGAGTTTCCCTTTCTTTAGTTCTGACTATCTGATGAACTAGTTTTAAGAGAACTCTCCAGCAAAATCAGTACCTTAGTAAGATATAAAATCCTTTGTTATGCCTAAAATCTTTAGAAACATTTTTTAAAGTTGGTGAAATTTCATAAACATGTCTATTGTTATGGAGATCACACAAAGTCAATTAGGTTTCAGAGTAGCAGCCGTGTTAAAGCAATGAACATTGTTATAAACACACTAAACCTCTGTAACTAATTTAAAATTATGTCTTTGTTTCAGTGAGTTAAATATGTAGTAATCTGGAATGATTACTTTATGAAGGTTTAAGAGTACATTTAAAATATAAAAATCAGCTTAGAAATACTGATTAAGAAAATGTAAAACAGAGAAAAGCTGCATCATGTATTCCATAATATTTAATGTTGTGTTTAGCAAGACAGCTGACTCACCCTTACTACAAAGTTTTTGCAAATAAATGTCTGGCAAACTTCAGGGCATATCAAAAAACCTGTGACTGACATTTTTTTATTCCCAAGTTTAATTAGGTACCTTCTGCATGTCCATTCTGCGTGAGGGAAAGGGTACGGGGGTCTCTGTGGGTAACTGTGACTCTCCACCAGCATGATGCGGGCCGGGCATCTTGTTATCCTTTACTGCCTCTTCCCTCCCCCCACCACTGGGCTGCGAGCTCAGGCTGCTGTCCGGCATAGGGGCACCAGTTTAATAATACTGCGTAGGGCCCCATAAATCCTAAGGACAGCCCTGCCTGAGGGGTTGCTCCTCAGGATTCCAGCGACGAGCAACAGCCTGGTGTGGGGGGAGAGGCGGGGGTTGCCTCAGGTGAGCGGCTGGGGGTGTCCCGTTTTCTCTTTGGGAAATATGGTCACCCTGCAGCTCTCAGCTGCTGTGGGCGGAGAGGGAACCCCACAGCTCCCAGCCACTGTGCTGGTGGGGGAAACCATGGAACCACAGCAGCAAAAGTCACAGACAGGTCACTGCTTCTGTGAATTTTTATTTATTGCCCGTGACCGGTCTGTGACTTTTACTAAAAATAACCATGACAAAATCTTAGCCTTACTCATAATGTAACCTTTCTGCCAGCTGGAGCCAGCAGCAACCAGGGCTGGGTTCAATATCTAGGGGGTTCCTTTCCATTGATACAACACAGAACTGGCTTGAGCTCCCATCCAGTAACCTGGAAAAATTACACCACCGCGGGTGCCTCTGAGAGGCAGTACTTCCCCACTCGCAAGCACAGAGTCTGCGTGTAGAAAAGAAACTTTAATAAAAGGAGGGAAGTAACTTTGTGTTAATTTGGGAAAACACTGCAAACAGGGTTCATAAATGAAAGACCTACCCCCAAGTAAGTTGGGGAGTGTCCTTTTCCCCTCAGGTTCTTAAATCCAGCAATCCAAAAGTCCCTTTTATATCCCCAACCCTTCTCTGCACCCCACTCACAGTTGCTGTCCTTGGTCAGTGCAGACCCAGAGTTCACAGGTGCATCTGCAGATGTTTACCTTCCCAGCACCCCTGGGCCAGGGGAGGTAAAGAGGCACCTTACTTGCTCTGCTTCTCTGGCACTTGCTTGCCACCCCCTCTCTGCCAGCTGCCCTGGTGGCTGCTTGCCTGCACTGCCCCCCTCTGCCAGCTGCTCTTGGTGGCCACCTCTCACTTTTCTCACCATGCCTCTCCAGCTGCACCTCTCCAGTTTGCTGTCAGTCACCTTCTGATGCCACCTGCTTCTCTGTTGTGATCTCTTCACATCAGTCTCTTTGTAATTTTCAGCTCTTTGTAGGCAGGGCAGAAACCCACTCCTACCACAACTGATTTTAGCTCTGATTGAGCATTTAACATAACAAAGAGGCCTCTAATGAAGCCTATTTAGCTTTTTCTTTGAGGGAGGAAGGGGGATGAAAGAACAGGTTAAAGGAGTCCAGGGAGGACCCTTGAGGGAGAGTATACTACCTAGCTAGAACATATGTCCCTACCCCCTCTTGCTTTTCCAGGGCTGTTGCATTTGAGCCCCTGGCTTAATGAGGTACTTTCAGCTGAGGGTGACCCCCTCATTTGGGAGAGGTTAAGCACAGTTCTGCTCCTCTTCATTCACACCATAACGACAACACATTGATAACAGCATTTCACTACCCCTGCACTCAGTACTAAAGTGATTTGTAACCCAACACCAGCCAGGGTTGATCACTTTAAGCAAAACACGGCTCTATCTGCTGGATATCTAAGGAGAGCAGGAGCAAACTGTATTTGCATGAACACACCTAAAGTCTCTCCCCCCTCCCAGCTAGCTGTCAGGGAAGAATTCATTCAGATCCTGGTTACCTCAAGTTCCACCTACCTCCTTCAGGAAAAAATGAAGAGGATATAAAAATCATTTCAGCTGAGTTTTAAGGCATGCCTTACCATGATGGGTGATGGTTTTCAGTGCTACTCCATAAGATGGCTGAAGTGGCCAGTGTCTTGTGTGACTAAAATACAGCCAATGGATTAAAAAGTTTCTTCATTTTTTTTACCTTGAATTAAAGCAACCCCTGTTAGAAAGTGGGACATGTAACTTGTTTTTTTTATCCGTGGTCTGACAATAATGTGCTCTGTCTCTCATTTCCATGCCCTCCACCTCCATAGGGCAAACAGACAGCCTGGGGGAGTAGACCCACCTACTGCAAGCAAAGAGAAAGAGTCCAAGGTGAGCTGATGGGAGAGTTGCGAGATAAAATGAATTGGCAAATAAGAGTTCAAGAAGGGCCAAATGGACAAAAGGACAATGATGCAAGAAGGGTGGCGAGAGAGGCTGCACAGTGTGAGGAGATATCGGTAGATGGATTCATGGAGCATGACTGCCACGTGGGGGAGGAAACAGAGTGCAGTAGAAAGCTGTTTGAGCTATTACCTGTGCTCAGGGTTACCAGACTATGGGCTCTAGGGCAACCTTCAGCTCCTGCTCCCGCCCAATGCCCTGAGTACCTTCCATGTTATCATGTGCTGCAGACTATGCAGCCTTTTGTCAATTCAGAGGATGGCTGGACCACGTCACAGGCAAAGATTACTAGCACGTGGAATTAAAAAAAAGGTACCCTCTGCATTCATTGACCCAGTCCAGCTGTGGCCTGTTCACTGGATCCACTCACTGCTAGGGGAGCCTCCTCCTTGCCACACAGGGGATCAGCCCTTTCTGGATCCAGTGCCCCCTTTCGCTGCTTGCTGCACGACCTGCCGTCTCTCTCCCACTCTCTGTGACTCAGGGTGCTCTGTCTTTGTGGCTTGGCCCTCTGGCCAGGTCACTATGGTCCTGCCCTACGGGGGTATCAAAGTCTTTCCTTACAAATGGTCTCAGGGAAATTCTCATTCACTGCCCTGATAGTGCCACTTCCCCAGTGGCTGTTAGGGGAATCTAGGCCCTGTCTCCGCTCCAGTTTCCAGCTCAGGGACCCTCTAATCAGCAACCACGGTCTGCACCATCCTCAGCCTTGCTGCCTTTTTCCTGAATCTTTCCTACACCTTCTGGCTCCCCCACTCTCTGGGTTTGCCAGCCCAAACTGCAGACTAAATTCCATATCCCCAAACACACCTCCCTTCCCCCAGGCACTGACTACATACCACTTCCCCGCATTCCCTTTCTGCTAACAGCTTCCTGGCTTTATAGAAGTCCTTTCTCCAGCTGGGCTCCATCATTAAGGCTTTCCTGTCAGCCTACCTATCCCCCTGCTTTCTTGCAACCTTATAGGTTAACTGGCCCCTCTGGCCTACATTAACCCCTTCAGGGAGAGTATGGGGAACACTCCTTATCATACCTGTACGTACAAAACACACAAGAAAGGCCAAGGGGAACAGAGGGGACTCCCAGGAATAGCTGGACATGTTATTTGGGAACCTGAACCTTTCATTATTTTGGTACTGAGTTTGTTTATTAAACTCTGTTTTGATGGAAACTGGTCTGTGCTTTGAGTTCTTATGCTGGTAAGTAAATACCTATATAAAATATGGGGTTGATTTTACACAAGGCTGTAACAGCAAGTTTTATTATTTGTAATGTTAAAAGTGGCACCAACTGTAAAGAATGTCATCACATGCCCTTCTCAATATTTTTTGTAATAAAAATGTATACACTGTCATCATGATAATCTATAAACTGAGTTTATGGCCAGTAGTGATCAGATTTATGAAGATGTTATCCACGTGTTTATGGAATTCATGTTACCAACACATTTACAAAATTCTTTCCGCAGCTGCCCCATACCCATACACAGCACAATCTCAAATATTGTTTCATTCCCTGATTTCCATCGTGCACATGGTTACAGCACCAGTCAGTTTCCCCCAGTGTTCTGCGCATGGTTGGTGGAGACAGCAGGCCCAATAATGTGGACTACATTAACACTGGCATCCAAATGGTTCTGAAGGCAGAGCCAATGGGATTTCAGTCTGCCATATGCACATCCACCCCATCCTCAGAGTATGTTTTCATAAGAAGTGGCAGCAGGGGGTAAGCAGGGTTACCTAGAATAACAGTGGGGACAATGACTCCTTTTATAACAATGTCATTCAATGTCATTCATTCCCAGCTTGTCCATGAAGGCAAAGTCCCGATCTCAAGAACACCCTGGCATTATGCACCCTGCCAGTGCATCCCAGGTTAGTGACCATGAAACTGTCCCTGTGGTTGAGCAGGGCCTGCACACCAATGGAGCAGTACTCTTTGCAGTTTATGTGCTCTTTGCAGAGGGCAAACTATAGGCATGTGATTTCCTGGTGCAGTTTAGAAAGGCCATTATCTCAAAGCCACCAGTAATTTCAGGAACATTTTTAACACTGTGGGTACATCACAGTCCTGATTGCTTGCAAATCTCTGCCCCAACACCTCCCACATTTGATTTGGGAACTACAAACTGGTTAGCCATGGACCTGTAACTGTCTAGGGTAGTCAGCTTCCAGATAACTATAGCAATCTGCTTCTGGACCAGCATCGTCTCCCTCATGTGGGTGTCCTTGTACTGGAGGGTGGAGACAGGCTAGTCACAAACCTCCAGGAACATCTGCTTCTTCCTGTGAAAGTTCTGGATCCACTGTTAGTCATCCCAGGTCTGCATGACAATGGATCCTCCTAGTCTGTGCTTATGGCCTTGCTCCAGAAGCACCAGTCTACATGGGAGGAATCTGCAGCTAAGGCAACAGGCATGAGCAGCATCAGCTGTGTCAGAGTATGCTCTTTCCAGAGATGCCTTCGACAGTTCACAAACAGCTGCCAAAATGTCCAGGAGCATCTCGCTTTGTTTCCCAAAATAGGACTGAGAGCATGAGGTGGAGAAGTTCTTCCATGGGGCAGAAGCTGTGTTGATGGCTCCAGCTGCTGGGAGCATGCGGGGTCACATAACTCGGCTGGATGTGTTCCCAGGCTAAAACCACCCAAAGCACTTCTGGTCACCTCCCATAGGAGGGACAGATAAGTTCTCCCACAACGCACTATGAAACAAGCCCTAGAGTGGCTTCAGCTGGCACAGGTGCTAGAAACCCTGGGGTACTATAGAATACTCCCACAGAAGCTGAAGTTCCGACCTGGGTTTGTGTAGCGCAGTATGGATGCCCCAGCACGGTTGTGAGGCCTGCATGTCCAGTGCAGTGTGGTCGCTCAAGCACAGGCTTGGAAACATCAAGTCTGTAGGAAAGGGTCACACAACCCTGGGCTTAGTGTGCAGTGTAGACATACCTTGAGGTGCTAAATAAATTAACAAAGCAGTAATATATTCAAGACTTGTTTCTGTCAATATCTGTTGACTGAATTGGTCTAAACCCAAATCTGGATCAAATTAAATATATGAAATGAAATGTTAGAAACGCTTGTTTTTGTGATGTATTTAATGCTCATAGCAAGCTGCTGCTTTGTAGAATGTTGGCCATGGAGATCTGAATGTGAAAATGGTGGGGAAAGCCTCAGCTAGAATAATTCAGTGCAGCTCTGCTAAGTTCACTAGAGCTATTTACATCAGCTGAGGATCTGGCCTTACATTCAAACTGCTTTGATAGCACGGTCATAAAAGCATATGTGCATGGGGGAAAAATCATATTTTGTTGTATCCTTGTATCTTCCTTCCCTTCTTTTCCAGTGTCCATGACTTGAGAGCAGAAATGATGTCACTGTTCAGTGGCACAAAAGCAACCAGGCTGCAGTGAGATGCTGATTCTTCCTCCAATTTCTCCCTCCTTTCATGCTAGCCAGTTATTTTGGGAACACAAAGGGACGAAGTTTTTATTTTGTTACCACCATAAATCAGGGTTTGTGGAGAATTCCAGCTCTGTCAATAAGGAATGAACACACCCCATTGTCCAGACTGTTAAATCTAATTTGTAGAAGCATGGCATACGCATGCCACCCACCCCCCATCTTTTCACTGGTAAATAAAACAGGCAAAACACTCTGACTGTGGACTTGTGTATGTTTATACTTTTAAAAGCATATGAACTATGAAATCATTTCCTATGTAAACCCGGTCTCAATCTTCACAATTAAGTGGTAAGATTTAAATAAACACCTTTCTTTCTGTCATCTCTCTTGCACTCCTGATAGGGGTGGGAAGGATGGCAAAGGTGGTTTTCGTGCTTCCTCAGCCCTGGATAAGCTGAAGCCACTTCTGCCCCCAGCAAAAGCTGTAGCCCTGAGATTGCTCATCTAACACATGCTGGTGTGTAACAGGGCCCTAGATACTGTTACCCCAGTACGAATTGCTGGAGCACTCTGGTCATTCCCCCACTCCTGCCCCTGAGAGACAGGCAGATACCCACCCACACCCTCCAATGGTGGAAGGGTCCATACACATCCCCCACCAGTGCTGGAGAGGGCAACATCTCCCATGCAGTCCCCTACACAAGGGGAATGCCCAGCTGCCTTAAAACAGCCCTGTGGCCCCTTTGTGGCATGGAACCAGAAAAGCAGCAACAGAGTAAGGGCCAGACAACTGTCCTTTGATGTTTAAAACTTGTCTTCCTTGTTTCAAAATACCTCTGAACTTAAGAGAAAAATTATCTTTAAAACAGTGCATGTATGGTACAAGAGAAATGAGCAGTAGCCAGGATTGAACAGTCTCCAACAGTACTTACAATCTGTATTATTTCTCCATTTCAAGGTAAGGGTCAGTGTCAGGTTGCTCTTAGAAAAGCATAGGTTAAAGAGCAAATTTTGGTCAGACACAAAAAAAAAAAAATCTCCAGAAAGTGTGGGTTTTTGTTGGTTTGTTTTGGATAAATTTGTGGCTAAGCGTTGAGGATGTGGGGAATATATCTCAAACCTTGCTCAGATACCAAGGTGTTAGATACATTAGAAACGTCTAGAAAGATAATTAGTTTAGACAAAATGAGTTATTCACCTCTGTTCGAGATCACTTTTCTATATTTTGCTCTGTCTATACTAAAAAGAGTACTTTCATTTTAGGTTTATTGTGATTTTTGCCTTAAAATTCCTCAAGGTGGACTGATTTAAATCAAAGCAATTTTAATCAGATTTTAATCAGGATTTAAATCAGCAAGCAGGAAACCTTGATTTAAATAACTGATTTTAATCTCATTTGGCATTTGTACTTTTTCATTATTTTCCTAAGGAAGAGTTGATTCTCATTGGTTGGTAACCATTAAAACATAGAATCATAGAATAGAATAATAGAATATTAGGGCTGGAAGAGACCTCAGGAGGTCATCTAGTCCAATCCCCTACTCACAGCAGGACTAACACCAACTAAATCATTCCAGCCAAGGTTTTGTCAAGCCAGGCCTTAAAAACCTCTGAGAGCGGAGATTCCACCACCTCCCTAGGTAACCCATTCTAGTGCTTTACCACCTTCCTAATGAAACAATGTTTCCTAATATCCAACCTAGACCTCCCCCACTGCAACTTGAGACCATTGCTCCTTGTTTGGTCATCTGCCACCACTGAGAATGCCGAGCTCCATCCTCTTTGGAATCCTCCTTCAGGTAGTTGAAGGCTGCTATCAAATCCGCACCCCCCCACACTCTTCTCTTCTGCAGACTAAACAAGCCCAGTTCCCTCAGCCTCTCCTCATAAGTCATGTGTCCCAACTCCATAATCATTTTCATTACCCTCCGCTGGACTCTCTCCAATTTGTCCACATCCCTTCTGTAGTGGGGGGACCAAAACTGGACACAATACTCCAGGTGTAGCCTCACCAGTGCCGAATAGAGGGGAATAATCACTTCCCTTGATCTGCTGGCAATGCTCCTACTAATACAGCCCAATATGCTGTTGGTCTTCTTGGCAACTGCTGACTCACATCCAGCTTCTTGTCCACTGTAATCCCCAGGTCCTTTTCTGCAGAACTGCTGCTTAGCCAGTCAGTCCTCAGCTTGATTTGCAACTAAACATAGCCTTTACACTAAATTTGGTACTTCTTTTTGCTAACCAGGATGATGTAGACATGGCCATGTCTACACTACAGGTTCTATAGCAGCAAAGCTATGTACCATAGCCACCATAACTCCGTAGTGTAGATGCAGACTAGGGCGACAGAAAGGGTTTTTCCCATCACTGTAGAAACTCCACCTCTCCAAGCGATGGTAGCTGGGTTGACAGAAACATTCTTCCGTTAACTTAGCTGCATGTACTCTGGGGGCTAGGTTGGCATAGCTATGGCACACAGGGATGTGGACTTCTCACACTCCTGAGTGTTGCAACTATGTTGACCTAAATTGTATGTGTGAACCAGTCCTATATTTATCCATGTGTATGTTATGCTATATAATTGTTTAAGTAAATTTATTCAGATTCATAATTTTTACATTTCTCTGTTAAGTTAGAAAATGGCAGATGCCTTTATTTACTGAATTAATTTTTTTGTTTGTGATTTGTAAAAGATCTATTTGGATGAAAATTGGAATGCAATTAAAAATGTGCAGACAGCATGCAAAAAATAGTTAAATAAAAACTATCTTAAGTATGCTGAATACATACGAAAAAGTTTTTCAAAACATGTTTTGCATTTTAAACTAACTGATCTGTTAAACAATTGAAGTATTATCTTTAATTACTAATTGAATGGAGTGTTTCTGGTCACCATGTCCTTCAAGATTTTAGAACTAATAGATGCCATCCTCTCACATCTAGTTTTTATTCACAGACTGTGAGAGGAAAACAAGTTTTTCTGCTGTGTCAGCTCCCAATCAGTTTCTTAACTGAATGAGCGAGGCATTGAACGGAGCTAGCTGAATAAAGTGAAAAGAAGAAAATATACTCTCTGCACCTGAAGAAGAGTTTACTGCTGTCAAAAGTTGATTTAACATGCACTTCAACAAACTCTGGTTCCAGGTGCTTAGCCATGACTTCTACCAGTTCAGTGCGTTGACTTTTAATTAAAGTTCAGCAGCAACCATGTACTGCTGAATATTAATTTTTAAATTTAAATTAAATGATTTCAATAGGTTATAGTAAGTTTAGGCCATAACACAGATTGTTATAATTTCAAATTAAATTTTAAATAGGTTTATTTTTAAAAAGAAAAAGGATATTTAAATTTTTAAAAATCTGATGTTTTAAAGTAAATTTTTATCCACTCTGAAATTCCTTGTTAAATAGGGGCACTACAAAGGTGGTTTGACAATTCACAAAACCTTTGTTTATGGGGTTGATCTATTTTAATTTTGAACTTATCGAAATCTAAAAAAAACTGAACAATTTTCAAGGTAGGTCAATTTTTTAAAGCCTATACTTTAAAGACAAACCAGGATATAAGAAAGTAATCTATTTCAAAGCACCATTTGAGCATTCTTTTAAAGCAACTGTCTACACGTAAACATCAATAAATTTAAAGCCTTATTCCCAGCACGCTTCATTTGTCCTTGATTTTACATCTTCCTCTGCAAAAAGAATGCAAAGTTTGATGACAGGGTATACGCTTAAAAATATTTATAAATATTAGCGTATTTGTATTGCCATAGAGCTGAAAGATCAGATCAGTGTTCCAGTTCCTTCGTACTGGCCGCTGTACTAAGACATGACTCATGAGTTGTTTTGAAATATCCATGTAAGTACATTGGCATGTTTTTCTACTCAATACAGTTCAGTATCTTTAAATGCAGATTGAGAGAGATTATACAGAGTAAATTTGGAACTTTAAAATAGAGTCTTTACAATCTGACTATGCTCAGCTGAACACTTGAACATTTAGGTTTAAATGATCTTGGCTAGTCAAACATTATTTGATAGAAATATAATTCTTGCAGTAGAAGCTTGAAACATTGGAACTGCAAAAGCAAGTGAAGAAGAGTGAGACGTGAGAGTGGAGTATCAAAGGTATACAACCTTAAAGCAGAACTAGTTAAGGAACTGAATAAAGTGGATATAATTTTGCCAAAGGATTGCTCTTGATGGAAACAGTTAGCTGGACACGAGGGGAGAAATTGGATTGTGAAGTTTGATGTACCAATCATTAAAATTTTTCTTGTTAGACATTAATGCCAAGTGTGTGATATAAGACATACACAGTCACGTACACGGAAAGGTTATTTTCCCTATGGAATAGCTTTTAGATGTTACTAGAACAGACTGAATAGCATAAGGAAATGTCCAGGAATCTACAAAGTCAAGTGACAGCTGCAGTGCAGTATTATATGATGTATTTATCTTTATCTTGTGAGGAAAGGGACAGAAATAGACAGACAGGGCCCATAGGGTTAGGGATAACAGAAAGAACAAGCAGATGGGTTAAAGTTTTGTGCACAATTACATGGAAACAATGGATAAAAATAGCAAGGCAAAGATAAGACACAGCTGTGCCTCCCTAATAATCATGCAGGGAAATGCTGGTTAGTATTATTATTACCTGAATGTAGATATCCAGTTGGTTACAACAGTGATTTATTGGCTCTACTCTAGAGCATGACTGATTGAGAATTATGATCCGAGCCACATCTGTTTATCTACTGTGATACTGATCACTCCTTTTGGTCTTAGTATTCTTCCACCTACTTTAGTCAAGAAAAATAGTTGGATTTTTTTTTAAATAGTCATATTGTTGGTGAGCACTTACACCATGAATAATCCCACTGATTTCAGTCAGATCATTCAAGTAAACAACCCCCCCCGCCCCACAATCTGGCCTTAAATGAAATAAGGAGGATGATTTCTTACCTTCCTTATTTATAAACTCTGAACAGACAAGAACCTGTTTGATTCTAAGCAGCCAGGAACTTTCCATTCCACAAGATGGAGAAGACTATTTGCTGGACTTGTGCTGCATGTCCTGTGACCAGAACTCACGGCCCCTAGTGGCAGAAGAAACTGTCCTTGGTGATTTTCTGCATAGTTACCACCACCCTGTTGTCATACACACTGGTCTCCAAGTTCCTCCTCATCACATCACTACTGAACCTGCATTGGGACATTAGGAAGGCTGACTGGAATGGACACATGGAAACCACAGAAAAAGTGATTTAGCGAATACCTGCGAACATAGCCAGTTATGACAACTTTATCAACCTCCTTAAAGTGGCTGTGAAAAGGGACATCTACTGTGGCTACAGGAAAGCCTACACTCGGTCCTTGGCAGAGAGTGAGGCACTCCTAAAGAGTACAGGACAACAGGTAACCCGGCTGCTGCAATCACATTCCTGGAATCACTGAACTTCATGAGACAAGAGTGAGGTATAATAACAATGCAGAGCATAGATTTCACCCAGTCAAGCAGAAAAGCCTGGAGACTTCTCCACAGTCTTGGTGATGCTAACCCTCCGCAGAGGAATGTGCCACATGTTACAGCTGATGCCATCCCACCCAAACGCTCCTGAATTCCAAGGCTCACACAGACTGTCATCCTAAAAGGAAAATGAAGAAAGAGCTTTATCACTCCCTATCTGACTGCCCAAAAACATCAAAGCCATTCACTAGAAAAGAAGTGGAGAAGGCCATAACACTCACAAACTTGGCAAGGTGCAGGCCCAGATGGCAACTTCCCAGAATTTCTGAAAAACCTAGCTCAGCATGGCTGCAATTGTATGATGTGCTTCTTTGGCCAACATGCATGCCCTTTGCTAAACACCTAAGATATGGCATCAGCAAAGGTGACCACCCTCCAGAAACCAGGGAAGACAGTTGACAATCTGAAAAACAACCAGCTGACATCATTACTATGTGTAATTTTCAAGCTCTTGGAAATTATAATACTCCAAAGACGTACACCCATCTTTGAGGACTACATCCCTTAAAAGCAATCTGGGTTTAGACTGGGATGGCGCATGCCCAGTCAGGTAATAGTACTGATGACTTACATCAAAGCTAGCCATCACCATGGGCTCAAAAGAGCAGCTGTCTTTGTGTACGTGTCCTTTGGCATACAACATAGTTTGGCAGGGTGGCCTACTTCTGAAAGTGTCAAAAATAGTGGATTGAAGAACACCGCTATGCTTCCAGACAGTTATGCTTGCCAGTCGCAAGTTTCATGTACATCTAATGGGACAGACCAGCAGACTTTTTTAATCGAACAGCAGGCTCCCACAGGGATCCATCTTGGCCTCCTAGCTTTTTAATATGTATATCAACAACATGCCATTGATCCAGTCATGGAAATCTGGATATGTGGATGATCTCATGGTAGCCATCCAAATGAGCACTTTCACCCAAGTGGAATGCATCCTCAGAGATGATCTGAAAAAACTGGAGTACTACTGGTTATGGTGACTCCAACCAAACACTCAAACAGTTGTCTCCATGTTTCACCTGAACAACCAACATACAAAGTGCCTGAATGTCACCTTCTGCAACATCAAACTCAGGCACAAGAATTTCCTGAAATATATTAGAGTGGTTCTGGATCATAGTCTCACATGTCACCAACATCTGATGACACCGCTGCCAGGATAAAAGCTAGGAACAATATAATCCACAAACTAGTCAGGATCAGTTGGAGAGCAGGTGCTCACACCTTGTAGACAGCCTACTTGGCCCTCATCTTCTCCGCAGCTGAATATTGCATGCCAGTATGGCAAATAGTGTACCCGTGAAACTTGTTGATTTGCAACTGAATACTTCTATGAAAATTGTCACAGGTGTGCTGAAGTCAACACTGACAGTCTGGCTTGCCATCCTTGTGCATATCTTACCATCATCTTTCAAAAGAGAAACAGTAATACTACAAGAATATGACTGTGAGAGAACAAACGCAGACTTGCCCATCTATGAAGATCTCCAACTTCTCTTCTGCTCCTGAGATGCCACCTTAAATCTAGGAACCCCTTCCAATTAGCAGTCAAAGATTGTCGCCAAAAGACAAATGGCAGAGGCTGTGGGAAAACAATGGGGTCAAGAATCAAGACCTGATCACAGATCCTGTAGACCAACCACCTGGGTTCACCATACCATGTAAGATATGGATCACAGAGAACTACATCAGAACCTCGGACAGGCATTACAATTATCTACCACACACATGGACAGCTCAATATGTGAATATGGAGAAGACAGCCAAACCATGGGACATCTTGTGAACTGCTGTTCTCTAAAATCCTTCTCCAGAGGGACAGCCTTGATTCATCCCATGTCACTGGAAGCCATAGAGTAGATGACAAACCTGGATGTTGAATTTAATGTTGCTTTTCAAGTTGCCATACGAAAGAATATTATTTCACTATGATGGATAGGGTTTTTCCCCCAAGTCAGAATTTACTAAATTGTAATTTAGGCTAGAAAGCTGAAATAAAGCTTAAATAACCAGTAAACTGCCAGGTACATGCTGTTTTTCCAAGATTTGACTAGTGCTCAGGGAGTTTAAATAAAAAAACAAACAACCAAAAAACCCAATAAAAAAACCACACTTTGGAGAATTAGTGTTAACAATTAAAATATCATGTGATGGAAGGGGAGCATGGTAGGAACAAGTGCTTGAAAAGTTCTTAAGGTGAGCAGTAGAACTTTAAGCTTAGTTCAAAATATTACCAACTTCTGACTCCTTTCGCTGGCTGATATGATATGAGAGGCCCATTTATACTCTTCTTCATGCATCTCCCACTTACTACCAAACATCCTTCCTCTCCATTTAAATTCCTCCTTGAAGCTCTCTTCTTCCACAAGTTGTATAATAAGAACTACCTAAAATAATGCATCATGATTATGCTGAGCCCTTGATTCACATGCATTATCAAGGGTATCTGGACCATTGCAGGTTTTATACTGTGATTTCCTTGCTGCTGCTAGGCCTGTGTCTTTACATTTGTGCACACTGAGAACATGGATAGCACACCACTCCTGTGTTAATACCAGTAGTAGCCTATTAAATCATTGCTGGGTTAGGTCTTAAATAGCCCAACCAGCAAATAATCTCAGTAAATAGCTTTGGTAACTAGCAGAACAAAAATGTTATTTCAACTTACATTTCTGAGATGATAAAAAATGCAGTTAGTTACAGCCCTTGTGTTCACAGAGCATTAAATTGGAATCCATAATTATCCCATGGTCTTTAACAACAGAGGCAAATAAAAACTGAACCCATTTAATGATAAGAGAGAAGTGTTTGTGAGTAAACTCCATGGTTAGACTCACATTGTGATCAGGGCTCAGTTTCAAGAATATAATTGCCTTTCAAGAGTCAGTCTGAAATTAAACACTCAGGAAAAGAGTGAGGCTGGGCATTATTTAGTTAGGGACTGAGGTCAAGATCCTCATAGGTATTTACACACCTAACTCCCATTAATGTCAATGGAAGTTAGGGACCTACATACCATTAAGGATCTGGGTTTGATTCAGCAACCTTTACATTGAGTGGTACCTATTCTGGTGAGTAGTCTCACAGTGGGACCACTAGCAACAGTAGGACTCAACATGAGAAAGTGTTGGGCCCCTGAGATATTTATATGGGTACCCATCACCAATCTCCAGGTGCCTCTTATTTATAAAAACAGTCAGTTGTAAAGTTACATGTATTTGGTAGCAATTAAATTTGTATGTTGCCTGCATAGCCATGACATATTTTAAAGAAATCTCACCAAGTAGTATTAGGGCAATTTTCTATCTGACCTTGGGTCAGATCCATGCAGCCTTGTCAACAGCAGTGTGGTCTGATGTTCTAAACAATTTAACGTGCTACATAGACAAATCAACAAAAAATGTTTAAGATGGCGTTAAGAAAAAAATAATTCTTTTTGCTAATTTTTAACTGATATTTTCTGACTCATTCACAGTTTCAATTCCAGGTCCCACAAAGAAATAGCTGAGCATTTATGTTGTGATCACAGATCCAGCATGCACAGCTCTGTTCTCTTATCCAGTGACGGCCTTATGCTACCTAAGAAATCCATTCGTTTCCAAACTCTGTATGCACACCCTGAAACAGCCAGAAAATCACAGGCCCAACTACAGTGACAGAAGGAGTGGACAGGGACCAACCTTATTTTGCACAGGTGCTTGCATAATGTGGGTCCGGTCTCGAGGTGACCCACAACTAAATCATGAAGAACCCAGAATACAACTGAGCTAAGAGCTGATGAAAAGAGGTTACCTACAGAAAGAGGTTACCTACCTATCATTGCTACTGATCAGCTAAATAATCAGAGCAGGTAGCTTTAAAAGATCTGGGAACCCATTGCATTAAAGACAGCAAACAGATTAAGCAGAATAATTAAACTAATCAGTACCTCAACTGTGATAGGTTTTACCTCTCTGGCTCCCCCTTGGGCTGAGTGCGGCACTTTTCTTGTCTTGGATGTCCTTCTCTGGACAGCAACATGATTGTGGTCTGGGTCCCAGACTTGGGGTACAGCCCTCCAGCTGTACCTCTTAGGGAGTTCCCCCTTCTGGTAGAGGGAAGGGGTGTGTGTTGAAGTAGTCCAAAAGAAAAAGGCAAAATACCTCCACAGTCCATGAAGAGGGCTGGTTCCCCATGGTCTCATGCAGGGTACAGACCAATAGTCCTTGGGAGGAAGGTCTGGCTCCTTGTCCCTTGTGTGTCCAAACCACCAAGGCTGAGTCCCAGAGCTCCAAAAATAAAAGTAAGGAAAATCTGGTCCTTCTGCTTCCTCAGAGGACTCGGGGAAGCTGGTGCTGTCATGCAGTTTCCACAAGAGACAGACCCTGTTCCCTGAGGCCGGGGAGTTCTGTGCACTAATTCTGTTTGCTCCTCAGTTTGCTCCTCTGTTTGCTCCTGAATGCCACTCAGTCTAGGCCAGGATCCTCCCTTTTAAGGACCTGCCCTTCTCCAGCATTGACAAACCTTACAAGTGCCCTGGGTTGGGGCTGACTGAGCCCAGAGGAGCTCTTTAACCCCTTCTCGACTGCTGCCTGCCACACCAACAGCAGCACAGATAATTATAGAGTTGGAGCAGAGTAGTATCAATACTATCACATGACATAATGCGGCTGAAATCATCTGCATCAGCTGATCAGTTGATATGTTTTCAGCTTCATTTAGTCTTTTTACAGTTGCCACATCAAGAACCCTAGGGATAATAGTATTTCAAGAAAACAAGTAAGCTCTGACAATGTTTGACAGAATGGAATCTAGTATGAAAAAACAATCCTTTCAAAAGCAATGACAGATCTAAACATGACGCAGTGGTTCATAACATTCTTACAAAAAGCCCTTTCAAATTGATTGGCAGATCCAGCTCCACCCCATTCTGTTATAAAGCAGCAAATGGTTCTCAAAGAAAGTGTACTTAGAAAGTCTCCCAGCAGGCTCTTTGGATACTGACCAGTGTGAATTACAAATTAGGGACAAGGAAGGCACAGAAATAACAGGCTTTAATAATGTTAGGCCTAAGCTAGTATTAGTCTACTTTTTAGCTGAATCCCATTAACAAAGACAAAGCCCTAGCACTGCTTCAATTATTATGGTGAGCCGAATGGGAGCACAGACACCAGGGCAGTGGGTTAAATCACGTTGATCTTTGATCTCTCTATAAAAATGCATCTTTCAAATTTGTTAGCAGGCTGCTTCAATTAAAGCTCCATTAAAAGTATCAGAACTCAAGTAATATAACAAACCTGATGTTAAAGACTGACCTGCTCTAATACCCTTAATAATTCATATTTTACACAAAATATACCCCCAAGTGTTTTTATAATTGAATAATTCTTGTTAGAGTGTTCAGTAAATAATAACCAAAGACCACAGAAAAAGATTGTCAGGTTTTCAGGCAGTTGTGGGGATTTCACATGTAGCACAATGTAGGCAGAGATTTTGCAGGGATTTTCTCAATGTATTCATTTTGCAATGCACTGTACTGGTCACTGCTTAGTCAAAGTTCCTTATCTCAATGAAGTTGCTGCAGTGTTATTATGTTCGTAAAAAGCCATAAGTACGGTCACTCAGCCTACAGTTAGCTCTTGCAAACGTAGTTAGCGGTCTCTATGCAGACACATTTAAAGCTTTTTTACACTCCACGCCAAAGTGTGTCAGGGGGGTATGACTGGTAAAGCACACTAATGTGCTGCACTCTAGCAGCCTTGTGGAAACCCTGCTGGTGCACTCTAGAAGGTACCTAGTTCATGTTTGAAACAGGACCACATCAATGAGAACTAGGTACCTTTTAGAGAGCACCAGCAGGGCCTACATGGGGCAGATAGAGTGCAACATGTTAGCATGCTCTTCAACTCACACCCCTCTAGAGAGCTTTGCTGGTGCTGTGTAAACAAGCCCTATGAAGCAAAGACCCCTACTTAGATCTGGTTTCAGTCTTCCACTCTGTATCATTGCTTCCTGCAGCCCCCATTGGCCGGGCACAGCGAACCGCGGCCAATGGGAGCCGCGATCGGCTGAACCTGCGGACGCAGCAGGTAAACAAACTGGCCCGGTCCACCAGGGGCTTTCCCTGAACAAGCGGTGTCCCAAGTCTGGGAAACACTGCTTTAAACTATTTGAAGGGAAGTAAACAGCTTTCAAGCGGGTTAATGTGGGTTGTGTCATATGCATCACATTAGCCACTTTTAAGCTATTTCATTTCCCTTAAAACCTTAAAATAATGGTGGTTACCAGGCCGCATGGTTTGAGGAAGCAAAGATTGGTCCCAGAGCTAAGTGTGGGTTTTTGCTGCTTGATGTAGTCACAGAGACAACTGGCTGCTGATTTCCTGAGTTACTGCTATTGGCCTGAATGCATACACTTATGCCATTGTAAAGATACATGAACATCACAGCAACTTGATTTAGGTAAATAACTTTAACAAATATTGTGAGTATAGGACATACTAGTGGAGACTTCATCAGCAGACAGTTAAATTCCAGACTGGATTCAAAACCCTCTTCCCCTCTTTTATACCCCATCTCCCTACTACAAGCCACCCCCCAAAAAATATTTTAGAGATGCTTTGAATACCGTGGAGTGATTATTTCTACCAAATGCAAACTGGCTGATCCATTACCCCAACAAAGGTTTCAGCAAATGTGAGCCATTCTAATCAAGCACAAAAAGTAATTATCATCCAAAAGATCTACTGAGCTAGGGAAAGAAATAGCAAAATCATTACTTACTTAATGCAAAACGCCATCTGATTGTTCTGAAAAGAAAGCCAATGCACATTTTGTACTCTGTCCCTTCATTTCTGAAGACTTATCCCTCTATTCCTGCATTCTCTTGGGATCTGTGACAATAGATGAGGCCATTGGCTCATCGCTTTCCTAGAATGTAAGCTTTTGGGGTTATGGAGCATGTTTTTGTACAGCTCCTAGCACGAAGTGGTGCAGTTTCTAATGGGGGTCTCTTGTTGCCACTGCAATATAAATATTACCTGAGGAATGATAATTAATATCATGAGCCTGCCTTGCGTTGGACAATACCTGATGCGTCAGAGGGAATATAATACAAAGATGTTGGAACTACAAGACCAGGTGCTTAATGTCGCTGCTCAGTCACATTGGCTTTTCTCCTTCCTTATCTGCATGTTGTCTGTTTCGACTGTAAGCTCTTTGAGCCAGGGACGGTATCCTCTCCCCAAAAAGTGCCTACCATGCCATGTGTGCTACACAAATAACAATAAAAAATTAACATTATCAGTCATGAGGAGAGGGAATTCATGCCTGACCCATGTGACTATCCCCTTTTGTGTTGGTGAAATGTAAGGCAACTTAGCTGTAACCAGCCATAATTGCTTTGGACACCTAAGGTTTTAGACAAAGTATTGAGGTGATGAGGTTTCAAAGGCATTGATAAGTGGCCCAGAAACAGGGAGCCTGCTGGTGTAAATTGGCATAGCTTACTTGAAGTTAATATTGATTTACACCAGATGAGGATCTAGCCCAGGTTGTTCGAGACAATAAAAAATATTAGTCAAAGGCTCCAGGTCCAATAGCGGGATCAATTTAGATTCTAGTTTGTTCAGACCTGTAGCTTCAGTGCAAAGATGGACTCTTACTTTGTTTTTGTACATTGCTTAGCAAAATGGTGCTCGGGTACTACCACAATACATATACTTAATACGATGACAGTGGTTCCCAAACTTTGGCGGTAACTGTAAGAGTTTACCAGATTAAGAACTCAGCTGTACCAGCTGGTACACACCACTTCTCACTTATTCATGCTGTAGCTTTCACTGGAGATTGGGGTGGTTTAATTCCTGCTCTTGTTGACCAAACTGTTGACTGGAATTGTTAACCAAATCAAAGGCGGGGAGTGGGGACAGTACAAGGCACAAAAGATTGAGGCATCCAGGCAGCAGAGCATTTATTGGCAACTACATTTCCATATTTCCAGAGGAACATTTCCAATTCACACGATCTATATCTCACTAGTACATGCATTCTACACACAGTACTTAAGGGATAATCCCTAATGCACTGTACTATACGAAGCAATAAATGGCTGCTGAGATTAATAGGCCAAGCAAAGATGAGGCATTTAATCAATCTCCAAAAGCATTTGTTGCCAGCATACTGCAGAGAGAGAGAAAATTATTCCTATATGCAACAAACGATAACAAGGAAAAGGAAAAATCTTCCCCTTAGCTGCTGAGTGTTTGAATTCTGGGTTGCCTCTTTCTTTGACAGGATATTGTGATGAGGGGCTTGACTAGGATTCATAGCCAAACAGAGGAAGATTTAATGGCCTGTGTGAAAAAGGAGTGACCTGACTAAACAAATATGTTGCCAGGGCAGGTTTCTATGCCACTTTTGAGAGGGATAATGTTATTCTGAGGGGGGAGGGTGCAAATTGGCTGAAATATTGGTGTAAGGCAGAAAAATAACAAGAGTTAGATTCTCTCTTGTGCCAAAGCTTTGCTTGGTGTAGGAGGAAGCGGGGCACCAGGAGGTCTGTGGCAGCCCCTTGATCTTAAGGGCCGACGTCAGCGCACTTACAGCAGCTGTCAGGCAAGAGCAGCACTGGCATAAGGAAGATTTGGGACAGGAAGCATTGGACAGGAGAGAAGGCAAGCTGGGGAAGAGTACTCCATAACAGAGAAGCAATCCAACACATAGGGGCTTGCTTGAAGCAGGGACCCTACATGCTTTCAACACAGTCTCCCAAGGGAAGGATGACCTAGTGAGAGGCATTGTTTTTAAGATGTTTATTGTGTTCTAAATGGTCTGTACTCTCTTATACTTTATCTATTAAGCAAAAGAGAAATAGCATGTTAGACTATGGACAAAGTGTCTTTGTGTTATATGCTTCACAACTATCGTATGACTTGTGAGAGAATTAAACGGTAAACCACGAGTCTCACACCTTGGGGCAGAGTTCTGGGAGAGGGTGTGTTGAAGTGATGCAGAAATGTGAAGGGTGGTAGCAGCATGTTCTGTGTTTGTCCAGTGCCTAGCACAGGTCCATGACTAGGGCACCTAGACACTGCAGTAATTCAAATAATAATAATAATTAATAATAAATAATAACAATAATGTCATGATGCAAAACTGAGATAAAAAAATGAGATCAGCAGCAGGCCACAGGGATTCACACTAAGGGGGCAGGAAGAGGACAGAATCATAGAATATCAGGATTGGAAGGGACCTCAGGAGGTCATCTAGTCCAACCCCCTGCTCAAAGCAGGACCAATCCCCAACTAAATCATCCCAGCCAGGGCTTTGTCAAGCCTGACCTTAAAAACTTCTAAGGAAGGAGATTCCACCACCTCCCTAGGTAATGCATTCCAGTTTTTCACTACCCTCCTAGTGAAAAAGTTTTTCCTAATATCCAACCTAAACCTCCCCCACTGGTAGGGGATAGGTGGTAGCAGGAAAGACATCTAACAGAATATGTGAAATAAAGGTTGCTTTAACATACATGGAAGCATCCCTAATTCTTTGTGGGCCAGACTGAATCTTGGGTCCAGTTGTTCTGTGTACTGTCACTGCTTTGCTGCTTGCTGCAACAGTACTAACAACTTTGCTACCATTTTGTTTGCTGAGAGCCCCAGTTTTGCTTGCTATTTGAATCTTCTGCCATCTATTAGCTTTGCTGCCATCTCCCACTCTAACTGTCAAACTTGCCTCCTCTCTTGCTCCTTCCCTCTCCCTCACCCAACCCCTTTCCTTCTCTTCTGGCTCTTTCCCCTATGCATACAAATATACTCTAACTTCCTGCACCTTCAAAAATCAGGCCCTTGTCCCCATCTGTCTCTCCAGCTACCTTCCAATCTCCCTCCGCCCCTTCTCCTCTAAACGGATTTTGGGTCCCCAATTTGATACACTGTTAAGGGATTGTGATTTTCAGAGAGTGGGTATGAATCAGGCCCCTTTGTGGCACTCAGAATCAATTGTCATTTTTTAAAATGTTGTCCTATATAATTAATTGATAAAATACTTGCTAAAGACTCAGTAAGAATGAATATAAACAAGACTTCCCTGCATGAAGCTCAGAGGATTAAAAAGCAAGAGAGGGGGACAATTCTACCCTAAGCAATACCACCACTGCAGTTTACAACCCATTCTTTTTCTTTAAAACTTCAGAGTGAGCTAAAAGAGTAAAAGAAGGAAGAAAATGGTTGTTCATTACAAGGGCTTAAATGAACAGGATTACCGTCTCATAAATTCAAGGTAATCTGTCTTTCTCTAGCATCTTTGTAATGAATTTCCGTTTGGTTACAAATTGGGTACTAGCATCTTATCAAAGTAGATAATCTCACATGCCAACTTTTATCTGTCTTCATTGTTTGATGGATGCCAGTATTGTCTATGGGATGATCTGACATCTGACCCTGGGACAGCTGATAATTTTATTAATACTGAATCCTTTAGTTAATGCAGTAGAAGTTAACAATTTATAATGAGTGAAATTTACAAACAAGGTATCTGGCCAGTACTGATTGGCTAATCTGAACTGACAGTACTGACAGAGTTATTTTAGGAGACCAGATGTGAGAAAGGAGTAATATTGATCCTTATTCTGCTCTAATTTACACTGGCTTTAAACTGGTATAAATCGCCTGGCTTCAGTGGATTTAGTCCTGATTTATGCTGGTGCAAATGAAGGGAGACTCAGACCCATTATATCTTTTCATCAGTAAAATTAACTCTTCAGAAATATTTTCAGACCAGAGGTAGCACATATATCTTCATCTTTCACTGAATCTAGAACTGTAGAATTAGTTGAATGTATTTTATTTCTTCCACTTTAAAACATATGAATGCCTGTGGGAGTCTTCTGGAGCCAATTAAGTTAACCAAACCTTATAACCAGTTCAGAGACTCTTAAGACCCAAGTTAGAGCTTTTAGCACTGCTAACTTTGAAGAAAATGGTCTAATGCTACATGCTTCATTATTAATTTCTGATAAATAGTTTCAAACTATATCTACATTACAGAGCTGTTCGTATCTTTATTTTACAGTTTTTATTAAAAATGATCCCATCAAAATGTACATATCTTGAGAATCTGGGAGATGGAAAAGTTCATGCTTATGCAAAAGGATACGTTTTGACTATGATGATTAACACTGAGCTTAAAGGAACATTATCAGTTTGGACTCAAAGCTTGAACCTGTCTTAAAGCACAAGCTTGGACCCCAGTATAGTCTGAAACCAAATGCCTTAAGACCATTCTAATGTGCTGAGGAATGTGCTCTAGGTTTTAAATAACTAATTTTTATTAAATTCCCTACTTTGTCTCTGAAAAATAAAATAAGCTCTGACACAATAGTCATTCTATGCATGATTTTTGTTGTGCTTTTGCAGAGAGAGAGAGAGAGAGAGAAAGCTATCCAGGTGGAGAAAAGTCAAATTAACAAATTGGGATCCAATCCCCCATTCTTTACTCAGACAAAACTCACACTTAATTAAATAGGAATTTTGTCTGATCCAGGAGTGTCGGATAAGACTGTAAATTCTGTTTCCAGAGCCCCTGTTGATGTTACTAATTACATCACAGATACTCATGAAAACAAGGAAGAAAACTCAATGGAATTGTTTGGGTTTATGTCCATAAGAAACAGAGAGGGGAAAAAAGAAAAAGAAAAATCTATATTGATTTCACTGGGAGCTTTGCATCTGTAACAATCAGGTTTTTGGGCTATGTCTACACTGCGGCTGGGAGTGAGCCTAGGGGCTCAGGTGGGCTTGAGTACCCCAGCCACAATGGGCATACTGCTATTTTTAGCATGCTAATTCAAGCTCCACTAGCATGAGTCTGTCTAGCCAGGCAGGAAGGCTCCCACCCAACTGCAGTACAGGCATGCCCTGGGAGAACAGATATTGTGTCAGAACTCGGGACAGTTAATCTTACCCTATGCACTTTGATGAACAACTCTCTGCATCATTTCCACTACCATCTAATTTAAATTGCACTTGCATATCTGCAGTGACAGGGTCTGATTCACCATTGCCTTCCACTCTGGGCAGCCATTTACACCAGTGTAAAGTAAGTGCAAAATGCATGTACAACATTAGTAAGTCCACTGAGGAGTGATTTACACCCACTTTGCACTGGTGTAAATGACTACATGATGTGCAGGGCAGTCATGAATTGAGCCCATACTTCAGACAGCTTACTTCAGAGTGTTACTTCATTAAGTAGCACCAGAGTAAACCCTGCTTTATCCTGATGCAGTATGTCTACATTAGGGGCTTGCACTGATGTAGTTACACTGGTGTAAATTTCTTTAATGAAGACAGGCCTTCCTTTCCTATGTCTGTAGTTCACTGCCCAATTGCTCTATTAAGAACTTTTTCCTCATGTTTAACCTAAATTTTCCCATCCATAGCTTCAGGCCTTTTCTCCTTGACCTACTACCTTCTGAGACTAAATAATTCCCTTCATTTATATTATCAGCTTGATGGTATTTATAGACTCTTCTCATGTCTTCCCTAGTATTCTCTCTTCTAGACTATATAAATTTAGCTGTCTTCAGCATTCCTCATGTATTTTATTCTTTAGTCCTGGTATAATTTTTGTTGCCCTGCTTTTTAAATATAAAATGTATGACTCAGAACTGCTCACAATATTCCAGCTGTGGCTGTACCTGAGCTGTGCAGAATACCGTTACCTCTAGATTTACATTTGATTCTCCTTATAAGTACATAGAAGTATACCTTTGGATTTGATGGCAATGGTGTCACACTGCAAATTATTATTTACTTTCCTACTGTTCAGGAAGGCCCAAATCCACCCCCTAAGGAAAGTTGATATTAAAAATATTTAATTAGTTAAAAATATAAAGGGCTGAATCACCTTACAGTAAAAATCATATAGCGGGAAAGGAACTGGAGGGAAAGTATCATAAGAGCAGGTTATAGCTACTTAAAGGGTCACTGTCCAGAGTTATGAAGTGAATCGGAGCCTTCCTCATCCATCTGAATGAAAGTATATGGAGGCAAAGATTTATTTGTGTTAGAACCTTTGCAAAGGCATGTGTTCGTGGGGTTTTGAAAGATAGTTCTGGTTTGTGAGGATGCTTCTTTTTCCTGAGGTTTAGCACCGCAAAGTGGCTTAAAAAAACAATTTGAATGGGAACTACATCACCAGTAAAACTCCAGCAAAATACACTTCCTACTCATCAGATCAGATGTGTTTGATCTTCTGCTGTTTACATAACCATTGTCCATATAGTGAGGGGAAAAATAAAATGTGAGAGAGGCCCAGAATGTGAGAGAGGCCCAGAAATTTGTACTGTAGGGAAGTGTACAAATTGTTAAAAGAAACTACAATGGCAGTCAGAGTACAAGGCAGTCTTTACATTCATTTCATTGGCCATTTTTGTTTATGTGGGTACAAAGAAAAGCATTAAAAATGTCCTAATGTGTAGAAACCACTGTAAATATAAAATAAAAACAAATAAATCACACATTGCTAACTCAACCACCAATTATTAGCAAACTTTTAAAAAGATTTACTCTGCGCTCAGAATAAGAATGAGACACTTCTCCTCAAAGTATAATTAAAAAAAAAATTATAAGCACCCAGTCTCAGGGGCTTCTAATGAAAGTGCTTCCCCCATTGTTACTGTAGCATCACTAATGTGAGGCTGTATGGGTACCCCGAGTAATTAGTCTTGTCATAAAATATTATGCCTTCATGCATATTTTACCCTTTAAAGTTATTTTGTAGACTCCAGAATTTGCCACTTCCTTTACAAAATCACTTCCATTAACTGATTCTCAATGATGCTTCTATTGCCACGCTCCGATCCATCATTTTTATTTGGTGTAAATCTGCAGTTTAAACCAAACTGAAATGAAAATCAAAGTAACCAGCACGTTCAACATTCTTAGGGTAAAAGACCTCCTCCTCTTACTTTCAGTGTCTTCCTTGAAATAATAATCTTTGAATAATTTAGGAATAGTCACAATACCCAGGAGGGCTTTTAAATGTTTCCTGGTACTCTGGAGTACAAAAGACATTATGTGTGGGCTGTCTGGATGATTAGGTTTTCAGTACTGGGATCTACTGTCAGGAAGATCGATTTTCTCAAGAGCTTCCAGAAATCTAAAAGTTCAAGTATACTACTACACTTATGTATGCCCTCCCCATAAGCCTGCATCCTAATGGGAAAATGGTGCTTCACATGAAAAATCTCACAATACCTGGCATAGTGTGCTGAGCTATGACAAAGTACCAAGTGACATTGACACTGAACTCTTCCTGAAATCCTTATGTACACAGCTCATATTACAGGACATGTAACAGGTTGTGAGGTATAAGGGATGGGCTTTTCAAAAGTGCTTCATGGTGATGTAAATATCCCCCCTTCAAAATCTGTGGGAGTTTTACCATTGACTTCAATGGGAGTAAAGTTTGGCTAATGCTGAGAGCTTTTGAAAGTCTCACCCAAAATCTCTTAATAATTTCAATAAGAGTGAACCCTTCTCTCTGGGTGATATATTATATTGATACTGAAGGTAGCCTGAGGTGAAGGTTCTGAGGCCTGAGGTTGGCTGCTCCAGGCCAACTATAAAGCCAGTTTGAAGTGCAAGGCAAATGAGGTCTCTGTGCAGGTTGGCTAGCACTGAAAACTTACAAGCAGAATGTGCAGATTTGAGCCCAAAAGAGCAGAAATCTAACAAAATTTCTTCCATCTTTGGCTAAAAGACCAGCTGTCCTCACAAGATTTAGGTCATGTGCACCAATATACAAATAGCACCCAAGGCTACATCACTTTCTTGGCTGTCGCACACTTGTTACAATAACTTAGTTTTTCACATGGGTGAAGACAGCAGTTGGAGTAAACTGAATTTGGAGAAGATAGAGGTTATGCTGGTAGGAAGGGAGAAGCACTTCCAGAACACTGACTTGAACTTCTATTGAGGACATCTGCTCATCATTTGTCATGGCGGTGCCCAGTCTTGATGTCATATTGGATTCAAAATTTCCACAATGAGAAATGGTTTCTTTCACCTTTGTCTGGGCATCTGCTCCTTTCAGATGAGGACCCATCTCCATAATTCTGTATGCTCTAAATTGGGTTATTGCAATCTCTTTGGTTTGGGCAAATTAATTTAGAAACTGCAGCTAGTACAACATACAGCAGTCTGCCTACTGAGCAAGGAAGATAAATGGGAGCAGAGCTCTAATGCCTCCTGCTCGCTAATGGCTCCCTGTTTGATTTTAGATTCAGTTCAAAGACCTCGTCTTAAAATATAGGCCTGCATTAGGATGGGATCTGGCTATTTTCTGATTCAAAAAAGAGCCCCTATTAATTGCTAAATTCTGCTGATGGGGAACAGCTCCACGGGGGCCATTACGCTGGAGAGAAGTGCCAGAGCATTTTGGACATGTGTCCTCCCAACTACTGACAGACCGTCTATGGGGTGGAGGGTGGGGCATTTTGCAAGCTACAGCAGCTTTATGCTGCCCAGGTATTCCCTTATGTAAGGCTGGCCAGCTGTTGAAACCAGCTTTTCATCACCTTAGAGCCTCCAGGGTGTCAAAAAGGGGATGGAGCACGATCAAGATCTGTCACCAGTAGCTTTACCAGGGTAGGAAAGGCAACAAACATTACCAGTCAATCCTTTTCTGAACACTCCAGGACACAGGAATGGATATTAATTGCATCCTTGCCTCAGTGATTGGTTCCAGTACCTTACAGTTTACCACAGTACATCTCAAAGCCCTTTTGGATGTTCTGTTACGGGGAGAGCTGTAGTTATGAACAGGGGCTCAGCTGGTCAATTTCAATTAAAGAATAAAGCACAGACAAATAAAACTCCAGGCATTACCAAGTTCCCATTTTGGTGAGAAAAAAAAGATTTTCTGATAAATCAGATCTACTTACTTTATTTTTATTAATATTGTTAATTAGGATGATCCAGCAAACCAGAGTGAATCTTTATTGGTTGAAACATCAGTCTGGTAGTGTTTGGAGTTTTATTTCTCATTGATTTAGCAATAGACACAAGCTGATGCAGTAACCTCATGTGAAGGATACTACCACTGAACACTTTGAAGATTTGAGTGAATTCTTATGGCAATAAGGCAGATAGATATGTATATGCTGTCCAGTGTTCAAGAGTATAAGAATAATGGCTCTGAAAGAAGAGGGCTGCATACCATTGCAAATAATTTTTCTTCACAAACACTTGAGAAGAAAAGAGGCCAATTTATTTTAGTGGGAAATCCTCCGACCCCTATGGAGAATGAGGGAGTTTATGTGCCTTTTTTTTTTTATAAATATCATATGCCCTACAGTACACCTGTGTGATATTACCCTGTCTTACAGCAAGGGGTTAAATCAAAGGAGAGTGTTAGGGAGAAAATAAACAGGAAATGAACCATTGTCAAAGATAAGCTACAGTTTAGAGAACACCAAGAGTCCTTGAAGAAATAATGGGAAAGCTATTAAGTAGGGAACAACCCCTGCCTGATTCAGGCTGGCAGGGTTTACTCTTCCCAGACCTGAACCTAAGGTCAAAGGGACAAAAATCTTAAAGATTTTGGCATAGGGAAGAAGCAGGGTTGAGTAGGCTGTCTTCCAAGAACGCAGCAGAATACGTCTACCACCTCACAAATGGAGATAACTGAGCTGAAGGGAATTTACCAAAGCTTGCAAGGAAAGATTGCAGTGTAGTTAGGGGAAATATGTATATGGGCCTTTATTGTTTTATTCTTTGGCCTGAGTGCTATATACCTTTGGCAGGATGTGAAAACAAGACACTGGTTTAATGTTGTCTCCCACATCAGAGCCAACAACTATGCATCCGATGAAGTGAGCTGTAGCTCATGAAAGCTTATGCTCAAATAAATTTGTTAGTCTCTAAGGTGCCACAAGTACTCCTGTTCTTTTTGCGGATACAGACTAACACGGCTGCTACTTTGAAACAACTCCACAGAAGATCAGAGAACTGGTGTCTTGTTTAACTGGCCAGTTTAAAGAGCTAACCCTTTGTAATTTGAAGATATTGCATGGATTTTAATATGGCTGATTTTTTTTGTTTTCCTTTCTAAATTAAATTCTTCTCTGGGCCAATTTTAACTAAATACCATGACAGCATTTTGCTCTGAGTTGACTAACACAAAAAACAAAGCCTGATGTAATGTTAACATTTGTTGTGAAGATTGGATGGGGGCACATATCTTCAGCGGTTATAAGCCAACATAGCTCCATTATAATCAATGTCAGCATGACTGCTTGCATCACTTGAGAATCTAGCCCTTGGTTTTTAAGTAAAGGAAGGGTACTAGGGGGAACTCAGCATAAGTGTTACTGTATTTTCTCAAATATTCTTGTTATTCCCGAAGAAATTTGTTGGTGTGAGATGGCAAATGTGTTGTGGAAAGGGAATTTAGTTTTTCTTTAAAAATATCTCCAGTATCTCTGTTATTGTCCATTAGAACTAATTTGCTATCTAAAGGGATCTCTTCTAAATAAATCGTGCTGTGTTTCCGCAAGGAATGCACTGAAGTGCTGTCATACTACCTTCTGTTTGGGGCTGACTGAGACATTAATGAATTATACCAATAAACCTAGAGAAGCAGATACAGGGACAGGATTCCAGTTTTTACTTCATATTTGTAATGAGGGGTGAAACCCACCTTCACAGTTTATAATAACTGCCCTTCTCTCAGAGGGCCTCCATGATCAGAGTACCACACAGTGCTGCTCTGAGCCCTTTAGTGCATTTCTCCTCACAACAGCATTGTAGGGGAGGCTATCATTGCCATGTCACAAGTGAAGCACAGAAAGACTAAGTGACTTACCCAAGGTCACTCAGGAAGTTAGCGATAGAGCAGACACTCAAACCTGGGCCTCCTGAGCTGTAGGCTTATCCCCTAACCACTGAATCATCTATCTGCAAGCTACTTTGCCTGGCCCAGGGAAGGGGAGTGAGAATTAGAGCTAGGTAGGAAATGGTTTTCCCAGCCCAAGAAAATTTTTGAGGACAAAACTGAGACCTTTCGCTGGGTACAGCACCATAAGGCTAGCCAATAGAACCATGGCAGGGCTTCAACGTGGCTGTCACAGGATCAGCTCCTCACTTGGAGCATGAATACGAACCCAGGTAAGTTCTGTAATTACTGGGATTCTGGCTAGTTCTCTCTCTCCCTCCCTGATTTTGACCAGAGATTCCATACAGGGCCTGAGAGAGATTCATTAAAATTGACACTTTCCCACAGATTATTTGTTTAATAGAAAATGTCCCAACCAGCTCTAGTAAGAATGCTGTAAGCCTGTTGCATTAACAAAAACTTCTTTACTAATAGAGGTGGACAAAGGGTTCGTTCCGGTGTGGGTGCCATTTTACCTGAACCACTATCTCCACTTATTACTTAGGCCTATGCTCTCTGGTGGTTTGATTAGCTTCAATGTTCACAAGGGAAATTTTTCAAAAAATCCTCACTGTTATAAAGACTGGTTGAGCTCCGATGCTATTAGCAACAGCGGGAGCTCTTGTGGACGGGCTGGCAGGTACAGACACTGTTTTACACACCATATTGATTGGACCTGCTCTGAGCTAGTGGCAGCCAGCACTCCAGTCACATTAACTTTCCAACACTGCTAACTGTGGTATGATTAAATCAAAAAAGCAGGATGTGAAAGGCAAGTTTCAGTTGTGCCAGAGACCAATTTCAGGCATGCACAGGGACTTGTCAGTTTGGAAGCCACTATTGCAGAGATAACATGGTATGCCTGGAAACCCAGGGAAATAAACCATTGCACTCTGTGATAGAAGTGTTGTAAAGCTTAGTAGTGCCCCTTCCGCATAACAGCTGCCTGGTGACAAGAACTGATATCTGTTTTCTGAGGAGCTGAAAACACAGACAAAGGAATAAGCACTTTCTCCTTTAAATGTTACATACATTTTTTGGTGGTTTTTACTGTAATGAACAACATCACACAACAGGGTGTACAGATATTATAGACAGGGCTGGTAGAACCACCTATTAAAGTGGTCTAACTGTTCCCATTCTGAGACCCTGCTTTCAGTGGCTTATAACTTTGTCAGACTTTAACTGTTTGGACTGAAATGATCAATTCCTGCCTCAGGCTGAATTTTTTTGCGTGGAAAATTTCAGTGAAAATGTTTTGGATGTTTCTGAGAACGAGGTTAGGGAAAAGACATTGTTTTGCCCATGTTAAAAAAAAATTGGGTGACAATTTCCTTGAAATGCTCTAGTGCCCCCAGGCTTTGGAGCAGAGCCTTGAAATCTGGCAGAGGGTGGAATTTGTGTCTGGGATGTGCCTTTTGTCATCCCTGTGAAAATCTGTTCACATTTGGCCAAGTTATAAGCCTCTGAAAAACTGTAGTTTCCACATTCTCAAAAACACTTAGATTTTAGCAGCTAAATTCCCCCAAAGAGCCCATCTACACTGAGCATGCTCCAGCATGGGGCTGAGCAGGACATTCCCTCTACTTGCACCTCTGGGCTGCGCCAACTCCAGGTCCAATCATGTGAACTGAGAGCAGGAAACCTGTGTCTCCTTTGATCTCACTGAGTATTCTGTTCGACTCAGGCATGAGAAGGAGGAAGTTGCCTGATTTGAATGCACAGGGGACAAGAGCTGGACCTAAGCGGAAGGTGAGGGGAGTAGAATGGGAAAAGGAGCTTGGGGTGTGTGTGTGGAAACTGTGACTGGATGACACCTGCTATTGCTATCAGTTACTCCGTCAGCTCAAGTGGCACAGGTCTGTGTAATGGCTTTAAAGAGCCCAGCCTTGCTGTTGACCCATGTATGTGTTAATATGGTGCCACATGATGGAACTGCTGGGGTTTTTTCAGTTTGCTTGTATAGAAACCTAGGAAATTACACACAAAAAACGGTGTTAAAAGAACATTAGTATGTTGCAAAGTCAAGCACTGAGAAGTTAGGAAATGCCAGAATTAAGGCTGACTGTGCATAAGTACATAATGATATTGTCTTTAATTACATGATCACATACTATTTTTTCCATAGGACTCCTGCCTCACTAGAAGCACGGACTGGACCTGCTCTGGGGATGAATCAAGGTTGTGTAGTGATGGAGACGGCTGTCTGTAGGACCTCTGCCTCATTTGTTGCTGAAGGTGGAAAGTATGTGGTGAATGAGGAGGCAGGGACTTGAGGAAGAGAAAGGTTGCTCTCTTGGTTAACGCAACTGAATGCTGCCTCAGGGGAACTGGATTCTAGCCCTGACTCTAGCAAAGAGTTCCTGTGTGATGCTGGGTAAGTCACTTAAACCAAACTTTTACAAGTCGTCCCTAAATTATGTGTTCCTCATTTTCTGGGTCCCTAACTTCAGACACTGAAGTCTGATTTACAGAGGAGCTGAGCACTCACAGCTGCAACTGAAGTCAATGTGAGCTGTTCTTTGAACAGATAAAGTGCTATATAATGCTAAATGCTCTGAAAAATCCAGACCGAGGTATCTCAGATTGGGCACCCCAAAATTAGTGAATACTTTTTGTCTTAATCTTTCTGAGGCTTAGCTCTCCATCTGTAAAATGGGGCTAATGCCACTTCCTGATCTCACAGAAGGACAAGTGCTACTATAATAATAGGGCCCAGATTTTCCTGGATGTGATAGCAGGCAGATTTCTTCACCGAATAGTCACCGAACCAAAGAGAGCTGATGGCATTTTAGATTTGGTATTGGTGAGTAGTGAGGACTTCATGGAAAAGCTGGTTGTAAGGGGACAATTTTGGCTTGAGTGATCATGAGCTAATTCAGTTCAAACTACATGGAAAGATAAACAAAAATAGATCTGCAAGGAGGGCCCTTGATTTCAAAAGGGCAAAATTTAAAAAATTAAGGGAATTTGTTAGGGAAGTGGACTGGACTGAAGAACTCAAGGATCTGAATGTGGAAGAGGCTTGGAGTTACTTTAAGTCAAAGTTGTAGAAGCTATCTGAAGCCTGCATCCTAAACCGGGGCGGGGGGGGGGGTGGGGGCAGGGATTTCAGACCAAGACGGATGAGCAAGCATCTCAAAGAGGTGATTAAGAGAAAGCAGAAAGCCTACAGGGAATGGAAGATGGGAAGGATCAGCAAGGAAAGCTATCTCTTGGAGGTCAGAAAGTGTGGGGACAAAGTGAGAACTGCCAAAAGTCAAGCAGAGTTGGAACTGGCAAGGCAAATTAAAACCAACTGTAAAAGGTACTATAGCCATATAAATAAAAAGTAAACAAGGAAAGAAGCAGTAGGACAGAGAAGCACTGAGGATGGGGTAGAGATTAAAGATCATCTAGGCATGGCCTAGCACCTAAACAAATACTTTGCCTCAGTTTTTAATAAGCGCAATAAGGAGCAATGAGAACGAGGTTATGGCAATAGAAATTACCACATCTGAGGTGGAAGTCAAACTCAAACTGTTTCATGGGACTAAATTGGGGGGCCTGAATAATCTCCGTCAAAGAATATTAAAGGAAGTGGCACATGAAATTGCAAGCCCAATAGCAAGGATTTTTAACTAATCTGTAAACTCGGGGGTTGTACCCTCTAGATCAGGGGTGGCCAACCTGTGGCTCCAGAGCCACATGAGGCTCTTCAGAAGTTAATATGCGGCTCCGTGTCTAGGCACCAACTCCAGGGCTGGAGCTACAGGCGCCAACTTTCCAATGTGCCGGGGGGTGCTCACTGCTCAACCCCTGGCTCTGCCACAGGCCCTGCCCCCTCTCCACCCCTTCCCTTGCCCTCCCCTGAGCCTGCCATACCCTCGCTCCTCCCGCCTCCCACCTAGAGCCTCCTGCATGCCACGAAACAGCTGATCGGGAGGTGCAGGGAGGGAGGGAAAGGCACTGGTAGGTGGGAGATGCTGGTAGCGGGGGGTAGGAGCTGATGGGGGCTGCTGACGTATTACTGTGGCTCTTTGGCAATGTACATTGGTAAATTCTGGCTCCTTCTCAGGCTCAGGTTAGCCACCCCTGCTCTAGAGAATTACTAATATGGTTCCTATTTTTAAGAAAGGGAAAACTACAAGCCTGCTAGTTTGACCTCAATTGTATGCAAGGTCTTGGAATAAATTTTGAAAGAAAAAGTCGGTAAGGACGTAGAGATAAATGGTAATTGGGATAAAATACAATATGTTTTACAAAAGGTAGATCGTGCCAGATCAGCATGATTTCCCTCTTTGAGAAGGTAACTGATTTTTTAGAAAAGGAAATGCAGTAGATCTAATCTACCTGGATTTCAATAAGGCATTTGATACAGTTCCACATAGGAAAGGATTAGTTAAATTGGAGAAGATGGGGATTAATATGAGTATTGAAAGATGGATAAGGTACTGGTTAAAGGGAGACTACAGTGGGTCAAACTGAAAGGTGAACTGTCAGGCTGGAGGGAGGTTACTAGTGAAGTGCCTCAATGATTGGTCTTGGGATCAATCTTATATAACATTTTTTATTAATGACCTTGGCACAAAAAGTGGGAGTGTGCTAATAAAATTTGCAGATGACACAAAGTTGGGAAGTATTGCCAGTACGGAGCAGGACCGGACTATCATACAAGAAGAAACTGGAGTAATATAAATGGGATGAAATGCAAGGTCATGCATTTAGGGACTAACCACAAGAATTTTTGCTATAAACTGGGGACTTATCAGTTGGAAGTGACAAGAGGAGGAGACCTGAGTGTACTAGTTGATCACAGGATGACTATGAGCCACCAATGTGATGTGGCCGTGAAAAAGGCTAATGCAGTCCAAGGATGCATCAGGTGAGGTATTTCCAGTAGAGACAGGGAAGTGTTAGTACCATTACACAAGGCACTGGTGAGACTTGATCTGGAGTACTGTGTGCAGTTCTGGACTCCCATGTTTAAGAAAGATGAATTCAAACTGAAAAGATACAGAGAAGGCCTACTAGCATAATCTGAGGAATGGAAAACCTGCCTTATGAGATGAGACTCAAAGAGCTTGGCTTGTTTAGCCTAACCAAAAGAAGGCAGAGGGGAGTTATGATTGCTCTCTATAAACACATCAGAGGGATAAATACCGGGGAGGGAGAGGAGTTATTAAAGTTAAGCGCCAATGTGAACACAAGAACAAAGGGCCACCAACAAGTTTAGGCTTGAAATTAGATGAAGGTTTTTAACCGTCAGAGTTCTGGAACAGCCTTCCAAGGGGAGTAGTAGGGGCAAAAAACCTAACTGGCTTCAAGACTGACCTTGATAAATTTATCGAAGGGATGTTTTGATGGGACTGCCTACAATGGCTTGTAGCCCATCTGCTACTGCTAGCCACAAGTATCTCCAACAGCCAGTGATGGAACACTGGTGAGGGTTCTGAGTTATTACAGAGAATTCTTTCCCAGGTGTCTGGCTGGTGGGTCTTGCTCACATGCTCAGGATCCAACTGATCGCTATATTTGGGATCGAGAAGGAATTTTGCCACAGGTCAGATTGGCAGAGACGCTGGGTTTTTTTCACCTTCCTCTGCAGCATGGGGCAGGGTCACTTGCAAGTTTAAACTAGTGTAAATGGCAGATTCTCTGTAACTTGAAGTGTTTAAATCATGCTTTGAGGACTTCAGTAACTCAGCCAGAAGTTAGGGGTCTATTACAGGAGTGGGTGAGTGGGTGAGGTTCTGTGGCCTGCAGTGTTCAAGAGGTCAGACTAGATGATCTTCTGGCCTTAAAGTCTATGAGGTGTGTTGTGAAAATAAATTCATTACTGTTTGTGAAATACTCAGATACTATAGTGATGAGCACCACAGAAAATTAATAATTCTGTATTCAGAGCAGGACTTGAACACTGTGCAGTAAATAAGGCCAGGGGCTACACGTTTAACAATGAGGATAAACAAAATATTGAATAAGTGCGCGTGAGCATCATTCATTCTGTGCATTGAATGAGGCAAGAGGCCTGTGGGAAAACATAGTATGTGATCGTGTCAGGACTGTATCATAATGCTTATGCAAAAAGGGGGCCAAATTAAGGTTGCATAGCCAGTGTTAATTGTGGCAAATCCTAACTTTTAAGTGCTGAAATTTGCAACCTCAAGAACTTTTTTAAACATTGTGTGTGTGTGTGTGTGTGTGTGTATGTCATATAAGCTCACGATGGCTGTGAGGCATGGGGCTGGCTGCTAATTCTCTTTGGCAACTGCACAATCTGATGTGTATAACTGCACTTAAAAATATTTTATGTATACGATACAGTCCTGACATAATCACATACTATGTTTTCATTATAAAATCATTATAAAAATTTAGTTTGCACAATTAGTGCCTATTGTGCTTTAAGGATCCTTAAAGAAAAGTTCTACTTGCTGTTTTCTGTGGTTTAGCAGTGAATGTTTAACTTTACAATGTGTCTATTTTTTGTATTTAAAAAGCCTTTTCTATTTTAATATTGGAGCTGAATTTATAATTTAATTGGCACAGTTACATTTTAAAACTCAGCTTTTATTTGAAAATGGCTATTTTCCAAACAGACAAGTGTTTTGCCCACTCCCTTACTCCAATACCTCTACCACCCACATCCTCCATCAGAGTGAAATTCAGGTGAACAGACTGAAAGTGATTCAGGTGGATGCTTTCCAGCTGATGAGAAGAAAAGGAACTTGTAGTAGGGAAGCTGAAAACTTTCAGTGGATCCCTCTGTCTAGTGAATAATCTTTGAACTATATGATACTTCAGAAGGAGTGCATCTTAATGGCAAGGGAAGTACACATGGAGAAAATGAGGGAGTGGCAATTTCAGCTGCAGATATATTATACTCTGAGGCTTTGTAAGACCACACATACCACTGGTGGATCACAAAACAGAAGCCTGTATGATCCCCACAACTCTTCCATTTCAGGGCTCACTAAATGTGTAAATTCTTTCACTAATGTGGTGAAATTTATAATGACCCTCTATCACGTCAGGGTTCATCGAGTTTAGAAGCTCTTCTGGGAAACTGGCACCATTTGTAATTCACATCAGTGTCTCACACAAACTGAGCAAGCAAACCCTTGGTCAGATTCTGCCCTTGGTTCTGTCATACTAAATCCAACATAACTCTATTGACTTCAGTGATATCCTGGCTTTATTCTGGGGTAACTGAGATCAGAATAATATATTTTAATCTCTCTGAGTCATTCACACATCATACTTTGCTGATATCATGGAATCTGTAAGCTCCATAGCGAATGTTCATGGAATTTACAATGCTTGTATGTTGTAAATTCTAGGAGGCCAATACCTACGGATGACAAAAATTGTAAGCTTCCTTGGTGATGTTAATGCAGCTGGTAAATACTTTCATCCCAATATTTCAAATTTGGAACTTCCAAACTCTGCTGGCAAAGCCTTCAAGAATTTATACATTCCACATGACCAGTAGTTAGGGTGCATGGAACTTGCAGGCATTGCTGATTCATGTGAAAAGCTTGGGGATGAATATGGAAGGTATTGTGTGGTTTCTGATTTGTATGGGGAAGAAGAATAGAGTAATTCGGGCTGCCTCAGAGTGGAATGGAAGAAGGTGTAGCTGATGAACGACATGGAAAATAAGATGTGATATGTTGTGATCTATTGACATAGTAGGAAGTGGGATGTGGAAGAATCAAGTCTCTGATCTGCACAAGGGAAATGTGTGTGTGTCTTGCCCATCAAGGCCAGGTTAAGTGGAGGATGGTGAGGCTAAGTTTGTGGACAATATTCGATGAGTGGACAGTAACTTTTGAAGGGTTGGAGTGGGATTTTCAAAAGTACCTAAGTGATTAAGGAGAACTCCTATTGACGAGTGCTCCTAATTTACCTGGCAGTTTTGAAAATCCTGTTCTTGTAGCCTTTATTGGAAATAAATATGAGATTTTGTACAGAGGTGAAGGCAGAGTGTGGCTATGATCCAGAATTGAAGTTGTTTGTGGAATCTTAACTATGAATTTCCTCATTTTCTGAAACTATATTTTAGAGTAACAGCATTGTGATGATTTAATGCACATTTATTTATAGGCTGTGGCCCAAACCAAAGCACTGGAGCCAAACCCACTTGAACTTTGGGACAGTTAAAAATCCAAATTCAGAGTTCTGGAAATGGCGTCTATCTTTTTAATGGGCCAAACCAAAATGCTAGATGTGAATATCCCCCAACTTTGCTTTAAAATTTTGACTTGAGCCCATGTCTACTTATTTACAGTCTAAAATCTACCTTCACAAAGTTTTCAGCCTGTGAATAAAATTCACATTTACACTATGAAGCTGTGTAGCTCCAGCGTACATTTGTCAAAATAATCTACAAAGTTCAAAAAAGAAACCACAGATAACAATTTGGCCAAGCTTCCCATTCCTCATGCGAGTCTTTTTTAAGCATGAGAAACTGAATTTGCAATGTTTCTGTTTAGTTAACAGCTGTCAAAATGATGAAAAATAAGCCACAGTTAATATAGTCAACAATCACCCCTTTTAATGTAGTATGAAGTCTGTACAAGCATGTATACTGAATGTTGATGTGTTTTATGGACAAGTAACTGGTCGTTTTGTACAAGAGATGGTGGGGCAATAAGTAAGCGCTCCCGGCACTTTAAGAGGTATTCTGAGCACGTGGAATTTGTGGGGAAAGCTGAATTTGCATTTTGGCTGTGTCTGTGAAAGTGTTTGTTAATATGCACCTAGAACTGTAGCTAGATTTCCCTTATACTATTCAGTGTTTTTGTGAATTAACACATCCAGCTCCTTCCTCATCAATGGCAGGATCTCCCCCACCTCCATTAACCAACCACACTCTCAAGTCACGTAGGCCCCAACCTTGCACACACTTACATATGTACTTAATTTCAATGGGACTATTCATATAGTTAAAGTTAAGTGCATGCATAAGTGTTGGCAGAATTGGGGCCTTCATTTTTCTGTGCTGAGGTTCTCCATCTGTAAAAATGCTTCCCTGCCTCACAGGGTGAGGATGGATTCAGTAACGTGCATGATGTTCTCAGACTCTGTGGTGAAGAGCCAATAGAATCTACATAGCCATTAGTGACAGAGTTTGAGTAGCCTAAGGCTGACTTGCCATTCTGTGCACTGGCTAAGCATCCCCACATGCGCTGAAGCGATAATTGATGAAGCACCAGATTCTAGGCAATCAACAAGCTCATGTGCTGAGGATGGTTAAAAGACACACAGGAAGGGGGAGAGAGGGCTAGAGAAGAAGGGCTAGAGACAGAAGAAGGGCTAGAGACACCCAGCATCTCAGGGAGGTGAAATCCCTTCTTTCTCTTGCCCTGTGTCTAGGAAGAAGGTAAAATCCTTACATGGGGGGGAGGAGGGACAGGACATGTATAGCACATTGTAAATAAAGCACAGGGTATTGAACTTGCCATGGGAATGCATGAGGACTGTTGGCAGCAAGGAATCCAGGAACTCTGCCCTCTGATACTGTAGCTATCAGCATTTTAAAAAATGATGGTAGTATTCGTGAGAGATGCCAGCTTGATAGAACTGGAAAATGAAGTGCTCTGTATGTGCACCCAGAAAAGGCCGCAGCAGGATAAACATCGCTTATAGGCCTGCTCTCTACTCAGGTTGGTCTATCTGCCAATTCAGCTGTTATAACAAAGGCTAGCCGTTCTATCCAATTATGATGGTACTTTGTGTGATGTGGACACCTGCATACTAGGAACTGGACTGAACCCCAACTCATTTCCCAGAGGCCAACACACAGATGGTTTTCACTTACCTTTGGATTTATCTTGAGCCTGTGGCCTGAAGATGTTATGTTTCTAGCCTTAATTATTCCTTCTAAGAATGTTATTGATAAAGAAGTAGAACAAGGAAGTATTTTGACTACAAACTAAAGTATAATTTCCATGCTTATGATACACTGTATCATAGAATCATAGACTTTAAGGTCAGAAGGGACCACTATGATTGTCTAGTCTGACCTCCTGCACAATACAGGCCACAGAATCTCACCCACCCACTCCTGTAACAAACCCCCAATCTATGTCTGAGCTACTGAAGTCCTCAAATCGTGGTTTGAAGACTTCAAGGTGCAGAGAATCCTCCAGCAAGTGACCCGTGCCCCACGCTGCAGAGGAAGGTGAAAAACCTCCAGGGCCTCTGCCAGTCTGCCCTGGAGGAAAATTCCTTCCTGACCCCAAATATGGTGATCTGTACTGTAATGGTATTAATCAGTAAAATAACAAAATTATAGTATTTTCCTTTCCAGCTCTAAGTTTTACAATGATCTGTCAAGCTGGTGAGATGATACTCATCACATCATTCATTTAATCAATTTTGTAATATAACTTTCAACTATATTCTGACTGTCCATTTGCTGTTCCCTCAGCTCTAATTCTACAATACTGTAAGGGTACCAAGCAGTGGAACCTATATATATTTAATGACAGGGTCCTATTTAGGATAAATTATTAAGTCTTGACATATTGTATTCTCCTTTCAAGATCTGAAGGGGTGTCTGGGCATTTTTTATAGGTAATTTCAAAACAAAAAGTATGAATCTCAAGATGGCTATCAGGCTAGAACTGTCATCATGATTCATGTCCAGCCTGGGGACATCAGTAAAATAAGTACCGTGGTCTCAACTCAGTTCCTTGCACTTTAAAGCATGAAAACCATTTTAGAGATGATAGTCTCTGTAGATGCAATGACCAGGGCTGGACAAGAGTGAAGACTGAATCATCTGGAGAGGTGATGGTTTCCCTAGTTCAAGAAGAAGGTCACCCATAAGGCAAAATCACATTACACGACTGCCTGCAGCCTGTTATGTCAATGAGCAAACAGAGGTGCTCACTTTCCAGCCCCTCAGGTTTCATGAGCACCGTTGTTTCCTGATGTTATTTGCATATCTTATACCATGTAACTTGCTGAGTATCTTAAATTGTAGTATCATGCTTTCTCTGACCCTGTTTCTGCTTTTTGCTTAGCTCATCTAACACCTTCCACAAACTGCAACTCATACTAATATCACATATTAGTGGCAAATGTATAATAGCGCAAACCTTACTAATAAAGCCCTGCATTTCAACACCGCATTTGCTCAACAGAACCATATAGTATGTCCATTTCTTTTCCCCCTTTCATACGTAAGTGTCACTATTCTTAGGTCATCTCCTTTGTTCTATTACAGCCTGATGTTGTGACTGCTGATTTCTCTGGATAGATGCAGAATGCTGTCCACTTCCACTGCAATCAGTAGTGGTGGAAGGTGCTCAGCACCTTGCAGGATTAATCCTGAGGCCCCAATTCAGCAAAGCATTTAAGTACGTGCTTCGGTCCAATTGAAGTCATTGAGAGTTAAGCACATGCTTAAATACTTTGCCAAAACCAGGTAGACTACTGAATCAAAGACTAAAAGAATAAATATTTTTTCTTTGTCGCAGTGACTGTGCACTTTGACTCATAAATAAACCACTTCCTACTTAACACAATGCAGTTAAGCTGGAGTCAGCCTGTTAGTCTGGGAGTCATTAGTGAGAAGTTCCTTTGAATGGCATATCTGGACTTGCAGCACTGAAATGCAGATATTATATTTCCTCTATAAACAGCTCAATCACCAGAGTGCATCCAGAGTGCTGAGATAAATTTCACAAAATACATCTCATTTGAAATAAAAACGTGTCATTTTGTAAGGTCATGTGGTCTCCATGTACATCTGTCTCCATTTCCAAGGGAAGCTACTTCCCAGATTCACCATCTGGCCCCACCATCACCTAATTCAGCTTAATGATTCAACATTATTGTAAGTGCTGGGTAGGCAGGCCCAGGTCAACTTCTGCTCAGTTCTTTTGCTGTCCTCTTTGTCATCTCTTGCTGCAAAGTCCCCAGTCTTTATCATCTCTCACCATGAAGTCCACATGGAAGGGAAGCTAAGAAGAGGTTAGGACCCTTGAACAAAATCCTGATTGTTTGGAAGTGTGCTCTTTACCACAAGGTAAGAGCTCTTTCTCCTTCTCTGAGAGCCCAGTGACCCACAAATCCAAGCTTATATATTGTTATGATGATCTGCCAAATGTTACTAAGAAGTGGTGGGTAGGTAGCCTATGCAAATGAAGCTCTCTATGGCTGCACTTTTCCACTAAAAAATGGAGTAGAGACCTCTTTCCTCTCTGGTGCTTCAGGCCATAAGGTTTACGTATAACCTTTAAATTGATTCCAAACATTCAAGCTTGTATCACTTTAGGGACTCTTCATTTAGAATCAGATGGATGAGTTTTGCTTGAAATTGTCACAAATATAACGGATGGTTAGCAGCTCTTGGATTTCCTTACCTGTATCTGTCATTCATTAAGGGCAACACTTGGTATGTAACCTTTACTGAGAATCCCTAGTTTTGTAAGTAATCAGGTGGTACTTACTTAAGTAAGGATTACTCATGTGAGTCAAGGCTGCAGGCTCAGACTCTATATGAAATGCAAAGGAAGAAATGTTATGCATCGTTAATTGTATGAGAGACTATACAGGGCCCTCAAGGATGAAATGAAAGCCAAAAAGAGAAGTAGAAAGCCTTTAAAAAATAATGTACAAACTCCCAAATGGAATGGAATAGTATTTTTCAATATAAAATTGAGGACAGCTAGTTTTAATTGGTACTGCAGCAGGCTCAAACATAAGTGTCTGTACTGCTGTCTGTTTATAAACAAAACTCATGTTGTGTGTTAGATTTCAATGAAGCACAGATTTTACACCATGCACAATGTGTTATTTGCTTTTCAGATCTGAAAAATGAAAAGCTTTTCTTGTTTTGCTAGATTCTGACTGTCATTCCACTGCATAACAAGCAGACACTGTTTCCGAGAGGCATGTTTTTTATAGGCAGTGATACTCTCAGATATGCACGCAGACAGAACTATGGCTAAAACAATCAAGAAATTTCTAATCCTGTGTTGAAATGCAGTATTATGAAAAACTCTAAAGATTATTTTAGTTCGCAAGTCAGATGACTTCTGGAGCCTCAGAACAACTGAATTCTATTTTCGCACAAACAAAGGCAATCCCTTTGTTTTCATTATCTATGCATAAGGTAAAATGAACAATTCTTTGTTTACTCTGCCATTGTTTCTTTGAAGGGCATATTCCATTCAGTATGTTTGAAAGTGCTAGTGTTGTTCTGTTTCTTGTATGTGGCAGAGTCAACTTAATGTGCAAGAACCATGGGGAGGATGTGCCCTTGGCTCTTCAAGCGATGCAGTCCATTGCCCAAACATCCCCAAGAGTTGATAAAACCATTCCACAGTCCAGCTGGATTGATATTTCTTTCTCATGAGCCTTGCCTGTGCAAGATCTGCAGGACTGGCCCAAAGATAATCTTCAGACTGGCACGGATCAGCCCCTCTTGTGGTAAAACCCATGCCTCTGTGGAGGAAATCTCTGTGAGGGTTCGCGTGGGGAGATTCCCCACATTCACGCATTGAGGGTGGAGATTGTGGACAAAGCCATAGTGCCAGCCTTCAAACCTAGAAAATCCTGGCGGATCCCCAGAAGGCCAGAGCCATCCACATAGAGGCTCCATGTTCTTCCACTGACTCTAGCCCAGGGCTGAGGCCCTTCTCCTGGCTGTGTGGCTCTATTGGATGCTCCTGTGACACTGGCAAACCAGGTGCCAGCTCTTGCCAAATCTGTAGGCATCAGCTGAGCACTGACAAACTCAGAGTTGGAAACCAGACCAGCTCACCTGTACGTTAGTTTTGTTCAGAATAGGTGTTCGTCTTATTAGAATGTAGTTAGTATTTAGACTCTATGAAATGTGTGTACGTTTCTGCATGCATTAATCTCGCTTGTAATATCTGTATTCCATGCTAAAAGGAACTATGTATGTTTTTCTTTATAACTTTGAAAATGTTTGCTCTAAACTTGTGAACCCAGGCACAGGAATCATCCCCCGGTCCATTCAGGAGGCCTAACGAGATTAAAGGGGCCACTAAGGAACATCACTAACCAAAGGATTGGTGAATAGTCCTATCATACCTTGGAAATGCTATGTGCCAGGGACTCAGAGACTGGAAGGCTAAATGTAAAAAGATAAAACAGAGTCACAAGAAAATTTGTAATCTCTTTGCTGTTTAAACTCTCACAAGGCCAGAGACACTGAACTAAGGCAGAGATCCCAGGGGTTACCCCGGGGTCTGCCCTGATAGACATTTTAAATTGACAGATTACTACATCTATGTCATCTTTGGGAACCATAGATGGTAATTCATTTGTGTGTACATGCTTGCTTTAACTTGTAAATAACTGTTGTGTTTCTTTTTCCTCGTTAATAAACCTTACTTAGTTTATTACAGAATTGGCTACAATGTTTGCTTTGGTGTGAGATTTGAGGTACAAACTGATCCGAGTATGTGACTGGTCCCTTGGGACTGGAAGTAACGTGAATATCTTGTGATCTTTGGTATATGTGACCAATTATCACTAAGTCCAGCTTGCCAGGGTGGCAAGATACACTGGAGAGCCCGAGGGCACTGTCTGTGACTCTATGGGAAGCCTCTTATAGCGATCCAGGAATTCACATTTGTTACTGGGTTGGTGTACTCTAATTATAGAATATACCACCAGTTTGGGGTCTCTGCCCTGCTTTTGACAGTCTGCCCTGAGGCTAACACTCACAGTCATGAGCCACTCCAGACAGTGTGACAGTCCCCCTCTCTGTGAAGCTCCTGAGACCACTAATGGGGATTACAGTATAGGCAACTCACCTGTTTTTTATTTAAAGTCCTGCCGTTTTTGGACTATTTGTTAAGGCCTCAGTTTCTGGAATAAAGAGATGGCAAAAGATTCTGATATTAATTTTTTAAAAAGTAAGTCAGTTTCTTCCCCTTATTGTTGAGGAGAAAACCCTGAAAACATGACCTGAGTGCAACCTAAAGGCTCAGGAACCAGATAGCACAAAAAGAAACCCCCAAACTTTTTAAAAAAAATTCTCATGATATTTAAGCCAATCTTATGATTTGGGGGGACTTGACACATGATTTTCGAATGCCTAGGTATGGTGACAATGTGATTACCTTCTCCAGTGAATGAGTGGCTCAGAGGTGGAGTAACTGTGTGCATCCCACCCGGTTCTGCCTGCAGCCTGCTCAATCCACCCAATCTCCACCTCCACTACTGTCAGGAGTCACAGAAAGACTTTGCAATGCTTAATGGGGAGAGAAGGGAAAGTAAACAGTGCAGCAGGTACAGTTTAGGCTTCATTGCATAGAGAAGCATTAAGATCCCAAAAATAAATGGTCCTCTCCATACACAGGATGAGGAGGAGGGGTGTACGAGAGAGGATAACAGAGACATTGGCCTAGTGTAACCGTGCCTCAGTGGGCCACAACTGAGAATGCCAAATTCAGGGTGAACTGCTGAGAAATAGGGCAGATATACCCCAAGACTGGTGGCAAATCCCCAGAGGATATACCAAACCAACAACAAAAGTAAACTTCTGTTTCACCACACTGGCTAAAAAGAAGTCATACAGGCAGTTTCCTTGGGCATTCCAGTTCTTGTATTACCACCGAAAACATTGGATTTAAAGGTGAGTGGATTTTTAAAACCAGTCTCTTCAAATAAAAGGTTCTTCTGACCCCAAAGGACCAGCCATACACTCAGGTCAATATTTAACTCAGATCTTACCCCAAAATCATGCTGATGCCAATCCTTTAGTATCTAAAATTTAAAGGTTTAATCATAAAAAGAAAGAAAGGAGAGAGTTAAAATTGATTAAAGGAATCAAATACATACAGGTTTCAGAGTAACAGCCGTGTTAGTCTGTATTCACAAAAAGAAAAGGAGTACTTGTGGCACCTTAGAGACTAACCAATTTATTTGAGCATAAGGTTTTGTGAGCTACAAGTGAGCTGTAGCTCACGAAAGCTTATGCTCAAATAAATTGGTTAGTCTCTAAGGTGCCACAAGTACTCCTTTTCTTTTTGCAAATACATACAGTAATTGCAAAGTTCTTGGATCAGGCTTTCAGCAGTGATGGACTTAAATCACTTAAATCAAGTCTCTGGTTGCTTCCAAATCATTGCGAGGTCCTCGGACCATTGGTTAGAATGCTGACATTAGTATAAATTCATAGTCCAGAGGCTGGAGCAGGATACAGGCAAAATGGAGGGGTTTCCAGGGCCTTTTATATCCTCTGCCATGTGGAGGGAAACCCATTGTTCTTACCGTGGAAAATTACAGCAACAAGATGAGGAGTACCTATGGCACCTTAGAGACTAACAAATTTATTTGAGCATAAGCTTTCGTGGGCTAAAACCCACTTCATCGGATGCATGCAGTGGAAAATACAGTAGGAAGATACTGTAGAACACAGAGAACATGAAAAAATGGGTTTTGCCATACCCACAATAATGAGAGTGATCAGTTAAGGTGAGCTATTATCAGCAGAAGAAAAAAAAAACCCTTTTGTAGTGATAATCAGGATGGCCCATTTCCAACAGTTAACAAGAAGGTGTGAGTAACAGTAGGAGGGGGGAAATAAGCATGGGGAAATAGTTTTACTTTGTGTAATGATCCATCCACTCCCAGTCTTTATTCAAGACTAAGTTAATGGTGTCCAGTTTGAAAATTAATTCCAATTCTGCAGTTTCTCATTGGAGTCTGTTTTTGAAGTCTTTTTTGTTGTAGTATCGCCACTTTTAGGTCTGTAATCGAGTGACCAAAGAGACTGAAGTGTTCTCCGATTGGTTTTTGAATGTTATAATTCTTGACATCTAATTTGTGTCCATTTATTCTTTTACATAGAGACTGTCCGGTTTGGCCAATGTACCTGGCAGAGGGGCATTGCTGGCACATGATGGCATATATCACATTGGTAGATGTGCAGGTGAACAAGCCTCTGATAGTGTGGCTGTTGTGATTAGGTCCTATGATAGTGTCCCCTGAATAGATATGTGGACACAGTTGGCAACGGGCTTTGTTGCAAAGATAGGTTCCTGGGTTAGTGTTTTTGTTGTGTGGTTGCTGGTGAGTATTTGCTTCAGGTTGGGGGGCTGTCTGTAAGCAAGGACTGGCCTGTCTCCCAAGATCTGTGAGAGTGATGGGTCATCCTTCAGGATAGGTTGTAGATCCTTGATGATGCGCTGGAGAGGTTTTAGTTGGGGGCTGAAGGTGACGGCTAGTGGCGTTCTGTTACTTTCTTTGTTAGGCCTGTCCTGTAGTAGGTGACTTCTGGGAACTCTTCTGGCTCTGTCAATCTGTTTCTTCACTTCAGCAGGTGGGTATTGTAGTTGTAAGAATGCTTGATAGAGATTTTGTAGGTGTTTGTCTCTGTCTGAGGGGTTGGAGCAAATGCAGTTGTATCTTAGAGCTTGGCTGTAAACAATGGATCGTGTGATGTGGTCTGGATGAAAGCTGGAGGCATGTAGGTAAGTATAGCGGTCAGTAGGTTTCCGGTATAGGGTGGTGTTTATGTGACCATCGCTTATTAGCACTGTAGTGTCCAGAAAGTGGATCTCTTGTGTGGACTGGTCCAGGCTGAGGTTGATGGTGGGATGGAAATTGTTGAAATCATGGTGGAATTCCTCAAGGGCTTCTTTTCCATGGGTCCAGATGATGAAGCTGTCATCAGTGTAGCCAGGGCCAGTTCCAGGCACCAGTGAAGGAAGCAGGTGCCTGGGGCAGCCAATAGAAAGGGGCGGCACACTGTCAGTTATTGGGGTGGCATGTCCCGGTCGTCATTGGCAATTTGGCGGTGGGTCCTTCATTCCCTCCCTTCCTCTTTGGCGGCACTTCAGCAGCAACTCAATAGGGTTTTTCTTTTTTTTTTTCTTCGCCACTTGGGGTGGCAAAAAAGCTGGAGCCGACCCTGAATGTAGTGCAAGTAGAGTAGGGACATTAGGGGACGAGAGCTGAGGAAGCGTTGTTCTAAGTCAGCCATAAAAATGTTGGCATACTGTGGGGCCATGCGGGTACCCATAGCAGTGCAGCTGACTTGAAGGTATACATTGTCCCCAAATGTGAAATAGTCATGGGTGAGGACACAGTCACCAAAGTTCAGCAACAAGATGGAGTTTGGAGTCACATAGGCAAGTCACATGTCCAGGCATTTTGCCTCGTCACAGCTGAAATTCCATTAAGTGTAGATAGGCGTCTCCCATGGTCCATTGTCAATTAAATGTTCTTTTGATGGGTCACTCAATTTGAATAGTCCCTCCAAGATGTGCTGGCTAACTACTTTGGGGGCATTACCCCAGGAGCAAATATTTGAAATCCAGGTATAGAGCTAATATTCATAACTTAAAATACAAAAATGATACATGCATATCGATAGTATAATCATAACCAGCAAATTATAACCTTTTCATAGATACCGTACATGCCACAGTTTGTACAAGATTTGTTGCAAATATATAATAGTGATTGCAACAATGATCTATATTGTCATATTTTAATCTGATAACATCACCCTTAGGAAGGTCTATTCTGTCTTTAAGTTTGTAAATCTAGCAGTTGGCCCATTTCCCTATTTTAACACTATTATTAGACTGAAAAATCAAAGCTGGATGCAGCTGGATGATGATATATCCTGTTTATAAACTGCAGCAGCTCTATATTACTTAGATATGACCTCATGCCTGAAGAATCCTTGTAACCTTTTTTCTCAATTGATTGCTTTATTTTTCTGCCACATAAATGTCATGTAAGGACATGATACAACATAACATGAATGTCAAAGATAAGAGCCCCAAAGCTTTGCCTTTATCCACAATTCCCTCCCCTCCCCCCCCCCCCGCCCCAAGCAGGCCCTTCTTTTTTATTGCATTTGTAAAGAAATTGGATTTGACTACAAAATCCGATCCCCACAAGGTCGTCTTTCCACTAAAAGTTGAGGGGAGGGAACAGAGATTTTAACCATACATACTTCCAAAGGCAACTCTTAGATATGCTGATCACCAAGAGACATAATGAATATTAATCAGCACTTCATCATATTGTATCAACTTCCATAGGAACACCTTACTTAAATGAAAGCTTAAATTCTGCAGAGTGGTGGACCTCTAGAAGTGCCAGGATGATATTCACTTGGAGCCCTGGAGCAATCCTTGGGTATCCTACACAACCAAAGAAGACCACAAAGTGACTTACTACATGCCCGATTCTCATTTTTACACTAATAGTATGTCTATACTGCAGTCAGAGGTGTGACTTGTTGAGTTGACAGATTTGTGCTAGCTTGGATGGAGTTAGCTCAAATAACAATAGCAGTCAACCTGTGGTGGCATAGCACTGGCTAGCTGCCCAACTAAGTCTCTTGGTTCCCAGGCAGGCTTGTTCAGTGACGCCTCTGATTGCAGTGTAGACATATCCTGTCTCCTTTACACCATGCAGGCAGTGTAAAGGGACCTTAAAGTATACATTATTTATATTACATTATTTATACTCACTTTAAGGAATCTTAGTGTCAATGAGACTTCAGGCAAGCATGTCATCTGAGAAAGGTGGGGAGAAACTGAACACACCAAATACTATCTGCAAGGAGGCTCAATCTCTGCCCACAAAGTGGAAAATGGTGAGTGGGGCAGAGGTGTTGCATAGGTCTGCTGGCCTCTCATTTGCAATGTGTGAATCCACTGGATCTAGCCCTAGGCAGGAAAGAGTAAGAGCAGGCACCTGGTGTTCATATCTTGCAATATCAGATGTAGCCAACTGAGCAGGCAGGCTAGCTCTTTGGAATTGAGAATGCCACCTCTCAGCCGTGCAACATTTTTTATGGGGAGCAAACCCCTTTTATTTGGGCTTTGCTTTCTGTAGGATTTTGCCCTAAAACTTCTATTAGTATATAAAATCCATACCTTTTAAAGAGATTAATTAATATGATAGTTGAACAATCTGGTATAATACAGATAGACAATGAGGGAATAGACCATTGGAACAAGTCTGCTTAGAAAGGAAACGTGAACAATATAAATATAAAAGGGTGATGAGTGGAGTATGGTCCCTATACTTCCACACTGCTTCTGGGGTGTCTTGCACCAGAGAAAGAGCTAGCAGGGAACCGTGATGAGAAAGGCTCAAGAATTGTAATTCTGACTGGCTCCTGCAAGGGAATGGTTGGTGTGGGATAGGGTCCTTGTGTCCTCCTGGTGTCTATAAAAATAAGTAACAACTATAATCATTCTAGAAATACTATTCTAAATTGCTGTGGTTTAGCTCATTGCTATGGAGTGAGCATTATTTATTAATTGCTGACAGTGTGCTCGGGGCTGTACATGCCACAAAACAAAACTTGCTCCGGTCGTGGAGAGCTTTCCATACAAGAGTTCATTCCTTCAGTCACATTTTTATTCACATGACACACCCCATTGACTTCAGCTGGAGTGGTACTTATGTGAGTAAAGCTATTTATGCATATGCTGGCAGGATCCAGCCCTAAAACACTGACAGAAGACAAAACACACTAGGAGACCAAGAGGAAGGAATAACATGGAAGTTTATTTTAGTTATTATTTGTAGTAGTTGTGGTTGTTGAATAGTGTAGCATTTATTTTAGCAAGGTATGAAATGGGGAAATAATGCTTGAATATGTAGTACATAGTTTCTAAAATGTTTTATTACCCTTTATTTAAAAGAGTAAAAGGCGAAATATGTGTGTTTATCTGAAATATTCATATATAGAGATTGTGGCAGACTGACAAAAGCCAAGACATTCAAAGTTAGTGTCTGTAATTCACATCATAACTACTATGCTGTTTTAAAAATCTGGCATGAGTTAAGGAAAGGAACATCTCTTTTGAATTAGATTTTGGGGCTTTTGTCATTTTGTGTCAGACTTCCCCCAAGAGTTAATTTGCAAAGCATGCATGTTTGTAGTAACATCACTAATATACGTTCTTTGTTTCCTCTAGATACAGGAATTCAGAAAAGAAGCACCACATGGTGGCGCTCTGGTTGTGCACAAATTAATGGTCTTTTCATTTTAATGAAACAAATTCCTCACAGTATGGTAAAAACACATCCACTTTCCCCTAGAATCTGTCATGTGTCATGGGGAAACAGTCTTTAATGTTGTTTTCTCTGCCTCTCCCCGTGCTCTTTCCCCTACAGCCTGACAGGGCTGCAAGAAGCTTTTTCTCTGCTGCCCATGGTTGCAGCCACTGGTGCACTGAATAGGAAGCCACAGCCACTCTTCCCGCAGCAGTGCCTGTCCAATGGTGAACAACAGGGGACCGGTTTAATGATGCTCCTAACCCCTCCTTCTGAGTTTCTCTCCTTTTCTGCATTTAGAACAATAGAAGCCCTCTCCTATAGGAGAAGGGCTTCTGCTTCACTTCGGTATTTCCAGCAAAGCCATGTTTTCCAAAGTACAGCAAGGGGGCTCTTACAACTACACCAGAAACTGTAATTAGCAAAAGGGGATATAAAAAATCTGATTACAGGAGCTGTGAGATGGAACTGCCTTAACTTAGGGCCTGATTCAAAGCCCACTGAAGTCAATGGACAGGTTATCACATGGTTTTGGGTCAGGCTCTTAAAGCTGAAAGATATTTAACATCTTTCTTTATGAACAGTCCCACCACATTGTGAAGGCACCAGTCTCACTATAATGTCCTATAGCTCTTGTCTAGCAGCTAACATCTGAGACAAGTCCATTGAAGTGAATGGAACTTAAGCCTCTTCAACGGCTGCCCCTTTTGTTAGGATCAGTACTGGAATAATGAGTGCGGAAATTAAGTCTGATCTCCAATTTGCTTTCTAAGGACCAGATTCTGAAATCCCTGCTCAGGCAAACACCCACTGAAGTAACAAGGAGTTTGTCTCAATAAGGACTGAATAAAAACTTTGGCCCTAAGTTTGGCCCTATGTCTACATGGCAATAAAAGAGCTGCGGCTGGCCCAGGTCAGCTGACTCAGGCTCACAGGGCTCTGGCTGCAGGACTATTAAACTGCAGGGTAAATGTTCAGGCTTGGGCTGGAGCCCGAGCTCTGGAACCCCACGAGGGGGAAGGGTCCTGCCTGAGCCCGACTGTTTACACTACAATTTTGCAGCCCCGCAACCCAAGCCCTGTGAACCCACATCAGCTGACATGGGGGACTGTTATCTTTGTGTCACTTTTGTACATGTGTGATGGTGTACCAGGCACTCACAGCCTCCTGCTGCCTTGAAGGAGTCCCAATTTTCTAATCGCACAAAACTGAACACCTCTGCCCTGCCCTTTCCCCTAGGCCATGCCCCTGCCCTGCCCCTTCTCTGAGGCCCTGTCCCCAGCTCGCTCCATCCCTCTCCCTCTGTCACTCGCTCTCCCCCACCTTCATTCACTTTCACTGGGCTGGGACAGGGGTTGGGGTGCGAGAAGGGGGTGAGGGCTCTGGCTGAGGGTGCTGGCTCCAGGTGAAGACAGAAACAAGGGGTTCAGGTACAGGGGGGGACTCTGGGCTGGGGCAGGAGACTGGGGTGCTGGGGGGAGTGAGGGCTCTGCGATGGGGGTGCAGGCTCTGGGGTGGGGCTGGGAATGAGGAGTTTGGGGTGCAGGAGGGGACTCTGGGCTGGGGCTGAGGGGTTCAGCATGCAGGAGGGGGTGTGGGCTCTGGCTGGAAATGCGGGCTCTGGGGTGGGGCCAGGGATGAGGGGTTTCGGTTGCAGGAGGGGACTCTGGGCTGGGGCAGGAGGTTGGGGTGTGTGTGGGGATTGTGAGGTGCAGGATCCGGGAGGGAGTTTGGGTGCGGGAGGGGACTCCAGGCTGGGGCAGGGGGTTGGGGTGCAGGAGGGAGTATGGGGTCCCGGCAGCACTTACTGCGGCTCCTAGGAAGCAGTCGCCAGGTCCCTGAGGCCCCTAGATGCATGGGTGGCCAGTGAGGCTCTGCACACTGCCCTCACATCTGCAAGCACTGCCCCCGCAGCTCCCATTGGTCGTGGTTCCCGGCCAATGGGAGCTGCTTAGCTAGCACTTGGGGTGTGGGCAGCATGCAGAGCCTCCCTAGTCACCCATGCACCTGGCGGCTGCAGGGACCAGGTGGCCACTTCCAGGAGCTGCACGGAGCTAGGGCAGGCCGCCGACTGGACTTTTAATGGCAAACGGAGCCACCTGGGTCCCTTTTGAACCTGGTGTTCCGGTCGAAAACCAGATGGCTGGCAACCCTACTACCTTGGCCCACCACTCCCTAAGGAAATGCCCTGCTGGAAGGGAAGAGCAGTGAATTCAGACCTCCAGGGGATGCCTGTAGAGGCTTCCCATGATCAGCTGCAGGCAGAACCAGTGAGAGTTGGTTTTCCAGCACCTAGAATGGCCAAGAAGAAGCAGAGGCAATCAGGGCCTAGCAGATCAGATAAAAAGCTGGCTGCTTCTACTGGGGGCCAGTTCTGGGTGAAGCCAGGACAGGGAAGGAAGGTTCTCACTGTTCTAACCAAAGGAATCTGCCTTGTCAGGGTCCTAGCCTTGACAACACTAGCCGTGGCTGTCCTTGCAGGACTAGTGTTGATATAATGGACTTAACACCCAGGTGGCTATTTGGAGCTGAGATTTAATTTGTTTTCTGTTAACCCTGGAACAGGGCTGGCGTTAGACTCACTGGGGCCCAGGGGAGAAACTAAGGACTGGGCCCCCACCCTGCCTCCCGTACCTGCTCACACATTGGATTTCTGCAACATTTCTGAAGCCCAAGCCCCACTGTGTGGGGCTGAAGCCTAAGCCCCACCCCCATAAGCCCGCTGTGGTGTGGGGTGCTGGGCAATTGCCCTGCTTCCTACCCCCTAACGCCATCCCTGCCCTGGAAGGGGAATGGACTGAAAGCTGACCTTGCTGGAAGGCTAGGCCACAGAAGCAACACATGGTTAGTGCTAGAGAGGAAAAGCCCCTACAGTTCTGTAAGCTGACATGATGGGTGCCCTGGTGGTGAGTGCAGTCTATAACATGTCACATCAAACTTACAAATTCATTTATCTGTGTAGCCATTGTCAGAGTTTCAGGGTATCTGCATCTTTGATGCCCTCCATGGTCTCCTCCAGGAATGCCCTCTCAGGCCTCTAGCCGTCACCTCTTTTTGGACAGGGATCTGCTACCCTCTCCCTTCTGGCCATGGGTTTAGGCCACACATCCAGTTACTAACTGAGTGGAAACTTCAAAAGAAAATTGTATAAAGCCCAACACCAAGGTCTCCAAGGTTTCTGATACAGTCCTTCATGAGACAGTATTAAAACATGGCAAGGTGTAATCATTAACAGCCAGGCAGTGGCTTCAGGCCCCTCAGTTCATTTGGATTAATTTGTGTTTTTATCATCAAAAAGATGTTTGCTAATTAATTAATAATGCTTCCTAACACAAATGAAGCTGGATAGTAGCTACTATATAGCAAAATAGTGCAGCTGGATGTGAGTTACTATTTTTCAGTATGACACGACACTGTAAACACTCCTAAGCAGCCATACTCAATAACAACCTTAAGAGGCACACAACATACTAGCAATGAATCATTGAGCCCTCCAAATCTTTAGGTAGTGGTGAATAAATGGCCACAAAGCATTACTTGATTGCAGAAGTTGCTTCTGCAGTTTACGTCTATTTTCAGATTGCCTTATTGAGATGGTGATCTGTGCAAGACAGTGGCTGAGCTGTGGTACCTCTGGTGTTGACTTCTAGGCTGACGATCAGGTCCAGGGTGTGACCAGCTGTGTGGACTAGACCATAATCTATGAAAGTCCAAAGGAGGCAAATGAGGAGATGAGCTTTGGGCTTTGACATCCGCTGCCTTGTCTGTGTGCACGTTGAAATCTGAGGACAAGTCTTGGGTATTTCCCTACCAACACTGATTAGGTGTCAGGCTCTATTGGGTGTTTCACTGGTGAGGAGGTTGTGTACTGTTTGTTTTTTGTTGGCAGTAGATCTTGCATAGATCAGCATCAACTTTAGTTCACGATGCTTTATGTTGTCTGCTTCTGGACTATGTCTGAGTAACGGGCTGGTGCAGCGTGTAAGTATTAAATGTGTGGAATCTGGTTTCTTATGTCTGCTTTTCTGTTTCCTTGGATAGTCCCTCCCAATTTCAACTGCAGTAGACAATGAAGTGGATGGGCTGAGGGGAGGAACAGTTGTCTGGTTTGCCAGATGCCATGAGAAAGGTAGGTCTGTTGAATACCTTTTGGAGCAGGAACCTAGCTGAGTCCTGGGAATGGAGAGAGCTGGTGCAGTGTGTTCCTGATGTCATAAGGGAAGCATGGTGGCATAACAGCAATGGAAAGGGTAATAACAGTGACTGTGATAGGTTGGGTTGAGCCGAGCAAGAGGAAGTGCCAATGGCATCAGACATCCATTTCTTTGAAATAAGCTGTTGTCATGATGCCCCTGTTGCTCCTACCTGCTTTAGCAGGGAGGTGGAGAGGAGAGGTGGGAGAGCTCTTGCCATTTAGTCTTGTTAGAGCTGTGAAGTGGCCTCCTGACCAGAAGGTGGCACTGAGGCTGCAAGAGCAAGGAGGGGGCTCAGGACTCCTTCCTTGTAAGACAACAGCCCTTTAGCAGCCTCACAGGTTTTAGGGAGGAGTCAGAGCCTCACTTCCACATTTAAGAAAATTTCCCTCATTTCTGTTTCCAAATCTTCAAAAAGTGAAAGGTGGCTAGTGGCACCTCCCTGCTACTTCTGGCAGCACTGGCCACCTGCAGGGCTGCTGGAGTCGGTCCCTGCTGTTGCTGTGCCCCTGTTGAGGGGAGGGAGGAGAGACTGCATTGCTGCTCCTCTCCACCTGTATTCTAAGCCTACTTCTCTGCAAAGGAAATAGGGTTATCAACCCTCCAGGATTGCCCTAGAGTCTCCAGGAATTAAAGATTAATCTTTAATTAAAGATAGTGTCATGTGATGAAAACTCCAGGAATACATCCAGCCAAAATTGGCAACCCTAAAAGGAAGTGGATATTTCAAGTAGTAAATTCCTGTAACAGAAAAAAGACGTCATGGCAATACTCACTGTTTCTTTGGAACCTAGCAGTTTTTACAGCAGAAAATCAAAAGTCAAAGGGCAAAACCTTGTGTAAAAACTCATTTCAGTAACTCATGGAGAGACAGTAACTATCTTGGCATCTCTAGCTGGTTTCTGAAAGCAAATGACTGCTCTCACTTAATACTACTAGCCTGAATATAAGATGTCAGTTTTAAAGATTAACTCAGTATGTCCGCACAGGATATGTCCTAACATACTAAGACAGGGTGGGAGAGTGACAGCAAGTGACTGAGGACAAGCAGCTCTAGAGAATGAGGGTTAAAGACTGACAGAAAATAGTGAATCTGATAGGGCTGGGGGAGGAAGAACGATGAACAAGCATTGAGTGAGGTCAGGAAGATTTCCAGTTCAAGGGGGACAGAGAGAGAAATGTTAAACAGGTAATGACAATGTAAATGAAAGGGAGATCCTGAACAATAATGCTGCATGAAAATGGTATACATGCATTAACTATTTATTTAGGTATTGGTACTATACTCTTCAGGTACCAACGTAGCACCCATCGCTGTGCTATTTGAGCGTGTGGCTGTAACTGCACTAAAAGGAAGAGATTCTTTGGTGCCAGAAGTAGCGGCATGCTGAACAAGCCACCCACAACATTGTGGCAAGATTGTATTTTAATGCTACAGCCAATAATTGAATGTTTTGCACCCTGGGCTCAATCCAACTCCCACTGAAGTACATGGAAACACCCAAGTTGAGTGTATACAGGAAAGGGGGTGTTCAGGACAGAGGAGGAAGTCAGCCAGGGTTAGGGAGAACAGGGTCACTGGTATTTAAGGAATGGAGACAAACTGATGCTGCTCGGGGAGATAAAGTTGTTAAATTTAATTTATATTTAAAATTGCACCATAGTAAAACGTGAAGAAATTGCAGGGATGCATGCTGCCTTGTGGAGTTAGCTAGGTGGCACTAGACCATACGGATTTGTCAGTACTGTGTACGAACATAATCCCCATTAATGTTCCTAGATTAAAGCAGGTGGCCCAAGCCTCTGTTTACTCTTCATACTGCTCTCTTCACCATAGTGTGAGTGCCTGACAAATTTTAAAAATAACATGTAAGATCTCTACTTGTCCCCAAGGCGAAGGGAAATTTGTTTGCCTCTTACCCTGAGTGTGCGGTTATTGCAGGAAAGCCTGCTTGAAGAAGTGTGCTTTACATTTTGTTCCGAAGGCTCATGCTCATTGATGTGTGCCGGATGGGAGCTCCACAGTTGTGGTGGGCCTGCTGCCAAGAAAGCTCTGTCTCTAGCATTTGCTAGTCTCACGCTTGCTGTTGTCAATGTCATTCTTCCAGGAGAGTGTAGCTGTTGAGGGCTATCATAGCTGTAGAGTGCTGTTATTCTGTTGTAATTGCAGTACATAACAAGCATGTGGAATGTTATTAATAACTTCATTAACACATCCTACTTACCCAGCATTACTGGATAACATTGCAGCCATACAATGCATTAAACATTCACATCTCTGAAGTATCAACAGTCATTCTACTGTATCAAAAACTGCTTCTTTAAGCAGTTCAAGTGGAGAAGGAATAAAAAAATATAATCCAGAGGAGTGCATCTGTTATCACCTTTCTGGCACATGTGAACTAGAGAGTATCAAGATGTCAGCAATGCTGCTTCCATTTTAACACTTTGTAGCACAAGAGCTTCACAACTGGGAAAGCAGAGGTTGAAATCTCAGTTGCAAATTTACAGAGGGCGTCTACTGCTCCCATCCGGTAAGTAGGTTTTAGATCAGATAGATTCCTGGAGCTAGTGGCTCTTCAGCAGAAACTCACAGAGCAATTGAAGGATTCCAGTGGAGTCTGCTAGAACATCCACTAGGAAAGGTAAATTTGATTTGAAAACAGATTTTAGTTTTAAATGTCTAAGGTGTCATTGATAGCCAAGCTAATTAAAACAATATAAAAGTATTGGGGCCAGATTCTGTTGCTGTGCTGCTCAGGAAGACCAGCACAGAAGGCTGTGACCAGGGCTTTATGCCACCTTTGCATTGCCCACCAACTTTCCAGGTCTGGGCCCTTTGGCCATTAGGCCGGTCTTCAACATAAATCAGATCAGCCTCAGGGCTGCTGCAACTTATGCCAGCTGTCCTTGTTAGCCCAAATGTGCTGTATTGAAAACTGTCAAAATTGTGATCTATCACTTTAAATTTTCAGTGGGGTTTCCTGGTCCAGCTTGCAGGCTAGGGGATTCTGTAGGGAAGCATGTGATATGGGCCTAGCAGTCAGTCTTCAGAAACCCTGTCTAGAGTAAGGTAGGGTCATGAGTTGTGCTTCTCTCTTTTTAGGGAGCAGCCTATTTTGTGTCTCAGCTTTTAAGTTCTTGTGTGTTATCATCCTGAATTCTAGTGTTATGTTACAACCTTCCAGTAAGAGCATTTAAGGTTTTTCTCTAATGTCTGTGTGTGTACTGTGAACATAATACTCTGGTGTTGTTTTGGTAGTCGGGAAAGCCCTCTTTTCCACAGCCATGCCCCACATAGAATCATAGACTATCAGGGTTGGAAGGGACCTCGGGAGGTCATCTAATCCAACCCTCTGCTCAAAGCAGGACCAATCCCCAATTTTTGCCCCAGATCCCTAAATGGCCCCCTCAAGGATTGAACTCACAATCCTGGGTTTAGCAGGCCAATGCTCAAATCACTGAGCTATCCCTCCACCATCAGCAACTGCAGTGGGAATGGGTTGGGAAAGGAGTCACATAGTGGGCATACACCACCTAGAGATTCCCCTAGGCTAGGAAACTCCTCAGATGGCTGGTTAGCTAGATTTAGGGTTGCTTTGTGGTACTCGACCACAAGCACCTGAACCAAAGTGGAAGATCTGCCCCATATACTGTATAGACCCAAGTCCTACTATCACTGTGCATAAAACTCCCACTGAAGTTCAGTGTGTGGAGCTGTGAAATACCTGCAGAATTAGGTCTGAGATATCTTTAATTGGGCATTGCGCCTGGCAGTACCAGGCATTCACTGCCCACTGCTGGAGACTTCACTGCCTTGTGTAAGCGGGAGAATGGTCCCCGCTATTGTGGAAAACTGTCCTGGCTTATACAATACCCCGGTGGACTTGACTAGCAGAAGGATCTGAGTCCTCACTCCAATTTCCTTTATCCAGAGGCCCTCCGGACCTTGAGGACTCCCCTTCTGCTCTCCCGTGTGGCAGAGTCCTTTTAACCCCAAAAAGGCTGGGCCCAGGCTTGCTGGGTGGGGGTCAACCCCCAATCTTGTAATGATCACTTAGGACAGGGGCTAGGGTGTCCCCACGCCAAGGTGCTCTCTCCACACTGGATGCTTCCCTGACCATTACATATAGTTCAAAGCAAATAAAATATATTAAACAGCCACTAATAAAAAAATAAGGAAAAAATGGGAAAGGTGAAAGGAAACAAGTAATCACACTCTGTGGGTGTGGAGAACAACAAACAGCAGTTTCTGGAATATAAGGGAAGTTCAGTCTGTTCCTCACATTGTTCCAGGCCTCATTCCCAGGCCCTGGCTGCGTTGCAGGGATGCAGCAAGTCGGACACTTGCTCTGGAGGTGGCCACATGCCCTCAGGCTCTAAGTTGCAAGATCCTTCTTCCCAGCATTAAATCTCCTGTCAGGGTTATGATCCCCCTCCCAGTCTGGCCTGCAAGACCTCTTGTCTGGTGGCATCTCCCTGTGCTGAGCCCTCGCTGCCCAGGGCCCCCCCTCGCTCTCCCCAACTGCTCACTGCACTTGGTTCCAGACTGCTCCAGTTCCAGCTCCACCCTGCCTCAGCGCTGCTGCTGTTCTGCCCCCGCTCCGCCCTCTGGCCCCTCTGGCTCGGGCTGCTGCAACTCCACTCCCAGCTCAGCTCAGACCCCTGCTCTCTCCTTAGCTCTGCCTGCTCTGGCTCAGGCAGCTCCAGCTCACACAGAGGATGGGACCCTGGCCTCCTGGTACCCTCAATGGCCTGCCTGCCCTGTCAATCAGGCTGACATGGCACATTGGCCTCTCCCCATTGGCCCTGGGGACTGTCAGTCTCAGGGTCTTGATTTCTCATTGGCCCTTCCCCTTTCTTTTGGTTCTGAGAGAGGGTCAACCAACTCCCCCCCACACACTAAGTTTCAGTAGGGGCCAACAGTTCCCTTACACTTGAACACCAAGCCGGAGAAAGCGGTCTTTTAAGAAGAGAAGGGCAGAGAGTTTGGACCTCCAGGGATTGCTAGAGAGGCCTTTCAGGATCAGCTGCTTGTGGAGCAGTGGGATTTGTCCCTCCAGTAGCTAGAAGGGCTGGAAGCAGTCAGAGGCCAATCAGAGTCCGGCAGGCCAGATAAAAAGGGCTGTCTACCTCTGACAGAGTCCAATTCTGGATGAAACTGGGACAGAGAGGGAAAGAAGAAGCGTCTTCCACCTGTCTGAACCCTAGAAGCCAGGCCTGGCCAGAGCCTAAATGTGACTGTGCCTTTTTGTTTAAGTCAATGAAAGACTTCTTTTTTACTTTGTAGAATATATGATCATCTTAAGTTGAAAATTAATTTGACTACTGTAAAATTAGACAAGCAAAAGTGGTAACTAAGCCCACAGCTTCTGCTAGTAGTCATTGGAATCAAGGAAACTGCAAAGGCAGAACACCAACTCACTTTTCTGTGAGTCACTAATGACAAGTGCACTTCAGGACAGGCAGAATCCTGTGACGGCATTTGTGGTCTTGGGGACTTGCAAAGCAAGTAATAAGTAAAGACAAAATGAAAGCCTAGGATGGAGGGATTAATTCTTAAATATCTTCACAATTTTAATACAGTGAGAATGGGTGAATCTAGATAATTTATTTTATGTGACAAGATTCTCTGGTAAGTTTAAGGCTGCTTTGCACTATTGCTTTTCCAGCTCAACTGGACTGTGGAGGATTCTCCTTGCATGGAGAATCCTCTCTGGCTTCTCACATATGGCATCTGCAGCGCAACATTGTATAGATGCAGTTGTATACCCATAAGCCATTTCAAGGCCTCCTCTGTGATGTTGTGGATATCATCCATCTCACCTTTGAATCCATATTTGGTGCACTGCATTATGAAGTGTTCGATGGTTTGGATGTTCTCACTGCAATTGCACAAAGGGGAGTCTTTGATTTTTCCACTTGTGCATCAAGTAGTTGCATCTTCCATTATTTGTTTGGATGCATTTCAGTGTGGTACAAAGCCTGTGTGGCAGGTTGAAACTGGGAGGGTGGCTTGTGGAGTCAGTGATAATGTGCTTGTTTGGAACAGTGAGGTCTAAGCACATTGCCATTTGCTGGCCAGATCCAGAGACATGAGGTGGTCTTATGTGGTCCACAGAGGTTTTAATGATTTCTGGTATTGTTGGGGTATGGTGTTCATAACCTGATGGGTGGGAAGTTTGGGATAATTTTTGGTGCTTTAAGTTCTTGTGCTGTGGCTGCATCTCAATGGATAGCTGGAGAATCAATGTTTGCTAATGTAGAAAGCCATGTCAGAGGCACTGATTTTAAAGTTCCCAGGGTAATTCACATGGTCTGATTTAGCTGCCTATCCCTAAATTGGGTAAGGCAGATTCTTGTCCACACTTTTCCACAGCACTATGCAATTGAGTACACCAGGGCCAAGGCTGATGCTCATAGCACAGGGGGCAGTTGAGCCCCAACTTGTTCCCACTAATTTTTGGATGAAATTTTATCCAATGAGTACATGAGTCTTTACTTTCAAGGCTTCTTTCTTGAGGTGGTCATGAAAGGTAAGTGTGCGGTCAAGAATGACACTCAGCTATGGATGGCTTTGGGTCATCATGCAGTTTCTCGACAGTGCTTTGTGCAATTCTGTTGCTAAGATGGAAAGTCAAGACAACCGATTTGCTTGGATATGGTATGATCTTAAGGTCAGATGTAAGGGTCACTTCAAGGTCTTTAAAACTACAGGTCAGAGTTGTGAGTGCCAAATCACCAACATACACAAACTTTTGCACTATTGTTCCACGCATATCGCTCGTGTAGACATTTAAGAGTGTTGAAGTGTAACCCTTCTGCCAGGCCGAGTTGATAGTAGCAAGGGCTGGGTTCGGTACACAGGGGTTCCCTCTCATCAAAGCAAATGCAAAACTGGCTCGAGCCCCCACCCAATGACCTGGGAAAATCTTACGCACACCCCTGGGTGCCTCAAAGAGGCAATACTTCCCCTCTCGCAAGCACAGAGTCTCGGTGTAGCAGAGAATCTTTAATAACATGAGGTAAACGACATCAGCATTAAATTGGGAAAACACCACAACTAGGGTTCATCAACCAAACCATGAGCAAAGACCCACCCCAGCAAATTGGGCCATGTCCTTTCCCTCGGGTACTTGAGTCCAACAACCCAAACGTCTCTTGAGTCCAGCAACCCAAAAGTCACCCAAAGTCCAACAACCCAAAAGTGCAGCCCCAGAGTTCAAAAGTTCATCTGCAGAGTGTTATTCCCCAGTCCAGGTGAAAATGTGTGCCTGCGGGGAAAGAGGTAAGAGGCACCTTACATGATCTGAAGCTGACTGCCCCGCAGATCCATAGGGCACCAGTCCAATCCGCTTCACCAGCTGTCCCACAGACCACTCCACAAGCAACTCCCGCCATCCCACGAACTGCTCCGCCAGCCCATCCAGCTATCCCACGAACTGCTCTGCTCCGCATCTTCAGGCTCCCCCCTACTTCACAGCTGGGGAATTAGCTCAAATGGTAGAGCGCTCGCTTAGCATGTGAGAGGTAGCAGGATCGATGCCCGCATTCTCCATGAACATTTTTGGGGGAGGGATAGCTCCGTGGTTTGAGCATTGGCCTGCTAAACCCAGAGTTGTGAGTTCAATCCTTGAGGGGGCCATTTAGGGATCTGGGGCAAAAATTGGTGATTGGACCTGCTTTGAGCAGGGGGTTGGACTAGATGACCTCCTGAGGTCCCTTCCAACCCTGATATTCTATGAAACTTAACACAGTGCTCAGGGATTTCAGCTTGTAGTAGGGGGAGCCTCAGTGCTGGTACACCATAAGGCCAAAGTGAATTCAGCTCAGTACCTGTAGCTAGACTCCTAATAGACCCAAAATTAGCTCTGATATTCCACACTGGAGAGAGACAGAGGTGCAATTGATGGTTCAGGCCCTCACAAAGGGGCCCACACCATCAGGTACTAATACCTGTCTCCAACTTCTCTCAATTAACAGTTTTGAACCCATGTCCCTTGCCTAGCGAGTGTTACTTAGTTGATGGCGAGTCCCTCTATCATAACAAAAGGCCAAGTACAGTTCCACTGTTCTTGATTCCCATAATCAGGGTAATAACAATTTATTCTTCCTCTCCCAATAATGGAGACACTGGGGATCCCAGAGCAGCCAAAGTGACCATTTGGGCACCTACGGCCTCATTCTAGGCGGGGTGGGTGTGCCTATGCAAATGAGATCAGCCCCCGAAGTTCTTCCCCACAACTTGCCACACCTCACCACCAGATGTCAGGGTGGAGCTCATCCTGACTCTGCTTACACCTGCACTAACGGTGATGAATCCTGGCCACGTGTCACCTGAGGCACGTTGCGCATACGCTAAGAAGAAGCACATTGATTTCAGCAGGGCCCTACCTGTGCAAAGGATCAGGACATTGGGTGTTATTGAGACTTGCTGATCAACAATTAAATCAATGTATTTTATCTAAACATGATTTGATACTGATTTGTTATTAAAGGGTGATGGATGCTCTTTAACCTTTGCAGTATAATTGATTTAATTTACAGTCATGTTTTCTTCATTTATATAAATGATTTCTAAGTAACAGCAGAAAATTGACACCAATTAGTGTCAATGGCTGTGCTATTGATTCATGTGCTGCTCATGACATGGAGTTTTTTCTCTCTCAGGTAGACTTAGCTCTGAGATAGTCAATTTTGTGTTGATAGTTGTAAGTCGTTTTGTCATCAGTTGTGTACTTATTTAATAATGTAGTTATATTCTATTTGGGCATATTTTTCTCTTTGATTGTTGTGCCATAGCACTTTCTTTTGTAATTTATGCACACTGGTTCTCCTAATCCTAGTGTAAATTAGATATTTAGTGTCTGATTCAGAGTTTGGAGAATATAAATCCATCTTTCTGAAAGCAAAAGGGAGATGCTAATTAGGATTTTTAGAAGTGCTGAACCAATGAGAGTGACAGATCCTTAGCTTTTCTGAAAACCAGGCTTTTACATTTTCTTGGTTGAGTTAGAGGAGATATTCTAGGGGACTGTTTGGTAACCTGGGCCCATTCAAACAAAAAGCATTTTAAGATAGCCAAATGCAAAGCTCATCTAAACAAGTGAGGAATACTCATAGAAAAACAAGGAATACAGGCCATACCTAGAGAAAGGGGAACTTTATCCTGGAAAGCAGTGACGCTGGAAAAGATTTAGGGGTCATAGTGGGCAAGCAACTCGACATGAGCTCCCTGTGCAATGCTATGCCAAAAAGGGCTAACACAATCCTTGGATGTAAAAACAGGGGAGCAGTGAGTAGGAGAAAGGAGGCAATTTGACCTCTGAATACAGCATTGGGGATACCCATACGTGCATCCAATTCTGTAGTCCACCTATTTACAAGGATGTTGGAAAAATTGGAGAGGGTGCATAGAAGAGCCTTATGATTTGATGGCTGGAGAAAATGTCTTGTGGTAAGAGACTTAAAGAGCTCAGTCTGTTTAGTTTATCAAACTGATTGAGAAATGATTTGTTCAGTGTGTAGGTACATTCACAGGCAGAAAATACTAGGTAGTAAAGAGTTTTTTAATCTCGTTGATAGTGGGAACCAATGACTGGAAGCTGAAGCCAACCAAATTCAAATTGGAAATAAGGCATGTATCTTTAGCAGTGAGGGAGATTAACTATTGGAAGAAACTAAGGGAAGTGGTGGATTCTCCATCTCGTGTGTCTTCAGATCAAGACTGGATGCCTTTCTGGAAGTTAGACTTTAGCCAAACAAGTTATTTGGCTCAATACAGGTTTAACTGGATGAAATTCTATGGCCTGTGATATACAGGAGGTCAGACTAGATGCCTAATGGTCCCTTCTGGCTTATACTTGGTGAATAGTGTTGTGATTAAAGAAGCTTTGGAGTCAGAGTTTGGATTTTTATTACTTGCGCTCTTGCTGACTTGCTATGTGTCACCGGGCAAGTAATTCCTCTCTCCCCTCCCCCCACATGCTTCTGTTTTCCCATCCATCAAATAGGTATGTAGCATAATCCCTATCGCACAGAGGTGTTGTCAGGCCTGATTGTTTTAATGTAATGTGCTTTGAGATCCTTGGATGGAAAGCACAGTAGGAGTATTAAATGTTTATTATATAAATTGTTCTGAATTCCAATCTGTTTCCATTTTGGGCTGTGGTGAAAAAAGAGAAGCGTTGAAATCTTGGTCTGTTGAACTCAGTGACAAACTCCTGTGGGCTTCAGTGGAGCTAGGATTTCAATGAAGGTGAAAAGGGTGTACTGGTCTTACTGGTGAGTGAACTTGTAATTACCTTTTCATATGAAATATCAGGTGAGGAGTGTAAGCTGATGCTGAAGCTTATTCCCTTTCCACAGGTCTTTGGGAATAGGGTTGTTTTTACAGGTGTTTTTTGCGGTTTATATAGTGTTAACTAACTGCTGTAATTGCCATGTTAGACCATTGCGTCTCAGAGGACAGTGGCTAAGAGACCCTTTGTCTGAGAACTGCCCCAATAGAGATTTGAGGTGTATTGAAAATAAAACAGATATTTGACCTGCTACAAAATGATTCTTACCTTTTTTACTCCACTTGTGAATGCTGGTCTCATTTGCTTCCTTGCTAATACTGGAGCCAAGTACGATGAGGTTATCTTCTTTTATAGTGATGATTTTGTTGAGATGAAATTTCCCTCTGGGTGTGAAGTCATAAGTTTGTGGGTGGGTTTTTATTGCTTTTGCTGCATTAGGGGTGGGGGCTCCTGCACACAATGCAATATGAATGTAAAATTTACAGCTCAGTAGTACATTGCATATAGATACTAACTGCTAAAAAAAAAGGGGGGGGTCATGAAGCAGAGGACGTCTTCTTTATTATAGAAAGGGAAGCCTGTTGTGAGGTCAACTTTAGGAAAAATTCTTAATTGGAATCCTCCCGCAACAAAAGTTTATATCCATGATCTGTTTTGCTTCACAGCCTATTAAAGACATTCCTAGGATGACTGAAGGAGTTGCCCCAGACTGCCCATGGATGACCTAGAAACAGTCTGTACTATATCTGACTCTTACCTTTGAACACAGGGACTGAAGTTTAAAAAGTGCAAAATGATGTGTTCAAAAATACATCTGCAATTCTATGCCTTATCCGCATATGCAATTGCTGTAGCTGCATGCACAAATCAAGTAAATGAACATGTAAACTGACAGTTACATTTTTTAACAATTTTTCTTTAACAATCCCCCTTAGAGGGTGAAGGAGTTTGTTCCTAATGGTGGAAGAGAAATGGACTTGTATTGGTATTTATGAAGATGGGGCTTCTGTATTTTGGTAGTTTATAAAAAGCAATATGTCTAGCAGGTATATTCTCTTATGAGCATGGCGATGAGCAGTAATTTGATATCCACAGTGTTGGAAAATACAGTCTGAGACAAGTTCCTTTCATAGGTGCAATCCTATTGGCTTCAGTAAGAATTTGTACCTTGTCCCCATATATGTACCACAGATAATTGTGTATGAATTTAGATGACTGATGGAGCATAAAGTGAAATAAAATATGAGCCACTGAAAAATATCTATAAGTGACTGCTAGTCACGGAGAAAACTTTTGCCTTCCAATCTATGCAGACTGCCCCCACTGAATGTAATAAGAGTTGTATGTGTGGATCAGAGGGTAGACAAGCTTATCAGAAATGCTACTTAATGTCTGAGCCTTAGATATTAGGAGTTCAGCATGCAGAAGTTTCCGAATAGGGTCTGAAATGTATGTGGGCATTAACAGTTAATAAAATAAATTTAACCAAAAATCAAGAGGAGATAAGGTCTTAGCGAAGTAATGAAAGTTAGACATATGCCTTCTCAATTTATATTTCTTATATTTGTACATGTTTTAAAATAAATACAAATAGATCATAAAAAATAAAATCTTAGGGCTGAGTTTCTCAGACTGATTTTGTTTGGTCTTCATCTTTGTGCAGAATTCTTGATCCATGATTTCTGTCGCTTGTGAGAAGATCATACACAGTAAGTACTAGTTTTCAAAATGAACAGAAAGATTGGCCTTAACTCTTAAAGAGCTGTCATAGCCCAAGTGGATTTGAGGATGAGATCTCACGGCCTAGAAAATGCCTCATGTGGCCTGTGTGATATATAACCTTTAACAGCAACAATGGATGCAGAATGGATGCAGAATTTGCAGACTGAATATTGCAGAAGTATAGGTGGAAATGTAAAGAATTATGTTTAGTGTTTGTAGACTTGGAGAAGAATTATGACAGAGTTCCTAGAGAATTGATATGATGGTGCCTGTGGTTGTGCAGGCTGCTGGAGGTTTGCTCAGACTATCATGGACGTGTATGGGGGTAGCACAACAACAGGGAGAAATAGCTGCAGCTACTGTGAGTCATTGACTATGAAGGTAGGTCTACTTTAAGGATCAGCTTTAAGCCCATTCCTATTTGTGTCTGTAATGGACACCTTGATACATGGATAAGGGGAAAGGCTTTCTGGTGCATGTTTTTCACTAATGACATTGTGTTGTGTTACAAAGATAAATACAAACTGGAAAGGGATCTAGAACAATGGAGGGCTGCATTAGACGAAAATGGTTTATGAATCAGTTGACAAAAGAGAGAACACATGCAATCCTTTCATTAAGAGGGACATTGAGAAGCCAGTAAAACTAGGTGGTATAGAGTTAGCCTGTGCAACAGTTCACGTGCCTCAGTTCAGTTTTGAGCCATGTTGGGGATGTGGATGTGGATGTTTGGAACTGCATGAAGAGCACTCAGTGCAAATGGAGGGAGTTGATGGGAATTCTATTATAAGACCATGACTAGGCCAACTATGAGGTACAGGTTGGACTGCTTGCTGGTGAGGAAGAGAAGAACTTCTACTTTACACTGCCAGCATGAGAATGCTCAGGTGGACAGGCTACACAACCAAACAGTATGAGCCATGGTACAAGTAGCCCCCATCACAGAAAAGTTGAGGAAATATCAACTGAGATGGCTTGATCACGTGAGATTACAAGATGTGGGATCGTTGGCCAGAGAGTACAGAGCTAGTAGTCATGGGACAAAGATCACAAGGAAGACCCAGAAAAGAGGATTTGAGATGTTGGATGATATGAAGAAGGTTGTTGGAAGATAAACTTGACAAGAACACTTGGAGATGAAGAACAAGAGCCACAAAACAGATTGATGGGATAAGAAGAACAAAGATTCGTCTTGTGGTTAAAGCACGAGATGGGAAGTTGAGATCTGGGTTCTGGTTTTGGACTCTGATGCACACTTGTTGAATAAGCTTGGGCAAGTCACTTCCATTACTTCTTCTGTATCTCTATTCTTCACCTTTCTTCCTATCTGGAAAATGAGGACGATAATGTTTACCTACCTCTCAGATGTTTTGAGATCTAATATTTACAAAGGCTTTTGAGAAGCTGGTATAGACTTGCAGAGTATAAAATGTCATGCTTTGCAGCTGATTTCCTCTCCCCCTCAATATCTAAGTGCAAGCAAGCATTTTCTACTAAAATTCATACAACGATAGCCTGCTTTAGATTCAGTTAACTTAACACTCAGGGGATTCAAATAATTTAGTGCCATTTGCCACCTGAAAATAAATGTAAACAGTGATACTCAAGTCCACATGCAGCTGTTTTTTTCTTCACAGCACTACTGCAGATAGGTAAAATTGTATGTGGTGACAAGGACTAGAAGTAGCTATGTAATTTAAGGCTTTATCACAAACTGTACTGCAGTTTCTTCAGTCTGATGATCGCTTTCATCAAATTCATTCTTTCTTAAAATATGTAGCAGTGGACAACGGCATCTCCTATAATAAACTGTATATATATGTATGCAATGCATACTATATACATGTATGTGTGTTGCATGTACTCTGCTAGCTCAAGTTCACTAATCTACACAGTCCATAATCTATACATAAAGGAGTTTTTACCACCTGCTCACAGCAAAGAGTTAACAGCAGAGCTGTAGTGGGGGTTTGCCCAGCCAGTGAAGTGTGTGTAATACACAATACAATACAGAAAAATCACAATTTTATATATAATAAAACTAAGCCACTCTTGCCAAATATAGAATACATTTCGGGATACATCATCTCTGCCTCTTTTTTTTAAGGTAATGTTCATTCACTTACTAGCTCATTTGCACAATTCTGTAAATTTCAGTGTGCCTCAAAGATATTAGTTCAAATTAGCCAGGTTTTGCTGTATAACTATGGATGCAAAGATTAGAGGTAAGCAACTTCTTTAGTCTAAATGGAGAGTATTTTGTTCATAGAGTGCCAGTCTACAGTGTAGTAAAGTCTGTATCAATCCTGCTTAATGCGTAATCCTGGTGATGGCCTCCGTACAACAGTGAGTGCTTCTCTTGCTAATGCCCTGAAGACTAGACACGTGAACTCTGCCCCTGGCCGGTACAACAGGGACATCTTCTGTACACTTACCATTCTCAGGAAGGAGGACCCTGTTGCTCTTCACAAGGGGTTTCATGCCCTCATTCCTGCTGTTGGGCTTCTAGTATGTGGTGATATTTGTGAACTCAGAGCAGCTGAACCGAGCCATGACGAGGCCTCTCTCGGAACATGCTGATCAGCGCAGTTTAGAGACTGCACATCTACTTAGCCCATAACACTGCCTTTTTTATAGATTATTTTTATATCCCAGGCAAGATGTTTTATTAAGACAGTTAAAGTTGTAAATACCAGTTACTGAAAGGAAGAAGAGTAGCAGCTGTGTTAGTCTGTATTCGCAAAAAGAAAAGGAGTACTTGTGGCACCTTAGAGACTAAGTAGCGCTACATTGATGACATCTTCATCATCTGGACCCATGGAAAAGAAGCCCTTGAGGAATTCCACCATGATTTCAACAATTTCCATCCCACCATCAACCTCAGCCTGGACCAGTCCACACAAGAGATCCACTTCCTGGACACTATGGTGCTAATAAGTGATGGTCACATAAACACCACCCTATACCGGAAACCTACTGACCGCTATTCCTACCTACATGCCTCCAGCTTTCATCCACACCAGACCACACGATCCATTGTCTACAGCCAAGCTCTACGATACAACCGGATTTGCTCCAACCCCTCAGACAGAGACAAACACCTACAAGATCTCTATCAAGCATTCTTACAACTACAATACCCACCTGCTGAAGTGAAGAAACAGATTGACAGAGCCAGAAGCGTACCCAGAAGTCACCTACTACAGGACAGGCCCAACAAAGAAAATAACAGAACGCCACTAGCCGTCACCTTCAGCCCCCAACTAAAACCTCTCCAGCGCATCATCAAGGATCTACAACCTATCCTGAAGGATGACCCATCACTCTCACAGATCTTGGGAGACAGGCCAGTCCTTGCTTACAGACAGCCCCCCAACCTGAAGCAAATACTCACCAGCAACCACACACCACACAACAGAACCACTAACCCAGGAACCTATCCTTGCAACAAAGCCCGTTGCCAACTGTGTCCACATATCTATTCAGGGGACACCATCATAGGGCCTAATCACATCAGCCGCACTATCAGAGGCTTGGTCACCTGCACATCTACCAATGTGATATATGCCATCATGTGCCTCTGCCATGTACATTGGTCAAACTGGACAGTCTCTGTGTAAAAGAATAAATGGACACAAATCAGATGTCAAGAATTATAACGTTCAAAAACCAGTCAGAGAACACTTCAATTTCTTTGGTCACTTGATTACAGACCTAAAAGTTGCAATTCTTCAACAAAAAAACTTCAAAAACAGACTCCAACGAGAGACTGCTGAATTGGAATTAATTTGCAACCTGGATACAATTAACTTAGTCTTGAATAAAGACAGGGAGTGGATGGATCATTACACAAAGTAAAACTATTTCCCCATGTTTATTCCCCACCCCACTGTTCCTCAGACGTTCTTGTCAACTGCTGGAAATGGTCCACCTTGATTATCACTACAAAAGGTCCCCCCGTCCCCTGCTGGTAATAGTGCACCTTAAGTGATCACTCTGGTTACAGTGTGTATGGTGGGAGGTGGAGGCTCAGAAAGAAAAAGGTTGAGGATCCCTGACCCAAACCACCTTCATTCTACCATCCTCTCCCACCAATTTGTGCACATGCCTTCTGTGTGAGGTGGAGACATTTGGATGAAGGACTCTGAGAAGTTTGCAGCCTCTGGCAGTGGACATCTGAAAAGTACTTTATTTGTGTATTTTCCCTGGAGTAGGTGACTTTGGATTTGTAAATACATGCCTGTGATTGGTAAGTGTGATATCCTGCCACCCTGTGCTCCTGGTTTACAAGCAATAATATTTACTCTGGCCATTAAGTTTGTAGTTTAAGATGTAGCAGGTATGTGCGTCTTAAAGTCTGAACACACTTTGTGTTTGAAACCATGCACACGTTGGGGAAATTTTCCCAAACATGCTCCTCCTGGTGAATAGTTGTTTTTAAATCTTGCTTCTTTCTGGCGACTGCATATAACCTTCAGGAAGGCAGATATACTTTTCTACAGCAACATATAGACAGGTGCAGCTCAGTTTTAATGCTGCTGCACAGCTATGGTTTTTCTTTTTGTCAGATATTATCATTTACCTGACTTTTGGGGAAATTACTGATGAAATTAAGATGCATGTGGGAGGATTGGATGGGTTTGAGGCTAGGATTGTCTTCCGGCTTTCTCTTGTTCTAGGTAGCCCTGATATGGGGCAGAGTTAAGGTTGGTTTCGTGGCATTTTCATTTAAAAAAATGTTTGTGTGTAAATGTAGTATTTCCAGGCTGTTTAATGTTTGTAGTTTCTCAAAAATAAAGTGTTTGTTTGGTGAAGGTCAGGGAAAAAATAAGCCTGAATCAGGACAGGGTACTATTGAAGATCCTCAGCCCATAAGTTTGGAATACATGCACATGCTAAGGAATTTGAGATTTAGATGTAAGTGCACTTTTTAGAATTCATGGAAAGCTAAATATCCATGAGTTTCATGTCAGAAATGTGCATAACTGCAGAGGCATGAGCAGCCTTCTGATAAGAGCAACCCTCTCGTATAAGTAGCTGTAAGTTCTTCAGAGCTGATTCATTACATTACATGTACATGTGATATGCACAGACGTGGGGAAACAATCCTTTCTAAGTGGAAAAGGTTGAGATATTTCTAGTTAACTTTGTGCATATTTGTGCGCCTAAGAGAGAGCAGCTTTTGCACGGAGAATTTGCAGTGCTTTGTCTTCAGAATAGATTCATGAAAACCTTTTTGATTTATTTCCGTCAATGCAGAAGAAAGCTGAAAAGTAACTAATTGAAATTTCACATATCCACCTTGAGACACAATGGTATGGGAGAGCACAAATTTAAGGGATTGAGCAGACTGAATATTGTCCATTTATAGTGGTTCAGTTTTTAGTAGTTATATTTTGATGTTGCTTCATCACATGGAAGCTGATATACAACAAACCTAGAGGGAATATCTTGCTGAATAACCACAGTGTTTCTTTAACTATTAGCTTTTTTTCAAAAGCACATTAACCGGTGACTATACTAGATCTTCTTTTGTTTTAAACTGCTTTTACTGAGTTTCAATCAAATGTAACTTCGCATTATTCAACACAATTATCTAGGATACCAGTTTGCCGTCTGGCAATAACTCTACAAAAAGAGAATTAAAACCTGTTGTGATGTAGCATGCTGCCGCAGTAAATCTGCATGATATGAGCAATGAAGGAAACTGCTAAGGGGAGTGCTGCAGTTTTGACACAGATAGTGGGAAAGAATGGATGTTCTAGGCAGGATTTTCAAATACACTTAAATGACTTTGGCACAGAAGTCCTGTTGACTTTCACTTCTGTGCCTAAGTCACTTAGGGCCAAGTTGTCAAAGGTATTTAGGCAGATAAGCACCTAATCTGTTTTGGCATTTTTGAAAATTCTGTTAGGCACCTATCTGCATGTATAGGCACTGTTATACCTTTGAAAATTTGGCCATTAGGCACTTTGGAAAAGCCCATCCTATATCTTCTTGAGCCCTATGTTCAGAATTACGCCAGTGGTGGAATTAGCCATGCCACACTAAGGTGCCTGTCCTGCACTGAGAACAGACCACTGCACAGAGTCCCAGTGGCTTTAGTGGGTTCAGGGGGGTATGAAGCAGTCTGTTAGAGTAACATGCTTCAAAATGCAAATTCTGTCCTCCAAAAACACAGGATTCTTTATTATCTCAACCAATAGAGACATAGGTAAGCATGCACCTGTAACAGGGAGCAGAAGCTCCAGGGTGTGTGTGAAAACAGAGCTCCAACACAAACAATCTACCCCCATACCACAGCAACCACAGCGTGTAAGGCCAGGGAGAGACTAACAATTATCACCCCCAGGAAACGTAGTGGGGAGTTGTCCAAAAAGTTCAACCACAGTGCACTCCCTTCAGTGTATGCCTTACAGTAGGGTCTCACAACGTCTAAATATTTGTCAGTTCCCCAGTACTAGGACCTTGAATCCCTTTCCTTGGTCACTTTGAGATATTCACATAGCTCCATCTTTTAAATGCAGGTTGACTTATTATTTTTAAATATCTGAGCTATTAATTTTTCAGACTCTAGTAGTATGCTTTAGGATACAAGGCATGAAAGAAACTATACAAGTGTAGTTTGATATGATGTTTGACTTCACTAGGCATATGCTGTATGTAAAAGCGGACACAAAATATTAGTCATTTGCCATGGTGAGATGGGGTGTTCACCTCACACTTGCCCTGAAAGAGTTAATGTAGGCTAAGTAGGGGGCCAATTAACCAGACAGGCCACAGCTGAATTATTGGCATGGGCTTAGCCTCCAGATCCACACAGAGTACGACCTTGCACTTTAGAACATAGACAACATCCATGGCAGTTACAGTCTTCCGCTTGGCATGTTCTGTGTAAGTGACAGCATCTTGGATCACATTCTCCAAAAACACCCCCCCACACACAGTTGCCTCGTAAATCAGGCCGAAGATACGCTTCACACCCCCATGGCAAGCCAAATGACGAATAGCTGGTTTCAGAATGCCCTAGATGTTATCCCTCCATACCTTTCTATGGCACTTGGCGCCTCCTTTTCTGTGCCCCTTGCCTCCCTTGCCACAAGCAGACATGTCAGCTAGGTGTACAGACAAAGCGGGTGGCTTAAGTAATCCACTGACTGAATGAGGGAGCCCAGCTGAGGAGGAACGAGTTAGACTGGATTTATAAAGGCAGGAAGCTGATAACAGAGGGGACTGCAGGGAAGTAGTTTGCAGTCATTCCCGGGAAGAAGGGAGGTGTATTTGGGGGCTATAGAGGCAAGTAGCCTACAATTACTCCCTGGGAGAAGGGGGTTGTGGGGCTGGCAAATGCAGAGAAGTGGGGAGAACCAGAAGGTAAGGGGAAGGGCTCAGGGGAAAAGGCAGTAGGGTATAGGATAGAACAGACCTTGGCTAGTGACTAGAGAGTTCCTGATCTGGAACCTGGAGTAGAGGGTGGGCCCAGGTTCCCCTACCAACCACGGGGGAAGTGTCACTGGTTGGGCAGTGAATAGGAAGCCTGCCTGAGGCTGCCTTGAGTAGTATTGTACTATGGACCAGACTGATACTCTTAACCATGTTGAATAGTACCTTCAGCAGTCTCACTGAAGTCAATGTATGTAAGGGAATTGCAGTCTGGCCCTATCCAAGTAGTGAGCCTGTTCTTTAGAAAGGACTTTGATTTCCAGAATGGGGGAAACACAGATAGTGACCTGGCTGGAGGAGGGACAAGTCATGAAGAAGGAGCACTCATGGTCACAGAGACTGAGAGAGAGAGCGGCCGTCAGGCGTGAGGTAAGCAGCAAAAGGGAGCCCAGATCTGGAAGGAGCTAATCCTCAGAGTGGCCAGGAGGAGGTGCCCCTAGCGGTGAGTGGACCCCGTGACACAGAGGAACATGTCTTGTGAGGCTCCCTCCCTTTTTCTTGGGTGCTGCATTCAGCAACTTACTAATGGGAAAATGGAGCAACACAGAATTCATGGCTGATTGGGACTACTCATCTAATACTAAAAATCAAATACCATATCTCTGTTGAGTCCATCATTTAGATCAGTCTTTCGCTGTGTGAATCAAAATGTTGCTTTACAATCAGTTGAACACTATTCTGAATTTGGAAATTCTAATTGTTCACTCGCAAACATGTAACTTTGATGAGAGTGAAGATAATGTTGCTCTCTGGCATTTTTTTCATTCCTTCTCCAGATCTTTCTGTTTAGCATGCATTCTGTCATTCATATTTATTTAATCTGAGTGATGTCTGCAGCAATGCTTGTAACGAACAATAGTCTAATCATGACAGTGAGAGGCTAGATCCAAGTATATTAAAGGTGGCCTTCTGAAGATAACACTTAACTAGCCATGAAAATATTTTCACTAATGGCAATGAAAAGATGGCATAGAGGTAAGGGAAGGGGACACCTAGCACATAACTAAATTTCAAATATCGTTTTTTAAATGATTCTTTAATGATCCCAAAGTTCTCTGGCAGCTCCAGTATGGTTGTAGATGCTCCAGAAAGTGCCTGTGATAGGGTCCTCAGTGGCCAGGCAGCCTAGTAACTAGATCATTGGTTGGGGGGCTGTAGGGGGACCTGACCCCTCCTTCTCCCTCCGGTCCTGGCCCAGGGTCCTGGTTGCTCAACCCCTAAACAGGTGAGATGGATCTTTCTCCCAGCTGGGGGATGGGGGAGTTCAGGGACTGTTTTCCTGGCCTCCTCCCTATGCAAGTCCTTTTAGTTTGGGTTGTGGCCCCACTAGTCCAGTTGCCCCACAGTTATGGCTTCTTGGCCGGGGAAGATTTACTTGCTTCCAGTGGCTGCACTGGCAGGCAGGTTGCTGGTCTGTGCCTTCAGGCAGGCATACAGAGAGAGCTCCTGCCTCTTTACCAGTCACCCCCTTACTGAGCCAGGCTCCCTTCTTTTCTCCCCCCTCCAAGCCTGGCACTGGCTTCAGGTATAATGGGGCGGGGCTAGCTGAACCCACAGGTGTTCTTTAACCCCTGCTGTGCCCAGCTTCAGTCTCTCTGCTCCTTCACAATTCCATTTAAAATTTGGCAGCCAAAACTGCAGCTATAGGAGGTCCCATGCCCTGAAAGTCTACCTGGCCAAGATGAGGATGAAATTCTAGTGTGTATCAGTGCCACATAGTACAGAGTAATGTTTGAGCTGTTCCATGCTCACTGAGAGCTCTGTGGCAATTATATCTTGTCTTCTGGGAAATCAGGATATTTCCATGGCCAAAACTGCAACACATCACAGATTCCCCTCTCCTACAATTCAACTGAGAATCTTTATCCACTGTGCCTTTTACTTCCAGCATAACACACTGCCAGTTATATAATGGAGTTTGAGTGGGAAACTGTCCATATCAAAGGGAGTTCTTAGCCATTGCCTTCAACTGGACAATAAAGCCAACATTTAAAAAAAACTTGGTCTCTAATTAGGTGTCCTGCTTGAGATTCTTGGATCTGATTTTGCTGTGCATGTGGGAGGTCTTTGGCATTTTTGGAAATTAGGTTCTAGGTCTCTCAAGCTTAGCACCCAAAAAATGTTGTGGTGTGAGAATGTTTTCCTCTAATGAGTAGTTGCAACATAAAAGCAATTTGTATGTTACCATACTTTCCAAATGCCTCAGTCAGGATCTAGGCTCAGTTGGGCCAGGACTTCTTCAAACACATGCACAGATGTGAGCCTGCCCTAAAGAGTTTACAAATAGGCCTTGTAACTTTAAAAGGGGGGTGGGTGGGAAGGAGATCTTCAATCTGTTCATTTTTATCACATATTTACAATTCTTAAATAACTTGTCTAATATAAAATGTCAACTATCTCCCTCAGCCTAGCCATTCACTAGGTGAGTTCTGTTAATCTTGAGGAGAGATTTGAAGGAGGAGAAGGTAGTTGCTTTGCTTCGATGCATTAAAGGTATTTTTGTAACTGGCAACTAACTGTGCACTTCATTTCTATCCATGGACAGAGGTTTATGTTTTTTAAGCTAGAGACCTAAAAGTTCCAGCTCATCTGATGTATTATATTATAACCCCTCTATAGCTAGGCTTGCAGCTATGGTTCCCATCATAAAGCTGATTTTGACTCTTCTTGTTTACAAGAAAGGGAAAGAAAGGAAAAATCTCCTGCTAGACAGATTGTAGTCACATGACTACTGGAAGGTGCTCAGAAACTGTGGTGATAAGGGCAGCATAAGAACCTATGTAGTATGGAATTTTTACATTTGCAGGATTAAGACAACAGGAATATTTTTCTTAACATTTTGATTAAATGGAATTTTCTGGGGCAGAGACCATGTCTTTGTACAACACTTAGCCCAACAAGTCCTCAAGGCTGATTGCAGTAATTCCCAGAGCCCTCAAAGGAAATAATAAATAAATAAATTCTCATCAATCAACTCAAAATATAAACAATCCTTTTGAAGGGCAAACAAAAGTTCATAGAATCTTAGAATTGTAGGACTGGAAGGGACCTTGAGAGGTCATCTAGTCCAGTCTCCTGCACTCATGGCATGGCTAAGTATTATCTAGACCATTGCTGACAGGTGTTTGTCTAACCTGCTCTTAAAAATCTCCAATGATGGAGATTCCACAACCTCTCTAGGCAATTTATTCTAGTGTTTAATCACCCTGACAGTTAGGAAGTTTTTCCTAATGTCCAACCTAAACCACCCTTGCTGCAATTTAAGCTCATTGCTTCTTGTCGTATCCTCAGAGATGAAGAACGATTTTTCTCCCTCCTCCTTGTAACAACCTTTTATGTTTTTACAAGGACTAAACAGACCCAGTTTTTTCAATCTTTCCTCAAAGGTCATGTTTTCTAAACCTTTATTAATTTTTGTTGTTCTTCTCTGGCCTTTCTCCAGTTTGTCCACATCTTTCCTGAATGTGGCACCCAAAACTGGACATAATACTCCAGTTGAGATGTAATCGGCGCAGAGCAGAGCGGAAGAATTACTTCTCGTGTCTTGCTTACAACACTCCTGCTAATACATCCCAGAATGAGGTTTGCTTTTTTTTGCAACAGTGTTACACTGACTCATATTTAGCTTGTGATCCACTATGACCTCCCAAATCCTTTTCTGCAGTACTCCTTCCTAGGCAGTCATTTCCCATTTTGTATGTGTGCAACTTATTGTTCCTTCTTAAGTGGAGTACTTTGCATTTGTCCTTATTGAATTTCATCCTATTTAATTCAGAGCATTTGTCCAGTTTGTCCAGATCAGTCTGAAGTTGTGTAATTATCGTCTATTAATCAGCTCCAAATGAAAGTCCCCATACAGCATTTTAACTCTTTTAAACTTAAATCAATGCTATTTTTTCCTGCTAAGCTACACATGTAACATGACTCTTAAGAAACAGTGGCTGACTATTCTAATAAGACATTACTACTGTCACATGACAGGTAAAGTGATTGATACTTCCTATTTAACAGTATCCCTTAAAAGATTATCGATACCAGAATCAAGTTAGCAGAAAACTATATGTGTCAGGGTTAAGACTATTGCATTGTGAGGAAATGTGACCTGTAGCATGGTCTCCCCAGCCCAGCCTCTGACTCAGTTTTCCCACTCTCCTATAAGCTGGTGGGCCAACTCACTAGCATTAATTGAAGCCCCACCACCATCAATGGTGGAGCTTCCCAGGGATGCATTTATTGTTCAAACACACAGTTCAATATCAATCAAGACCGACAAACCATGCTTCCTAAGGGTGGCTTTTATTGCTGCTGCTGTGGCCTACGCAGCAGATATCCCCAACAAGATCTTTCACCTAACTGGCATTGTAAGCCCCTTTCATTTTGCTGACCCAGTCTCCTGCAATAACTTCCTTACTCCCTTGTAGCTCTCTCCCTTAAGTAAGCTGCTTGTTCCTCTTTTATCTCACCAGCTGGGAGGCGGCTGATAAGTCACAGGTTGAGACTGAGCCTAGCTTCCTTAAAGGGCCATCTGACACTGTGACATAAAACTTTTCAGACTTGGTAAAAACAATGCCTGCCTTTCTGGAAGATATACTTTAGTCAGTCACAAGTTATTGGGCTCAACACAGGGAAAACTGGGTGAAATTACAGGCCAGGTCAGAGATGATCTAATGGTCCTTTCCGGCCTAAAAAGTCTAGAAATGTAACTATTACTTGGCAGTGTAAGGTTTGATGTTCTTAAATCATTCTCTTCCTTGCTATTAAGCACTTGAGTTTTAAATATGACCTGCCTAGGAGGTAATAACATTATTCTGACACTGTAACTGTGGGCATTTTTAAATGAAGTACTTTACTTTGTATTGAGGGCTGCCTGCACTGATGCACAAACTGAAACTCTCACAGAAGTTGCTAAATATTTGTTAGTTTGAGGTTTCAGTGTTGTTTGTAATGTATATTTCTGTCTATGCTGCCTTTGTTTATGACACAAAACTTTCAGAAATTGTGCTCTGGTGGCTGAGCTGAGTGCCATAGGGCAGAGGAGAAAAGCTTGAACTGGCTGATTGTTGCCTGAGCCTGCAGCCCTGTATGGGTGAGATGCTCCGGTGGCTAGCTACATGAAGGGCTGCTATGAGAGTAGGGCAGAGGTTCTCAAACTGGGGGTCGGGACCCCTCAGGGGGTCATGAGATTATTACATGGGGGGGTTGTGAGCTGTCAGCCCCCACCCCAGACCCCACTTTGCACCCACCATTTATAATGGTGTTAAATATATTTAAAAGTGTTTTTAATTTATAAGGTGGGGGTCACACTCAGAGGCTTGCTATGTGAAAGGGGTCACTTGTACAAAAGTTTGAGAATCACTGGAGTAGGGGAAGGCTTCTGAGGAACTGCTTGTTCCTTCACTCATAGCTAAGGCTACCATTTAATCACGGGTATTTTTAGTAGAAGTAATGGACGGGTCACAGGCAAGAAACAAAAAATCACGACCCTGACCTGTCCATGACTTATACCATAAATACCCCTGATTGAATCTTGGGGAGCCCAGGGACCGTGGCACCAGCTGCTAGGGGGGAAGCCCTGGGGAACCCGCTGCTCCAGCTGCTCCTGGGGGATGGGGAAGTCCTGGGGGGCCAGCGGTTGCTCCGGACGCCACCGGGGAGTCGGGGAAGCCCCAGCGGGCCAGCAGCTGTTCTGGACACTGCCGGGGAGAGGGAGAAGCCCTGGGGGGCCCAACAGCTGCTCCGGACAGTGCTGGGGGGTGGGGGAAGCCCCGGGGGCCAGCAGCTGCTCCGGACGCTGCTGGGGGGGTGGGGAAGTCCCAGGGGGCCAGCAGCTGCTCTGGACACTGCCAGGGGGAGGGGAAAGCCCTGGGGGGGTCAGCGGCCACTCCGGACACTGCCGGGAGGAAGTCCCGGGGGGCCAGTGGCTGCTCTGGCTGCCCCAGGACCACTGCTGCGAGCCACCGAGCTGTGGCTGCTCCCACTGCCCCTGCGACCTCTGCTCAGGCAATCCCCAGGGCCAGCTGCCCAGAGCCACTGGAGCAGTGGCCAGCCCCGGGCTGCTCCAGCAGCGGCTGGTGTAGTTGGCCCTGGGGCAAGCTGCTTGGTCAGCCTTGGGGTCAGCCACACCGGCTGCTGCAGAAGTCACAGAGGTCGCAGGAAGTCACATAATCTGTGACTTCCATGGACCTCCATGACAAGACACAGAGCCCTACTCATAGCCTCAGCTCTCAGTTGCACCTGGCCAAGGCGGCGTGTGGAACAGATTTGATGTCACACTGCTGCTGCTTCTTTTCTCTGCTCCACATCTTTCCAGACTGGCAAGGTCTTTGGAGGGCCCAAACTCCACATTGGGAAATTCTGTTTAGTAGCTTAGATGCCTTAAGAATGTAAATGAGAGTTTCTGCCCTGCTCCAGTCTGCCCAAGGCAGCATCCTTGTTTGCTTGCTTTGAGCAGAAAATGATTGGAGCCTGTTTGTTCTTCAGCAGGCTTTTCAGCATGTAATATATGTGGGGTTGAACATGATGGCTATGCCTTCTGATCAATAGCTCTAAGAGAGGCCCAGTCTTGCTTTTCTAGCCTGAGAAGATTAAAAACAGCTGCAGAATAATGCCTAACATGGCTGACCAGCTTCAGGCTGACCATGCCTCTCTTTAAGGCTTGTTTTAATAAAGCATCATTAATAATACCAAAGCCTAGGATGTGAATAAAGAAGCCCATCTGGACACTGTCCAGTCATTAAAGCCTTTTGCTGATTTCATAGTATCTGTGTAACTTTCTGAGATGATGCTCTCTCTGGCAGTCTGACATTTATTTAGCAAGCTAGAAAGGTATCCTGTATGATGGTTCCTGTATGTGTGCTGTCAGAAGTCTCAAAATTAAGAACCACCAATTATCTTTTGAAATCTTTAATGAATAAGTGGGCTGAGAGACCAAGAAAAGGCTACACTTGATCATCCCACAGTCACATGTCTAAAAGCAGCCAATCCAATAGAGGCTGCTTTTAGACATTGGAGTCAGCAGGTTCATATGAAAAAGCTGGAGGGCCAGCGGTAGTCAGTTGCTGTAGGAAGCCCAAGGGAGAGGACTGGGTTGCTTGAGGACTGTAGGAAGATAACACCTCAGACAGGGCAGCTGCTAGCAGGGACCGGGGGAGATAGAGAGAGAGCTCTTGGCTGGCTGCTGGGACTTGTAGGCCTGAGGCCCTGAGAAGATGGTGAAGAAGGTGCTGAGGCTGCAGGGAAGTGGTCATGGGAATGGAAATGGCACTGGTGAGAAGTTAAGGAGAGGCAGCAGGAGGCTGCTAGCTACAGGGTCCCTGGACCAGAACCTGGAGTAATGGGTGGGCCTGGGACCCCCGACTTGCCACTGGAGAACTGGCTAGGCTCTAGAACTGAGATGCCATCACCACCGCCTCCAGAAGGGGGAAAACATGAACAGTGATATAGCTGTAGGGCTAAGTCATGAAGAGGATGCTGCAGTATTGGGACTGAGGTGGGTCTGCAGGCGGTGATGACAGCCAGTGCGCCCTTTCCTGGTGGTGCTTTGCCTGTTATCAAAGCTAATCCCTGTGATGGCCAGCAGGAGGTGCCACAGTGGTGTGTAAACCCTGTGACATCTACATATGACAGTATCATTTCCAAGTGAGTTTACTCATATCTGGATTACAGTATTAGAAAAATTGTGGGATGGGATGGGGTATTGTACTGAAGTTCTAAAAGTCTCAGTAGTTACTTAAAGACCAAATCTCCCACTCTAGGTACTGGCTGATCATCATTTCTACCAGGGGAATATGGATCTTGGACTCTGGATAATCAGGCTTCCCTTGGCTCCTACAGGCTACAGACTCTTCCATGGTTTTCTGCATGACTAAGAGCCAAGTTTGGATGTGACAGACAAGGAGCTATGTTGCATAATAGCAACTAAGTAAAGGGAGTCTAAGGTCCTGATTCTGTGTATGGCTGGGCACCGGAGTCACTCATCACTGAAGTAACAAGCTCTGACCAGGCACAACCCTGTGTGAGTTCTGTTGTTGTAGGATCGGAACTTATGTTGGTGTAACATGCTGAGGAAATGGAAGATGTAAATTTAAGCGAATCTGACCTATTTTTAGGTTTTATTCCTCCTGATAAAGGGGGCAGAAAAGAGGGATTTGAGTGTAAATTACATCAATTCAAACTCTGACTCAGTCAGATTCAGTGGCTAATTTTAGATTATGGTGGTGTAAATTATATGTCAGTAGGTGAGTTTAGGGAAGTGGAAATTGGTTTGATTTACACAGTGACGAGGCCATAGAAAGGTGTAAGTTTTTTATATAGTTTAAGTCTTCTCTGCAAATTTGGCCCTAGGTGTTTGTGGCTAGATTGCCATTATTCAGCATGTTAATTATAAATGATGGCTGCATAATTTCAACGTACTTTCTCATAGCTAGTGCAAAGTAGCCAGACATAGTATTCCCTTAAGAAATTCCATCATTACAGTAAGTATCTTCAGCTTCAGAATGGTTACTCTTCCTCACCAAGGAACTCCCTTGGCCTATTCTGCACTCGTGATTTTTGATTCAAAAAAAATTCCTACAATTCCTAACAGCATGCCAGTTCCACCAGTGGTAGCACTTTTAGGAGTCCCAGGGCAGTCAAGGCACAAATGGCCAGCATCGTTTTCTTACAGTGTTGCCTGTAACTAAGGTGATAATTTCTAAATCAAAAACTGGGGCACGTTACTAGTGATAATTTTTTAGGTTGCAAAATAGTCATACAAAAGGTTAAAAAAACCCAGGAATTTTTCAAATACTAATACCAGCTTCTGATTCAATAGCACCACAAGGACACTTTTCTGAATGGATGATTTTTTGCCCCAGTAACTCTGTGTTCTGATGAGTTTATCATGAAAACTAAACAAGTGTCATTAACTTTCACTTTGAGCAAAAGAACAGCTTTGATAGTATCTACACTCATTCAACTTACCTCTTCACTCCAGATTGTGTTCATCACATTGAATACTCTTTCCACTGGGCTGTTTGTTTTTGTTAAACACAGAGCAAATTCTATTTGTTACAGCAGTGTGTCTTGAACTAATATTTTTAAATTATAAAAAATGCTTTGACCGAGTGAAATGAAAAACCAGGACATGTCAGATGTCATGAAAGGAGTTCCTTTTCATCATCTAAAAACCCAGGACTTTCCAATAAAACAATTATGTAGAATCATTTCAACCAGCTCCCCAAAGGAACCTAGATTGTAGGCACCTAGAAAATTCCTGGAATCAGACCCAGGGCTAGGTGCCTAGGCTCCTGAAACAACACATTGGGCAGGGAAAGGCATCTAAGAATAGGATCCATAAAAGCCAGCACAGTAGGCAGTTAGCCAGTCTCTCCTGTTGAAACTATGAAGTGAGCTGTAGCTCACGAAAGCTTATGCTCAAATAAATTGGTTGGTCTCTAAGGTGCCACAAGTACTCCTGTTCTTTTTGCGAATACAGATTAACACGGCTGCTACTCTGAAACCTGTGTGTAGATAATAAGTCATTGGAGTTGGACTGTGGTTCTCCTACCTCCCACATGAGTGCCTTAGAGAATCTCTCACCCAATAACTATTGAAATCTCTCCTTTTTTGCCACTTCTTTTCAGCATGAGTGATTTCTATAGCTTTCTTCCAAAACTTGTGATTGTATGCCAGGCTGTCATGCAAATTGGTCTGAGATCCACTGATATCCAGTCCATGTACCAAGTCTTTTGGTCTCCTTCTTGATCATCTTCCACCTGAATCCAGGACTTAGATTTCTAAGTGCCTTTGTGGATGTGGGCCTTTAACCTGCTTAGGTATAATTGACCCAGTATTACAAACACACATGACTTTGGGGTCCTTGTCTATTCTAGGGCTTCCAAAGTGGCTGCTACTAGTGGAACTGAACCACAATTAGTGGTGGAAAAATTTCCCCCCCAATCCTCTAATGCTTTACTATACTCTAATTTATCACTCATTGTGCCCTGTAGAGATTCACAAAGATGACTGAACAATCTCTGCCTATTAATGCACATAGGTGTTAATCAGATGACTAAGTGAGATGTTTATGTTTTTTTGGACTTGGTATCTGAATCATTCTGAACCCAGAGAAACTTGGTATATGTGCAAATTGAGTCAAGGTATTTGCAACGCCCCAGAATCTATACAGTCCTAAATCAAAGCCATTCCATAAACAAATAGCCTGTGGTCTGCAGACAAGGGTGTGAGCACAGAAGAATATTTTTCATTTCTGGCATGGTGAGGCTGTTCTCACATCTAAATTGTGTGGAGGAAGATTATTTCTCATACTGCCTTTTTGCATTTGTTGGTTTAATTTTGGAACTTGATAGTTTTCTGTTGGACATCAGGCCAGATTTTCCTTTGATTTGCTACCACAAGACTTGATTGGGAAACATTTTCTTTTAAACTTTTGAGTGAATGTTAGACCCCTTTTGTGCAATTGTAGTGCAGTTGTGGTGGGAAGCACAATAAAGACAAGTTTAAGAAAACAACGTGGCCGTCTCCCCATCAGAGTTTTTTCCTTGAAAGTTTTTACCCAATAGCTTTTTTTTATGTTTCTCCATTATTTGATTTCTTACAGCACATTTCCCAGTGTATGATGTGAATTAGAGCAAATTCATTATGATCTGACCTTTCACCCCATAGGTGGTTGAGCACCCTTAGGTGGATCTAGCAAACAGGTTCAACCTGCCTGTGTATAACATGTATACAGAGACATCATCTGTGAGGTAGGTAAGTGAAATGAATAGTTTAGCTTGTGGATCTCAATCACTAATCTTACCTCCCTTATTATTGCTATATTTTACATTATTCCAAACTACTAGTATTTATGTGGGGAGCAGGGGCATTATTTTAAATAGTTATGGCATTTCATTCTTTATAAAATAGATCCGAGAATCAGTTGCTTTGAAAATTTGATTGGAACCCTTTTTTACCAGGTATGTACGACCATTTCAGCCCTTATGCATTTGAGCTGGGATGTATAATAAAGGTATGTAAATTAATCATACTAACAGTATTTAGGAGAGACATTCTGAGGTAGAACTGATGTAAAGACATAGCTACATATAGCATAAAATGATGACTTTTCTAGGAGATAGATACATTTAATGTTTATTAGCAGTTCTCTTCATAGTAGCTATCCATAGTTTACCATCAGACAGATACTTGTCAATATACCTTAGTACTTTCTTAGAGTTTTTCATTTTCCTTGTGAGCAGGAGTTTTCCAGATCAAGTAACATTCACATCATATGTTACATAGAGATACTTATTGTGCCTGATTTAAACAGTACTATACAATTAAACGGCTGTTAAGGTCTCTGACAAGTGTTAAGACCAAGTTATTTTGTGTCTCCTATCATGGTAGCTTTTTCCCCTCTTATTTTATACATGCATATGAAAGGCAAACACTAGGCCTCAAGTCAGCGATAACCAATGGCATCTTACTTTATATTTAATTTTTCAAATTAAAACAAGAATAACTGTAAATTGTGCTTCTAGATTTTTCAAGGTTCTGAGAGAAGAATATAAATAACTTTATGCATGGGCAAAGCCAAACCATTTAACTTATTTCATGTCAACACTCTAGCCTGATACCTTATAGGGTGCAATGCAGCTTGTGCTTACTGTCACCAGGCCCTCTTTTTTTGTTCTGTTTTTACAGTGCCTAGCACAGTGGGGTCCATCACTAGGGCTCCTAGGTACTTCCACAATTCAGATAATAAAAGAAAATTCAGTGCAACTAAAAACACATCCAAACCTTTCAGTTGGTTCCCAGACATCAATGCTGCTGTGAAACACATCACAACTGTGAGCATCAAGAGAATTGTGGCAGTTTAAACAACTAAATGAACTTGCAAAAAAAGAAAAGGAGTACTTGTGGCACCTTAGAGACTAACCAATTTATTTGAGCATAAGCTTTCGTGAGCTACAGCTCACTTCATCGGATACATACTGTGGAAAGTGTAGAAGATCTTTTTATACACACAAAGCATGAAAAAATACCTCCCCCCACCCCACTCTCCTGCTGGTAATAGCTTATCTAAAGTGATCACTCTCCTTACAATGTGTATGATAATCAAGTTGGGCCATTTCCAGCACAAATCCAGGGTTTAACAAGAACGTCTGGGGGAGGGTAGGAAAAAACAAGGGGAAATAGGTTACCTTGCATAAAGACTTAGCCACTCCCAGTCTCTATTCAAGCCTAAGTTAATTGTATCCAATTTGCAAATGAATTCCAATTCAACAGTCTCTCGCTGGAGTCTGGTTTTGAAGTTTTTTTGTTGTAATATCGCAACTTTCATGTCTGTAATCGCGTGACCAGAGAGATTGAAGTGTTCTTCTCCGACTGTTTTATGAATGTTATAATTCTTGACATCTGATTTGTGTCCATTTATTCTCTTACGTAGAGACTGTGACATCATAATCAAAAAGGCCGACAAAGGAGGTGCTGTTGTCATCATGAATAGGTCGGAATATGAACAAGAGGCTGTTCGGCATCTCTCCAACACCACTAGAAAGCCATTACCCTCTGATCCCACTGAGAGTTACCAAAAGAAACTACAGCATTTGCTCAAGAAACTCCCTGAAAAAGCACAAGATCAAATCTGCACAGACACACCCCTGGAACCCTGACCTGGGATATTCTATCTACTACCCAAGATCCATAAACCTGGAAATCCTGGGCGCCCCATCATCTCAGGCATTGGCACCCTGACAGCAGGATTGTCTGGCTATGTAGACTCCCTCCTCAGGCCCTACGCTACCAGCACTCCCAGCTACCTTCAAGACACCCCTGACTTCCTGAGGAAACTACAATCCATTGGTGATCTTCCTGATAACACCATCCTGGCCACTATGGATGTAGAAGCCCTCTACACCAACTTTCCACACAAAGATGGACTACAAGCCGTCAAGAACACTATCCCCAATAATGTCACGGCTAACCTGGTGGCTGAACTTTGTGACTTTGTCCTTACCCATAACTATTTTACATTTGGGGACAATGTATACCTTCAAATCAGCGGCACTGCTATGGGTACCCGCATGGCCCCACAGTATGCCAACGTTTTTATGGCTGACTTAGAACAACGCTTCCTCAGCTCTCGTCCCCTAATGCCCCTACTCTACTTGCGCTATATTGATGACGTCTTCATCATCTGGACCCATGGAAAAGAAGCCCTTGAGGAATTCCACCATGATTTCAACAATTTCCATCCCACCATCAACCTCAGCCTGGTCCAGTCCACACAAGAGATCCACTTCCTGGACACTACAGTGCTCATAAACGATGGTCACATAAACACCACCCTATACCGGAAACCTACTGACCGCTATTCCTACCTACATGCCTCCAGCTTTCACCCTGACCACACCACACGATCCATCGTCTACAGCCAAGCTCTGCGATACAACCGCATTTGCTCCAACCCCCCAGACAGAGACAAACACCTACAAGATCTCTATTAAGCATTCTTACAACTACAATACCCACCTGTGGAAGTGAAGAAACAGATAGATGGAGCCAGAAGAGTTCCCAGAAGTCACCTACTACAGGACAGGCCTAACAAAGAAAATAACAGAACGCCACTAGCCATCACCTTCAGCCCCCAACTAACACCCCTCCAACGCATTATTAAGGATCTACAACCTATCCTGAAGGATGACCCAACACTCTCACAAATGTGGGGAGACAGGCCAGTCCTTGCCTACAGACAGCCCCCCAACCTGAAGCAAATACTCACCAGCAACCACATACGACGCAACAGAACCACTAACCCAGGAACCTATCCTTGCAACAAAGCCCGTTGCCAACTGTGCCCACATATCTATTTGGGGACACCATCACAGGGCTTAATAACATCAGCCACACTATCAGAGGCTCGTTCACCTGCACATCCACCAATGTGATATATGCCATCATGTGCCAGCAATGCCCCTCTGCCATGTACATTGGTCAAACTGGACAGTCTCTACGTAAAAGAATAAATGGACACAAATCAGATGTCAAGAATTATAACATTCATAAACCAGTCGGAGAACACTTCAATCTCTCTGGTCACGCGATTACAGACATGAAAGTTGTGATATTACAACAAAAAAACTTCAAAACCAGACTCCAGCGAGAAACTGTTGAATTGGAATTCATTTGCAAATTGGATACAGTTAACTTAGGCTTGAATAGAGACTGGGAGTGGCTAAGTGTTTATGCAAGGTAACCTATTTCCCCTTGTTTTTTCCTACCCTCCCCCAGACGTTCTTGTTAAACCCTGGATTTGTGCTGGAAATGGCCCAACTTGATTATCATACACATTGTAAGGAGAGTGATCACTTTAGATAAGCTATTACCAGCAGGAGAGTGGGGTGGGGGGAGGTATTTTTTCATGCTTTGTGTGTATAAAAAGATCTTCTACACTTTCCACAGTATGCATCCGATGAAGTGAGCTGTAGCTCACGAAAGCTTATGCTCAAATAAATTGGTTAGTCTCTAAGGTGCCACAAGTACTCCTTTTCTTTTTTTGCGAATACAGACGAACACGGTTGTTACTCTGAAACCTGTCATAAATGAACTTGGTGCTCTTGAAAGATTCTGGCTTGACAACTTCAATGACTGAAGTCCTCTGCTTGTTTTGTTGAACAGCAATGGTATGAGCAGTGGCAGTGCAAACTTCCCCACATTCACCCTACCCACTGAGGCTGTGAATAAGGGTGTTAATTGTGAGCATGAGTTTTGTGATGTGGACTCTAAGAGCTAGACTGAGACCAGCAGACTAACTTTACATATGCCATCAGCCCACTATCAATAGGATGACCCACTTTTCAAAAGGCAAAAGCGGGACACATGCAGGAGCCCTGCCCCCTGGCTAGGCCAGAAGCTGGAGCTGGGCCGTGGTTAAGAGCTGCCAAGGGAGCCCAGGCTGCTGCGGGGAGCTTTGGATCCTCCACCTGCCCTGAGTTGGGGCCACGGTGCCCAAGAGTAGCCCCCAGCCCATGTCCCCACCACCCCGGGGCACATTGCCTAGGGCAGGTGGAAGATCTGAGGCTCAACAGCCTGGGCTCCCTGGGTGGCTCTTACTACTGCCTGGCTCCAGTTTTTGACCTGGCCAGGGGCAGGGCCTTGGGGGGGAGAGAAGAGGAGTAGGGGGTTGGGCCTTGTGGCAATGGGGGGCTAAGGCCCACCTCAGCCCCCCTCCCCGCCCTGGGAAGATGCAGACGCAGAGCAGTGCCACAGGGAATCCAGGACAGATGCTGTCCCGGAGTCATTTGGACTGGGACTTGAACTCTGCATTTAGGGACTGTGCTGCCCAATTTGGGATGGGTGGTCACCCTAGCTATCAGGTGGCAATGAGTAGTCTAAGCTAGCTTGTTTCTGGATATGAAATGCTGTTCCATTACCAGAGCCAAGTTATCAAGGCTGCTGAGTGTTCTGGATATTGACTTGAAAGTGAGCAAACCAGAGACTTCAGCCTCCCTTGGAAAAAACTCACAAGAAAGAGCATTCAGGTGGGAGGCAAACTGCCTGAGGGGAGCTTTGCTTAAGTAATGCTAGTGTGGGCACAGCTTGCTCCTCTCCCCTTCAGAAAGAGCAAGGGATTTCCACCCCTCATCCATCCTCCCCCAGCGTCCCTGACCCACAATGCCAAGAGGGCTTACAGAAATATTAATACAGCTTCAGGCTGTACTAGCTTCAGCAATTTCACTACTAGCTGCTGGGGTGAGATAGTGCATATCCCACCCCTTTTTACCCCCTTTACATACAGATCCTTGGACCCAGACAACCCACCTGAAGATCCAGAGATAAGGGGAAACCAGGCTGCAGAGATGTTTGGCCTACCCCTCCACTGAAAAGGATAAGAAACACACAAAGGGGACTCTCACATGCTGTTTTCAGGGGGCAATCTGACCCCTGTACAGATTTCCATCCACAAAACAGTGTGCACACAGACAACTGGGTGGAAAGATCTGCATTGTGTGGACAAACTGGGAACTTGTGCATGCAGGTCAGCTACTTGCATGTGCAAATGTCCATAATTTTGAGCACATGCAACAAGAAATATTCCTCTTCACAGATTTAATTTAAGGCTAGAGCTCTGAAATTTTGACCCCAGGGTCACACTGTTACCAAGGAACAGCAAAAAGTAGCTTTTGATACTCCCAGTGAATCCTTGATGCCCTAATTTTTAAAATAAATAACTAAAGGCCTGAACTAACACTTTTCCCTCTTGACTTAGTCCTTTCCTGTTTGGCAATTATTAAAGACTTCCCTTTTCCTTTAAAAGTCAGTATCTTTTCTGCCAATATATATTTTCATCACAACATTCTTTAGTATCACAATAATGTAAAAATAATGATAGCACAGCTCTCAGAATAGGGTTTGCCAACTTGCTCTTCCATTACTGACTGACTTGCTGAAAAACAAAACTACGAAAGTGCTTACTTAGGGTATGTCTACACTATGAAATTAGGTTGATCTTATAGAAGTCAATTTTTAGAAATTGATTTTATACAGTCGATTGCGTATGTCCACAATAAGCGCACTAAGTCGGCGGAGTGCGTCAACAGTACTGTGGCTAGCGTCAACTTTTGGAGCATTGCACTGTGGGTAGCTATCCCACAGTTCCCGCAGTCTCCACTGCCTGTTGGAATTCTGGGTTGAGCTCTCAATGCCTGATGGGCAAACACATTGTCACGGGTGGTTTTGGGTCCATGTCGTCAATCACCCCTCCCTCCGTGTAAGCAATGGCAGACAATCGTTTTGTGCCATTTTTCCATGCAGACCAGATGGTGCAATAGGACTGCTAACCGTCCTCGTCATCCACCACTTCCGCTGCAACTCTGCTCTGCTGCTCTTGTCTCAATAGTGAATTTCACCATGTTGTCTGTCATGTGCTCCCGGGTACTTGTGTTCTTCCTTGGGAAATGTGCACGGTGCTAACCGTTGTCCTCCACTGCTTCCGCTGCAATTCTGCTCTCCTGGTGCCATGAATCCACCTCGCAGGTCCTTTCATCTATTCTTGTGGCATCCGTCATCATCCATCGCTTCCACTGCAACTCTGCTCTCCTGCAGACGCCATACCACAGCAAGCATGGAGCCTGCTCAGCTCACCACTGCTGTTGTGAGCATTGCAAACACCTCGCACATTATCCTGTAGTATGTGCAGAACCTGCAAAAGCAGGTGAGGAGCCAACGAAAGCACGATCATGATAGTGATGAGGACTTGTACACAGACTTCTCTCAAAGCGTGGACCCTGGCAATTTGGACATCACGGTGGTAATGGGGCAGGTTCCTGATGTGGAACTCCGATTCTGGGCCCAGGAAACAAGCACAGACTGGTGGGACTGCATAGTGTTGCAGGTCTGGGATAATTCCCACTGGCTGCGAAACTTTCGCATGCGTAAGGGCACTTTCATGGAACTTTGTGACTTCCTTTCCCATGCCCTGAAGTGCAAGAATACCAAGATGAGAGCAGCCCTGACAGTTGAGAAGTGAGTGGCAATAGCCCTCTGGAAGCTTGCAACGCTAGACAGCTACTGGTCAGTTGGGAATCAATTTGGAGTGGGTAAATCTACTGTGGGAGCTGCTGTGATCCAAGTAGCCAACTCAATCACTGAGCTGCTTCTATCAAGGGTAGTGACTCTGGGAAATGTGCAGGTCATACTGGATGGCTTTGCTGCAATGGAGTTCCCTAACTGTGGTGGGGTGATAGACAGAATGCATATCGCTCTCTTGGCACTGGACCACCTTCCAACCAATACATAAACCGCAAGGGGTATTTTTCAATAGTGCTGCAAGCACTGGTGGATCACAAGGGACATTTTACTGACATCAACGTGGGATGGCCGGGAAAGGTGCATGATGCTTGCATCTTCAGGAACTCTGGTCTCTTTGAACAGTCGCAGGAAGGAACTTACTTCCCAGACCAGAAAATTACCATTGGGGATGTTGAAATGCCTATAGTTATCCTTGGGGACCCAGCCTATCCCTTAATGCCATGGCTCATGAAGCCATATACAGGCACCCTGGACAGTAGTAAGGAGCAGTTTAACTATAGGCTGAACAAGTGCAGAATGGTGGTAGAATGTGCATTTGAACATTTAAAAGTTTGCTGGCGCAGTTTACTGACTAGGTTAGACCTCAGCGAAACCAATATTCCCCTTGTTATTGCTGCTTGCTGTGTGCTCCACAATATCTGTGAGAGTAAAGGGGAGACATTTATGGCAGGGTGGGAGGCTGAGGCAAATCGCCTGGCGACCAATTATGCGCAGCCAGACACCAGGGCAATTAGAAGAGCACAGCTAGGCGCCCTGCATATCAAAGAAGCTTTGAAAACCAGTTTCATGACTGGCCAGGCTATGGTGTGACAGTTATGTGTGTTTCTCCTTGCTGCAAACCCGCCCCCTTGGTTGACTCTACTTCCCTGTAAGCCAACCGACCTCCCCCCTTAGATCACCGCTTTCAGAGGCAATAAAGTCATTATTATTTCAAAATCATGCAATTTTTATTAACTCAACACACAAATAGGGGGAAAACTCGCAAGGTAGCCCAGGAGGGGTGGGTGAGAAGGGAAGCACCAGGTGGGGTGGTGGAGGAGGGAGGGACAAGGCCACACTACAGTTCAAAACTTATTGAATGCCAGCCTTCTGTTGCTTGGGCAGTCCTCTGGGGTGGAGTGGCTGGGTGCCCATAGTCCCCCTGCCCTGCCCCGCATTCTTGGGTGTCTGGGTGAAGAGAATATGGAACTGGGGGAGGAGGGCAGGTGGTTATACAGGGGCTGCAGTAGTGTTCTGTGTTCCTGCTGCCTTTTCTGCAGCTCCATCAGACACCTGAGCATGTCAATTTGCTCCCCCATTAGGCTCAGCATTGCATCCTGCCTCCTCTCAGTGTGCTCCTCCCTCCTCTCATTGTGTTCATTTAACACTTTCCTGGACTCTGCCATTGTTTGCCTCCACACATTCTGCTGAGCTCTTTCAGTGTGGGAGGACTGCATGAGCTCTGAGAACATGTCATCACAAGTGAGTTTTTTTTCACTTTCTAATCTGTGCTAGCTTCTGGGTCAGAGATGATACGGGGAGCGTAGAAACATTTGCAGCTGCGGGAGGGAAAAAAGGGAGAGTAGTATTTAAAAAGATGCACTTTAGAGAACAAAGGGAAGACTATTTCACACTGAATCAAGCGTTTCACTTTACATAGCACATGTGCTTCACCGCATGTTCCCCCCCTCCCACCGTGTGGCTAGTATCAGGGAAGATCCCTCTCAGCCAAACACAAACAGCTCAGCATGAATGGGCCTCCCCCCACCATGTGGCAAAGAATCCTGGAGGATTCCCGCTCCATCCCCAGACAAGTTAACAGACTTTTCCAGTAGCTACACTGGCCGCAAATGCATCCCAAGTCTTCAGGGCAAATTAATCATTAAACACACTTGCTTTTAAACCCTGTATTATATTTACAAAGGTACACTCACCAGAGGTGCCTTCTCCGGCTTCATTGTTTGGGAGACCGTTTGGGAGGGGATTTGCTCCAGGGTGATGAACAGTTCCTGGCTGCCAGGGAGAAGGGATTCTCTGCTTGCCTGCTGTGTGCTATCCTCAACCTCCTCCTCCTCCTCATCTTCCTCATCCACAAAATGCTCATCCCTGTTGCATGAGACTTCCCCCTTGCAGGTGTCCACGGACAGTGGTGGGATAGTGATAGCCCCCCCCCTAGAATTGCATGCAGCTCATCATAGAAGCGGCATGTATGGGGCTCTGACCCGGAGCGACCGTTTGCCTCCTTTGTTTTTTGGTAGGCTTGCCTCAGCTCCTTAACTTTCACGTGGCACTGCTCTGTGTCCCTGTTGTAGCCTCTGTCCATCATGCCCTTGGAGATTTTGGCAAATATATTGGCATTTTGTCTTTTGGAATTGAGTTCTGCCTGCACGGATTCTTCTCTCCATACAGCGGTCATATCCAGTACCTCCCGTTCAGTCCATGCTGGAGCTCTTTTGTGATTCTGGGACTCCATGGTCACCTGTGCTGATGAGCTCTGCATAGTCACCTGTGCTGATCAGCTCACCATGCTGGCCAAACAGGAAATGAAATTCAGAAGTTTCCGGGGCTTTTCCTGTCTACTTGGCCAGTGCATCTGAGTTGAGAGTGCTGTCCAGAGCGGTCACAATGGAGTACTCTGGAATAGCTCCCGGAGGTCAATACTGTTGAATTGCATCCACACTACCCCAAATTCGACCCAGCGAAGTAGATTTTAGTGCTAAACCCCTTGCCGGGGAGGAGTACAGAAGTCGATTTTAAGAGCCCTTTAAGTTGACAAAACAGGCTTGGTCGCGTGGACGGGTGCAGGGTCCTAAAGCTGCTAAAAACAACCTAAACTAGTGTAGACCAGGGCTTAGACTGTAAAGCCTTTGGGGCAGAGACCCTTTTTCTTCTGTTTGTACAGTGCTTAGCATAATGGGGTCTAAGAAGCTACCATAATACAAATAAATGATAAAGTGCCCTACACTCACAGATTGTTGGGTATTTGGGGTCTTTTTAATTAGTGTTCGAAATGAAGATGCATATTTTTTAATAGTTGATATTTAGCAGCCAGAGACTATTCCATGGCAAATTATAATGATTTTGAAGTAATTCAGTTATGAGCCTAGGTTACTTCACAGAGTCTCTACTGCTTCTTCATCTTTAATTTAAATTGATGTTGATTATTACTGCACACCCCAACCTGTATATTTAACAAAAGAGTTGTGATTGAGTGAAACAAAATTGTTGGCAACAAGGTCCAATGTCTCGATGTGAAAGCTACAAAAATTCAAATTGGAAATAAATGCAATTGTTTAACAGTGAGGGCAATTGACCATTTTAATAGGTTACTAAGGGATGTGGCAAATTCTCCATTTTTTGATTCAATGAAATCCTGGCCTCATTAAAGTCAGTGGCAAGACTTCCCTTGACCTCAATAGAGTGAGGATTTAAACCCTCTAAATCAGGCATGGGGCTATGATTTATAAAGCAGCCTAAGGCTGTTAAGTGCTCACCTCCAGCTGAAATGCAATAGAAATTGGGCATCTAACTCCCATAGGCACCCTAGAAAATTGTAGTCCAGATATTGTTTCAAAATAGATGCTCTAGGCCAATGATTCTCAACCAGGGGTACATCTACTGCTGGGGGTATGCAGAGGTCTTCCAGAAGGTATATCAACTTATCTAGATATTTGCCTAGTTTTATAACAGGCTACATAAAAAGCACTAACAAAGTCAGTACAAACTAAAATTTCATATGGACAATGACGTTATTCCATTCTAAATAGTATGCACTGAAATGTAAGTACAATATTTATATTCCAATTGATTTATTTTATAATTATATGATAAAAATGAAAAAGTAAGCAATTTATCAGTGATAGTGTGCTGTGACACTTCTGCATTTTTGTGTTTAATTTTGTAAGCAAGTAGGTTTTAAGTGAGGTGAAACTTGGGGGTATGCAAGACAGATCAGACTCCTGAATGGGGTACAGTAGTCTGGAAAGGTTGAGAGCCACTGCTTTAGGTCAACCAAGAATTACTGGACTCGTAGGAATAACTGTGGGAAATCCTATGTCCCGTGTTAGACAGGAAGTCAGGATAGATTATCAAAATGGTCCCTTCTGGCTTTAACATACGAGTCTATATGCCATGTAAAACATCAGACATGTAGAGGTATAGTACTTTATGTGTACTGTAAATTTTCTAAAGAAAAAGCTAGTGAATTCATGCAAATAATGGGAAAACTGTATGAGTCACCCTCATTAATGACAGTAGGAGAACACAGGACAAGCTGTTCTACACAAACTATTTGATATTATTTTTAATATTCCTAGATTTTAAAGCTAAAGGTACCACTGTGATCATCTAGTCTGTACAACTGAGGCCCTATAAATTCCCAGTCTGTTTTTAGCAAAACATCCAATCTTGATTTAAGAAGTGCTAGTCATGGAGAGTCTACCACGAGCCTTGGTAAATTGTTTCAATGGTTAATTATCCTCACTGTTTAAAAATTTGCACCACATTTCCAGACTGAATTTGTCTAGCTTCAACTTTCAGACACTGGATCTCGTTAAGCTTTGGTCTCCTAAATGGAAGAGCCCACTAATATTAAATTTCTGTTCCCTATGTAGGAATGTATAGACTATGATCAAATCACTCCTTAACCTTCTCTTTGATAAGCTATAATGATTGGGCTCATTGAGTCTCCCTATAAAACCTATTTTCCAATCCTTTAATAATTCTTGTGGCTCTTCTCTGAGCACTTTCCAATTTATCAACATCTTTGAATTGTTGACAACAGAACTGGACATAGTATTCCAGGAGCTATCACATCAGTGCCAAATACAGAGTTAAAATAACCTGCCTACTTCTACTTGTTGATATTCCCATTTATATATCCAAGGACTGTATTAGCCCTTTTGGCCACACAGCCACACTGCATGTTCAGCTGATTATCCACCATGATCCTCATGTTCTTTTCATAGGGTCCCTTACACTTAAGGACCATACCTGGGTACTATTCATCAGGCTTTGAACTGTGCCCGATAAAGATCAGGAGGCCAGTAATTTCCAATGTGGAAATGACTCAGAAAGGGGTCTCTGTCTGTTCTGTGAGAAGGAGGAGTCGAGTTTCTTGGAAGAGCGTAGCTCAGCCAAATGAGTTACCTCCTTCTTCCTGAGCAGACATATGTGGAGCCTGTTGGTGTCTGATGTTACCAGAGGCCTAGTAACCACTGGAACTCCTGCAGTGAGAGTTAGGAGAAGGTTCCATTCTCTTATTTGGGGAGAATGAGGAGTTGTACATGGGCAGGAGAAAAGAAATTTGGCAAACAGCTCTGCTTCCCCAATGTCATCCTCTGGCACCCAACTGAGGAATAATGATGGACTCACCTGTCCAGCCCTGGCTGGATGTAATCAGGCTCATGAAGTTGTCCTTTGGGGGTGTTCCCTCTCAGGTTATCATAGAATATTAGGGTTGGAAGAGACCTCAGGAGGTCATCTAGTCTAATCCCCTGCTCAAAGCAGGATCAACACCAACTAAATCATCCCAGCCAGGGCTTTGTAAGTGCATAGGCCTGTAAGTGCATATATGCATAGGCAGCAGAAGGGCTGGGGGGACCCCCTATCCCAGTCCTATAGCCCCCACCCACACCCTGGACCCCTCAGTCCCAGCCCCACTCCGCAGCCCACACCCCAACCCTCTGCCCCAGCCCTGAACCCCTCCCACACCCCAAACCCCTCATCCCCAGCTCCGTTGGGTCGCAGGCATCAACAATTTTCTTCAACTGGGTCCCCAGAAAAAAAGTTTTAAAAACCACTGTGTTAGAGAACAAGAAAATATGTATACTTCAGACTAATTTATTTTTATTTATATATATTCTGGTAGTGCTCGAAGACCCTAAACAGGATTGTGATCAGGCCTCATTGTGCTGGATGCTGTACAAACACAAAGGAAGATAGTATCTGAAATGAAAATGAAATGAAAATGAAATGTACTATCCCTAGATTTTGGAAAGGTACAGAAGTACTCAAGGGCTGCTTAGATTTAACTGGTGTTTTAGGCTTTGCTTAGTGTAAAGCATGACTCAATAGATAAACCTAAAACTGGAACTAGTCATTTATTCTCTGTTTTCAAATAATAATTATAACCTCACAAACTAATGTCCATCTCTCTGTATATAATTCTCTGTTCTACCTAGTAGTCCATGCCTTGGATCTCTTTAAATTATTTTAAACAACATTGTAGTTAGCTGGTCTGTCCTTTGCCACCATTACAAGAATTTGGAATAAGAATATAAGTATGACAGTAGTGGGTTAAACCAAGGGTCCATCTAGTCCAATAGTCTGTTTTTTGACAGTGGCCAATGCCAGATGCTTCAAAGCGAATTAACAGAAAAGGGCAATCATCAAGTGATCCATTTACTGTTGTCCAGTCCCAGCATCTGGAAGTCAGAGGCCTAGAGACACCCAGAGGATCGGGTTGCATCCTTGACCGTCCTGACTAATAGCCATTGGCGGGTCTATCCTCCATGAACTTATGTAATTCTTTTCTGAACCCAGTTATAGTTTTGGCCTTCACAAGATCCTTTGGAAAAAAGTTCCACAAGTTGATTGTGTGTTGTGTGAAGAAGTTACTTCCTTCTGTTTGTTTAAATCTGCTGCATGTTAATTTCATTAGGTGACCCCTGGTACTCTTGTTATGTGAGGAGGTAAATAACACTTCCCTATTCACTTTCTCCACACCATTCATGATTTTATAGATCTCTATTGTATCTGTCCTAAGTCATTTTTTCTAAAATGAATAGTCCCAGTCTTTTTAATCTCTCCTCCTATGGAAGCCGTTCTGTACCTTTATTCATTTTTGTTCCCTTCTCTGTACCATTTCCATTTCCAATATATCTTTTGTGGGATGGGGCGATCAGGACTGCACACAGTATTCCAGGTGTGGGCGTACCATGAATTTGTATAGTAGCATTATATTTTCTCTCTTATTATCTATTCCTTTACTAATGGTTCCTAACATTCTTTTAGCTTTTTTGACTGTCATTGCACACTGAGCAGATACTATTAGAAAACTATCCACAATGATTCCAAGATCTCTTTCTTGACTGGTAACAGCTAATTTAGACTCAGTCATTTTGTATCTATAATTGGGATTATGTTTTCCTTTATCAACATTGAATTTTATCTGCCATTTTGTTGTCCAGTCACCCAGTTTTGTGAGATCCCTTTTTAACTCTTTGCAGTTTGTTCTGGATTCAATTTTTTTGAGTATTTTGTATAATCTGCAAACTTTTCAACCTCACTATTTACCCCTTTTTTCAGATCATTTTATGAATATGTTGAACAGCACTGGTCTCAATACAGAACCCTGGGGGACACCACTATATACCTTTCTCCATTCTGAAAACTGACAATTTATTCCTACCATTTGTTTCCTGTCTTTTAACCAGTTACTGATCCAAGAGAGGACCTTTCCTCTTATCCTATGATGGCTTATTTTGCCTAAGAGCCTTTGGTGAGTGTCAGGGTTCCTTCCCCACTCTGAACCCTACGGTACAGATGTGGAGACCCACATGAAAGACCCCCTAAGCTTATTCTTTCCAGCTTAGGTTAAAAACTTCCACAAGGTACAAACTTTGCCTTGTCCTTGAACAGTATCCTGCCACCACCAAGCATTTTAAACAAAGAACAGGGAAAGAGCCTCCTTGGAGACGTCTACACACCCCCTTTCCTGGGGAGGCTTGAGTATAACATCCTAACCAATTGGTTACAAAATCATCAAAGACCCAAACCCCTAGATCTTGGAACAATGGAAAAATCAGTCACGTTCTTAAAAGAAGGATTTTATTAAAAAAAAAGAAAGGTAAAAATCATCTCTGTAAAATCAGGATGGAAAATACTTTACATGGTATTCAGATTCAAAACACAGAGGATCCCCCTCTGGGCAAGACCTTAAAGTTACAGAAAACTCCCCCCATTCTCCTGCTGGTAATAGCTCATCTTAAGTGATCACTCTCCTTACAGTATGTATGATAACACCCATTTTTTCATGTTCTGTGTGTATATAAATCTCCTCACTGTATTTTCCACTGAATGCATCCGATGAAGTGAGCTGTAGCTCACAAAAGCTTATGCTCAGATAAATTGGTTAGTCTCTAAGGTGCCACTAGTACTCCTTTTCTTTTTGAGAAAACAAGAATAAACCTCCCTTTTAACACAGGGAAAATTCACATAAAACAAAAGATAAACTAATCCTCCTTGCCTGGCTTACCTATACTGGTTGCAATATTGGAGACTTGGATTAGGATGAGTTGGAGAAGATGGATTTCTGTCTGGCCTCTCTCAGTCCCAAGAGAGAACAACCATGTAAACAAAGAGCACAAACAACAGCCTCCACCCCGTGCACCCTCACCCCAAGATTTGAAAGTATCTTGTCCCCTTATTGGTCCTTTGGGTCAGGTGCCAGCTTAGCTAAGCTTCTTAACCCTTTACAGGTAACAGGATGTTGCCTCTGGCCAGGAGGGATTTTATAGCACTGTATACAGAAAGGTGGTTACCCTTCCCTTTATGTTTATGACAGTGAGGGACATTGTCAAAGGCTTTCTGAAAGTGCAAGTACACTATATCCACTGGATCACCCTTGTCCACATGTTTGTTGACCCCCTCAAAGAATTCTAATAGATTAGTGAGGCATGATTTCCCTTTACCAAAGCTATGTTGACTCTCTTGTAACATATTGTGTTCATCTGTCTGATAATTCTGTCTTTACTGTAATTTCAACCTGTTTGCATGGTACTGAAGCTTACCAGCCTGTAATTGACAGGATCACCTCAAGAGCCTTTTTTAAAAATTGGCATCACAATAGCTATCTGGCAGAGAGGCTTATTTTATGTGATAGGTTACTTACCATAGATAGGAGTAGTGTTTCTTTTTTTGTTGCAAGTTTTGTAACATTGGAGATATACCTCCCCAGATATAATTATGTTTGTTTAATTGAATGTTCAGTGAATTTTGCCATGTACCCGAGACCAGAATGATTACATATGTGAGCAATCACAAGTTGTATGTAAGCAATGACTCCTCTCTCTACGAAGTTAGAACTGCCTGTCATCATTGTTATGGAGATCATGAGGTAAAAATGTGGCAATAGTCTCCCCCTTGAGGAGGTGGTAGTACGTACACAGTTCAAGGTACATCATTTCCAATTAGTTACAGCTCCTTTATAACTAAACCAACCGTTTCTCAGTTTAGCTAAGCTTTCCTTACTGAGGACACCTTTTCCATTGAGGCTGAGAAAAAGGGCAAGTTTGAAATGTTAAAATGAAATAATTTTCCATTTACTAAGACAAAATAAAGCTTCTGAGAAATTTCTTAAAATGCCTTTTCTTGCGCTCTGCTAACTCAAAGTGCCAAACAGCATGATCAAATGGATCAAATGTTTCCCAGACATTCTTCTTTTGGCAGAACAAGGATGAAAGTTTTCAGACAAAAGTCTTTTCCTTCATCAGAAAGTTTACAAATGCCTGAAAATGTGTCCTGAACCATAACTCTAGCAACATGAGTATCTTGCCATACTAGTGTGCTAGAGTTACCATCTGTAGACTCTAGAACGTCAATGAAAGACACCAGGCGTCACTCAGTCACTCTTCATTCTCTGTGCTTTAATGGACGGTTACATAACAGTTCATGTTCATAGTTCCCAATATGCAATATTTATAAATTGTAAATGCTTTATGTTAGAATCCCCGTAACAGTTTTGTGCATACGAGGCACTTTAAATGGTCAAAACGCTGCTTTGTGATTAATGCTTCATTACAATGAATGGGAGAGGTCACACATCTGTTGGTGCTATATTGTTTCAGTCTGGCTACAGAGCAAACACTACAGCAGTCCATTGATCTACTGTATGAAAGCTATCTTTGCAACGAGAAGGACTAGAAACTTAGATTTTCTAAAACAAAGGAAAACCTAGGATCTGCAGAACACAGCAAAACAAAATAAAACAAAACAAAAAAACAACAACAAAACCCTCAGTCTACAGAATCTGTGGATTTTTCTTGCTCAAAAAAATGCTAAAATCTTAAAGTTCACGTGATTCTGGAGAAGGGAGGAGGTTTTAAGAATTTCTGAAAGAAATGGATTCCATTTCTTTGTAAAGAATCCAAACTTCCATTCAATGAAAATTCTTAGCCCTTTCCATTGCAAAGATACTTGTTCAGATTAACCTTGACCGAAAAAAGTCTTCAGCAGCACAAATGGAATTCCACTTGTTTTCCCCAATTTATTAAAGCCATAGGGTTTGTCTAGATTAGGGAAAGTGGTTGAGGTCAGATCAGGGGGAGCCAAGCCTACAATATGAACAGCTAAATCAAAGTAAAAGGATTTACCTAACTTCATTCACTTTTTCTAATCCAGATAAACCTTGAAGTCTTAATTTCAGAAACTCCTTGTGATGATTTAAAAATCAGGGCCAGATCCTATATTCCAAGTGCACCAATAATCCCCACTGAAATCAATGGCATTATATATAGGCCCTAAAATTCACACTATTTAGATTGTAAATTCTTTGTGTCGGGGACTGTTTGTTATAGGATTATACATTGCCTATCATAATGGGGTCTTGGTCCATAACTGAGGCTCCTAGATGCTACCTCCATGCAACTAATAAATAAAATTATTACATCAAACACTGGATGTGAATCATAAAATCTAATAGTAAATCAAATAGTAAATAGAAACATCCATTTGGTTAAATTCAGTGATGGCTCATACTCCCCATCTAATCCCATTGTTGGAATTGGACTGCTCATGTTTTTCTCGCCCCGTTTCATTGTTCCACCCAATTAATAGTATTTTTGGTCACTTAGGGCATGATCCTGCTCCCACTAAAGTCAATGTGAAATTGTCTCCTGTGAGAACAGGATCAGCCCTTTTACAGTGTCTCTGTCTGAAGCAGTACTCCTGGATATAGTATCATTATTTTTCCTTTTACTGTGGCCCTGCAACTCCCTTTAACATTGAGTGTAACATGGTATGCATCAAGCATCACCTGTGGGTATGTCACTTTCTTCCTGCCCTCCACTACTCTGTGATCTGGCTTCAGTGACAAGCATAATATGGCATCAGTGTGATGTGGAAGTGACTGAGAAGCACCCAGCAGGCAACTGTTTTGAGAAGAATCATATCTCAGTCCAGGTAAGCAAGACAGTCATGCCTATCTTATGACACTTTTGCCAAATATGGATTAACATTAAAATTAGGGCTGTCAATTAATCACAGTTAACTCACGCGATTAACTCAAAAAAATAATCGCAATTTAAAAAATTAATCACAATTAATTGTATGGTTAAACAATAGAATACCAATTGGAATTTATTAATTATTTTGGATGTTCTTCTACATTTTCAAATATATCAATTTCAATTACAATACAGAATACAAAGTGTACAGTGCTCACTTTATATTATTTTTTATTACAAATATTTCCACTGTAAAAATGATAAACCAAAGAAACAGTATTTTTCAATGCACCTCATACAAGTACTGTAGTGCAATCTCTTTGTCATTGAAGTGCAACTTACAAATATAGGTTTTTATGTTACATAACTGCACTCAAAAACAAAATAATGTAAAACTTTAGAGCCTACAAGTCCACTCAGTCCTTTTTCTTGTTCAGCCAATCGCTAAGAGAAACAAGTTTGTTTATGTTTACAGGAGATAATGCTGCCCACTTCTTAATTACAGTGTCACCTGAAAGTGAGAACAGGCGTTCGCATGGCACTGTTGTAGCTGGCGTAGCAAGATACTTACGTGAGAGATGTTCTAAAGATTCATATGCCTCTTCATGCTTCAGCCACCATTCCAGAGGACATGCGTCCATGCTGATGACACTTGTTAAAAAAAGGAATGTGTTTATTAAATTTGTGACCGAACTCCTTGGGGGAGAATTATATGTCTCCTTCTCTGTTTTACCCACATTCTGCCATATATTTCATGTTATAGCAATCTCGGATGATGACTCAGCACATGTTGTTCAGAACATTTTCACTGCAAATCTGACAAAATGCAAAGAAGATACCAATGTGAAATTTCTAAAGATAGCTACAGCACTCAACCCAAGATTTAAGAATCTGAAGTGCCTTCCAAAATCTTAGAGGGATGAGGTGTGGGAGCATGCTTTCAGAAGTCTTAAAAGAGCAACACTCTGATGCGGAAACTAGAGAACCTGAACCACCAAAAAAGAAAATCGACCTCCTGCTGGTGGCATCTGACTCAGATGATGAAAATGAACATGCATTGGTCCGCACTACTTTGGATCGTTATCGAGCAGAACCCATCATCAGCATGGATGCATGTCCTCTGGAATGGTGGTTGAAACATCAAGGGACATATGAGTCTTTAGTGCACCTGGCATGGATGTAAATATCTTGTAACGCTGGCTACAACAGTGCCATGCAAACAGCTCTCCTCACTTTCAGGTTATATTGTAAACAAGAAGCAGGCAGCATTATCTTCTGCAAATGTAAACAAACTTGTTTGTCTGAATGATTGGCTGAACAAGAAGTAGGACTGATTGGATTTGTAGGCTCGAAAGTTTTACACCGATTTATTTTTGAATGCAGGGTTTTTTGGTACATAATTCTACATTTGTAAGTACAACTTTCAAGATAAAGAGATTGCTCTATAGTACTTGTATTAGGTGAATTGAAAAATACTATTTCTTTTGTTTTTTACAATAAAAATATTTGTAATCCAAATATAAAGTGAGCACTGTACACTTTGATTTCAATTACAACACAATACAATGTATTTGAAAATGTAGAAAACATCCAAAAATATTTAGATGAATTGTATTCTGTTATTGTTTAATCATGCGATTAATTGCGATTAATTTTTTAAATCACTGCAACAGTCATAATTAAAACGATATTACTTCCCTTAAAATCTGCTAACCAAAGTTCTAATGAGATGCTCTATATTTCCAACTCTCCACTTCTTGGTAGCAATTCCATTATGGTGTCTGTCCCACAGCTCCTGCAATGGTCACACAAGTCCTGTATTCAACCCGTGTTAAACAGGGCTGTCATGATAATTTTTGGACCAGTGGCCAATAAAAAATCATGGGCTTCATTGACCTATGTGCATGTCCTATTTTTCTCTGTCCTTTCCCCCAGCCTGCCTTCCTCCTCCTCTATGTACCTCTGTCTACTTTCTCATGGTCCTTTCCCCTTATGTCAAGCATGTTTTTAATGTAGTAGCACCCTATGTCTGACTGCCCTCCCAGATCCTACTGATGCTAAGCATGGTGTTGGGAATACTAATATTGCTCTCTAATGCTGCTAGGTAGTAGTCCTGCCTTTAAACAAAAGTCTTGTCCTTGATTTTGCCTGGGCATATATTTGCCTGGAAATATAATATGGTAGCTCTACATATAAAAGCCCAAAGCAAACACAGTGTCATGGGACACAGGAGTAGTATTAGCAGGGCTTCCAAAACCTCAAGTGATCTGGGCCTGATCCTCTGGAGTGCAGGGCCCTCAACTCCTAACTTTATTGAGAGCTGAGCATGCTCAGCACTTCACAAGATTTAGCCAACATGGAAGAGGTGGTGCTTAGAACCACTATGAAAGTGTTTTAATTTAGAAATATTTCATCATAGGCTGGCCAGAGTGGGGCGCTCTACCACACATATGGATACTAGGAATTCTCTCCATCATTGCCTCTTTTCAAAGGGACCTTGCCTTCATGTTGCACAAGTCATTGAGAAAGGAGAGATGGGGAGCAATAAAGTCCAGCATCTCACCTCCGGAGCCTCAACAACTACCTTTTGCATTAGTTCGTTTCTTCTAGGCCTGCGGTGGCTAGAAACCCAAACACAATCTATTCTACGCCACCTTCTGCTAAGAACTAAACAACAAATTAAACCTTTGAAAATAAAAATGTAAAATTTATTTTGGGTCAACTGGATGTAGAAAGAGGAGATGTATTCCCTCCATTGTCCTGGGCTTAGTCCCCTATCAATCGTGTGACAATTTACTTTCATTTCTGGAAATTAGCAATATCAGAAATGTGGACTCATGAAGTTGAGGTTATCAACAGTGTTATTTGTGATAATTAATCCCACATCCTTTGTAGTGGCTTCTGTTTTGTCCATGTGTTCATTTAGAGTGTCTGTACTACACTTGGGCCTCAGAAGAGTGAGACGCATCTCTTTTTCTAAAAGAGCTGCTCTAGGAATTATTTTAGGGAAGTTCTATGGCCTGTTGTACAGGAAGTCAGATGAGATGATCACAATGGTCCCTTCTGGCCTCGGAATCTATGAATCAGAGCCCACTTGGGAGGGGTTGGGTTGGAGTTCCTGAGTCTCTGTGGAGTTTGCACCTGTGAAGAGAGCGGTGTAGAAATGTCCTAATGCCTGTTAGGATTTTCTTGGTGATGGTCTTACATTAAGCAAACTGTTGGAAGCTATCCTGCTGCTCCCATTCCTGGGGGGTGAACTAGAGACTCAAACAGAAGAAAAGAAAACCAGAAGTGTTTTTCTTTTATTTCAAAATGGATAAACTGATCCTCTAAAGGCCTCCACGTCCCCTTTTAAATGGTAACTGCTGGGATTTGCTGTCTCTCCGCCAGATGTGTTAGCTATAGTGCCCTCCTCCAGATGTGGCTGCCACTCAAGCTTGTGGGCTAACACCAGGTTCACAGGCCAGTTTAATTTGGAGACATAAAATATTCCCCGGCCACTTTTGCATTTTAAAAAAAACAAGAAGCAGGAAGGGACGTGGGTGGGTGGCGGTGCAGCCAGACTGAGGTCTGCTGCTCCCCGCTTCTGTGGGAACCCTGCAAGTTAATGAGAATCCACCCGGGACTGCTGACCGCTGCCTTAGTCCACCGGGTGCAAAGGAAAATCGCTCTGCCTCCTGCAGCTGGCCCTCTCTCTCATTTGTTGCTCCAATAAGCAATAATTAGGTCCTAAGCTAATGATGTGTCAGCTGATCTGCTGTGTGTGTAGAAGGGAAGGGGGGGGGCTCGGTGAAATCTCCATGGAAACCCTCCCCTTGCATCCCCCCCCCCCACCTGGCTCTGGCTGAGGATGTGCTTGCAGCCGCCTCTCCTTCCCTGCGCCACCTTGCTGCCTGGCCGCCCCGCCGGCCCCGCGTTCTGTAACCTGCTGCCGCCGGCAGCATGCGCACTGCCCGGGATCCCTAAATGGGACAATTCTGTCCGTCACGTAGCTGCTCAGCCGTCTCCACAGAAACTTTTGTCCCGCTGGCCAATCAGCGCGCGGGCGACGGCGGGGGGAGAGAGAGGTTTAGTGTGGAGCTTTGCTCTCGCTCAGCCTGTGCCGCTGCTGTCAGTCCCGGCTCCAGCCGCCGCCAGACCTTCCAATAGAGCCACTGAGCAGAGCGAGCCGGGGAGGCGGAGAAGGAGGAGGAGGGGCTGACCATTTTGCAAGTGCCTGCCTGGGACAAGGCTGCTCCAGGGTGCCGAGGCGTTTCACTTTGTTTTCGTTCTGGAGACCAGAGGAGGAAAAAACAAAACAAAAACCAAACAAACCCAACCCGTATATAAAAATGGGGAAATGCTGGCTGTGAAACCGACCAGGAATGTGTGTGCACTTGTCTGGCCGCCCGTTTAGCAGAGGAGCTGAACAGGAGCAGGACGGGTTGAAGCACACAGAGACAGAGAGTGGGAGTGTGTGTGTGTCTAAGACAGGGGATCTTGCAGACGCTGGGAGAGGAGGATGGGAACTCCCCTTCTCCTGGTTCCTTTTAATGATTGGAAATAGGTATTGAATGGAGGAGCTGCAGTCTGCATTTGCCTTGGAAGATCGTCAAGAGGAGCTAACAATTTGGCTACTTTCACCAGAGAAGGGGGTGTCCTTCGTTACGTGGTAGGAAAAAGGGAGAGATCAGAAATCTCAAGGGTGACTTGAAACTGTGGCAAAGCCAAAGGGAGAGAAAAAAATCGATCCCTTCAAAAATAAGGGGGTTCTATTAAGCATCCGTACGCAAACTTACTTCAATGCCTTGTAGCCAGTTTAGCAAGGAAACCCCAGACCAGAGGAGTCCTACATGTGTGAGCACCATTATTAAACTGGCAGACCAACCGACAGCCGCCTTCTTTTCTTACCAACATCCTTCTGGGACTGATCTCTCTCCTTTGGTCTAACATCTGATCATATCTGGTACATATTTTTCCTCCATCTGCTGGGATTTTAAATAAATAAATAAATACGAATTCCTATTAGGGCATCTGAAATTCAATGGGACTGAGTAGGAGCAAGTGAAATTTTCACAGACCGTTTACAAAAAATAAAAATATAAAAAATGTGGATGGGATTTGTTAGGAAGGAAAATAACAGGTAAGAACTTTCTTTCTTTCCCGTACTTTAATGCCCAAAGCAGAGAAATCTAAAGCAAAAACAGCCAGGGAACAGAGACCAGTTTGCCCTTCAGTGTTTCCTCCATCCTGCACAGAGGCTGCTTTAGAAGAGGCACGGTCCTCCAGGACAGACACAGAAAACCCTTTGAAAAAGCGGCGAGGGCTGGCTGGGGTGGAGGGTGTTTTTTCACCTGCACCATCCCCGGTGCAGCCGGGTGGAGCTGATACATGAGAGAGAAGAATACGAGTCAATATTCTATTTTCTCTTTTTGTTAAGCCAAGGGATAGGATTTTAATTATTTATAAATCAAAACCCTCTGGGTAGACGCTACTGGAGACAGTGGGATAGTCCTGCCTTGCACAATATTGGAGAGCGATCACGTACAGTAGAAGGATAAGAGAAGCCTCTACGAGACCCGTTTGCCTTCTGTGATCCGGCACAGTTAAAAAAAAAAATGAACAAGAACATTGCTACACTATTGAATTGATTGCTAACCCCCTACCCATCCCCCCTCTCCCCCAACAACAACAACAACAAAAATCAGCTGGGATCTGCTCGCACCGGGACCTCCTCTCATTCCATCTTGGTGGTGGATGCATTTTTCATGAGCACTAGGTGAACAGGTGCAAAGTACATTTGGAAGATCCAGGCACGGCCCGTTTTGTAGTGTGTGTGGTGTCTCGTAGGAGATCATGGAGAGCAGCGACCGGGACATGTACCGCCAGTTTCAGGACTGGTGTCTCAGGACTTACGGGGACTCGGGGAAAACCAAGACGGTGACCCGTAAAAAATACGATCGGATCGTCCAGCTCTTGAATGGCTCCGAATCGAGCTCCACGGATAATGCCAAATTTAAATTCTGGGTCAAATCTAAAGGCTTCCAGCTCGGCAATTCGGACGAGGTCAATGGTGCTGGTGGAAGAGGGAAGCAAGTGCTGTACGTGCCAGTCAAAACCACGGTTAGTAGAGAATTGTCTTCCTTGTTATATGGCGACAAATGCAGCCTATAGTGGGAGAGAGGACAGCCACAGTTGGCCCGTTTCTCTCTTCCCCCCTAAGCCATCCCCATGTTGTATTTGCGTGTCACATTATGCACAGGTTCGGGCTTTGTGGCCTTTTAATTTCAAGGGATCATGCACCCCACCGCCCCCGCTTCCTCTATGCTGTTATTTTGGGGTGGGCTATTGTCCCGGCCCTTTGGCTGTGTGCTGTCTGTTGCGTGTCTTGCCATTGTATAAAGGCCACACAATTACGATTACAGCGGCACATTTTCATAATATTCTATTGCGATCGATAGAGCACGGTGTATCCTTGTTGGCACAAAGCCCATTGTGGCGCCGGTCCTTTATTTGGGGGCTTCCCCGGGATATCGGGTTTTTGTATTGTTAGACCACAGCCTCTGAGACACGGAGCAGCAGGGATATGCCTTGATGAATCTGGAGCGTTGCTATTTTATTAAAGGAGGCGAGGAGAGGATGATCAACAAAGAGAGAGAGAGAGCGGTTTCCACATGACCAAATGGTAGATTTTGTTTCTCTTTCTGGGATTGCTCAAGCCTCACAGCTATAAAGCTTAAACTCAATTGATGCCATCCAGTACTAGCACCAGCCTTCCCAGGGTCTGAATCTGAATAGCTAGACGCAGTTCTAACAGCGGAGGAGCTATTATGCTTGGTGGTGGCAAGAGCTACAGAATTTCCTATTTAAGAAGATGGGAACTATTGGCTACAAGTAGGTTTGCATATCGAACTCTTTAATATATCATTTCCCCCCTCTAAACTACCTCAGGGAATTTAGACTCCTTATTTGGGGATCTAAAGATGGAAACACAGACAGTCTTTTATTTCTGCTTTGGCATTTTGGTTTGATAAACAATATTTTCTTTTGCATTGAAATCTCATCCTGGTCTAATGAATATGCTCCTGGATGGCATAATACAGAAGACTTCTTGAAAAGTGTTCTAGGTTTAATTACAACATGTGTTGCTGGGGAAAATCTGGAGATTCTGTAGAAGTATCTTCTTCAAAGTATTAATAAATCAAGGCATTTGTGTTGCTAGTTTATATTTGTCCTCTTTCTAATCATCAAAGTAACTGTGGTCAGGTAGTATAGATGTGGATTTAATTTTGTAAAGGAGTTAAAAGGCAAGAGATAGAGAATGTTCTGAGCGATGTTTATGTTCCCTCCTTACCTCTTCTATGCACAAAGGGTTCTAGGTCTGCCTATAGATCCAGGCTTTACATGGAGAATGGCATGTTACTTTTCTAGAGTTAAACAGCAGATTATTAATATTTGATCCTGAGATTCTCTGTAGATCAAATATATTTTGGGATGGAAATTGAAAATCAAGCCTAGAACAAAGGAAAACTTATCTCAAATAGAATTATACTTGTAGGCTGAATTATTTTATTCTTCCACTAATTGGAGCAGTGTTTTTTTAAGTGTCTTGCATGAAAGGTCTTTTATTTCTTATGGGTTTACTTTTCATCACAAGTTCAGAACTGCAAGCAAATTCCTTATTTTGGGGTAAAATTAAATTAATGAACAGTCTGAATAAAAAGGCTAACGTTATTTTTACAAGATTTAGTAAAAGGTAGAGCTATTCTGGGCCTTTCAAAAAACAACACTTTTTTATGTCACCAACTTGTACATTGTCTGGCATCTTTACTAGGCCAGGAGGGTTTGGATTTCCTCCCCGCTTTTTGTCGTTCTTGATTTTTTCCGGTCCCTGTGTCTAGACCCTTTCTTGATGTGTTTATCGGTTACGAGATTTTAATTAAATGTTGGTCTTAATGCTTCTGCTTACATTTGGAATCCTGTGAATATTTGTGTATCTCTCTCTCTCAATAGATAGATAAATATTATAACAACCAACCAGGCACCATAACAAAAGCAGGACAAGAGAGCTACCATTGATACAGCCATAAAAATTTGAAGTATGTCTGCATTATATTGAATTATTAAACATAAAATATTAAGTAACAGATCCTGCAGTCTTTGTTCAGGTAAAACGTCCACTGACTTCCATTTGCCTAAGTGTTTGGTTTCCAACATCTGTTTCACAGTATAAACAAGAAAAGAGTATGCACAGCATTCAGATACAACTTACCAGTTACTAAAAACAAATGTCATCCCCCACTTAAACACATGCAATCAACTTCATACTCCAATCACAAAGGGAAGTAGCATTGTTTAAGCAGATCCATAGAGTGGCATCTATTTGTCTGATATGTTACTATATGCCAAAGAGTACCAAATGCTGAATGCTCCAAAAGGAATTGTTTTATATATTATGGGTGAAATCCTGGACCCATTAAAGTTAATGACAAAACTCCCATTGACTTAAATGGTGCTAGGATTTCACTCTGTAACTCAAAATTATGTTTTATATAGGAGTAACCTGATGTTTTCAGGTGGCACCCTTACAAGTTATTGTTGTTTAGCTCTCAAAAGCCCACCCTTTCATTCATTTAGTGAAATCCACACTATTGAAGAGTTTATTCATTTATGATAATTCATAACTAACCCTATTGTTTAGGTTCTACAGTACTTATGCCATTTTTGTCTTGCTGTTGTCACAGAAATGTGAGCTCTTCCTGCTCACAAAAACAGCCACAAACAGTATCAAAGCCTAAAAGAGTAAAAACTTTCTCCATCACTTGATCTCTCAATAGTAAAAGTAATTAATGTACAATTAATCATCAATGGTAATTCTGGCCAGCGCAAGCACTCTCTGTGCATCACTTAGATGAAATTACAATTTTAACTTCAAAGTCATAAACTGGTTAAAAATAAGTAAATAATATGCAACGACGTTGTTCAGAATTATTCTCTCCTTGAAGCTCTAAGGTTTGTTGCTCAGCTTTGCTGTCAGCCACAGAGATTTGCTCCTGATGGTGCTGTAATCCACTGCTGCTGGTAATTAGACATCATTACTGCTGCGTTAAAGGGAAAGAGAGAAGGGGAGAGGACAGACTGGGGCTAATTAACTACTTGATTCTAATGAAAGAAAGAGAGACTGATAGCAACTGGGAGGTTCAACCGGAACAGACTAGACATACAATGCAGACTTAATTGAAGCAAGGGTATCTTGCAGGCTTAGAGTAGCTAAGGCTTGGTCTACTTCTTGTATTTCATGGGCAGTGACATGCTAGGTTTTGTCCATTTTTCCCATTGCTTGTTTGGTGAGCATCTCAAAATCACAAGCCTGTTTTAAATATCTACTTAAATATACAAACAAGCAGAATATTTAGATAGTTACACGTAGTCTTCTTCTATTTTACTGGCCTGGTCTCCTCAAGAGCAATAGGAACAAATCAATCTCAGAATGTTCACATCCCTCTGTGGTCTAGGAGATGCACTTTAGGTCACCAAGCAACAACATCCTGCAAAACAGCCATTTTAGGTCCAGAGTGGGACAACACACAGTGAAGTATTTGAATACACAGTCCAGTGAACATCCTACTTCTTCTACTTTTTACATTGTTACTGTTGTTGTCATATGTTCTTTTTCATTGAGCCCAAGCTTCACTTTATGAGAACAGTGAAATGATGCCTAACTTAAAGGCATTACATAAAAGTATTAAATTGAGAAATATGCCAAATGGCTGACAATAATTAGTATACACTTTTAATGGTTGGTACCCACAATCACTTATGAATGTGCAGAACTAATATTACAAGTGTAATATCTTTTTAAACTGTGTAAATGACTGTTATGATTGGTTTCCTTGTATTCTTTCTATCCACTTTGCTGAAATTGTTGCCAGATTAAAAACCTGGAGAACAAAATAATAATAATTAATTATCAGTATTATTTTTCTTGGTTTGTGTTATTCCTGGGCAAAAATATGGTTCCTAAAATCTTCCCAGATTTAGAAACTGCTAAAAAAATAAGCTAAGAAATAGTGGGCCAATAAATACCATCAGATTTTAAGCAGAACTCCCCATTTAAATAAGAAATTCTGCATACAAATTGATTATAAAATATGCCCCAATGTGCAGAATATACTTTGTACAGAAATCTACAGGGACAGAAGCTCAAGGGGCAGATTCTGATATCAGTGTAAATTTGGAGTAACTGCAGTAACTGCAATTGAGTTATTGAATAACTGAAATCAAGTCTAGCCTTCAGTATGCATTTTCCCATATTTTCTTTTATACTTTTCCCACTTGGGCACGTAAAACCAACCTTCCTTCAAAAACAAAAATATGTTGGCTTTAGTTAGATCCTTCGATCCTGACCCTACAGGAAGATATGCCTTAGTGGAATAATGGAGCTCCAAACAGGCTAAGGGTCTGCACTAATGGATTTGATTACAGGATCAGGGGCTTAAAAATTAAGGTTCATTGAGTTCAATAGACCAGTCTGTATCCTCATTTATCTATTCATGGAGTCATTTCTTGATCTTATAATTTGATGGGTGCAGTTTTGGTTATGAATACTAATATACAAGAAATACATTAAAGAAAAAATAGTTTGTATGTTAAAAGAGAGGTTGACATTGTTACCATGTGTTTTCAATTATTTTCATCTTGTGGGACACTTTATGGCAATCTAAAAGCGTGTAGCATCATTTCAATACTTTTCTCTTTATTTTTGTAGCAGGTAGTATTAAAGGTGAACAAAAGAGTTCGGAAAATATATGTTTGTAGCTCTATATCCTAATGAACTACCAAAATATAACAGATATAAAGGTGAAACAATGTAATTAAGAGACTGATGTTGAAGGTTGGCTGTAATTTATCCCAGAGTACACTTGTGCAGTTGTTCATAGTCCTACTGAATGCTTCCCCATTTCTCGAAAGCTCCACTCAACCCCTCATATCCTGCAATGTCTTGCTCATTCACCTTCCCCTCACAACCACATCTTTGCTCAGCCCTTCACAGCTCCATCTGTTCCTATTCCTCTTACCCACACCCTATACCTCTGCTGCCCAGCTTGCTTCCTGGTCTGCTAATGGTCTCTGTGAGCTGAGGAATCAGGAAGACGTACAGGTAGTATCAGAAAATGGATATAGCTGATAGAACTAAACAGTTCAGATGGTTATTTTTTATGTAGCTCAATTAGGTTTTCATGAATAAAGAGAATGTCTATGCCATTAAAATTAAAATGTCAAAAGTGGCGTATATTTAAGATGTTATCTATGTGTGTTTATGTTTGTGATATTTTGGAGTTTGTGGTAACTGTGTTTGTTTAGCTAGAACTATACAAAATAGTGTGAGTAAAAACAGCAAATTTTCGAAACAAAGGCATCTGTAAATGTTTCCTCTGTAAAATTAGAAACTATTTTATTTTAAGTTACATACAAAATACCATTGTTCTTTGAATAGTGTGCCAAATTTAAAAACCAAATTAAATCACTTCTGTATGAAACAAGAACTTTAGTCTTCCTGTACGTGTAACTTTATCTGAACAAAAGTCACTACTGACATCTCCATTTTATACATATTTATACATACAATATACAACACAGTCAGGGACCCACCCACTTTATCAAAAATTAACCACCCTAATAAAGAGCCAACAGCTGGCATGAAAGTCCAAGTCTGTAACAGAGTTCTTGGTCCCCATTTTTCTCCAGCAAATGTCTTGTAGAAGCAGTGTTCCAAAAATAAGTTGCCAGTTTAATTTATGCAAAATTTTGGAACTTGCTTGGAATATTATGGAGAAAGTGGACTTGATTCTCCACTGTTCTTGGGGCACTAAGCCTACACCAAAGTGCAGGAGGCAGCTGATGAGGGTTGGCAGAGGAGGCAGCACAAATGGTGAAGAGAAAATTAAGGAGGTAGATGTGGAGAAAGATTAGGAAACATCAAGAGAACACTGAAACTCCTGATTCTACAGCTCAGATTTACCTAGGAGGAGAGCTCCTGGCAACAGAAAGTTGGATGCGGTGGCACAAGCACCAGAGAAACTTCGTTCCTGGGTAGCTTGCATTGGCCAACACAGCTCCCAAAATGGGCAGCATTGACAGAACAACTAGAGTGGCTGAGGGATGTATTGATTCTGCAAATCTCCTAGGGAGCTGCCAGAAGAAGATAAAGCTGCCTCTGACTGGTGAAGTCCCTGAAGGAGGGCAGATGGCCAGGTTGGTACATGCCTGTGCACTTTGTGCTACTCCCCAAGGGCAAGAGTGAACCTGATCTTGCACCTTTTTCACCTAATACTTTTTACCTTATTTAAGTAGATGAGCATCTACTTTTAAAAGACCACTTTTAAACAGGTACACTGAGGTAAAATATCCAGATAGGCAAGGAACACTTGCCACAATTAATGATGTTGGGCATTCTTGTACGTATAAGGAACCTTGTTAAAGGTCACCATTTCTTTGTCTGATGAATGGCAACTTCCTACCCATTCATTTCAGATTCGTTGCATCAGATGAAGTGGGTTTTAGCCCACGAAAGCTTATGCCCATATAAATTTGTTCATCTCTAAGGTGCCACAAGGACTCCTTGTTATTTTTTCATTCATTTCGGTGTGAGTTTTATGGCTATTAGTACAAGGTTCTCAACACCTAATCCAAAGTTCTGTAAATTGAGTACCTTGCCATTTGGAGATATATATGTACACGGACTAAAGACAGTCTCCTAAATTTAATGTAACATTTGAACCACTAACTTGTACCTGTGAATACATATCAATTTAAGGGACTATCTGTAGTGGACATTTTAGTAAATAAATCTAATCGATGGCAGAGTTCACCTGAAGCAAAGACTTTTTTCCAGACATAAATGTACAATATGAACGTTGGTAATTTTTATTAAACGACCTACTTGAAACTAGGCTGAAATTCATTCAACTATTTTCACCTAAGAGGTTGTAAATGAGGTCCTCTGGGAAATGTCAGGCCAGAATTTTACCAATAAATTCACTTTCTGAAAGTTTTGTAAATCGTTGTTCCACAAAACTCTTTGATTTAGCAGCAGACTACCAATGCTATTATGCCTTGGCTTCCTTTTAAAAAATAAATAAATTCAGAGACTATGGCCACTTATACTTGAATCACTCTCACTGCAGACTACAATTTCTAACATTGTGAAATACCCTTTGTGGTTAATCTCAATGTCTGCTAGCCAAAAACCTTATCACAACTTTGCCTATGAAACTATGTAAGGTCTAAACTCAAGACAGACACAGAACTCAAGTAGCTGATACTAAATTATAAGTTGCTCTTGTTGTAAGACTATGATTTTAGTGGCATTTGGAAAATCAAACTTTTAGAAGTGACTTGTATTCTCTAGGTGTGAATTGACAATTAAACAATTATTTAAATACATCAGGAGCAGCAAGCCTGTGGTAGGGCCACTTGTTTTGCCAGACTGCAAGGGCAATCAAAGAAGATGAGACCTTTCACTGAAAATAAATTATTTCATTCAAAGGCTTCCCCTCTGTAAATGATGAGGAAGTACCTATTCCCGGATTACACTTTATAGGTAATGAAACTGAGGCACTGATAGAAATAGAGGTATAATAGAAAAGATGATGGGACAACTCAAGATAAATTGCAGTAAATCACCAGGACTGGTACAAATCCAAGAGTTCTGAAGAATTAAGGAATGAAGTAATTAAAATATTAACATTTCTCATTTGCCATTAAAACAGCTGTGATACTGGGGGGTGGCCAAAAATCTATAAAAAAGGGGCAAGGATGTTAATAGAATTTGTCTATCATAGACCTGTGAGCTATATTTCAATACCAGAAAAGAAACAGTAAGAAAATCATTACAGAGTTGTTAAGTACTAAGATGAGCATAACACGATTGATATAAACCAGCAAGGCTTCTGCAAGTGTTAATTATATTTCTCTAGCCTGTTAGAATTCGTTGAGTTAACACAATACAGATCTAGTGTATATAACTTTAGACTGTCAAGTCTTTTTATAAAATAATTCAGAAGATGAAACTTAGGGACTAAGTCTGTTTTCACTGACCTCAAAATGAGTCTGATATTGACTTTCGTGGGAGCAGGACTGGATCCTTGGTAATGATGGCATAAGAGACAAAAAGTCCTGTTAAAGACTAAATGCTGGTTAAGATATGTGAAACAAAGGATTGGAATAAATGGCTATTTTCAGCATGGGAAGTGATTAATAATGGTAGGAATGGAGTTCAATATATATAATGATTTGGAAGATAGGTGAATAGCAGGGTTGTCAACATTTGGTGGGTAATGGACATGCAAATTATTTAGGTTAGTCAAGTCTAGGGAGCACTGGGAGGAGAAAAAAGAAGTACCATAAAGAGTAGAAAAATAAGAAATCTGACAGATGAAATTCACTCTAGACCAGTGGAAGGTAATTCACATAGTGTGTCATTGCCCTTTAATTATTGAAAGAAACAATTTAAAATTTTTGGACACACCTGAGGTTGCTAGATTATGTGTTAATTTCTTAGGGAAAATATCTAGGAACAATCTTCTTAATGCATAGTAGGAGTAAAAAAATAAGCTGTTAGACTCTGTTAAGAAGGGAAAAGAGACTAATATGGAAATCATATTTTGCTCATTAATTCAGTGGTATACTCTTGCTTTTAATAATGTGTTCAATTTGGTTATCTCTTCTCTAAAGGATACAGAAGAGATTTAAAAAAGTCCAGAGAAGTCAACAAAACTAATTAAAGGCATGGATACTTCCAAAAGAGGAACAATTAAAATGACTAGAATTATATAATTTTGAAAGGAAAAGATTAAAAGAAAGTATGATAGGAGTACATTAGATAGTGAATAATGTAGAGATGGCCAGTCAAATGCTGTTTTTTACCCTATTCCATTAGACAGGAACATGTGACAACTGACATTAAAAAGTAGCAAATACAGGCCTAGACTGTAGCTTTAAATCTCTGGAAGTTGGGTAGAAAGTCTGCACTGCAGCTCCTGCAGGAATTCTGACTGACTCAATCAAAATTTCTACTGTGGATTATACAGTGGAGTGGCAGCTCCCAGGACTCTTTGGAGAGGTGCAACCTGCACTCCCTTTGTGCCAGTTCCACTCTGCTGATTGGGGCAGAGCAAAGGACAAGGTTGTGGTCCCACCTTCATCCTGTTTCTCCCATCCTCCTTTCAGGTTGCTAGTATCAGTGATGACATTAACCTGAAGCAGTCCTTGACATTGCAGAGAGGGAGGTGTCTCTTTGTGTCTTCTCCCAATGAGCTCCACCAGGGTCAGCCACACTCTAGCCCATAGAATCAATAAAAGGAAGGACTATTAGACAAATCTATAACTAACCTGTAGCTGCTCATAAACTCCCAGCACCCTTCCATTTCCGTCTCTTGTGGGCTGGGTTTTTCACTGCTGAATGCTGCGGGCCCCCTCCTTCATTTTTTCATTTCAAATCTATCTCTACTAGTAGGTTTAATCCTCAGCTAGTAGGTTTGATATGCTGATATTGGCGTATGGTACATATGCTGATATTGGCTGAGGTTAGCGAATAAAATCATTCCATGGCATAGTACTGTGTAATTTTGCCCGGGTATATTATGTTTTGTTTGGGGATTTATTTTACTATTTTCCCTGAAAACATGTTGTATAGGCTGCCATGGCAACAAGGACTAGATGGATCATTGGTCAGTTCCAGGTTTCAGAGTAGCAGTTGTGTTAGTCTGTATTGGCAAAAAGAAAAGAAGGACTTCTGGCACCTTAGAGACTACCATATTTATTTGAGCATAAGCTTTCGTGAGCTCCAGCTCACTTCATCGGATGCATGCAGTGGAAAATATCCCCACTGTATTTTCCACTGCATGCATCCGATGAAGTGAGCTGTAGCTCACGAAAGCTTATGTTCAAATTCACTGTATTTTCCACTGCATGCATCCGATGAAGCGAGCTGTAGCTCACGAAAGCTTATGCTCAAATAAATTGGTTAGTCTCTAAGGTGCCACAAGTACTCCTTTTCTTTTTTTGGTCAGTTCCAGTATGGCAGTTCCTATGTATTTGTTTCTGAAGTGCTTTAGTCTAGAGGAGGAAAAGAGGTGTTAGCTGTAATGTTCTGGCAATACCCTATGTGGGTCAATCCACAGTGACATTGATAGTGACTCGGGCAAAAAGTTTATGATCAACCACCCCCTCAAAGCAGATGTTCCTCCAACTCTGATTAATGGTAATATATATTGTTTCCATCTTAACTTTTTTTTGCAGAGCTGCAGTGCTAGCATATCTGGTTGGTGCTGAAATACTATTTAATTATTATTAAGATGACAAGAAAAGGACAGGAAACCATACCAGGATTGTTTCTGAAAAGAATGGCAAACACTAGCCACAATTAACTCATTCAAATGAAAGATGATTTCTAGAAGGCAGTGTGGGGTCTTTTCCGTGGTGGTAGATAACCCAGGTCTCTGAAGGAAATATGGGATGTAGGTGTGTGTTTATATGACATATCCATTACACTTTTCTATATACAATAGGTGGGAAAGTAAGTGGAAAACTCATGCTATTCTCTCTTCACTGGAAAACCTGATGGTTTTTCATATCCTCTTCTGGTAGCTTTCTATCATTTTATAAAAGTAAATCAACAAATTCTACAGCTGTTGTTCCCATATGTATAAAAGAATTCTAATCAGAGCAAACAGTCAAACCCTTCAGTTGTCACACTTTCTATCAACAGATCCTACACTCAGATACTATGGTGGTAGGTGCCAGTGCAAAACCCTGAGAAAGGCAGACAGAACTCCAAGAAGCATTTTTATCCCCTTTTGCCTAGATTTGGGATTTCCCAACAAAGTTCTAACACAAAATAAGTCTGTAGGAATACACAACACTAAAAGGCTATGCTCATTGCCAAAATTATCAGTTTCAACAAGATGTATAATGCAAATTCATTGGGGACTATAACTCTGCCCTTTTGTCCTTGTAGTAAATATATGGGGACAAATTCTTCTGTGCAACCACACTGGCTACAGACAATTTTGATTGGTGTAACTGAGAGAAAACTTTGGCTCATGATGGAGCATTTAAGGAATTAAATGTATATTTAAAAATATAAACCAAAGTTTTCCACCTCTGACATGGGTGCCAGGTTTGTATAATTTTTGGTGGTGCCCAAACGGGTCCAAGAAGAGCCTTCCCGTCCAACTGGGGCAACCACCCCGGGCCCCACGCTTTGGGGTCCCTACACTTCAGGGGAACATGGGGTACAAGGCAGCCTGGGGGGTTAGTGGAGGGCCTGGCACCAGCAGCAGTGAACGACCCAGCCTCAGCCTGCTCTGGCCCACTGGCTCATGGCATCGTTCGGGGGAGGGGGCAGAAGCCAGAAAGAGGCAGGGCAGGGCAGGGGACTTGATGAATGGGTCAAATGGGGGCGGGGAGCGGGCAGATGAGAGGCAGAAAGAGGTGGGGCGGGGGCTGGAAAAGGTGGGGTGGAGGGGCTGGGACCGGTCACTTGCTGCTGCTGCTGCCAGCACCAGGCCCCCCGCTAACCTCCAGGCCACCCTGGATCCCGCATCCCCATGAAGCGCCGGGCCCCCCAAAGTGCAGGGCCCAGGGCGGTTGCCCCAGTCCGTCCTATGGACAGGATGGCTCTGAAATTTAAGCCCAAACGTTGGTGGAGCCAGGCCCATGTTTCCGAATATTGGTGGGGCATGGGCACCACAGGCCCATATAACTTGCCACCTATGACCTCTGAATAAAGTACTATATTCTTTCCCCCTAGCTGCTCTTCTGTGTAGCAAATACCAATGTTGCTCTCTCCAGAACATCCTAATTTTGCAAAGAATACACCTGGACTTAGGATCAGGAGTGTGATAATGAGGTAGTGCAACTGTAAATACCACTTTAGCTGCATCTCTGTCTACTTTAACCATGGAGACTATTTTCAAAAAAGAGTGGGAAAATGTGCTCTTAAACAGGAGATAGTGAGCTAGCTTCATGTTTAAGAATATTAGGAAGTTTTTTTCAACAAAAATTCTAGAATTGTAATAGATTAAGGCTTTTCTGATAATTATTTATCTATCTGGGAATTTTACCAAATAATTCTATTGGTAATTACTGATTTTTCTATATTTATAAAAAAACTTGGTTTTTCACAAATATTGAAATGTAATATTAGCAACGTATGTACTTTTTTATATAAGCATTTAACTAATTAACTAGCACCATCCATTGCAGTTTGAAGGTAAGCAATATATAAAGTGGAACGTATTTGTTTACGTTATAACAACTCATTAATCTTTAAATGAAACTCACTTAGTAGGAGCAGTGAGCAAGCCAGAGGAGGACATATGGAACAATTAAGGAACTGTAACTGTAAGAAGTTGGGGAAGAAGATGAATTTGGGTCAGCTGTTACTAAGGTCCCAATTCTGCCACCCTTATTTGCATGGGGTCAAATTCAGCACTGGGAGAGGGCCATCACAAGCATATAAACAACTTCATAGCACAAGGATTATGCACTCTACTTCGAGGTCTTTTGTAGGTCTTTAGTGATGAATAGGCCTAGTACTGATCCTCTGCCTGGGGGTGAAGTTCACCTACTGAGTAGTATACCGTGCTTACTCCATGCATAAGTCCATTGATATCAATGAGTGCTGGTGGTAGATTGGGTAGTGAAGCAAGGTGTCAACCTAATTTATTAAAATAAAATTCCTTATTTTATATTTTTTAACATTAATTTAACTATAATTACCCTACTTACCTTGCCATAAAATATTCCAATATGAGGGGCTATTGTCTAATAAATGTATGTACCACATGGTTAAAGGGGTTTGATTTTATGTCATTCATTTCAGTGCACACTTACAGGCAAATTTAGCTTTGATGTAATCTTCAGAGTGACCTCACTGAGTTGCACTAGCTCACACTACTCTTGAATATGGCCTTTATTCTTTGCTTATAACATATTCTACTGTAATTGTCTCAGCCAATCACAATAAAGTGTATACTTCTTATTTATGAAAATCCTCACGCTGATTGTTCGAGAGGGTCTGAGTTGGAGAATGTTTCATTGGCTTTAGACTTTTGAACTCTACCTACATCGAAGGACATGAAACATAGTTACCTTCCCTTCTCACCTTTTTAACTAAACATTCTCCTCCCACACATTTTTTCTGTTTATTTTAAAAGCTTTCTATTCTCCCTCTTCCACAGCTTTTGCAACAGTAGTTCCAATGGCAAACAGTACCAAATTCAGATTAATAGTAATAAAGGTAATGAGTTATGAAGTAAATGAGGTAAAAAGTAAGGAAGTTTTCCGTATTTTGGGCTATTGGTGTTTAGCCTCAAAGTTTATGAAGCCCAACATACAATGCTACCTGCAAATGGAGCAATCACAAATTATCAACTACCTAACCACTGGAAATATTCGGAACATGAGGGGAAAATTATGTTTTCCATTTTTCACTAAAGTTTTGTTTCTGCAGAAATTTGTCCTTCTAACAATGAATGCTGCCACATCTTATTTCTAAGTACAGTTTATTACTCAACAATGCAGTATTATTTATTTTAAACATGAGTGTAGCACCCATCATCATAGCTAACTAGAATATATTTGCTGCTAATACTCAAAAGTTTTTTCGTTACATACATGTGCACACCTGAATATAAACATGACATATACTTTAAGAACGTAAGAATGACCATACTGGGTCAGACCAGTGATCCGTCTAGCCCAGTATCCTGTCTTCTGATAGTGGTCAATGCCAGATGCTTCAAAGAGAATGATCAGAACAGGGCAATTAACTAACTGTTGTCCAGTCCAAGCATCTGGCTGTCCGAAGCCTAGGGACACCCAGAGCATTGGGTTGCATCCTTGACCATCTTGGGCAATAGCCATTGATGGACCTATCCTCCATGAACTTATCTAATTCTTTTTTGAACCCAGTTATAGTTTTGGCCTTCACAACATCCCCAGGCAATGAGTTCCACAGATTAACTGTGCATTCTGTGGAGAAGTACTTCCTTCTGTTTGTTTTAAACCTGCTACCTATTAATTTCATTAGGTAACCCGTGGTTCTTGTGTTATGTGAAGGGGTAAATAACACTTCCGTATTCATTTTCTTCACACCATTCATGATTATATAGTCCTCAATCATATCTGCTCTTGTCTTTTTCAAGTTGACCAGTCCCAGTCTTTTTAATCCCTCCTCACATTGAAGCCAGTCCATACCTTTATTCATTTTTGTTGCCCGTTCCCATTTCCAATATATTTTTTTTGAGATGGAGTGACCAGAAATACAAACAGTATTCCAGGTGCGGGTGTACCAGGGGTTTATATGATGGCATTATGATATTTTCTGTCTTATTATCTATCCCTTTCCTAGTGATTCCTAACATTCTCTTAGCTTTTTTGACTGTCATTGCACAGTGAACCGATATTCTTAGAAAACTATCCACAGTGACTCCAGGATCTCTTTCTCGACTGGTAACAGCTACTTTAGACCTCATCGTGTTGTATCTATAACTGGGATTATGTTTTCCAACTATTTTGCCTTTTATCAACATGGAATTTCATCTGCCATTTTGTTGCCCAGTCACCCAGGTTTGTGAGATCCCTTTGTAACTCTTCGCAGTCTCCTTTGGACGTAACTTCTTGAGTAATTTTATATCATCTGAAAATTTTGCCACCTCACTGTTTACCCATTTTTCCAGATCATTTATGAATATGTTGAACAGCACTGGTCCCAGTACTGGGGGAAATCACTATTTACCTCTCTCCAGTCTGAAAACTGACCATTTTATTCCTTCCTTTTGTTTCCTGCCTTTTAACCAGTTACTGATCCAAGAGAGGACCTTCCCTCTTATGCCATGACTGCTTACTTGCCTTAAGAGCCTTTGGTGAGGGACCTTGTCAAAGGCTTTCTTAAAGTCCAAGAACACTATATCCACTGGATCATCTTTGTCCACATGTTTGTTGACCTCAAACAAACCATGTTCATCTACGTGTCTAATAATTCTGTTCTTTCTTATAGTTTCAACCAGTTTGCTTGGTACTGAACTTAGGCTTACTGGTCTGTAATTGCCAGGATCACCTCTGGAGCCTTTTTAAAAATTGGTGTCACATTACTTGTCCTGCAGTCACTTGGCACGGAAGGTGATTTAAGTGATAGGTTACACAAGGTTATATACCACTTTGTAGTTTAGAATATGTTCAGATACAGTTAGATAATAGCAGTAATGTCCATTTGATATGTGTTGTGTTACCCATTTTCTTCTTCAGTTCTTGTCTTGCCTTTGCAATTGCCGACTGTCATTTACTAAAAGCCATATATTTTTGTTTTTTTACACGGTCTGTACTTACAGACCTTGAGGCCTGTTGCTTCTAAGTTTGCATTCCAGTGCAACTACAGGAGCTAAGAGTCAAATGTATGTATCATCTATGGGTAGTAGGATCAGTACGCTTATGTAACATTAGTTAGTTGAACCACTATGTTGCCTGCATTTAAATTTTTTTAATCTCTGATTGGAAAGCATATTATTTTAGTGAGTAACCAGATGCAGCCTAAGCTGCACACAAGAGGAGATCTAGAAATGGGCTTCTAAATCTAGGCTACTCTAAAATAAAATTTTAAAAATCAATTAACTGGAGAATCTATTAGGTCCAATCCACCCACTACCATCCGGAGCAATAACTTATCTGTCTTATTATTTATCTAAACAAAATTTTGTACATGATGAGAGTGGAAATATGGTAAATATGCCGAGTTTAGTTGAAATCATTTGTATGTTAATTTTTAGCAAATTTCCAAGGCCAGAATGACTGAATTTAGGAATTACTGTATGACAATACTGTACCATTGTAATCTGAAATTTACTGTTTTAGGAACAAATCCTGTTCCTACTGAAGTCAGTATCAAAATCCCACTGATTTCAACAGAAGCAGGATTGGGCACTAATACTTCTAAAAATTCTAGATAGTAATACAAATGGCAGTAACTTGCTCATAATACTACACATTACCACAATAGTATTTGGGTGTCAGCACTTTCATTACTTTTTAAAGAATATACAGGGTCAGATTTTCAGGCGCACCCAGCTTCCATATCACAGATGGCTTGAGCCATTTTACAGTGATTCTATTCACACGTGGAACTCTCTGGAAGCAGATTAGGATTCTGCTGCGTGCAGCTGAGTCAGTCGTGGCTCCCTGGCCATGTGCTAAGGGCTTCTGTAAAGTAGGGAGAAGATCTTTTCCTGCCAAGAGACAAAGAAAATACATCTGTACTCCTCATGCTGTACAGTACCTATGACACTAGATACCAAATACACCCATCCTGAAAAGAAACCTCAAAGGTGAATGCCCTTAAATGGTTCAGGTTCTCTCTCTCAAACTGAACCAGAGGATCATTATGGGCAACTATTCCTCTCCCCCATATTATTCAGCAAGGATCAATTATCTCTTCCTGTTATTCAACATCTATTTTTTAACCACTGGAAGAGCTGGTTAAACAACATGGGCTAAAGTATCAATAGTATATAGGCAACATCATCTCTCTATGTCAAAGGTAAACCGCACCATCTCTCAGGATTCTCAATAATTTACTCAAAATTTACACCTGGATGGCTAATGGTGAACCCAGACAAGACTAAGAAAATACTGGCAGTAAGAGAGAAGTTCTGCAGGAAATTCAAAGGTTAAGATTACTACCACAACATTAACTTAGTCCTAGTAAAACATATATTTAACAGCACAGCCCCGCAAATATTACATCTGTCATGTGTATGCTGGGCCAAGCTATAGTGCTGTGGGAACATTAACTGAATTTTCTAACTTTTTGCATGTTCAATTTTGCATTAACATACCCCCTTGAATTTAATTTTAGTACTAATCTCTAAGGTCACATGTTGCAAGTTTTTTATTTACAGGCATAAACATTTTGTCATTTAAAATAAAGCTAAATCCTATCTATTCTTTAAATGACTCTAAGATCTGCATAGATATTAACAGAAGTAGGAACATGATTCAGGAACAATTATCAAATTTAAATCTGGTTCATTTTTTGTGTATAAAATAAAAATGGGAGTGTTATAATTATTGTCTTTTGAGCATGGTATTGCGAACAAACCTTTGCTTGTTATATTGATGTGTTTTCTGGAGCCATTTAAACTTTGTTCCGATCATGCAGTAAGAGGAAAACATCTCAACCCTCACTTGTGAAAAAACACTGAAATTCCATAGACAAATATCTGTGATGGCTAAAATATCAATTGAAATTAATGGGAATAATTTTTCTTACCTGTGAAACATTCATTATGCATGACTATGACTCGTGGATATAATGAATGAACTGAGCAATACATATATCTGCCACTGGTTTAGCAATTGGAAGACATTTCTTCCTCCCCTCCCCCTATAGCCGGCACGGTAAATCAGTGCTTTTATTTCACAGTTAACGGGGGGGATACACCTCACTCTTCGGCACCTTGTTCACCTCTTAATTTTTGCCTACAGCCAAGGCAGCCTCATCTTGGGCTTTACTTTGTCGCTTAGCCGCTTTTATTTTCCCTCGTCATTCCCGTAGTCTGTACGGTTTCCTAAACTAGGTACAGTCCAGATTTCTTGTTGAAAATACCGTTCCTGTACGATAGGTGCTGCGTAGTACACGTTTGTCCCCTACAAGCGCCTCTCCCTGCCTGTGCGTTCAACAGCCGGATAACAACCTAGAAACGGATCTCACACACCCTGTGTTTAGCATACACCTTGGGAGAGAGAGACGGCCGGGTGAATCAAAGAGTTTAGCGCTGGCAGCTTAAAAAGGGGCCCCGGGCCCTGCCTGGCTGCTCTGGTGGTTTTCTCTAGGTTAGTCCGACCCACTCAGGGGGCGCCGCTCAGTAAAACAAAGGCGGGGGAGGGGGAGTGGGATGGGGACTGGGACCCTCCCTGTAACATCAGCGGGGGCAGCAGTGTGGCGCCGCCGGCCTTTGTGTGAGGCTGACCAAGACTCCCTGGAGCGGGGACTGGGGCTGGGGCGCCTCCCCCTTCCCCTGCGGGTAACCCCTGGGGGAGAAGCCGCGGCCCTGGCACTGCGGCACACGGAGGGCAGGGAAGTCCGCCCCAAGGGGCTCCGTGGGGCACCAGGGTTTCCCGTCCCACCCTCCGGGCCGCAGGCCCCGCTCTCCTCGTCCCCAGCCCCCGCTGCGGCAGGGGGTGCCGCCGGGGCAGGGCCAGCTGGAGCCGCGCCGGGTGCGGAGGCTGCAGCGAGACACCGGATGGGCTGGGGGCCCGTCTCTGCGGCTGCCTCCCGGCTCCGCCGCGGCGGCTGCTGGGTTAATTGATTCAGGGCCCGGGCTGGCACTCAGGGCCCGGCGGGGCGGGGCGGGGCGGGGGGAGGCTCTCCCTGCCTCCCACCCCTCCTGTTCCTATAGTAACACAGAAATACCTCCAGCGCCGGCGGGGCTCGCAGGCGCCGCTCCGGATTGGTGGAGTGTCCTGGTGGGGAGGGGGGCAGAGCAGGGAGCGGAGCTGGGGCAGGCCCGGCAGCAGCGGCAGCAGCAGCAGGAGGCTGAGCGCTTCCTCCCCCTCCCCGCCCCCCGCCGAGCCGCGGCCGCTCGGGTTCCCATGGAGACTGTGTGTGCAGCCGCAGCACCTGGATGGGCAGCAGCCTGGAGAGATGCAGGGCCATAGAAAGGCACCCACCCACGCTGACACCCCAACACGTGCTGCTACCCAGTGACACGGACACCCCAACCCTGGCACCCCAACACATAGTGCTGCCCAGTGACACTGGCACCCCGACACATACTGCTACCCAGTGACACCGGTACCCCCACCCTGACACCCCGACACATACTGCTACCCAGTGACACCGGTACCCCCACCCTGACACCCCGACACATACTGCTACCCAGTGACACCGGTACCCCCACCCTGACACCCCGACACATACTGCTACCCAGTGACACCGGTACCCCAACCCTGACACCCCGACACATACTGCTACCCAGTGACACCGGTACCCCCACCCTGACACCCCGACACATACTGCTACCCAGTGACACCGGTACCCCCACCCTGACACCCCGACACATACTGCTACCCAGTGACACCGGTACCCCCACCCTGACACCCCGACACATACTGCTACCCAGTGACACCGGTACCCCCACCCTGACACCCCGACACATACTGCTACCCAGTGACACCGGTACCCCCACCCTGACACCCCGACACGTGCTGCTACCCAGTGACACCGGTACCCCCACCCTGACACCCCGACACGTGCTGCTACCCAGTGACACCGGTACCCCCACCCTGACACCCCGACACGTGCTGCTACCCAGTGACACCGGTACCCCCACCCTGACACCCCGACACGTGCTGCTACCCAGTGACACCGGTACCCCCACCCTGACACCCCGACACGTGCTGCTACCCAGTGACACCGGTACCCCCACCCTGACACCCCGACACATACTGCTACCCAGTGACACCGGTACCCCCACCCTGACACCCCGACACGTGCTGCTACCCAGTGACACCGGTACCCCCACCCTGACACCCCGACACGTGCTGCTACCCAGTGACACCGGTACCCCCACCCTGACACCCCGACACGTGCTGCTACCCAGTGACACCGGTACCCCCACCCTGACACCCCGACACGTGCTGCTACCCAGTGACACCGGTACCCCCACCCTGACACCCCGACACGTGCTGCTACCCAGTGACACCGGTACCCCCACCCTGACACCCCGACACGTGCTGCTACCCAGTGACACCGGTACCCCCACCCTGACACCCCGACACATACTGCTACCCAGTGACACCGGTACCCCCACCCTGACACCCCGACACGTGCTGCTACCCAGTGACACCGGTACCCCCACCCTGACACCCCGACACGTGCTGCTACCCAGTGACACCGGTACCCCCACCCTGACACCCCGACACGTGCTGCTACCCAGTGACACCGGTACCCCCACCCTGACACGTGCTGCTACCCAGTGACACCGGTACCCCCACCCTGACACCCCAGCACATACTGCTACCCAGTGACACCGGTACCCCCACCCTGACACCCCGACACATACTGCTACCCAGTGACACCGGTACCCCCACCCTGACACCCCGACACATACTGCTACCCAGTGACACCGGTACCCCAACCCTGACACCCCGACACATACTGCTACCCAGTGACACCGGTACCCCAACCCTGACACACTGACACCCCAGCACATACTGCTACCCAGTGACACCGGTACCCCCACCCTGACACCCCGACACATACTGCTACCCAGTGACACCGGTACCCCCACCCTGACACCCCGACACATACTGCTACCCAGTGACACCGGTACCCCAACCCTGACACCCCGACACATACTGCTACCCAGTGACACCGGTACCCCAACCCTGACACACTGACACCCCAGCACATACTGCTACCCAGTGACACCGATACCCCAACCCTGACACCCCAACACATACTAGTCCCCAGTGACACCGGTACCCCAACTCTGACACGCGGACACATACTGCTACCCAGTGACACCGGTACCCCAACCCTGACACAATAGACTGACACTGACACCCCAACACACCAGTATTGACGTAGTCATAATAATACACACATCTCAACACGTATTGACACCCAATGACACTGACACCCCAATACTGACATGCAGTGACACTGACCCACACACATTACTACACACACACACACCAGTACTGACACACAGTCATAATGACACACACAACCAACACATATTGCTACCCAATGACACTGACACTCCTATCACTGACATACACAGTAACAATGACACACTCACTGCCAATACTGATTCATACTTTGATATTGACACACACACACACACCACTTACATCTGCTGACACTCACAACCCTAATACTGACACAGACAGTGACACACACACACAGCAATACTGATATGGAGTGACACTGACATACACATACACACACACACACTGCTGCACCCACAAATATACACCAATACTGACATACACAGTGACAATGACACCTCCCCCCCCATACTGACAGGCAGTGACAATCACACTCACACTGCTGCACACATAACTTCCCCCAATATTGACACATGCCGTGACAGATACACACGCCACTATACAGGAAAACTGGTACACATATATTAAAACTCACATGCATATGCTGACACTGACGCACAGTGATACAGACAACAAAAAAATCATCTATGTGACAAGGTACTCTTGGGCAAAGCAGGGATAGGAATAGGAATAATTACTAGTCTAATTAAAGATGTAGCCCTGACCCTAGATCCAATAAGACCACTTAGCTCAGAACTGGACAACAGAAGGTTTCAGCGACTTCCCACGCATTACCACCTACACAGAAAAGCTCCAGAGCATC